>NC_044303.2:225816969-226457305 GCF_007474595.2 Lynx canadensis | reverse complement strand
GAAAAACATTATAGATGTGCTTTTATAGAAACATATATAGAGAGGCATGGAAAACAAACATTCCAAAACATTGACAGTAGGACCTGGGGGGCGGGGGCACCTGGGTGGCTCAGTCAAGCATCGGACTTTGGCTCAGGTCATGATCTCACGGTTTGTGAGTTCAAGCCCTGCATCGGGCTCGCTGCTTTCAGCGCAGAGCCCGCTTCAGGGCCTCTGTGCCCCCCCAATCCCCTGCTCCTCCCCGCCCCCTCTCAAAAATTAAACAAACATTAAAATTAAAAAAATTAAACAAACATTAAAAAAAAGCAGGACTCAGGGAGTTTCTGTCTCTTGCTTATAGCATTTTCTAAATTTAGTACATATCTTTGCTAGATTAAGGAAAGAAGAAATTAACAATGATGTGGCAAATTGTACATTACTTTTGACATGGTGATGTCAATCACTGATGATGTAGTAAATCCGTGTTCAGGAAAGTTGTTTAAAGCCTGAACATTCCTAATTCTAAATATAGTCCCTTAAATGTAATTTAAATATGTATGAAGTTAGTAACACCAAGAATTTATTAACAGTAGCTACACACAAGCATGTGGTCTATGGACAAACTTCTTTTAAAGTGAACTTTAACACACAAGTGGACTTCACGAACACATGCTTTTGGAGAGAAGTCCACTTATCTCCATCATGTATCCCATGGTTGGGTACTACTCAAATGTTATTAGTGGACAAAAAAAAAAGAATTACAGATTTCTTTTCGGGCCCAATGTTGGGTAGGAAGCCACGTAAAAAAGTTTACAGTCTATTCCAACATCTCCCAAGTCTTTTACCTTCACGACTCTAAACGACCAACCAGTAGTAAAAATAAGCCTATCCCAAAGTGCAAACATTCAACCTTGCCTACCTTTTCTTTGTAATAACTCACTTAAAAAAAAAAATCCACACATAAAATCCTTTTATACAGAGACGATTTTAATCCTGCAGAACGATACTGCAGCGTGGGTGAAGGTATTAAATTTACAGCCCCCCGTGTGTCACTCCCTCGCTGTGGCTGGATTTCAACAGACAAGAACTCCAACACCTTTCCCCGTAACTGGCAGAGTCAGGTGACAGGAGGTCATGTGACGGGAGACGCCAGATTTAAATTGGGGACTCAAGTTGCATACTTTAGACCTGGTGGACACATTTTCCGAAAAGCTCTAGGCAAGGCTGCGATTCCTGTTTCAATCAAGGAATGCTCTCTAGAAATGTCTGGCCGTGTGGTCAGTGATCACGCCATGGGCGTTAATAAGCTGAAGTAATGCACAACCGATATGCAGAAACGCTGGGAAAGTTGCCAGAACCCTGAATTGAAGGAGAAGATTCCATCAGAAAACCTCAAAGGCAAACACGGGGATAATGGATAGCTAGAACTGGGGAAACAAACGAGTCCTACCCTTTCTTGTAATAAACACATCTCACAAAGCTAGTTTTCAAAGTGTCTCGTTACATAAATCTTCCTACCATCCTCATGGGGTCAGGGCCGGCCGCTTTAGAAACCACATTTTACAAGGAAACAAGAGTGTATGTCTTCTTTAAGTAAAAAGAAAACCAGATAAAAATTAATGGCATGATGTAACATTTTCCTACTGGGTTTCAAGGTTTCTGGAGTGTGCATTACCTGTTAACCCAAACCCCCATGCAATTTAACTCAAAAATCATTTACGAACCGCCTACTGCCCTTCAAAGAGCCCAGAAACAATGGTACAAGCAGAAGGCAAATGACACCAACAGGACAGAAAAGAGTGAAAGTGAAGAGTACAGAGGTTCTGGAGACAAAGGTCTGTGTTCAAATCCTAACGATCACTTTCTAACTGTGTGACACTCGGCCACTTACTTAACCTCTCTGTGTCTCACTTTCTTCATCTATGGGGACTTCCTCCTTGAGCTGGCAAATCGATTACATGAGTTGCTGAATGCCCAGTACTCAGGAACATGCCTAGTACACAGTAAGCCCTCGATAAACATCAGCCATATTTATTATTGTCCTCAAAGAATTGTAAAATGCTTCACAATCAAGGAAAAAATGTTAGAAGCATCACCCCTCTCACCATAAAAGGATCAGTACTTGGGGGAAAAATAAAGGCGATACAAGGAGAGAATCCTATGCATAAGGACCTCTCAGTGCAAACAAGGTGATAAAACTTATGACTTGGATATTTAAACTCTTGAGGCTCAGTTTACTCATTTGAAAGGGAGAAAAAGATAGGTAAACCCTCTAGCAAACCAGGGTAAATTCCTAACAAGACCAGGACAGAAAGAGGCAGAGCCAAGTTCAGAGGAAAGAAAGAGAGGTAGGAGGTCACCGTGAACTAGACCAGTCAGGGATAGTTTCAAAAAGGCTTTAGCCAGGCAGGACATCTGATCAGCAGAGAGCACAGCACACACAAAGGTGTGGAGAAGGACCTGTAAGAGATCCTCGAGGGTAGAATTCACATGGGGAAAATAATACAGAGTTGCAAGATCAGAAGGCCTGGAAAACCAGACTAAGGAATGTGAGCTTGATTTTATAAGCAATATGGACACGCTTGAGACAGAATTCTGGAAAGGCAAAATCTTCCAGAAGTGTACAGGTTGAAAGGGAGGAAATTAATAAATGCAATCTAGCACAAGAAACGATCCTGGGGAATAGCGTTAAGGCCAAGATGTCCCTGCCCCGCTGCATTCTGGAATTTCATTCACCATCAAGAGCCCCTGACTCTTACTTTCTAAGTTACTGTAACTAATCTCTTCTTGTGCACCTGCCATGTGCCAAGTCTCAAATTCTAATCATCATGCGAGGTTGACACTATTATGCCCACAGAAATAAAGCCCAGGAAGGTCAGAAAACCCAAGATCCCACAGGGGTGAGGGGTGCAGCTGGGCTCCCCAAAGCTACATCTTTTCTACTTTTAAGGATGAAGTGCTTTTCATTTGGCCCAGAGGGGCACTGAGGTGTGGGGAACTATTGCTAAGCTTAATGTAGACTCAGTGTTTGCTCATTCTTGAACGTTCAGTTCCCTGCATATGATATGAAAATGTTACGTAGCAGTTACTCTGCAAAATTTTGAAACTCATCAAGAAGGCATCCTCACAGAAAGAGAGAGGAATAAGAGTGCACTTACGGTGATGAGCGCCGAGTAGTAACACATAGGATTGTTGAATCCTTCTACTGTACCCCTGACACTAATATAACACTGCATATTAATTACACTTCAGTAAAAACTAAATTTAAAAATCAGAAAAAAAACAGGGGTTCCTGGGTGGCTCTTCAAATTGAGTGTCCAACTTCGGCTCAGGTCATGATCTCACAGTAATGGAGTTCAAGCCCCGCGTGGGGCTCTGTGCTGACAGCTCAGAGCCTGGAGCCTGCTTCAGATTCTGTGTCTCCTCCTCTCTCTGCCCCTCCCTGACTTGTGCTCGTTCTCAAAAATAAAGAAACGTTAAAAAAAATTTTTTTTAACTAAAAAAATAAAGTCTCCTATTTCTTAATTTCAATGGAAGGGCACATTCAAGGCGAGTGTCCTTAGAGGTGACCCCACTTAAAGCCAGCAGAGCTAAAAAAGCAAACACCGCCCTCCCTTGCCACCACTCTGATTAAACAGTGGAGGCCCCGCCCATGCTGGTCCGTGCCTGATTTGAGAGGTGAGAACAGCAAGCCACAGGATATGGGGAGAACAGCCCCTCCCTGCCACGCAAGGGAGATCAGGGCTCCCTGCTGGTAACAACTGTCCAGCTTACAGCTGCTCTCAGGGCTCTGCTGTCCCCAACATGGCAGGGGCCAAAAAACGAGTATCTGACAACAGAAACCTTGACTGAGTGTGCAGAAAAGGCAAGGCGCTATAACTCCATTGTGAAAAAGGAGGACCCCAGCAAATGGCCCGACTCTATTTTATGGTTGTCAGAGGAGTCGGCTTTAGGATCTGCCGGAACAAGGAGCCCCCAAAAATAAGTCTTGATTTTTTTTTTTTGCTCGAGGCAATAAATATCACTGAGACCTAAAACAAAATAAAAATACTATAGAAGCGGGGAGAGAAATAGGCTCAAGAATGACTTCCAGCTTAAAAAGCTATTTGAACTCTAGGTTAACAATCAAAACCAAGACACCTTCCCAAATTAAGTGGAGACAAGGAAGGTGATTCCACCTGAGAGTAAGTAATGGGTGTAGCAGGGACATTTTCACCAACAATGTATCTCAAGACGTTAATAACCTGCCTTCTATGCTTGTATTCATGACACTTACGGACATTTTACATATTTATTCTGAAAATCAAAGCAGTCCTATACCTTCCATCAATAATCCTCAAAAGATCTTTTGTTTACATGGGCAGGGGGCCATACCTTTTCCTCAAATAGAAAAGTCCAGCTCCTGTATGTGTTCAGCTGGTACGTACCCGCCCCTCCACTACCCTAGCTGCCTATGTGGCCCCAGGGACATGGAAACACCATCCACTTCAAAATATCAACAACATGTTTGCAAAATAATCTTGCCACTTGGTTGAGCCTTTTCTCTTTGCTTAAAAAAAAAAAAGAAAAGAAAAAAAGGGCTTCTGGTTACAGACATACCCCAACTTAGTTTCTGCCAACACCAAACTTTTTAACAGCTTAACTCCAAACGCTGAAAAAACGAGTTTTCCCAGAAGTGCACACTCAATTTAATTGAGAGAAGCCATGAAAATGTAAGGTCACGAAGGAACTGCACGGGGAGTGTGGGGCCCTCGGCCTCTCCAATCCCGAGGAACATTCTGAAGTCGGTAGCCATCAGCGGACGGCACAAACCTCACGGGCATCTCGCTGGCCTGCAGTAAAAGCCCTGATGGCTTTTTAAAGCAGGCAAGCGCAGGCCAGAAGGCTGTGCTTGCAACATGCACAGGAATCAATTCCACGAGGCAACGCTCCACGGGCTGGTTCCGTGGTTCTCAATCAGGAGTGATTTCACTGCCGGTGGCTCATGAAGCAACGTCTGGGAACATTTCGGTTGTCACAACTTGGGGGTTCTGCTAGCACCTACTGGGTAGAGACCGGTGATGTTCAACATCCTACAAGGCACAGGGCCGGCTCCCGACAGCAAAGAATGAACGGAGCCACAATGTCAATGGCACCCGGTTTGAGAAATCCTGGTCCCGCTCTAAACAGCGGCTACCAGTCACAAGAAGCTCCCATTCTGCTATTGTCTGGCCATGCTCACATAAAGCTAATACATGCAACATCTTGTTCCCCCCCCTTTTTTTTTCTCAATTGCTAGTGTTAGTTAGCCTCAAACTGCTGTCCAACAAGCAACAAGTCATTATGCCTAAATCACAATGGAAAAAGTTAGCAAAGACACCAGTTACCAGGGCACTACTTAGCGATGAGTCGGTACGGTTTTGCTGTCCTTGGAAACATATCACTTCCACAGTTACTGTTTCTCCTGTGACAGGACATCCCATGATTTTCTTCACTGGAGAATTTCACTAAATTTAACAAAAGGATGGCCTGTTAGAAGACACTACCGGAGACAGACAGGATCTGTATTAGGAGTTTGTCTCTAATACAGCACCGTGTTGCCTCCCTGACTGGCCTTGATGGCCTCCCAAGGTCACTACAATTATGGGTGGAACTTTGAATGTTGATTAGAATATTGTACTACAAATACATCACAAGATTAAAAGCATAACTCTTTTTTTTAGTTTTTTTTTAATGTTTTTATTTTTGAGAGAGAGAGAGAGAGAGCGAGCAAGCGCGAGCATGAGCGGGGGAGAGAGAGAGAGACACACACACACACACACACACACACACACACACACACAGAATCCGAAGCAGGCTCCAGGCTCTGAGCTGTCAGCACAGAGTCTGACACAGGGCTTGAACTCACAGACCACGAGATCATGACCTGAGCTGAAGTCGGACGCTTAACCTACTGAGCCACCTAGGCGCCCCAAAAGCATAACTTTAAATAAATGAAAATTTCCCCCAAATACGTGAGTCACCAGCAACAGAGAAAAAAGGCTCTGGATTCTGTAATAAGCTCTTCAACCTTGGGCTTGTGACTTGACATCTGTAGGCTAAGATCCATCATCCAGAAAACTGAAGGGGATGGACTAGATGATCGCCAAAGGCCAGCTTCATATTAATCACTGAAATAAAATCCAACAACCAGGTCTCCTTACACTTAACCAAGGTATGGTGTAAGGAAAAAGTATTTCAGAGAAAGTGCCGGCAGGTCACAGCTGTCCCATGTTATCCTGCAGTTCCCCCCCACTTGCACTAGGGGGCAGAGTTCTGCCCAGGGGGAGGTCACAAGCCCCCTCCCCTCCTTGGTCCAAAAACAGGCTTCAACGGGACTGAAACCCCCAACAAAACCGAATACAAATCCTACGGCTCACAAGCTTTCCCAAGGGACCCAGAACACACAAAAAAAATCAAAAAAAGTTACGAATCAGTGTCCTGCAGGCGGAGCCCAGGTTTTCTTACAGATGAAAGCAATTAAACACAGCCCACTGGTCCATCTTTGGTTAACCTGCAACTCCAGTAAAAAGTTCTGGTGTTTTCTTACAGTCATGAAAACAAAACTCTGTGGGTTAAAAAAAAAATGCTATAGTCTCAACCACAGATTTCCTTAAAAGAAAAAAAAATATGAATGGATAATTCCTTTCCAGTCTGCTTTTCACGACAAATATGGGTATCACATATGAGATGCCACCTTGAAAACAGTGGATATTGCTGTTAGGCAAGAATGTATTTATTACTTTGGCCATTAAATACAGTTGTCTAAGAATAAGGTAAGCATCCATCAGGGGGAATGACTTGAAATATTATATCCAATTAAATAGGATAAAGCAAGTGAGTGAACAGAGGCAAGCCCTCACCAACCTAATTTGCTGGAAGATTCCAAAACTGTCCTGGATTCACGAAACGTCCCCTGGCTTCCAATGAAAGTCACATCAGACTCCCTTAAGTCAACTCAGTTTACTTTGAGCCACTTCAAACCTCAAACTTAAAACAGAATTTATTAAATAAACACAACCAAGAAAGGAGAAGGAGCCAAGAAACCACAGTAACTCTCCATCACAGGGAGGGGGGGAAAAAAAGAAAAAAAAGGTTCTCAAGTCAAGGGTTTCAAGTAACCGTGGTGTCCCGCCCTCAATGGCCCTAAAAGGGGCATCAGCTTAAATGTTAAAAATAATCATTGTTTGCCCCAAACGATTTTCTTTAAATTCGAATTCAGAATCTGCCAAGGACCGTCAGCACAAGCACATGATCTTTTGATCTCTGCCTCTGGAGTGATCTCAAACCCGGAATGAGCACATCTTGGGAAGCGCTACCACCTAGACTCCAAAGGTCCCGTAGGCAGAGAACACAGTGAATGATTAAACCCTCGCCTCGCTCCTCGCACTTCATTAAGCCGTCTCCTCTGGAAGGGTTTGTGCCCCTCTCACAGGAAGCCGGCACGTTTTGCAAAGGAAATACCAGACCAGAACTTTCTTGGAGAAAGGCACGTCCCGGTAGAACATTTGATTGGGCTTCCCGCACCCCGGCAGCCGCGGCCCGGCGTCCGCCGCCTCACCTCGAGCGGGGCGCCGCAGGGACACCCGGTGAGCCAGCCACCCACGCGGAAGGAGACTCACCTTCGCTACGTCCCGGAGCGCGGGACAAAACAAAACCTGCCTCGGCTTACTCATCCGGAGACTCCCCGGGGGTGATTTCAGGCGACTCCCGGAAAGTTTTGCCCTCCCGGGCTTAGTGAGGACAGGGTCCCAAGCGTGCGCGCGGCGCGGTGGGTAGATCCCTCCCGGGGCGCGGGGGCCAGGTCCCGGCAGGGTCGCCGGCGCGAGCGCACTCACCTCGGGGAAGAAGTTGTCCATTGTTCCAGGGCGCTCCCCAACTTGCCCGAGTCCCGCGTCCGGCTCGCGGAAGTCAGCCCAGCAGACGGTCCGGGGAAACCATGCGTGTCACGGCGCGATTCCCAGGAACCCGAGCCCGCGGGGCTCTCCGGCTGCCATCGCCTTACCCCCTTCTCGTCTTTCGCACCTTTTGTTTGCCCAAACCCAAGTCTCTAACTCATCCGTCCCAACTGCAGCCTTTGTCTCCCTGCCTCCAAGTTCCTTACTTCTGCGCGCAGCGCTCGCGAGCGGAGAACAGCTGGTGACACATTCTTCCCCCGGGCTGGGGGAGGGCGGCGGGGGTCTTGGGAGCGCGCCCCCTCCTCCTGCGCCCCAGCCGGAGGCGCTCGCCGCGACAGGGGGACAGCGGCCACAAAGCGTGCCCGGAGTAGCTACCCCAGAGCGAGCGCCGCCGCGGTGAGGGTTCGGGCGCCTGGACTCAGCCGGCTCACCGCAGCGCGGAGATTTGCAGACAGGAGCACTCACCCCGCCCACCAGCCCCGCCCCGCCCCGCCCCTCCGGGAGCTGGGCCCCGCCCACTCGCCCGCCCCTCCAGGAGCCCAACCCTCAGCCAACCCCGCCCCGCGCTGCGGCAGGGTCCGGCCCCGCCCACCCCGCCTGGGGCGGACGCCGGCTCGGCGGCGAGAGGAGAGGACAGGGGAGGGGACGGGAGGGCCGGGCTGCACCCTCTGGTGTCTCCGCCTCCCCATCCAGGCGTGGGCGGAGGAGTCGACTCTACCCTCTGGTGATAGAGACCAAATAGTCACCGGGGAGGAGGGGTTGGGGGATTCTTTTGTGCCTTTGATCTTCAGCGGACCCTGGAACCCGCTCAACACGGATCTCATTAATGCAGCTCGGCAGATGAGCGACCCCGGGGAAGGAAGCGCGGTCGGCCGAGCTGCCCCGGCTGTTGGGCCAGATCAAAGCGGAGAACGGAGGCTGCTCAGAATTTCTAGAAGCTGCCTTCCCGTGTAGAGTTTCTGTCCTGCAGTCGGGTTCACAGACGTTTTCCTAGCAGCTGGGGAATGTAGTTTTGTAACCTGGAAGAGGACATGGCCAGTTGCACCAGAAAAAAATGTAACCCTTTTCCTAGACCTGAAGGAGACCGGCAAAGGGAAGTGAGGTGAAGGATCAAACCACCTGCTACGGAGTTGTTTCCTCTAAGGCAGGTCCTTAAACCTGAGCGTGCACAGGAACCACCTGGGAATCTTATTAAAATACAGGTTGGAATTCAGTGGGGCATTTCTAATAAGCTTCCAGGTGCCCTCAAACGGAGGCACCAGGCCCTGTGCTGGTCTGCAAACGGAAGCCCGTCCGTAACAGGTAGAAAAATTGAGAGCAAAGGTTTGGGAACTTTTGTAGCCATTTAAAAATGCCTCGACAGCCAAACGAATGACCGGAGGACTCTCTCAACCGAGTGTAAACCAGCTTTGGTATTGGCGGATTCGTGGTGAGTCATGCCTGGCACAGCAGAGTTCTCCTGTTGGTATCTGGCAAATTGGAAACAAAAACGACTGGTTCTTCGCCACAAGTGGTTTGCGAAGTTCTCTCCAGGGGATCTGCCAACTGCTACTCATCCTTTAAAACTCAAGTCAGAAAGTCACATCTTCCAGGGGCAGTCTTCCCAGAAATGCCAGGCCACTTACCCAGCCACACACCACGGGGTGTGCCTTATTCCTAAAACTGTTGAGGACACTGTATGGCTTAAGGTTTTTTTGTTTTTTGCTTTTTTTGTTGTTTTTTTTTGTTGTTGTTTTTGGTTTGTTTGGGGTTTTGTTTTGTTTTGTTTTTCTGGTGTCCTGTCTTTCTTCAGTTGGGAGAATTGAAGCTCCTTAACAGAGGGAACTGTGCTTTAAAATTTGTATCCCCAGCCTGTCTCAGAGAATGAATGGATGTAGCATCCTTCTGTAATCCTTAGGTGAAAATCCAAGTGTGTCTGTAACCTGAATCTCAGAGCAGCGCTTCAGCATAAATCTCCTCATACCCACCCCGCTTCCCTTTGGAAAGAGTCAATTTGTAAATTAATTGGTGACAGCGTGCTATGCTAGTGCCCTGATTCACATGTTTACACACCTAAGCCATGGAAGCTTGTGTCCCGGGTTGCCAGCAAAATTAAGGTGGGGCCAGGATAAATACCAACAATCCCAGGCACCAGCCAAAGTGCTCAAACAAGTCCTGGGGCCACCTGTGCCCAGATACTGGAGTAAAACAATTAACAGTCATTTTGGTGTTAATCTGTATAGAACATCTCTCAAGAGAAATTACCAGGCAGCTTGTTCAAGCCAGTGTGTGGGTGTGGCTGGGTTCCCGGCATCAACCCAGCCACCGATGTCCTGCGCGGCCTTGGCCATGTCCTTTCAAAGTCACTTTCCAGTACTGGCTTCTCAATTGTAACAAATGTACCACACCAATACAGCACATTAATTACAGAGACTGGGGGGAGGGGGGCGGTTAGGGGACACTTCCCTTTCAATTGTTCTGTAATCCTAAAACTGCTCAAAAACGTAAAGTCTATTAATTTTTTAAAGGTCACTTCCCTGTTGATTAAGAAGATATAGTTAATAATTACCCCCACTGTGACTCATATAAAGAGTTGTAAGCCAGATCCAATACATAAGGGTTGAATTTTACTGAATTATTATATTTATTTAAAAAGTTTACACCAGGAGCGCCTGGGTGGCTCAGTCGGTTAAGCATCCGACTTCGGCTCAGGTCACGATCTCGAGGTCGGTGAGTTCGAGCCCTGCGTCGGGCTCTGGGCTGACGGCTCGGAGCCTGGAGCCTGCTTCCGATTCTGTGTCTCCCTCTCTCTCTGCCCCTCCCCTGTTCATGCTCTGTCTCTCTCTGTCCCAAAAATAAATAAATGTTAAAAAAAAAAAATTTAAAGTTTACACCACCTTATCAAAATCTCCTGAAACAGTTGTTACAAAAGAAAAATATATATATATACATATATATATATATATGTATGTATGTATATATAACTGTGAATCTCAGGGGTGGGCTGGGTGCCTAAAAATCGGCATTTTAGTAAGCACCCAAGTAGGCAATTCTGAGTTTGAGAATCACTCCTTGTGGTTATCAGAATTCATCAGATTTTCTGTATAAACATACATTCTCCAAAAGGCATAAAGATGAACTGCAACAGTAAGACTGTGGAACAAACAGCAAAGTGCATGTTATTTTAAGCACTCGGAATCCATTGTTGAAAAGGACCATGTTAAATTTACAAGGGCCTAGACAAAATGGGTCAGAGAAGGCGAAGCAATTTAAATCGATAGATCTCTAAGAATATCTATTCTTCTTACCAGTTTTTTAAAGTTATGTGCTTCCTTTTAAGAAGCTGTCTTACCCATTGGTCAAAGCTGATTAGGCTAAAACAGTTAAACCTTGACCTCTAACAAGTGACAGGCTCAAGAATGTGTGTGTGTATGTGGTTTTTTTAATGTTTATTTTTCAGAGAGAGACAGAACATGAGCAAGGGAAGCCCAGAGAGAGACACAAAATCTGAAGCAGACTCCAGGCTCTGAGCTGTCAGCACAGAGCCCGATGCAGGACTCGAACTCGCGGACGTGGAGTTTTTCCAGGAGTTTTATGACCTGAGCTGAAGTGGGACGCTTAACCAACTGAGCCACCCAGGCGCCCCAAGAATGTTAATGACAGAATGGGCACATTTCCGGAGACAAAATTCCTTCCCAATTATCCTTATTTCTCAAAGACTCCATGCTAATTGTCATTTGCAAAACAAAACACCAAAGAAGCTCAGGCTACATTCTCTTATTTAGCTGCAGAAATTAACCCACACTGCTGAAAAATTTATTTTAATACAATGGGGGCCATTTCCCCACACAAAGGGAGAATCATGTAGGGTATATAATGAATGAAGTAATATGATCTCCCTCTGTTTTTGTTTTCCACCGTGTGTTTGTTTGATTTTATTTGAAGTGTGTTGTCTTAACTTCCTTGGTGATTTCAAATCGAGTTCTTTGTTGTTGTTCTGTGGCTGCTACCAGTTCCTAACCTGGTTGTGTCTTCGTGTGTAGAACCTTTTCCATTACCTTTGTTTTTATTAAATACTCACCTGTAATTGCTCCCGTCAGAGTAATGGTTTAATTACTAGGTATGGAAAGGGAAAGTGCAGGAAGGTTCTTTCACACAAATTAGAAGTTAATAACTGACACAACTCTAAAATCCTGTTTTTCATGCTCCACTAAACAGCGGGTGTTCTTTGGGTTCACCTATAATCTTGGGATATTTTAAAAATTAAATGTATTTGCTTTTCTGAACAAAAATGAAGGGCATTTTTACATGTTCTTGAAACTTGTAGACAAATGTTTGTGTGTGTGTGTGTGTGTGTGTGTGTGTGTTTATTTCTCATAACTTGCAATTCAAAAGCCCTGAAGGGATTTTTCTTTTCATGTGAAACTGAGAATGATTGGGAAAGATTTGCCGAGAAAGAATAAAATTGGCGGTGAAATGATGTGAAGTGTTTTACCCTGTAATAGAACTAAACAAGTACAAAAGAATCAACAGAAATCAAGCAGGGATAAGACACTCAAAAAAAAAAAAAATGAATCTGCTACTCTTCCTTGTTTTCTAAACACGATGGACTTGGGCTAAGATGTAATTGACCTCATCAGAAGCTGGCCACTCAGTGGATAGCAGATTCTAACTAAATCCCCATGGCTCCAGACTACAGAGGGAATGCTTTCTAAACTGACACAGAGGATGGTTTTCACAAATGAATCTGTTTCCTTTTAAAGTGCGAGGTCCTGGATCTGTTGAATGTGATAAACAAATGGAATCCAACTCGTTGAAACCCTCCAGGGTGATATACTCTGCCTGCTTAGAGACTGTGACGGCCCCATTCTCCTTGATTTCTTTGTATCTTCCTGCTTTCATTGTTCCAGAGCGGCTCTGAAGCGGACTTTCCGTGAATCACAACATGTTTACCACTTCCCAACCTCGTGTCTTCGCTTACTCTCCTTTCTTGACTTTTCAGTTTTTCCTGGTTGTGTCATTCAAGCCAATAAATGTGTTTGCGTCTGTTCCACTTGCAAATGGCTGTTTCTGGGGCCCCTGGGTGGCTCAGTCAGTCAAGTCGAGTTGGGCTCCTGTCACGATCTCACAGTTCATGAGTTCGAGCCCCTCCTCAGGCTCTCCGCTATCCGCGCAGAGCCCTCTGCGGATCCTCTGTCCCCCTCTCTCTCTGCCCCTCCCCGCCTCAAAAATAAATAAATATTAAAATAAATTAAAAAAAAACTTTTTTAATGTTTATTTATTTTTGAGAGAGACAGAGACAGAATGCGAGTGGGTTAGGGGCAGAGAGGGAAGGAGACACAGAATCTGAAGCAGGCTCCAGGCTCCGAGCCGTCAGCCCAGAGCCCGACGTGGGGCTCGAACTCACGAGCCGTGAGATCATGACCTGAGCCCAAGTCGGACGCTCAACCGACTGAGCCACCCAGGCGCCCCTAAAATAAAATTTAAATACATGGCTGTTTCCTAACCCACTTGCTCTCTGAACTACAGGGCCATCTCTTCAAGCTCCGGGCCTCGTCACTTTCTACACCTTCCTCTCTGAACCATCAGCTCTCCCACCGCTTACAATCAGATAATTTGCCCGCAATTCCACTCTCGCGAAGATCACCGTGACCTTGAAATAATCAAATTCAACAGCCCGTTCTCAAATGTCATCTCCCTTGACGTCGCCCCTCCTCTGGAACTGTCGAACTTCTCAGCTCCCGGGCCAGCTTCCAGAGCCGGCAGCCTGGAGAGGGAGCCGCACAGGACCCGACGCTCCAGAAGGGGCCCTGGGCTCGGGTTAATAGTCTGTTGTGATGTCTCAAACTCCTTACCGACTTCTGAACAAGAGGTCCCGTTCTTCCGTTTTGCACTGGGCCCTGAAAATTACGTAGCCGGTCCTGCCTAGCTTTGAGAGCGCTGCACTTGGCCGGCTTCCCCGTCTCTTGGAGCGCTTTCGCTGCCACTTTTACGGGCCCCTGCTCTCCTTCCGCCTCTGAAATACGCTCAATCCTAAACACGCTTCCTCCTCCCCACGCTTACGTGGCTGCAGCACGCGGTCCGTCACTTCCGGTCTCCTCGGAAATTGATCCCACGTCCGTAACTCCAGCTCTGAGAAGTCCCAGCCACGTATTCCCACACCCCTGTTGATTGTTTCCTCCCCGAGTTCCTTCTCCCCCTTCAAGTGCCCAAACTAAATCTTCACTGTCTTCATCACCTTCTACCAACCGGCCTATATTGATTCGTGGGACGATAGAATTCGGCCACCTTGATGAGCAGGGCTCTGTCACCTAGAGCTGCCCCGGGTCTTCTGATGATCCTATCACGTGCTGAGAGGGCCTTCATGATGTGAATCCCTCTAGCCCAACGGAGAATATTCAAGCTTCTTTTGCTCCAAACATGTGACTTCAGTTCTACCAGTCCCACGCACCCACTCGAGGTTTCCCCTCCTCGGGGGAAATGGGGGCTTGGAGTGCAAATGGGGGTGACCCTGTTTGTGACAGAGTTGAGTGGCTCTGTGGTCAGCCGTGAGGGCAGCGACTACCCGGCCAGCAGGAGCGGCAGCAGGTTCCTTAGCGGGGGTAGGCGGGGAGGCCCCCGACTCACCAGGCCCATTCCGGGCTGTGGTTCTCAGAATTGTTTCTGGAGACCTAAAAACCCACTCCTCCAGCCCTTCCAAGGATACAGCAAGCCCTGTAATACCCTTTGTAGTACCTCTTAATTCAATTTGTGGTCTGTAGCCTGCCAATACCTTAGAAGAGCATCACCTTAAGGGCCAGGCAAGTGCCACCTTTAGACACCTTTAGACATGGGCTGCTTTTCTCAAAGTGGTCTCAGTGCTCCTTTGGTGCCGGCAACTGTCTGGGGCCAGCTGGGCCATCCACGGGAGCCACCCTGGACCCAGATCAGTCCCGTGTGGGTTCAGTCTTCATTTCTCCCCTTCGGGGCTCTCTCTGACCCTCTCCCCCACACAAGGTGTCATCCAGAAGTCCAGGGCTGGCATGTCTCCCCCGAGCTCCCCCTCTGGAGCCCGTGGCTGGACCTCAGTCCCAGGAGGACAGCCATCTGGCTTCTCCTGCTGGCCAGTGCAGTGTGTTTTTCACAGGATTGTGAGGGATGGGGCCACCTCCACCTGAATGAGGCTAACGAGCCATGCTTGAGTGACTTTCACTCACCGAGGACGCAGGATGACGACAGTAGTCCCGGCTACCAACAGGAGAGCCGGCACCCGGACCCTAAGAAGACTCTTCACGTACGTTCGCCGGAACAAACAAATACCGAAGGGCTCTTATTCTAAATCTCCGTGGAGGGGTCACTCTACCTCCCATGGGCCCATGAATTTTGTAATATATATTTAAATCAAAGTATTTGTATATATACAGGGGTTTTATATACCTTCAGGGCAGCCTTGAACACCAGCACAGAAAACAGCTCAAGGCTAGCACGCAAGAGAGAAACTTGGGGTGGGGGGGGGTGGGGTAAGACTCAGGAGCTACGTCGCAGGGCCAATCCTCTGCAAACTCTTTTTGGCGATTTGGCAAGGCTTTGTTTTCCCCCACCTGAAGTGGCTATTGCTTTTGCTTCTTAAATGAGTTGAGAATATGTTCGGAATGTTGTTGTTGTTGTTGTTGTTGTTGTTGTTTTCCTAAAGTTTCCAGAAGGCAAGTGCTGCTGAGAGTGTTAGGGAAAAAAAATCAGATAAGGGCAGAAAGTTGTTTGTATAAGAATGTCTAGGATAGAGTTGTTTACAGTAGTTAGGAACCTGGACACCACCTTAGCGCCTCTCGGCAGAAGCCCGGCTGAGTAAATTGTGACAAATGTGCATAGCAGACACCCTCGGGGTTAGAGATCTGCTTCTGTGTAACAGGCTACCTAAAACTCAGTGGCTTCAGACAACAATGACTTCTTATTTCCCACAAGGCCATGGCTTGACTTGGCTTGACTGGGCTTCACGGCCAGCAAGGTCAACTGGGTTCTCTCCAGCAGCTGCAGGCAGACAGGTGCTCAGCTGTGTCTGGTCCTCAAACACGCCGTCCACATACGGCAGGAACCTGGTGGGGGGAGGCAGCCGGGACAGCTGGGCCACTCTCTCCACGTGGTCTGTCTTCGTACCGTGACAGGGAGAGGGCAGAATTCGCAAGACCTTTTGAGAACTTGCGCAGAAGTTACACGACATCGTGTGGGCCGCATTTTATTGGTCAAAACCTGACCTAAGGCCAGCCCAGATTCCAGCCTCTCTTGATGGGAGAAGCTGCAAAGAATGCGTGACCTCGTTGTTTGTTTTTTGGTTTGTTCGCCATTTTGAAGTGCACAGTAGCGTTTCATGTGCGCAGTGCGTTTAGTAGCGTTTAATATATTCACGGTACCTGCACCTCCCTAGTCCGGAACATTTTCACCCCCAAAGGAAACCTCATACCTATTAACCAGCCACTCAGATTCCTGTCTCCCCCCAGCCCCCAGCAACGAATTTGCTCTCTGTCTCCATGGATTTGCCTACCCTGAATATTTCACATAAAGGGGAACCACACAGAGCTTTTGTGACTGGCTTCTGTCACTCAACACAGTGTTTTCAAGGCTCATCCACGCTGCCACGTGTTTTTAGTACTTTATTCACCTTTCTGATTGAATAATATTCCATTGTATGGACAGACCACATTCGGTTGATCCATTTGTCAGTTGACGGGTCTTTTCATCGTTTCTACCTTCTTGTTAAGGCGAATGGTGCTGCCGTGAATACTCAGGTACCTGTTTTCAATTCCTTTGCAGAATGCAATTCAACGAGGAGTGGAATTGCCGGGTCGTGTGGTAATTCTACGTTTAACCTTTGGAGGAACCACCAGAGTGGACTCGTCTGTGGCCATTTTAACCCATCATACTACCCATATTTATCGATGCGGAAATATGACCAGGCAAAGAAACGACAAGTTATATCTGCACGTTATAAACATTTAAAACTGGCCATGGCTTAAGGCAGACGAGTTTATTTTTCTCTCATAAACCAAGCCAGGAGGCCTGGGATGTTGCACAGTCTTTAGGGACACTGACTCCTTCCAGCTGTCTCTGCAGTACGCCTCCGTGGCTCATGGCAGTTAGAGACCCCGGCTTTCTATTTTTTTTTTTCAACGTTTATTTATTTTTGGGACAGAGAGAGACAGAGCATGAACGGGGGAGGGGCAGAGAGAGAGGGAGACACAGAATCGGAAACAGGCTCCAGGCTCTGAGCCATCAGCCCAGAGCCCGACGCGGGGCTCGAACTCACGGACCGCGAGATCGTGACCTGGCTGAAGTCGGACGCTTAACCGACTGCGCCACCCAGGCGCCCCAGAGACCCCGGCTTTCGAGGCAGCAGGAAGCAGTGAGTGATGAGGACTGACAGAGCGGACACACAGCATGCCCGGGTTCCCCGGGACGGTCGCACAGGGTACCTATTCGTATGCGGTTGACTAGAACTTAGCCGTCAGCTGCGAGGAATACTGAGAAATATAATACTTATTCTGGGTTTCTATTTACCCAGCCAAGAACGAGAAACTGGGAGGAAGAAAAGGGCTAGATACTAGGGAACAGCCACCTGGCTCTTCCCAGCTGATAAAATGAATTGTGTAGAGAGCTTTGAAAGAAACAAACCCAGGGGCGCCTGGGTGGCTTAGCCGGTTCAGTGTCCGACTCCTGATTTTGACTCAGGTTATAATCTCACAGTTCGTGAGGCCAAGCCCCGCATCAGGGTCTGGACTGACAGTGCAGAACCTGCTTCGGACTTTCCTCTCTCCCTCTCTCTCTGCCTCTTTCTCTCTCTCTGTCTCAAAATAAGTAAATAATCATTTTAAAATGTGTTAAAAAGAAAAGACAAAAGCAGATATGTTTAACAGATGTTATTCCTAGATAACAAAGACAAAGACCATTAGAAATTATTCTTTGACCCTCTGTAGATTTTCTGATTTTTTGGTGACACCTATGGGATCAGAAAGCTATTCCTGTTTTGAAAAATAAAATACACATTTTTTTTTTGTAAGAGCAGCATTTCATTTCTTCTTCTTCTTTTTTTTTTTTATTATTCAAACAATGTTATCGTGCATCTGTGATGTCAGGTATCAGGAGATATAAAGATGAGCAAGACAGGATCTCTAAAGAAATCAATAGACCAGCTGCAGAGAGATACTGAAAGATAATTTTGAAATGACTCTGGAAATTTCTATCATAAGAAGCATACACAAAATTTTAAGGGCAACGTTAAGATACGAAGTAAAGCTTGGGGAGCATTATGGGCTGAATTGTGCCCCCCCCCCCATTCATAACTAGTAGTCCTAGCTCCTAATACTCTAGAATAGGACTGTATTTAGAGGTAGGGCCTTTCAAAAGGTGATTAAGTTAAAATGAGGTTGTTAAGGTGGGCCCTAATCCAGTAGGTCTGGTGTCCTTATAGGAAGAAGAAAGGGGCACCTGGGTGGCCCAGTCCGTTGGATGTCTGACTTTGGCTCAGGTCATGATCTCACAGTCCGTGAGTTCAAACCCCGCGTCGGGCTCTGTGCTGACAGCTCAGCGCCTGGAGCCTGCTTCAGATTCTGTGTCTCCCTCTCTCTCTGCCCCTCCTCCACTCATGCAGTCTCTCTCTCTCTCTCTCTCTCCCTCTCTCTCTCAAAAATAAACATTAAAAAAATTTTTTTTTTAATTCTCGACAACATGGCAATCTGTTGTCACGAGTCACTGTGAGTGCACCCCTGTTTACATCGGCTATTTCATAAATTATTGCACTTGCCCTTGAGGGGGGGCGGGGATCAGGACTCAATAAGGAAAACCTTGCAAATTGTGTCATCTGACTGAGGAGGTGAACCTGAGGAAAGTGCTGAGAAGGTAGAGGCTTGTGGGAAGCAGGAGGAATAATGTTCACGGCTGTCGTAGTAGTTATGTCGTCACACAGGAGTTGTGATTGACTGAAGCCCTCCAGAAGAGGGGTAAGGGCATTTTGGGAACGCAGGAGGAAGACAATGGAAGATGGCAGGGAGAGAGGAGATCCGGGGGTGGGGGTGGGGGGCAGGTTCAAATTCGATGCCCCCTGCAGGCTCAGCTCCTTAGTAACCAGATCAGGCCCCACGCACCCTTGCTCTGCTAACTACTCAGTTGACTCACTGTTGTCTCGAAAGCCAGAGCATCGCAGCCTCGAGAGATGGAGGGATTCTGGCAACTACAAACCTCCAGGTGTGGTGGGGGGGGGGGGTTGGGGCGGTGAAGAAAGGCCGCACATCCGTGGTGATGCAGGTCTCGGTTGGGTACCAGAGGGAAGGCATCAACAGAAGATGCAGGAAAACCAGCGGGGGGGCCCTCCGCTCCCTGAGATCGCAGACACACCCATAAGAGGACTCCTCCGTCATCTCTCTCTCTCTCTCTCTCTCTCTCTCTCTCTCTCTCTCTCTCAGCCACCATCCCACCTGCAGCTTTACGGCCTGCAGCCACCAGACCAGGGCACCGCCTCGTTCTCTCTGGGCTCCGTCTTTCCCTTCCCTCGTCATCCTGCCCCACCAGAACCATCGTCTTCCCTCCCAGACCCTCCTGGAGCCCCACCTTTAAATCTGTCATTTAAGGCACCTCGTCCTTCAGTGGCTGCCCTGTGGTCTTCCCAGCGAAGCCTACCCAAGGGATTCTGTGTCCTGGGGTCTCCACACCTTATCGACACTTCCTCCTCAGCTCCCCTCCCCACCTCCACTGTCCGTGTCACCAATGATTGCTCTGCTCCACAGCATCTAGAATGATACGTTTTTTTAATGTTTATTTTTGAAAGAGAGAGAGAGAGAGAGAGATGCAGAGCAAGTGGGGGAGGGGCAGAAAGGGAGGGAGACACAGAATCGGAAGCAGGCTCCAGGCTCCGAGCTGTCAGTACAGAGCCCCATGCGGGGCTCGAACCCACGAACCATGAGATCATGACCTGAGCCAAAGTTGGATGCGTAACTGACCGAGCCACCCAGGCGCCCCTAGAGTGATATCTTAAAGTGTAAATCAATACTCTGCTGTTGCACCAAAACTCTGCAAGGCACCTCTTTATTTATATTTTATCTACTTTTTAATTTTCTTTTGAAATTCCAGTGTGGTTCACACACAGTGTCACCTTAGTTTCAGGTGGACAAAATAGTGATTCAACATTTCCATAATTCGTGGGGCCCCTGGGTGGCTCAGTCGGTTAAGCATTGGTTTCTCGGTTTGGGCTCAAGTCGCGATCGTGCGGTTGGTGAGTTCGAGCCCCGCATCCGGCTCCACGCTAGCAGTGCAGAGCCTGCTTGGAATTCGCTCTCTCTTCTCTCTGCCTCTCCCTCACTCGCGTGTTCTCTCTCTCTCTCTCTCTCAAAAATAAAATAAACTTAAAAAAAAAAAAGAAGGTAGTGTACTCTTAATCCCCTTCACCTCTTTCACCCATCCCCCTACCCACAAGGGACTCCTTTACAGTTATCATCAAATACCGGCTCCTTTCGGGCTGACAAAGCCCTGCGGGACGGCCTTCCTGCCTCTCCCCTGCCCAGCACCACGCTGGCCACCCGGAGCACATCAAACACAGAGCTTGGTCCTGCCCCTGGCCTTTGCACGTGTGTCTCCTTTACCCGCGATGTTCCCTCACCTTCCACTCAGCCTATTCACTCTGCAAGGCTGCCCCCTCCACTCAGGGCTCAGCTCGAGGCAGCCTCGAACCTGCCCGTCTCATTCTGTGTGCCACACCTGTCATGTTGTATGATACTGCCCCACTTGGTTTTTCAGGGCGTCTGTCACTCTTTGAAATGATCCGATAGACTCTTTGTGTTCCTGGGGCGGGGGGTCAGCAAACTGCAGCCCCGGGGCCAAAGCTGCCACAGAACCTGTTTTGGAAATGCAGTTTCATCAGAACGGCCGCTCCCCTTCGTTTAGACCGTCTGTGGGTGCTTTGGGACCACGGAGCTGAAATCGTGCGGCCCCCAGAGCCTAAAATATTTGCTCTCTGTCCCTTTCAGAGAAGATTTGCCGATCCCTGGTTAACTTGTTTACTGTCTGCCTTTCTCTCCGAAAATGCCAGCTCCCTGACAGCGGGGGATTCGTCTGTTTCCCCGCTGTATCTCAAGCCCTCGGAAGGATGTCTGTCACTGTTGCCTAAAGGAGAGGGTGCTAACGAAGGAGCGATAGAATTGTTAGCTAAAACTTGTGTGTTACAATAATAATCGTTACAATACCCCTGGGACTGCTACCAAGAATAAGGGCTAAGGGATATTAGCAAGAGCTAGCGTGTCGGGAGATGCTCTAAATGCATTGCTGCCAATTTGGTTAATGCTCGCATCAACTCTGCAAGGGAGGACTCATTCTACCAGTTTTCAGTGCATTCTACCAGGGAAAACTACTCATTCTCCCAGGGAAACTGAGGCTCTCAGAAGGCAAGCAGTTGCCCATTTTCCCGGTGTTGATCTGTGGCACCCGGTAACGTGACATCTCTTGAGCTTACGCTCTTTCTTCTGTCCCAACCTAGAAAGACCGTGAACTTCAGAGAAAGAGACCCTGGCTCACAATCGGACTTTGCAAGCTCTACAACTTTCTCCTTGGCAATTTGGCTGGTGTGAGGCTGGGAGGTTACCACCTGGTCTTCAGGAATGTAAGGATTGAATAAGATAAGAAACACGTAATGTAGCACCTGATACATAGTGAGTACTCAAAAATGTTATTAGCTTCCTTCTGTTGTTTTTTTTTTTTTAAGTTTATTTATTTATTTTGAGAGAGAGAGCATGAGTCGGGGAGGGGCAGAGAGAGAGAGAGAGAGAGAAAGAATCCCAAGCAGGCTCCCGTCAGCACAGAGCTCGATGCGGGGCTTGAACTCACAAACTGTGACATCATGACCTCAGCTGAAACCGACTGATCTCAGTTGGACGTTCAACCAACGGACCCACCCAGGTGTCCCAGCTCCCTTCTGTTTTTATAGGCAACGACGGGCAAGTTTCCTTCAGTCTGCAGTATCACTCGCACCCGGCAGTGAGTTACCCTGGGCGGATTGTGTGGGGCCAGCTCTCCCGCTCGGCTAGGCATTTGTGCCTGTGTTTCCACAGCAGGGATGGCCCTCACCTGGGTTGGGACGCTGACAAGCACACTTGCCCCACAATTTCCTCCTGCTTAACCCTGGCCACTCCCTTTGGTTGGAAACAGGCCCACCCCTTCTTCAACTGCCTTCCCTTTGGGACCTAGAGTTCTGTTGGGACTCCTGTTTCTGCCTTCTCACATCCAGCCCCCTGTTCTGGTCACTGCTCCAGAACAAAGAGAAATGGAGACAGAAAGCAATACCCAGCAAGGAGTAAAATTATCTGTGTTTGCGGCACTGGTGCCTGATTAAGCTCAGGGAATGGTGCAAGCGGGGGAGGTCGTGAAGAGTCTTGCAGGAATCTCAACATGTTAAGAACAGGATCAATTTAATGTTGTCAAGAGCATGTTGAGGGTGGGTTGGGAAAAGTGATGGGGAAATATATTTATACCATGGGTTGTGAATTATGGGCCTCTCTGAATTAAAGAAGAGAAACCAAACTGGGGCAAACTTAAGTGGAAAAAATTTAATTTGCAGTGGACCGGGCAGCCTGTAGAACCAGAGAGTAGACGCTTCCTCTTCCGGCACCATGTTGAATAGCAGCACAGATCACCGCGAACATTTTGACCCCACTGGGCGTGGTACAATAAGCATCCTTCAGAGTTCACGTAGATTCAAGGTGAGGGACGTTCTCCAAAAATACGTGACTAGTACTCCTCCGAGTGCCAGTCATCGAAAATGAAAGATTGAGAAGTTGTCACAAACCAAGGAGGCTCAATGTACGGTGGGATCCTGGAACAGTCAAGGGGACATTGGTGGCAGAACCAGTGAAGTCTGAAGAAAGTCTGACGTTTGGTTAATAGCAATGTACCGACGTGGGTTTCTTCATTTTGACCAATGCACCAAGGTGAGATGTCAACAAAAGAAAAGGAATTCTCTGTACGACTTTTGCAACTTTTTTGTAAACTGAAAATTATTCCTCCCCAAAGTGTATTGTTTGAAAAGTCCATACATCTGCCCACAAGAAAGTAAGGGATATCCGCAAAGGCCCAAAGGAAGACAAGGCCAAAAGGCACCAGAAAGTGATTCCTGGTGCCAAAGAGGAATAGTGGATTAAACTTCCATGAGTCACAGCAGGGACTCTTGCATAAAGCAGCAATCCTCAAAGGGCTACACCCTCAGAAGCACGCAGCACCGAAAGTTCCCAACTGTTGTCAACGATGCTGACAAGAAAACGTGGCCATTTAAGCCTCGATGTGAGGTAAAAAATAGAAACTCTGCTGAAAGCACATAAACACCAGTAATTATCACTCTGATTTAGAATTTCAATTTATACTACCTGTCGTGGGTAGAATGGGGACCCCTGAAAATCCATATGTTGAAATCCTAACCTCCAGGACCTTGGAATGTGACTGTACCTGGAGGTAGGGCTCTAAAGGGGTTATTAAGTTAAAAGGAGACCGTTAGGGTGGACTCTAATTCAATATGATGGGTGTTCCTAGAAGAAATATAAATTTGGACATATAGAGAGACACCAGGAGCATGTGCTCACACAGAGGAAACATGACTTGAGGACAGAGCAAGATGGCTGCCGTCTGCAAGGCAAGGAGAGAGGAGGCTTCAGGAAAAACCGGGCTTTCCAATACCTTGATCTTGGACGTTTGGCCTCCAGAATTATGAGAAAATGAATTTCTGTTGTTTAAGCCACCCAACATGTGGAACTTTGTTATATGGCAGCCCTTACAAGTGGCCCAGGAAAACCCAAGGAAAACAGTAATTTTAAGCACATGCACAGGTTAGAACCCTTTAAAGGCAAATCTAGGTAAGAATTCACTCTCATCTCAACATCCTTAGAATTCCCACTGATGAAGATAAGCCGTATGTGAATGCACAATAAAACAGAAAACCTACATAATCAGCAGTTTGTGTCTCATTAAAATAAGGAAGTAAGCAAGGTGCCTGGGTCGCTTGGTTGCCTAAGCGTCTGACTTCAGCTCAGGTCATTATCTCACAGTTCGTGAGTTCGAGCCCCATGTCGGGCTCTGTGCTGATGCCTGGAGCCTGCTTCAGATTCTGTGTCTCCCTCTCTCTCTGCCCCACTCACTCTCTGTCTCTCAAAAATAAGTAAACGTTAAAAAATTTTTTAAAAAAAAATAAGGAAGTAAGCTGTCCAAGGCTGCTGCCTGGGCTCCAAGGCCCTTGGGGCCCTCTAGGTCCAGTATTTTCTATCAAGCTCATTGGAATGCGTCTGGAACAGTGCAAGAAGAAGGTGGGATGACATCCAGTACTGACTAGCTGGGAGTTTTATTATAAAGGGAAGCAGGGAAATGGAGAGGTATGTAGAGAAGGAAGTAAAGACAAAAGAGAGGTCTTCTTTTAAGATGGAGAAGTCATGTTTGGATGCCGATGGGAACAGCACAGTTGAAAGGGACAAGAAGGCAGATAGAGGGGAGGGGAACATCACTGCAGAGATGTCTGCGTTGGTGAGAGGAAAGGAGGGTTAGTCCCGGGACTGTCCAGGAAGGGGGCTGACGAGGAAGGAGGGCTTCAGAGAAGAAAGAGCCCCCAAGCTCTGAGTTAGGACCATGTAGAACTGAAGAAAAAGCTCACCTCACTAAAACTTGAGGGTCTCTCCCCGCTATGGTGTCTTCGGAAGCCTGGGAGGTATGGTGGCAATGCATTCCTATGGTCCCATGGTTTCGTAAATCTCTTATGGGATGTTTTCCTTGTGATGGGTTCACCATAAGACAGTTGTATCTTTCTACTTCAAGTCTGCTGCATCACATTCCTGTACATTCTGGGGCATTAGCGTAGAAATAGAACCAATGGGATAGATACACACACGTGCAAACACACCCATTTATTTTTTGAAAATTGGCTCAGGTGATTTAGGCAAGTCCAAAATCTGCAGGGTGGGCTGGCAGACTGGGACCCAGGGAGGGGTGGCAGGCTGAATTTAAAAGCTGACAGCTGTCTATTGTCAGAATTCCTTCTTGCTCAAAGAGGTCAGGCTTTGTTCTATTAAGGCCTTCAAGTGATTGGACACGACCCACCTACATAATAGAAGGTAATCTACTTTACTCAATGCACCGTGAAAGGATTCCCATTATTTGGTTGATTAATATATCCTCACACATTTATCTTTTTTGTGTGTGAGACATGTATGTTCTACTCATTTAAGTAGATTTCACTCATACAATACAGTTTTATCAGCTATAGCCATCATGCTTCATGTGAGATCCTCAGACCTCACTCATCTTCTAGCTGAAAGTTTGTACCCCGATAGCAACTTCTCTGTATTGCCACCACCCCCTAGGCCCTGACAACCACTTTTCTGTTGCTAGGAGTTTGCAATGTTTTTCCTTAAAGATTCCACTTATAAGCGCTAGCATGTTGTATTGGTCCCTGTCTTATTTCACTTAGCATAACGCCCTCAAGGTCTACCCGTGCTGTTGCAAGTGGCAGGATTTCCTTCTTTCTCAAGACTGAATGATAGTCCATTGTGTGTGTGTGTGTGTGTGTGTGTGTGTGTGTGTGTGTGTGTATCACATCTTCTCCATCCATTCATCTATTGATGTGCCATTAGGTTGTTTCCATGTCTTGGCCATCATAAATAATGGTATGATGAACATGGGGGTGCAGATATCTCTTCATCATAGTGTTTTTATTTCTTGTAGGTAAATACTCAGAAGTGGGATTGCGGGATCATGTGGTAGTTCTATTTTTAATTTTTTGAGGAACCTCCCTACTGTTTTCCACAGTGGCTGCACCAGTTTACATTCTCACCAACACTGCATGAGGGTTCCTCTTTTCTTCAAATATACTTGTTATCTCTTGTCTTTTTGATGATAGCCATTCTAACAAGCGTAAGGTGATATCTTGTGGTTTTCGATTTGCATTTTCCTGCTGATTAGTGATGTTAACACCTTTGAATATATATGGACCATTTGTCCGTCTTCTTTGGAAAAGTGTCTATTCAGTTCCTCTGCCCATTTTTTAATCAGATTATTTTTTGTTCCTACTCATTTTTTTAAAAAAAGTTTTATTTGGTAAAATATATATCACATAACACTTGCCATTTAAACCATTTTAAGTGTATAATTCAGGGCCATAAAGTACACTCCCAATGTTGTACAACCATCACCATTGTCGACTTCCAAAATATTTTCATCCCCCCAAACAGAAACTCTATAACCACTAAGCAGTAACTCTGTTCATTATCCCCCAGCCCCTGATAACCTGTATTCCATTTTCTGTCTTTATAAATTTGCCTGTTCTAGATATTTCACGTACGTGAAATGTTATTTCTTTTGTTGCTGGCTTATTTCATTTAGGATCATGTTTTCTTCTTTTTTTAAGGTTTTATTTAAGTTTCAGTTAGTTAACATGCAGTGTCAAATTCGTATCAGGTGTAGAATATGGCGATTCAACACTTCATACAACACCTGGTGCTCATCTCAAGTGCACTCCTTAAGCCCCATCCTCCCCTCTGGTAACCATCAGTTTGTTTGCTACAGTTAAGAGTCTGTTTCTTGGTTTGCCTCTCTCTCTCTCTCTCTCTCTCTCTCTCTCTCTCTCTCTCTCTCTCTCTCTCTCTTTCATTTAGGATAATGTATCCAAGGTTTTATCTGTGCTATAGTATATATCAGAACTTTATTCCTTTTTATGGCCGAACAATAGTTCATTGTCTGGATATATCACATTTGTTTATCCATTCATATGTCAGTGGACCTTTGGGTTGTTTCCACCTTTCGGCTAATGTGTGTAATGTCGCAGTGAACATTGGTATACAAGTATCTGTTTGAGTCCCTGCTTTTAATTCTTTTGGGTACATACCTCAAATTGGAATTGCTGGATTCTATGGTAATTCTGTACTTAGCCTTTTAGGATCTGCCAAATTTCCTACTTACTGTTTACAGCCTACCTGTTATACATGAACAGCCACTGAGCTCCAACATATAATAATACCTAGAGTCAGCTTCTTGGCCACGTGACCTGTGCCATTTCACAGGGCTCCATGCTGAAAAGAGCCCGTATTCAGGAGGATCCCATGCTCAGAATGGCCCCGTGCTTGGTTAAATCTCTGCTGCCACCATGTTGAAATTCTTGGTAACCTTATCTTTGGACTTGTGTTCTAGAAGTGAAGTCCAACAGGACAATAGAGCACATGCACAGAGGAGAAATTCACCGTACAGGTGTTCTCAGCCGTTCCTTGTTGCCCTATTTGCATATAGCGTCCATAATGCCCATGAGGTCAAAATTCTGGAGGACCCAGAAGGCACGGGAGTTCAGGGAGACTCAAAGTGAGTACAAAGCAAGTGTGTCAGTCTATGACTGAGTAAAATGGGTGCGGGGGTTACTGAAAACCCCATGTGGCCTCAGTTCTGTTCAAATCTAAACTTGTTTTCAATACAGAATGAAAGCAATGGTGTTTTAAGAAATCACCAGGAACCCTGTCATATTCTTTCCTGTTCATATTACTTCCCTGTATTCACCAACTTTCATGCCGAAAGTGATGATCTAGAAGGAAGGGGAAAGACAGTGCAGCACATAGTTTCTTTCCCATCCAGTCCTTCCTTACTCAGAAGTAAACCAAAGGTAGAGACGGGGGGATATGTGTGTGCACCCAGAAGGGGAGTGGAAATGATGCGGTTTTCTGCACCATTTCCACCGTCCTCGTCAGAATGAAACACCTAGGACACATGTACAAACAACAAAACATGAATTGTGTAAATTCAGTGATTTTGCACAACTCAGACACTGATATTTTCATTTAAAACTGGTATTGCATAACATAAAAATGGACAGTAAGATTCCTGCTAACAATTTAAGATTTCTAAATAGCAAATAAAAACCACCATGACACGTCAAGAGAGAGAACATGGAAACAGGAAAAAGGGTTTTCATTTCAGTGCTTTTAGTGGTACTTTTTCCTCGCTTTTTGAACGAAAGGTCATGCATTTTCATTTTGCACTGGGCCCCGTAAATTATGTAGCCGGCCCTGACAGCCCCTTATTCTCAGATACTACAACAGGAGTTTTTCTGTGCAATTAGGGTAGTGGGGGAGGGATGAGGTAGGTCTTGAAGTGCCACGGTATTATTTTAGGAAGGGTGGAGCTGACCACGGTTCCGTGAAGGAATGCACTTCAGAAAATAAGTATACAGATGAAAGAGCTTACAGACTCAGGCTCTCATTATATACTGTCTCAGCGTCCCTGTGCTCAAACGAATGACAGATATCCTATGAGAGAGAGAGAGAGAAGAAGAAAGGCAGAGGAAGGCCAGATCAGTAAATGTAACATATCCCACAAATAAAATTAAAGAAGTATAATAAGAACAATGATAGGCTCTATATTCTTTGATACTGTTATGAAAGACTAAATATATATATATATATATATATATTTATCAGAAATCAGTATACACTTCGGTCTTATGGTCTGATGTATATTTAAGGAGGCTTTATTTTGATTAACTGATCCCACAATAAAAAAATAAACTGCCTCATCCTTTTAGATTTTTTAACATAAATATTTTATGGAAATCCAAGGAAGCCAACAGATATCAGAAATAACATCGGAATCAGAAATAATAGTCCTGCTCTCCTTTGGCGAATTAAATTTTTTTTTTCTTTGAAAGCTACTCTGAAAATAACATAACACATTTTGGATTAATGACTCTGAAAAGCCTGTGGTTTATGGCTAAGATGAGGAAATACAGGCTGAATGGTAATACGTCTACGTGTGCTATATTATCATAGTTTTTTGGGATCGATGTGGACCTGGGGAGCATTGCCATAGGTTGATACTGGTGACTTTGTCTGCATAAACTTTTTTCAAATCAGTAGTTTTGATAAAAACACAGAAGAAATGTTTATCAGATTTTAAAGTGATCAAGTGTCCATTGTAAAGCATGATTGGATCAAGATTCTTAGCTATTGTGAAAGCCTTGAAGGCTTGGCCACTACAGAAAAGATGAAATCGAGTGCGAATGAATAAGAAATTCCATTTTGATTTTAAAAACAGGCTCATCCATAGAAAGAGTTTGTATCAGTCAGGATAGGCTAGATTATGCGGTAGTAATAAATCACACCCCAAAATTCTAGGGGCTTAACGACAAGGTTTTATTTCTCGTTCACCTTACACATCCACAGTGGGTCATCTGGGAGCTTTGCTTTATGTTTTCCTCACTCTGGAATTCAGACAGTTGGAGAAGCTATCATCTGAACATTGCTAGGCACGGTGACAGAGAAAAATCTCTAATTAGTCCTTAAAGCCCCCCAGTGCAGCAGACTCATGCGTCACACATCACCTTGGTCAAGAAAGTCACATGACTACTTCTCGGGAGAAGGCAGTCCAGCCCTCCCATATGCCTGGAAGGAGAAAACAGTCCTTATGACCCCCACAGTTTAGACCCAGCACAACAGTCGTTGACATGAAAAATAGGGTGAATGTATTGGCCGATGGCAAAATTCGGCTGATGAAAAAGTTAATACAGTCTTAAGAGTGCGTTGGCTGAGGTATCACTGGTGGGCTAAATAATGGCCCCGAAGATATCCAAGCCCTGATGGCCAGAACCTTTGATTGCTGCCTTTTATGGCAAAAGAGACTTTGCGTCTGTGATTAACGATTTTGAGATGGGAAGATTATCTTGGATTATCTGGGTGGGCCTTACCTGTAATCGCAAGTGTCGTTCTACAAGAGGGAGACAGCGCAAGCTGAAGATGGAGAAAGACAGAAGCAGAGGAGACATCTTGATTTCAGTCCTGCAAGATTCATTTTACACTTCTAGAATTTTTTTTCAATGTTTATTTAGTTTTGAGAGACAGAGTGTGAGTAGGCAAGGGGCAGAGAGAGAGGGAGACACGGAATTCAAGGCAGGCCCCAGGCTCCGAGCTGTCTGCACAGAGCCCGATGCGGGGCTCGAACCCATGAACTGCGAGACCATGACCCGGGCCAAAGTCGGACGCCCAACCGACTGAGCCACCCAGGCGCCCCACATTTTACGCTTCTAAAGTCCAGAAATATAAGACATTGAATTTATCTTGTTTTAAGCCAGTAAAGTCATGGTGATTTGTTACAGCAGCGATAGGAAACTACTGCAGTGTTTAAATCAAGAATTCTTTTGGGAGCACCTAGGTGGCTCTGTCGGTCGAGAGTCCGACTTCAGCTCAGGTCACGAGCAGGCTCAAGCCCCACGTTGGGCTTTGCGCTGACAGCGCTGAGCCTGCTTCGGATTCTCTGTCTCCCTCGCTCGCTGCCCCTCCCCCACTTGCGCTGCTCCTCTCTCTCTCTCAAAAATAAATACACATTAAAAAAAAAATAATAATAAAACAGAAGAGTTCTTTGGTTCCCAGACAAAACAATTAGAATAATAAAGAGGCTCAACATATACAGAGGCACATCATATACAGAGTTGCTGAAGCCGCAGGAGAAGTTTCACCTGAAACAGAAAATACAATGGAGGCTTTCATATCTAAGGGCTGTCTTGTGGATTTGGGTGAGGCCTGCTCTGTTGTGGACACAGAAGCCAGAACTTGATCAGCGAGCGGTATCGTCATAGGGTTTGGCTCACGACAAGGATGAAGCTTGTTCAACATTAGAACAGGCGGTCTCCGTGCCCCGGGATATAGACTGAAAGATGCTGGGTGACCACCGGTCAAGGATATTGTCAGAGAGAGTGCTGAGTTGGGCAGGAAATTTGGATCAGTAACTTCTCAAGTCCTTTCTGATTTTTCCCCCTTCTGTATCTGATCATGATAATTACCTTGATGAGCAACCCATAAGGGAGTTTTCGGGTGTGGGAGGTCCTGGGGCTATGCTAAGAGAGGGCGTTATTGGTCCGGGCAGTCAGTAGAGGTGTAGGTTAAAGGGAATAGATAGAATTCAGATTAGAATTCAGAAGTCAGGAAGCAGGAAGGTGCCCCGTCTCAGAACCTCAAAGGAGCCACTAGGCAGAAGACCTAGAGAAAGGTAAGTGTGGAAAAGGCTTTGCCTGTAGGTAAAGCTCAGGTTCAAATGGGTCAAAAGGGAAAGGCAATTCTGCTGTGAACCCTGTGAATATTTTCATAGGTATTAAACTCTCAATGTCAACTGTGTACTAAGGTTCAAGGTTAGATTTTTTTTTTAAGTTTATTTTGAAATATTTTTTGAGAGACAGATTGAGAGCAAGTAGGGGAGAGGCGGGGAGAGGGGGGCAGAATCCCAAGCAGGCTCCACGCTGTCAGTGCAGAATCCCATGCGGGGCTCAAACTGCCAAGCCGCAAGGTCATGACCTGAGCCCCAAATCAAGAGTCGGATACTTAACCAACTGAGCTACCCAGGCACCCCAGGTCAGGGTTAGATCTTAAAGGAACCTCATAAGTTGCCTTTCCTCTTCCCTCTATCTCTTCTCATTCTCTTAGCGACACCCTCTCCTCCGGCCACCCTTTGGGTTCTCGTTCCTCTGAGCACCCCCTGATCATCATCACCTGGGTGGTAGTTAATGCCAAGATCACCAAGGTGGGGCCTGAGAATCTCAGTTCTTAGCCAGCTCCCTAGTTGATTTGTTTTACTCCTTGAAGTTTAATATCCAATGCCTTAAATACTAACACTCTGGAATTCTACCCTTAGAATCTCTTCCTCCTTCCTTTTTGCTCTGGCTAGCCCATCACGCGGCATGTAGGAAAGAGATAAGATATTTGTGACACAAATGAGTAATGTCACCCAAAGTCCTTCAACTACTGCCTATGTGCTAATGAGGAATTCCTAAAATCAGATCTTTGGGCCCCATCTCTCCTGAGACTTAGACCAAACTCCCAGCTCTCCATCATTCAACAGGTACCCCAACCTGAACAACAGTTTGCAGAACTGAGTTCATTGTCTTTTCTCTATAACCCCTTTCTCCCTTGAAAACACATTCTGTCTTCAGTTTCTCCTTAGTTACTATGGCCACCAGCTACCCTGTGTTTCAAGGGGGAAAAAAATGAAATCTTATTTTACTCAACCCCATTCCCACCGGGATATTCATCAACCCCAAGTGTTATTATTGCAACATCTCCTGATTCTGTCCCTCTTCATTCCCCACTGTAGTTACCCTAGCTCCAATTTGTGTTTTTGTTGCCAGGAAAACTGCAAGACCCTCACCAGTAATCTTTTCATTACTGATCTCTTCCCACGGCCGCCATGTTTTATCACAACACAAGAATTAATGTCCTAAAAGAAAATTCAGTCCCATTAGCTCCCTCTCCTTTTTGGTAGGATGACTTTCAGATTCTCTAGGATGACAAGCACAATGCTTCAGTGGGTTTTCAGGCTTATTCTAGCTTTGTCTTCCTTCCCATTCCCCCAGTCACCCATGCACCTTAGGGACCCAGTTATACTGAACATCTCATGGTTCTGGATTAAGCCAGATTTTGACACCTACATGCCTTTAAACATGCTAGGTCCTCTGCCTTAATTTCCCACCTTCCCCTCTGCCTGGCACTTTAAGACCACCACATCTCTCTTGAATAAGTTTTTCAGTGAGGGCATACCTCCATAGCCTTCTAACACTCTCAGCATCTGTTCATGCCTCTATTAAATTACAGTATTGCCACGAATAGAAATTAGCTATGTATCTGCTCTCTCCCCCAGCAGGCTATGATCTTCTAAGGAAAGAGGCTGTGTCTTTTTCATCTGTGCATTTCCAGTGCACAGACATAGAACCTGTTACATAGTAGCTGCTAAATAAACGTTTATTTGTAGATTCAATCAAATCAATATCGGAAATGATTTCAGGGAGATCCCTAGAATGGTTCTATTTTGGAGGGCATCCCAGACACCACCTAGCACCCAGGGCGAGTAATGCTGCCTTTCGATATTCTCACTGAGATCTTAGAATTGTAACTGTATTCTATTTCTCCTTCCGTACTTGGGATAGATGAAAATTATTAGGTGATTTTTTTTTTTTTAAATTGTACTTAAAGACTTAACCTTTCATAGAACTGTCTATATCTGATTCTTGCTCCAATTCACACGAGAATCTTTTTAAGTCTTATTCTTAGGGTTTATTTTTTTTTATTTTTTTTTTTTAATTTTTTTTTTCAACGTTTATTTATTTTTGCGACAGAGAGAGACAGAGCATGAACGGGGGAGGGGCAGAGAGAGAGGGAGACACAGAATCGGAAACAGGCTCCAGGCTCTGAGCCATCAGCCCAGAGCCCGACGCGGGGCTCGAACTCACGGACCGCGAGATCGTGACCTGGCTGAAGTCGGACGCTTAACCGACTGCGCCACCCAGGCGCCCCTATTTTTTTTTTTTAATTTTTTTTTTCAACATTTATTTATTTTTGGGACAGAGAGAGACAGAGCATGAACGGGGGAGGGGCAGAGAGAGAGGGAGACACAGAATCGGAAACAGGCTCCGGGCTCTGAGCCATCAGCCCAGAGCCCGACGCGGGGCTCGAACTCCCGGACCGCGAGATCGTGACCTGGCTGAAGTCGGACGCTTAACCGACTGCGCCACCCAGGCGCCCCTCTTATTCTTAGAGTTTAATAACAAGCTATGAATTATTGCGTTGGGGGATGAAAGTGCTTATTCAGTTCATTCAACAATCAAATATAACTACATCCTGTATGAATTAAGACTACCAGTTTTCTATGGGGGATGTAACTGCCAAGCCTTTCTCCCTATTCTGAAAGACCCTTCCTGGAACTTGCAGTCCATTCCTTCACACCTGTCTCTCTGCCCATTGGGAGGTCATGACTGTTGGTGATCGGAATCAAAGGAAAAGCAGAGAATCACCACTGGTCCGGTAGGGACTTAAAAACCTGGTCTGGGCAAATATGGAGCAGTGACTTCAAAGCACAGAATCTCTCTCCTACCTCAAGGCATGAATAAAACATAATCAAAACCAGGGGAAAAAGTTATTGGCCAGAGCCAAAGAGGTACCGCCTCATGCCATTACCTTCAAAATGGCTTAGGATGCCAAGAAGAGGAACAGAAGATTCTGCTGTGGTTTTCCTCAGTCTCTAAAGTGCTCATGGAGCTTCCCCAATTCGGAAAGGTGGGAACTGACTGGGTAGGTCCAGGGCAAAGAGGAGGGAAAAGTAGCAGGAGCCAGGGCCTCATCTTCTACCACCCCAGAATTGAGCAGAGTGCAAAGGATATATCAGGCTTTCTCGTTTTCCAGGGGATACCACTGAACTGTGGGGCTGAGCTAAGTCTTGCAGCAACCTCCATGAACATAGGCTACACCCACCACTGGGTGGAGTGAACCTCGGCACAGAATCCTGAGTGAGAACATCTCAGACAGGAGAGCGGAGCCAAGTGTTGGGTGAGTTATGATTTTCTATTTTTGTCTTTATATTCTTCCTCATCGATAAATGTTTTGTAATGAGGGTAGGCCTTTAAAAGAGGAAAGCAATGAACTCATAACCATTTAAGAGAAAGAAAGAAGCCCATGGAAAACCCCAAACCCAAGAAATCCCTTTTTTGGCTTTTCCTAGAAACCCTTAGGGAAGGAATCCCCGTTTGCCAAGGCAAACTCAGCTCTCCCTTGGACTAATTAAGGTGACAAATCACCTTGTGAGCTTTCTTCCTGTCGAAGTAAACAGAGTAAGCCATCACTTGTCTAACCTAATACATCCAGAGACCGAAGCAATGGGGAGTTAGGGCTAGTTAATGAGGGGAGCCGGTTGGCAAACCTCCAATGAAGTACTAGCAGGTTTCAAGGACAAACGCATTTGGGAAGGGAGCTGGATTTTTCATACTGTCCTGGTGGGGTTTCCATTTCTTCCTCAAGCCAGATAGAGCTGGAGGGACAGATTCATACAGAATTCCACTGCCAAGCCAGAATTCCTTATGGGAGCTTAGCCTCCGCGTCTCCCTTCCCTTGGAGCCCCAGGTAGTCTTGGCCCCACGTACCCCTCGCATCACTTTTCTGCCCCGGGAGGCAGTCATATTTCAGGAGTCAAAAGCACTGAACAGGCCTGTGTGACTCTAGCTGCCACAAGCTTACATGACAAAACCATTTACATATGAGAAAATGCTAATGTGACTATTTAAAACAAAATCCTATTAACCAATAATATAACCATGACATTCTCCCTGGGAGGATTTATATTCCTTACACTTTTCTCCTGCCCCCCCCCCCCCACCGGCCCCCATTAGCAAAATAGACACATACTATTTATATATCTGGAAAAAATAGATAATTTGCAACGGCATAAGACATTCTGAAGGGGACGTTTAAAATATTTGTATCCCCTGACCTTCTCCCCTCCGCCTTCACCCACAACAGAACAGTAATTCAATTAATTTCTCCTGTAGAAAGTTAGTCCTTAAATGAGGACAACAGGCGAAGAAGGCCACAGAGAACAAATAAAAGGAAATAGCTCCATCAGGCAGCTTGTGGTCAGCGAGAGGAATTTGCTGTAACCGAAGGTCAAATGCAGTCGCTGGCTGACTTGAGAGGCCAGGGAAATGAGACGTTTTTGGGGGGCGATGGCTGGAGGGAGGGAAGGGGTGGCTGGCGGAGGGGGTGGGGGGGAAGGCAGGGAAGGGCCGCCCGGCTTCTCCACTGTTAAAAGAGGAAGTGAGAGGTCCCGCTTTAGAGCGGAGAGCCTCAGCTTGAACTGGTAACAGGAACAAGGGCCCGACCTTGATTTGAATATTCAGAACAAGACCTCACTGATAAATTGCTCACGAAAAGTGAAGCTACTTGCCTTTTGCTGCCGCATTTGACCTTTGCTCTGCCCAGTGGGCTCCCAGGAAGCAGCCATCTGGAGGTAGCTGTTATTCATGAATGCACTTGGCACTTGGGCGTTTACTGAGTTTAAGACGCTTTGGTGTGGCAACACCAAAGCAAATAAGACGGGAAGAGCTCAGAGTCTACCCAGGACAACAGATAATGTAAAGAAATAATTGCAGAACAACCTATCAACACTGTGATGCAGGTGAGATTGAAGAGCCATGAAAACCCAGCTGTTACACATTTTGCTGCGTTGGGGACCACGTGTTTTCCTAAACGTTCTTAAAGTAAGAATCATCCTGAAAAACTTGCTGGGAAGGGATGCCTGATTGGCTCAGTCGGGAGAGCATGGGACGCTTGATCTCAGGGTCTCGAGTTCAGGTCCCACTTTGGGCGTGGAGCCTACTTAAAAAAAAAAGTTGGGGTGCCTGGGTGGCTCAGTTGGTTAAGTGCCAGACTCTTGATTTCGGCTCAGGTCATGGTCTCAAGGTTCGTGAGATCGAGCCCTGCTCCAGGCTCTGCGATGACCGAGCAGAGCCTGCTTTGGATTCTCTGTCTCCCTCTCTCTCTGCCCCTCCCCCGCTTGTGTTCTCTCTCTCTCTCTCTCTCTCTCAAAAATAAATAAACATTAAAACAAAAAAAAAGTTAAGAGAAGAAACTTGCTGAAAAAATAGATGCTTTGATTCCAACACAGATCAAGAATGAGAAGGTCCGGGGAGAGGCCGGGAATCTGTACGCAGATGTTCCCCAATGTGCAACTTTGCAGTTTTTCGACTTTAGGGTGGCGTGAAATCAATACGCAATTGGTAGAAACTGTCCTTCACGTTTTGAATTTGGATCTTCTCCTAGGCTGGAAACATGTGGGACAATCCTCTCTCGTGAGGCTGGCCAGTGGGACAGCTCCCAGTCAGCCAGGCGGTCGCCAGGGTCAACAACTGATACACTGACAAACTTTTGTACCTTTCTGTGCCTTTCTGTTCGTTACTTTCAGTGCGGTAACCGATACATTACATGAGATGGTCAGCATTTTATTATAAAGTAGGTTTTTGTGTCAGATGATTCTGCCCAACTGGAGGCTCATGGAAGTGTTCTCTACGAGCACATTTATGATGTTCAGTAGGTTAGGGGCATTAAATACATTTTGGGGGGGCACCTGGGTGGTTCAGTCGGCTGAGCATCTGACTCTGGACTTCGGCTCAGGTCATGATCTCCTGGTCTGTGGGATTGAGCCCCTCACTGGGCTCTGTGCTGGCAGCACGGAGCCTGCTTGGGATTCTCTGTCTCTGTCTGTCTCTGTTCTTCCCCTGCTTTCTCTCTTTCTCTCAAAAGAAACAAATAATAAACTTAAAAAAATAAACGCAGTTTAGACTTAGGATATTTTCCGCTTACTACAGGTTTATCAAGATGTAACCCCCTCCTACGTGGAGCTAGATCTGGGAGATTGTTACCCAAGGGCTTTTTTGGTAGCCTGGGTGGATAGGAGCTTGTCAGGTGAAGCGGGGGAACAGGTTTCAGCCAGGATAAGGAAGAGCTCCTCAGAATCCCGGGGCTGTGTTACAATGCTGATTCGACGTAGTAGTTCTGGGTTGGCCCATGATCCCATTTCTTTCTTTCTTTCTTTTTTTTTTAATTTTTTTTAATGTTTCTTTATTTCTGAGAGAGAGAGAAAGAGAGAGAGCATGAGCGAGCATGAGCTGGGCAGAGAAGAGAGAGGGAAGCACAGAATCCAAAGTAGGCTCCAGGCTCTGAGCTGTCAGCACAGAGCCTGATGCGGGGCTCGAACTCACAAACTGCGAGATCATGACCTGAGCCGAAGTCGGATGCTCAACTAACTGAGCTACCCAGGCGCCCCACCATGATCCCATTTCTAACCGGGTCCCAGTTCTGCCAAAGCTGCTGGCCAGCTGACCACACAGGATTTCTCATTGTCTTTATAATACAGCACAAACAATCTGTACCCAAGATCCTTTTGGTCCAGCCTCTCCCGCGTCTCTAGTCTATTCTCTGTCCTTCCCATCCTGTACCCCGTTCTGACAAATTCACCCGTTTGTCTACAGACATTCACATGTATCTTCCCTTCTACCCACCCTCTATCTCCTCATTCAACCAACTTCTGGTTCCAGTTTTAGGTTCCTATGCATTCTTTAGGCCCCAGCTTAACCAGCATTTCTTTTCTTGAAGCATCTCCTGATCTCCCCACGTCTGGGTTAGGCACCCACCCTGAGCATTCTGACAGCACTTGCCGCTCTCCCTGCCACACTGAGTTGGCAGTTACCTGTTTGCTTGCCTGACTGGCTCACAACCCGATGACCTGTGTGGCTGGCTTGCAAGGAAGGGTTTCATCAGGAGACATTCATGAATTGAATCGAATTAAATGGAAGGTCCACACCAAACGGATGGAAAAGCATTTGCAGAGCTCAGAGACTCAAGATCGTGCAAGATGTTTTGGAGACCCAAGGAAGAGTTTAGTGAGACCAGTGTTCGTAAATCACAGGGAAAAGTAACGAAAGACATAGCAGGGAGTGAGCCCCACTGAAGGCCATGGGCTGGCTCTGTAGACAGCAGCTGATATTGGAGCTTGGGATCTTGGGCTTAACCTTTCTTGAGTCCTAGAACCTTCGAGGGTCTGATGAGAGGTATAGATCCCACCCCAGAAAAATCCCCGTACAAAAGAACATGTTCAAAGAATTCTTTGAACATCTTGAAAGAATTATGGTGAGTTTAAAAGCCTGAAGCCTAAGGACCCCAGGTTAAGAAGTTTGATTTTAGGGGTGCCTGGGTGGCTCAGTTAGTTAAGCATCCGACTTTGGCTCAGGTCATGATCTTGGGGTTCGTGAGTTCAAGCCCCACGTTGGCTCTGTGCTGACAGCTTCGAGCCTGGAGCCTGCTTCGGATTCTGTGTCTCCCTCCTGCTCTGCCCCTCCTCCTCTCTCTCTCTCTCTCTCTCTCTCTCTCTGTCTCTCTCTCTCTCTCCTAAAATAAACAAACATTAAAAGAAAATTAAAAAAAAAAAAAAAGAACTTTGACTTTAAAGGAGACCCTGTAGGGAGAGTAACTCTGGCGGAAGAGGGTGGCTTAAGTCAGGCCTGGGGGGCTGTTTCTTAAATAAAGTTAATGGAACACAACCACACCCATTCATTTAGGTATTGTCTGTGGCCGCTTTGAGCTACAAAGACAGTTGAACAGTTGCAGCTGCGATCTTAGAGCCTAGAAAACCCAAAATGGTCCTGACTAACTCTTGATGGAAAACACTTGCTGACCCCTGGATTAACGCGCGGGAGCGTGACCACGGAGCTGGCCCTGCGCATGTTCTGGTCTGGTGGGTTTTGTACACATACATCCTGCTAGTGGTGTTTCGTCTCGTTTTGTTTTAAAGAACTTTATGTGTTTTAAATTGCTTTTCCTTTGCCAGATTCAAGAAATAAATAAACAAAACAAAGCAACAAAGCCCAGAAAAGCTGAATGCCAGATAGTGGCATGGTCGGTACAATTTTTTTAAATCGGGGGACACGAGGCTGGCTCAGTCGGTCAAGCGTCTAACTTCAGCCCGGGTCATGATCTCGCCATTCGTGGGTTCGAGCCCCACACCGGGCTCTGTGCTGACCACTCAGAGCCTGGAGCCTGCTTCGGATTCTGTGTCTCCTTCTCTCTCTCCTCTTCCCCTACTCGTGTTCTCTCTCTCTCTCTCTTTCAAAAACATTAAAACAATTTTAAATTATGTAAGTATTTGAAATGGATTACTTGAAGGTGGATCCAGCCTTTTCCCTCTTGTTTTCTTCAAGAATGTGAGTGGCAGCACAGGATAGGAGAGCCCCCTCTGTGAACTTGCCTAAGTTATTTAGCCGCTGGTGCCTCAGTTTCCCCTTTTGTAGAATAGAATAACAGATGCTCAATGCTTCCCGGAGTTGCTGTGAACAGTAAATGATACAGGGCAGATCTGGACAGTTCTCGAGAAGCGTTAAGTGACTAACAATGCTGGTGTCTGAAAGAAGTCACGAGGGCTGGTGTCTCAAGCATTTTATTCCCAGCCTGGATTTGACTCCGTTTACATCTGCATAAAAAGGACTCCAATTACAAGGTAATTCAGCCGTGTTGAGGAAACCGAGACCATAGTCCGGGGCCTGGCACATATTTGGATCTGAATAAAAGCTTGTCCAATGATTGCTTGTCAATGATCAATAGATGATGACCGGTGAGAGCCTTTTATACACGTCAGAAGATGGAATTGCCTTTTAATGAATTAAATGAGAATCCCATTTTCATACCTTTAAAAATACAATGCACGTAATGTGGAGACGATCAACACATAAGCAATTCTGAGCAAGATTCTACTGAGGTGAGAAGCAGATTATGCAAAGGATCACTAATCTCTAAGTCTTAAAAGGAAAAAAAAAAAAAAAAAACCAACCTCTGTGAAGACGCGGGGCAGGTACGCTTGGCTGACAAAGAAATTTACCATTTTCATTTACCCAACATCCTGCCCTTTCTCATCCTCCTTCCCCCCTCCAGTCAGTCATAATTCATTTTCATTCCCATCAGAAATATTTAAAGAACCCTTTGTAACAACGCCACAGCTGTAGATCAGGGCTGCAATTTATCTCTTAAATCCTTCATAGGGACCTTTTGTTTTCTGCCTGCTCCTAATCTGTCAGGGTGGCTGTTGAAACAATTTATGGGTGTGCTCGTGTTTCCTCCTTTTTTTTTTTTTTGTTTCTTTTAGATTCTTTATCCAAGGTTCCCAAGCATTTAAACATATTCGTTCTTTTTAGAGAAGTTTTCGTTTGTTGGAAACTTTTTTTTTTTTTTTGGTCCTTTCATGTTAATTTCTCTCTCTTTTTCTTTTTTTTCTGTCGAGGTAAAAACAGATAACATGAGATCTACCCTGCTCGTAAATTTTAAGTGTAAGTGCACTGTTGCTCATTGCACGCACAATGTTGCAGTGGACCCATAGAGCCTCTTCATGCTGTAAAACCGAAACTTTCTACCTGTTGAACAGCAACCCTCGGGTTCCCTCCCCCCCACGTTAGAGCATATTTATTTTTTTTGACACTGATATATTGTGAAGACCAGTGAGATTATTTTAGGAGAGGGGGGTAGAGGGAAGAGAGAGAAAATGTGAGAAGAGAATTGATCTGTTTTCTAAAAGATACTCCCTATCGTGAATACATGGCACCTAACTGGGGGGCGTGAGAAGCTTTTGAACTTCAGAGTTAAAAGAAAATGTCGAATCTGCCAGAATCACAGTGGCAAGAAAGGCCATGGATAATAAAGCGCAGACTGAAATTGGGAGAACTGAAGAATGAAGAAAGCTTTGAGGGAACCCAGTGGACTGTGCTTCAGTCTGGGAGTCCAGCGTCTCTGGGACTCTGACTGCCTGCCACCGTGGTTCTCTTGGGAACCTTCTGGATCATTCTTCTCCAGGCACAAAGCACGCAGGCCTGGCTTCTTTCCTAATGAAGAGAAAAGAGTGGTCATATCCGGCACCTTTCCAACACATTGCACAGTTCTGGGGCTACCTGTCCCCTCTGCTTTTACCACGAGAACGAAAAAAGAGAACCATGGGACAGAAAGCTGACGTTGTGTCCTGTAAACAAGATTTTTTTTTTTTTACCTTCAGAATGAAGATTTATGAAGCTTAATTGGTACATTTCTATAAAGCGCTTTGATATTTTGAGAAGGAAAAAAATGACCCATGAGTGAGCTTAATCCAGCCTGAAATGCAATTACCTAAAATAAAGCCACAGTAGTTTGGGACTAAAATCTTTTGTTCCTCTTTGAAGACCTGGTTTTTTGAAAGTATGAGTTAACCACCAGCTGCAGCGTAGGGTTCATTCTGGAAAATATTTAACTTTCCTCTTAAGATTTACTTTAAAACTCTTCTGGAAACTAGAGCCGGAAAGAGTCCAGCCCACGCCACAAATACCACAGATACAAGTGTATTCCTGCCATGAAAAATTGTTCTTTGGAAGTTGTTGTCATCGTATGAAAATCTGTGATGCTGACATGACTGGAGTTAGGTTGAGAGACTTAAAAAAGAGAGAGAGAGAGAGAGAGAGAGAACAGCCATTCATTTCATGTTTTGCCTGGAAGAGCAAGATTTGAGGCCAGGCATGGGGCCCATGGTCCAAGGCATTTTGGACACGACAGCGGAATAAATGATAAAACAAGTGAAAAAACAAAACGGTGAGGGATAGTGCCATATGGTTACCAAATTTTTGTTTTTATTGAACTCTCCCAAATTTTGTATTCATGAATTTCAAAATAGGACCTCATGTTATTTATTTTCTCATTTGTTATATATATACATATTTTTTTTTCTCATTAGTTTTATATATGTATATATATGAAACAAGAAGACAGGGAGATATATGATCTTTCTTTGCCTGCCTTCTTCCTTTTCTCATCTCTCCCCGTAACCTCAACCTCGTTACCTCCTCCCGGGCCTGGTTTTAAATGTGGTTGGAGGTAATGATCTTACTACAGTTGAACCACAGTGGCTCTTGGGAGGGAGTCACTGTGGGAGGCAAAACCGAAGCTCCTGGAAGGAATTTTGCGCGTCAGCGTCTGCATGGACTGGCGTTCTGTCGTGGTTTATGATGAATGCAGGTGTGGTGCTGACACCCATGGGCAGATGGGCAGATGGGCAGAAGGAACCCTTAACACTGTGACACCTTGATATCACCCACACATGCAATCGCCCAGGGTGTGAAGACGTGATGAGGAAATTAAATGGGACGGAATGAGATAACTGAAGGAAAGGGAAATAGAAGCTCTTCCTTGAACAGCATACAGAGCAGTTGCCTTGGCGAACCCCTTGTGTTTCTTTTTTTTTTAGGTTTATTTATTTATTGAGAGAGAGAGAGCAGGGGAGGGGTGGGGAGGGGGGTTGGAGAGGGAAAATCCCAAGCAGGCTCCACGCTGTCAGCAAAGAGCTGGACACGGGGCTCAAACTCACAAACCGTGAGATCATGACCTCAGCCGAAACCAGGAATCAGCCGGTTAACCGACTTGGGCCACCCAGGCACCGCCCCCTCACCCCCCCCCCCCCGCCGACTTGTGTATCTTATTATTGAATATTATGATATCTCTTCTGACAGCCGGGTGTGTGCAGAAGGCACCTGGATAGGGGCAGACTTTTGGCAGGGTGAAGTGAGCTTATTCTCCACCGTGGCATCTCACAGAGGTCCCCTCCCTGGTCTTTGGGCCAACGGCAGTGCTGCAGCCTTTGCAGTGCCGGTTACCCCCAGAAGGTTCTTTCTTTTCTGTTAAGTAGATGAACACCGTTCTCTTTCCGATTTATGAATGAGTTTTTCCTGGAGAGCTGGTCACTTTTGTTTGGCATAGGACTATTTTTTTTTTTTTTCTGTTGTTGTTCTTTTAGGGACTTTTTTATTACATCCTTGCTCATTTCCTGCAGCTGGGTATGATTTGTCACTTATTTCAACAAGCCAGTCCCTTCTTCTTTCCATTAGTCAAGAAGAAAAGGATTGAGGGGAAGTGATCAGGTGTCTCTCCTCCATTTCTCTTTCATTTTTCCCTTCTCACTCTCCAGTGTTGATTTCCAGGACCAAACCCAGCTTACCTGAATGAACCTTAGTTTCATTTCTTTGTAAGTTTCTTCAGTATGCACCTGCTGGTCCTGTCATGACTGGCAAGATCTACATTCTGAAAGCCCGAGTTAATTCTAGAAGGCAGGCACCTTGTGAAATAAAAATTGGCAGGAATCGGGAAGAGACGGGTTGATGTGAACAAAGAGGAAGAAAGGAAGAAAGCAGAGGCAGGAGGGAGATATGCAGTTGAAGGAAGAGGAAGTGAGAACAAAACGGGAAAGAAAAGGATGTGCTTTTAAAAAACAAGAATGAAAGAAAGATTAACTCAGAACCTAATGCGGGCAGAGGATGCTACCAGGTCCCTGGGAACCATGCAGATTGGTTAGTTTTAGTCTCTACCCACCAAGAATTTACAATCAAGACAGAAATAATATTTGAAAATATGCAAAGACCCATCTGTCTTTGGCTTTACTCATTTCCTGAGATATATAGGAAGAGAGGTGTTTTGAAAGTCGGTAACATTTCACTTCTCTATTGAAGAGCTTCAAGTCGGTGGGAAAATCTTAAAATCTGAAATCTAAGGTAAAGCAACAATCTGTTTTTTGTTGCTTATAAATCCCCTTCTGGTTTGCAGCCCAGGCAGGAAGGGGGTGGGTGGGTGGGGGGCTTGGGGGACATCCAGGGCTTGGGGAGGGGGGAGGGCAATTCCGGGGCTGTACCCCATCCTCTCCATCCAGAAGCCAGAACATTCTGTGTCAGATAAGTGGGGTGGGGGGGGGCAGGGGGAGGGGAAAGGACGCATTTTCTCCTCCTCCCAAAGCTGTTAACGTTCTGTTCTCCAATAAGCTATTGTAACAATTGATCTCTGCGTGGTGAATCGGATACTGGCTGCATCTTGCTGAGCGAGACACTTCAGCGAGCAGAATTCCATTACAGGCGACCTCTTCTCTCCTGCTAATGGACAGTCATCTCTGAACCACAAGGGCTTGGTGTCGGCCCAGGTCACTGGCTCTCAGCCTCAGCGGCACACAGAGCAGTCTGGGCAGGAAAGCGAGAGGGACAGTACTCCATAAAAGGCGGCAGTGTGCTGGGTGGGGTGGGAGGCAGCCGGGCACATGACCTTGACGCGCAGAAGGAAGTCAGGGAAAGGAAGTTTGCCCGCGGGGTGCTTGTGATATTTTTGGCAGCGATGTTCTCACTACCTGCGCCGCGTGTTTGCGTCTGTTGTGATGTTTACGGCAGCTTGAGAAAGAATAGGTTCTAAATCGGGATATGATGACCTTCTCAGCTGGAGGGAGACCTGGATCTAACTGAGAAACAAATTTGGGATTGGAGATGTTGTGTTCTCTCCGAGTTCAGGTTTAGATGTTAGGATAAGGAAGGGGGCAACGCTTCCAGAAGACAGACAGGTTTGGCTTTGTCCCGTCCCTGGAAGAAAAAACGGCCACGTTTGAAGGGAGCCTCACGGTTGTTGTGTCTAAAAAGATTAAGGGCTCCGGGCTTTGCTCACCTCTCATCACGTCCTTTTACGCTTTTAGGTGGGTGGCTGGGTTTTCCCCCAAGATTCTGTTTTAGTTCAGCAAGCGTTTGGTGCTCCTGGAGGATAGATTTCCTACAAAACCGTTTTGGGTTTTGATCACCTTTCAAAGATGAATGGCTTTTTTTTGAGGGTTGTCACTGGAAAGGAGTTTGAAGGCTCTGTAAAGGCTTTCTGTGCTCTTACACTGTGCTGCCCTCTGTGTTCGAGGGATAAAGTCCCACGACACACGTGATGGTTTCTGGACTTGTCGGGAGCCCCTCGCAACACAATTCAAGATAGTTTAGGCCTGGGCTGGAAGGAAAAGATGAATGCTTTCCTCCGAGGAGAGCGAATGGGGGTCTAGATGGAGGGGCCTCTGGGCAAAACCCCACTGCCCAGGAGGATAATTAGTGGGTAGATAATGGTGAGCAGAGACTTGTTATAGAAAGTTCCTTGTAATTACCCCTCGGCAATATTCTTAGGACATCTTTTCCCCTTATTAAAGGGTTGTGAGACCACTGAATGATCAATGTTTGGCCTTTTATCTTAAGGAGACTTCTCTTTCTCATTTTTGCCTATCAAGAGTATAATATCCCCAAAGCAGTGGTTTGTTTATTAATCCACTTCTAAAACCTTCTCTATACTCACACCCCCACACACCATGTATAAATTACATTCATGTATTTTATATATATATACATATATATATATATATACACACACACACACTCACACACACATATATTTAATAAAATAAAATGCATAGAAAGGATGTTTAGAGATCTTAGTGTGGGGGCGCCTGGGTGGCTCAGTTGGTTGGGCATCCGACTTCGGCTCAGGTTATGATGATCTCACGGTTCGTGGGTTCGAGCCCCTCGTCGGGCTCTGTGCTGACAGCTCAGAGCCCGGAGCCTGCTTCAGATTCGGGGTCTCCCTCGCTCTCTGCCCCTCCCCCGCTCAAGCTCTGTCTCTGTGTCTCTCAAAAATAAACATTAAAAAAAAATTAAAATAAAAAAGATCTTAGTGTGTATCACCCAGTGAGATTTAGGGATGAGGGAAGTTTTCAAAAACCAGACTCTGATGATAACAAAGGTATTTATTTATTTTGAAAACTCACTGAACATCCACATCCCCGTTTCACACTAACCACCACCCTCCTCCCTTTTTAAATGTCGTTATTAGAGATTTGAGGGGTTGGGGATAGGGATCGACTGTACTATCCAAACTCTACTTTTCCCTATTGGTATGAGAACAAAAAATGACTCTTGCTGATGGAATTCAATTGTCAGGCTCTAAGTCACGTGTTTCAGACTCCACTAGCTCTGCACCTGCCTCCTGCAGCTTCTGGACCCGCACCTCTGCCTTTCGAGAATCAGACACTGACCTCATCCTGTTGTACGTCCCATTATGCCCACTTGGCTTTTACAGCAGAACAAACAGTAGTCTTTTTCTGCCTCACCATTTGCCCTCGGGGGCTGAAGAGTTGCTTTACTGGTTGTCCATCCTTGACTTATTTAAAAAAAAATTTTTTTTCAACGTTTATTTATTTTTGGGACAGAGAGAGACAGAGCATGAACGGGGGAGGGGCAGAGAGAGAGGGAGACACAGAGTCGGAAACAGGCTCCAGGCTCTGAGCCATCAGCCCAGAGCCCGACGCGGGGCTCGAACTCCCGGACCGCGAGATTGTGACCTGGCTGAAGTCGGACGCTTAACCGACTGCGCCACCCAGGCGCCCCCATCCTTGACTTATTTAATTCTCCCTGACTATTTCCTTCAGAGGGTCACCATTTTGCCTGTTTTCTGATGTGTCAGCTCAGAGACATCTGAGAAAGGGGAGAAGTTATTTATTTAAGAACTTGATAAATAAGGGGGTAAAAGCTTTTTATGGGAAATCAATCAACTGCCTCAAACTTAGAACATTCTTGATCATCCATGCTTAACTATTTATGAAGAGAGATGCTATGAAAATACATATACTTAAAAACCGCCAGTAAACCCATGGTACAACTTCTTTTTCTAGCACTCTTGTATTCTTTTTTTTTTTTTTTTTTTTTTTTTTTTTAGCACTCTTGTATTCTTAAGTAGAGCCTCTTTGCTTTTTCTGTCCAATGTTTGATTTTTATCCAGAACCACAAAAATGTACCTAAGGCAGTCTGGAGAACAAGTGCACTGAAACAGAGAATCAATACCGGTCATCACTCACAAATGTAATACTCAAAAGTTGAAAATTTGAAAATTAAGTATAAGAAGGTATAGGCCTTCCTTGCTTTGGTAACCCATTGCCCTTGTAACGATTACCATATTTACCAAAACCATTGAAAAAGCAAAGGGCAAATTTATAGAGACAGAAAGTAGAATGGTGAGTGCTAGAAATTAAGGAGGGGGATGGGGAGTTGGCCTTTAATGGGTATAGAGTTTCAGTTTGGGAAGATGAAAAAAAAATTGGATGTGGATGGTCGCACCACAGTGTGAAGATACTTAATGCCATTGAACCGTCCATTTAAAAATGGCCAAAATGGTACATTTTACATGTGTATATTTTATCGCAGTAAATAAATGGAAAGGAAGAAAATAGAAAGGAAAAGAATGTTGCTAGCATGTCTGTATTCAAGTTATCAGTTAGTGGAATGAACTAGAACATTTATTGCTTGAGCCTTAGTGAAAAACAGGCAATAGTCCTCTTAAAATTATGGTTGGGGCATATCTCTGCAAAAAAAGAAAGCTCAACAGCTTAGTATTTATAGGATACACCACTGGGAGTAAAACACATGTGAAAAATATCATGATAGAAGGCCTTTATTTAAAGTGTGGTTGAAGGCCGCTGACTCATTGGATAACTGGAGTATTTGTGGCTTGAGTAATGGCAGAGCCTAGAATCTTGGAGTCAGTTAGACTGTTTCTTCCTTGGGAAAAAAAAAAAAAAATGGAAGGGTCAAGTAAATTCTATCCAACTCTATCTTGGATATTTTGTTCAACAATGATTTTGACCAACCTCAAATTCCTCAAATGAGGGAGGAATGTTCAGTGTTTTTGTAACCTTGATTCACTGTGATATTATTCCAAACCAGAAGGCATACCCATCTGGGGGCAAGAGGTGGAAAGGAAAGAGCTAAATCAGGAAACTGTTTTTGTTCGTAGATGATGGATGCCTTGTGAATGGGGGTCACTGCCACTTCTGATCTCATCGTTAGAAAAGACACTCTTTAACCAGCTGGGCAAATATCCAGACTCAGGTGTGAAGCAACTTGATTGACTCAACTAAACACCCGAAGGAAGTCCTAAATTATTCTGATATGGTATATCGATTATTTATGTTCCTAAATTTGCATTTGTTTCTGCGTGTTATTTGGCTGCGTTAGAGCGATAATTTATCAGTTAGGTTCTTGGAACTGCCGTGCTCACAGTTACTATTTTCTGTGAAGTCCCTGGTACTAGGTTAGCAGGGATCTGGTCATCTTAGGGACGCTGCTGACCATGGTCAAGCAAGGATGTTTTGGAGTCAGATGTCCTGGGCATGAACCCCAGTCTGCCCCTTTCAAGATGAGACCTTGGGAACCCGCCCACATCTCTGTGCTTCAGGGTTCTTGCCTATAAAACGAAGTTGAGGGGCACCTGGGTGGCTCAGTTGGTTAAGCGTCTGACTTCAGTTCAGGTCACCATCTCGCGGTTTGTGACTTCAAGCCCTGCATAGGACTCTGTCAGTGCAGGGCCTGCTTTGGATCCTCCGTCCCCCCCCCCCCCCCTCTGCCCCACTCCCACTTGTGCTTCCTGTATTTCTCCAAAGAAATAAAAAAAGAAAAACGAGGATGATTGCAGTAGGTCTTACGTCACTGGTTGTTATGAAAATATGGTTGAAAACATGTAAAAATGTTTAAAACAGAGCCTGGTGTGGAGGAATTGGGCTGTGAGAGTTAGCCATTGTTACCATTATTTGTTGTCTCTTTGGAGGAAGACGTGGCTACGCAGTCATGGTATAGGCTGGTGTGGTAGTCCTGTGGCCTGTGAACCAGAAACCATTTCGTGTTTGCATCGAAGAGTTCAAAACTTGACAGCTATATCAAATCATCACTTTGTACGCTTTAAGTGTATTACAATTAAACTTATCAATTACAAGTTATAAAACTGGAAAGGAAAGGAAAGGAAAGGAAAGGAAAGGAAAGGAAAGGAAAGGAAAGGAAAGGAAAGGAAAGACTCCATGGCTGCTGTACACATGGATCACTGAAAATAAAATACTGGATTTAATAAATAATTTCTACATTCATTGAATGAGTCACCACGTGCCAGGCACCGGGGATACCAAGTCAATTACGGCGTGATTTATTATGGTGCTTAGTCTAGTCTATTATGATGCTCTACTCTCGTAAGTAGAGACACTTACACGAAGAGATTATTATGCAATATGTAGGTGTAAAGATAGAGACGTGTGCAAGCTATGAAATGAATGAAGATGATCCTCAGAGGTGGGACAGAAGGTGGATAGGAATAGAGAAAATTCCTGAAGAAAGCAATCCTGGAAAATAACTGGCTTTGTCAAATAAAAGTTGACTTGTAAAAAATGTGTAAATGTTTTCGTCTGTATCTCAAAAAGATAAGGACTCTCTCCCTCTCCTGTAACCAAAATACTATTATTACCTCTAAAGGAGATGCCAATGGTCGCTTAATTGTAATGAAATATCTGGTCAATTATCAATAGTTTCATATATGTCATGTTATTTTTCGTTGATGTTTTGGAATCGGGGTGCAAATGAGCACATACCTTGTGATGGGTACAGTCTCTTAACTGTCCCTTAATCTGTGCTACCTTCCCTCTCCATCATTCTCTCTTTTTATTCCTTATAATTTATTTGAGGAAGAAATTGGGTTGTTGATCCCATCAAGTTTTCCATAGATGGATTTTGCTGATTGCAGCTCCATTGTGCCATATAACATTTCCCTCTATTCCTTATATTCCCTAGAAATATCTAGTGAAATATAGATATTTCACTAGATATATCTATCTGCTTGTCCCTTTTTTGGGGATATCTGCAGCTGTTTACACTCAATGGGTAGGTCGGGGTGTTCACAGGGGGATAAAATGGATCTATGCTAATCCTATCACTTCTTCTTTAGCTGGAATTCTATAAAGAGAGGTTTCTCTTCACGTATTGTTTGCTTACTCAGTGGTATAGTTGGACTAGGAAAGACAAGATGAGTGCCTGATGAAAACCCACGTTAGCAGTGGCCCACAAACTTGAAAGTCAATAAAATTCGATTTAGCATACAGTTTTACTAAAGCAGGAAGGTGAACTGATGGGTTTTTATAAATATTTGATACAGGAAGAAGACTTTTCCGCTTGTAACATAGCTTTAGAAACACTTAAACATTCCCCCAAACGTTTAGTAAAAATAGGTGTTTTTTTTTTAACAGCAATTACAAAAAGATAATCTCGCTAAACTGAAATCCTAGACTACATCTGATATTTCAGTTTTCAGTGACCTACTTACTGCATGGCATGATTTACAGTTGAGGTTTATTGCTTTAGCGAAATGATGCTTTGGCCCTTCGCTTAAAAATAAAAAATCAAAAATCCTCTCAGCTTTATTCTCTGGTATGGAGTGAAATCTTTACCGGTCAAAAGTGGCTCAAGGTTAAGTCATTAAAACAATGTTGCACCTCTGGCCTAAGAGAGATATGACCTTAGCATTGATGTATACAGTCCCCTTTAATCCAGTCCCAAGTGAAATCAGCTCTCTGCATTCGCTTGGTGCCGTAAAACATTAAGGGCGGTGGAAACATAAGTCACTTCTGAGCTCCTGGGTGGATTCCTGTGTGACTTCAAGTCCCCAGTTCAAGTGACCTCAAGTCTCTGACTTCCTCCAATGGGAGACGGGTCACCCCAGATCCTGACCAGCCTTCCTCTTGCCCTCTCCCTCCAAATCACTTCATTCCTTTGTCTCCAACTGCATTAGATCTATTCAGTGTTTCCCTTTTTAATGCCTGCACGATTTCTTAATTTCTACAAAGAGCGGATTGATTCCCACCCCCGGAATATGCCAGCAGGAAGCAGCGGGGTGTGCGTATTGGATGGGCCCCAGTTTAAGGAACCAGCCAACAAGGGGAATATTGTCTTCCTTTTCATGCTTTCTTTTATTTTTTTGGAGCATTTTTCTTTCTTATCCAGATTGGTCTGACCTCAGCACAATACGGCTATATACTACTTTTAACGGCAAACTTGGACGTCACCTGGTTTGTGTTGGTTGGTAGTTTTTCTACGAACGTAATACAATAATCCCAGTGGAACTACGCCGGTCGCTTATTACTCTGACCCTGATAAGAATACGTTGTTGGGGCTCTGATGGTGTCTCTTATTTTTAATCCAGTTGAAAATGGAAGCACTAAAGAGCTTGGAAATATTAATGAGAAAATTTCCTGCTTTACGTAGCAGAGCCCCCCTCCCCCACAACGACCTAGAACGAAAGTATTTTGCTCCAGTTTAACCTAAACAGAAAAATTCTCCACTGAGGCTTTCGAGCTAGGCTTTTAAGAGTCACGTGACACACACATACACAAAATGGAAATGCCCTGGTAGATAAAATTAACATTCTCTTATTGCACCTGTAGTGCAAACAGTTATAAAAAGAGCCGCTAGATAATGTGCACTCTCTGATGATTTCAATGCAGCTGTGCTCTTTCCTATTTTAAAAATCCCGAGGGTTCAAGCCCAATCTAATCCTTTTATTGTCAAAGTTTCTTTCAAGTGATCAGACCCTTGGACATGTTTTCGTTCAGGACGGATGGGCTGTCTTGAATCTAACCTACGTTATTAAAAGACCGCTCATATGCCTCCAAGGCACTTCTAGTGTTTGCTTATTTAAAAAAAAATTTTTTTAACGTTTATTTATTTTTGAGACAGAGCATGAACGGGGGAGGGGCAGAGAGAGGCACAGAATCCAAAACAGGCTCCAGGCTCCGAGCTGTCAGCACAGAGCCGGACGTGGGGCTCGAACTCACGGACTGTGCCCAGGTCGGCCGCTCAACGGACTGAGCCACCCAGGCGCCCCTAGTGTTTGCTTATTAAACACATTAAATAGGAAACATGGCTTACTGCCATGGGGTTGTCATTGCTTCCAGGTGGCCCTCTCAGCCGACAGAGCAAGGAAATACATGTGCTTGTGCGAACGCTTGTATATACATCTATAAATATCTGTATACACTTCTGTATGTATCCATTTTTTAAAAATATTTATTTAGAGAGAGTGTGCATACACTTGTGTACATGTGGGGGCGGAGCAGAGAGAGAGAGAGAAAGAGAGAGAAGAGAGAGGGAGAGAGAAAGAATGCCAACCAGGCTCCGTGCTGTCAATGCAGAGCCCAACGCAAGGCTTGATCCCATGAACCAGGAGACTAGGACCTACACCAAAATCGAGAGTCGGACTCTTTACTGACTGAGCCGTCCAGGCGCCCTGCATCCGTTTATTTCTATGGTAAGCTAAACATTAGTTCCTAATGATGTCTACAACCCGAATCAGTACCACATGGATTATTCTAGTCTTCTTCCCTTGCTTGCCTGGATAACCTCCCTCTTCACCAGACAGAATCCTGGCTCCCACCATCTGCCATTCATTTGTTTAATTGCTCAGTTCCAGTTACGCACGTGTGTTTTTTTCAGAATCATTAATCCGATTTGGGGATATTTTCAAACTTTGTTTTCCAATTCATTTCCTGAGTTATATTTCCCCGATTGTATCTTTTAAAATTATTGGCAAGATGTCTTTTTCTCTCTCTTAAAAAAAAAAAAAAAATTGGATTGATGTCTTCTCTTCTCTTCCTAAGGGTATTGATTACAGTTTAAGCATTTCATTCTGTCTTCAGGATTGTCTCTGTTTCTTCTTTAGCTTTTTTTATTTGTTGGTATTTAGCCTTTGTCTTTTGTCTGGGAGCCCCTTTCTTCAAATACCTGATGATCTTTGGCTATTGAAATGTGTTCAGTTGTAAGGCACACTAATTTAGAAGTGAGACAAGTGCTTCTATAAGACACTAAATAATTTCCTGTGTCAACTTTCTGTACTGATTGATGAGTTGTTAATTATGAAAAGAAACCAAAAAATACTATTATTGTTGCCATGTTCAGCTATCTGTGACCAAAAGATACTGAGTTAAGTCAGAATCAGGGACCAAAACGTATTTTTAAAATATAAACTACCAAGGAGATTATAGTGATTGCTACATTTATATGATAAATAGCTAGCTGGATAGCCAGCAAGCTATCGAATGGGGCATTAAACAGCTGATCGTCAGCTGTGTATCTTGAAGTAGGACTTGTTGGTGGATGGGCTGCTTCAAGGCCGAGAGAAAGCATTTTTACGGGGACCCCCTAGAGAAGAGCAGTCACTTTATAGCAAGACAACATGTCACCTAAGGAACCAGTGCACACACAAGCACCCACTTCCCTGCCCAAGTTTATGAAACAGGATTTAAGTTTCCTAAATGCAAAAGACCCTGATGTTTTCCATTTAAAAAAGGTCATGACCCACTAAATTGATTCCACAACCCAGGAATGATCCAAGATCAAAACTTGAAAAACGTTCGCCCGAAAACTTCTGTGAATTGGTCTCTACCTGTGGCTTTGCCTTGATTTTTTTTCTTTTTTTAACAACTCCCTACCAAACACGCTTGTCATGTCCAAAGGACTTAAAATTCCTGGAAGTACTGTGATCTCTCTTCACTCCAGATTTTGCACATGCTGTTCCACTGCCTGATAAGTCTTCTTCCCTTTTCTGCCCGTTAACTTTTTCATGTCCCGTAGATTCAACACGGCCATTATTTACCGCGGGAAACTTTCTTGATCTTTTCTTCTTTCCTGTTCTCCACTCATCCCTGGACAGAGGGAGTTTTATGTCACCTGTTCTCTTTTTCTTTGTTTCCATAACAGCTAATACATATGTCATTATCATATCTAACACACACGCATGTGTTAAAATAACCACTGATTTTGGGGCGCCTGGGTGGCTCGGTCGGTTAAGCGTCCGACTTCGGCTCAGGTCATGATCTCACGGTTCGTGGGTTCGAGCCCCGCGTCAGCTGTGCTGACAGCTCAGAGCCTGGAGTCTGTTTCAGATTCTGTGTCTCCCTCTCTCTGTGACCCTCCCCCGTTCATGCTCTGTCTCTCTCTGTCTCAAAAATAAATAAACATTAAAAAAAAAATTAAAAAAAAATAACCACTGATTTTTATATCTGTGTCTCCCCTGAGAACATATAGTCAGGGCCTATATTTTGTACTTTGTCCTTTGTTCTGGAGTTCTGATCAGACAAGGACTCAGCTGAGAATCAGAGATTAGCATATACCTTCTGCCTCTACTTAGAAGACTTCTAGTACGCTTTGCCAGGGCATACAGCTTAGATCCAAGCTGACTACTCAGAAAAGCCCAGAGCATTTTCTTTTTTTTTTTTTTTTTTTTTACTTAACCCTCGTGATGGTTTCTGATGACTTACAAATTTAAAGTTGTTTTTAAGGCCATTGGATTTGGCCCTAGTTAGAATTAGGCAACAAATTGTGGGTCATAAGTGGAACATTGTGAACGTGTAAAAGTCAGGTTTATTACAATTTAACTAATTTTCACAAGAATAACAATATCCATTCATTTCAGTAGAAGTCAAGAAGTCATTTTCATTTATATTGAGTAGATGGTATCTCTCATTCAATTACAAAATTTGACAAAGAAGAGAAGGGCTTAGCTCAAAAGGAAAACATAAGTAGTTTAAGTTATTTGATAGCCAGAAATGTTCGCAATGTACCTTTGTCCACACCTACCCCAGTGTTATTTATTTTCTGTCATAAATTTCTCCATGTGCCCAAACTTCTTAGCAAATCCTAGCCCCAGTCCCTAATGCGTAGAACGTTAAAGGAAAGACTGACAAAGCAAGCAAGGCTGTCTTGGGAATCGTGACTTTAGATAGGATGAGGAAGGAATCAAGATCGCTATACCTTAGTGCAAGGGAAATTTGCCCCTTCATTTGATACATGAGGATGATGCGACCTTGGTAGATGGAGGTATTTATTCAGGGCCTCCTAGATACTTCAGTTCAGAGAGAGTGTGGGTAGCGAAACAAAGAATGTCTTTACACTAGACATGAGACACCCTTTGATGTAATAGAAACACACCAGAGCAGCAAAGCGTTCAGTGGACCAGAAAGGAGACGAAAGGCAGCTGGCAGCGTGGCAGGGAAGAGCCTGGAAGGGGATCACACAGATGTGCTCACAGATACAGTCTTCCTGCGTCCTTATTTCAGTAAGTCTAGCCGTGCATAACCATTCACTTATTCATTCACGTCATTCAACAAGTATTATTAAGTTACTATTATGTGCCGGGTCCATAAATACCTGTTTTCATGGAGTTTATCTTTTAATGGGACCATTCTCCCCCATACTTGGTGCTTTGGGTGATAAATTGACAAAAGCCTGGAACTAAGGCAGATTGGGGTAGTTAAGAAGGTCCACAGATAAGGTATAAAATGGGTACTTTTAAAAGTTGCACCATTACACCTTCAGCACAATGACTAAAATTAAAAAAACCTACAATACCAAGTGTTGGGGTAAGAATATGGAGCAACTGGAACTCTAATACATTGTTGAAAGGAATGAGATCAAGCCCCGCGTCGGGCTCTGTGCTGACAGCTCGGAGTCTGAAGCCTGCTTTGGATTCTGTGTCTCCCTCTCTCTCTGTCTCTCCCCTGCATGTCTCTGTCTCTGTCTCTGTCTCTCTCTTTCAAAAATAAACAAACATTAAAAAAAAAAAATCCCGGGGCGCCTGGGTGGCGCAGTCGGTTAGGCGTCCGACTTCAGCCAGGTCACGATCTCACGGTCCGGGAGTTCGAGCCCCGCGTCGGGCTCTGGGCTGACGGCTCAGAGCCTGGAGCCTGTTTCCGATTCTGTGTCTCCCTCTCTCTCTGCCCCTCCCCCGTTCATGCTCTGTCTCTCTCTGTCCCAAAAATAAATAAACGTTGAAAAAAAAATATAAAAAAAAAAAAAAATCCCAAGCCTAGATATTTACCCAAGAAAATGACATACAGGTCTATTAAGAAAAAACTTATATTAAGCACGTTCACAGAGTGTTTATTTGTTGTATAGACATTGTAAACTGGAGACAACCCAAGTGTTTGTTCATCCATAGGAGAGTAGCTAAACTATGATATATTCATACAATGGATGCTGCACAGCAATTAAAAAAAATTCATTGCAGTACTAAATATCATCTAAGACTATACTCGAAGAGGAAGAAATACAAAGGATAATTACTTTCAGGGGAGACTTTTTTTCTTTTTGCTAAGCGTGTCATCAAGAAAAGACACAGCAGGGAGAGGAAAGACTTCCAGACTGGCTCTGAACTTGGAGTCTGACAGTTGTTGATCTGAGGCAGGTCTCTGGCTGTCCTTGCTTGATGTCCTGGTTCCTATCAACTAACTGGGCTCCAATTTGGGGACCTGGTTATTTGACGCTGGGAAGATTGTCAAACTTTACTTTGGACGAATGGGGCTAATAGTGCACACTACCTGACTCCTGGGAGCATTGCCAAGACCCGTAAGAAGACAGGACTCGGACGATGAACGGCTCTGGAGAGCTGATCTTGGATTACTTATTTCCACTGCGGCCCAGAGGGCAAGCTACAGTCTGCTAAATTCGCCCTTTCTCAGACAAGAACATTCCACGTTTGGTTCCACATTTTAAAGGCCCTCCTGAAGGACTTTTATGCCTCATTTCATTAACAGGGCTGTGTTATTTTTGAACATTGGGGCACATCAGAAGTATGGTCATTTATTGATCAGACTTAGAGGGAAAGGAAGAGTTTGAAGAGCTTGCAGGAAGCCTGTGGTGTCAATTTGAGATCCATTTATATCTGATCCAAGTTGAGTAAATGAAAGTGAGACTTAAAAATATAAAGCTATTCTCTTTCTCAGTTTCCAACTACGGCCAGGACGCCTGGGTCCTGGTTTTGTTTTGTTTTGTTTTGTTTTTTCAGCTTCTTTAGTTCATCCTTTTCTTCAGTTCCTGCAAAAGCCAACTTGTCTTTCTCAGACATTTGGTTCTGTTACTTCCTCTTCCTTGGTCCTCAATTCCAAAAGCATCCTTGTTGGTCTGGAATAACATGGCATCATGTCCGAGGGGTAAGGTGATCAGAAAGTCCCTGCAAGTCCTCTCTGTCTTTTGGAGGTTGAAAAAATGAGAAAGAAAGGTGATAAAAAAATGGACAAAGATGAGAGCCGGATGCTGGGGGAGCATTTCTCATAAGTAGTGAGTTCCTGATAAGTTTATAGAGTTTATAGGTCTTCTCTTGCAACGTGATAGCGATTGAGACTGTCCCGTGAGAACAGAGGTTGTTCATTTAATTGAAAAAGTACATTAAGGCAGGGAATCACTTTAAAAACTGATACAATTTCTTCGACTTTAAATATATGTATGTATGTGTGTGTGTGTATATATACACATATATACATATATATACATATATATACATGTGTATACATGTATACATATATACATGTATGTATATATGTATATATGTGTATATACATGTATATATATATGTATATATGTGTATATATACACACACACACACACACACATACACATATATGATATGTTGAAGACCTGTTTGGTTTTGAGTTTAGGTCCGCTGATTGGAGTATAGTGCCATTTTGCTTGGTAAATAATATTCCCTAATATACTACCTAAGAGTCTCCTTATAATGGAGAGAGAATTTAAGGACACCGTGAGACAACCAAAGTACACAATCCTTCTAGGTGTTTTTTAAGTTTATTTATTTATTTTTTTTTTAATTTTTTTTTAATGTTTTATTTATTTTTGAGACAGAGATAGACAGAGCATGAACGGAGGAGGGGCAGAGAGAGAGGGAGACACAGAATCAGAAGCAGGCTCCAGGCTCCGAGCCATCAGCCCAGAGCCCGACGCGGGGCTCGAACTCACGGACCGTGAGATCGTGACCTGAGCTGAAGTCGGACGCTTAACCGACTGAGCCACCCAGGCGCCCCTAAGTTTATTTATTTAATTTGAGGTGGGGAGGGGCAGGGAGAGAGGGAGAGAGAGAGAATCCCAAGTAAGCTCTGCGCTGTCAGCACAGAACATGATGTGGGGCTCAAACTCAAGAACTGTGAAATCATAACCTGAGCTGAAATCAAGAGTCAGATGCTTAACCAACTGAGCCACCCAGGCACCTCAATCTTTCTGGATTTTTGGGACCTTCCCTCACTTCCAGTCATTTATGGCTTTCTCCCATATTTTCTTTGACAGCAATGGTTATTGTCTCAATTTCATTCCATCTTTGCACAGCATTCTGTGTTTCCATTGAAAAGAATACTCTTTCCTCTTATACGCCTGTTTCGTTACTTTTCATAATAGTTAATGAGCTAATTAAATCCTTAATTAAAATAACAAGTCTAATTTAGATTTAAAAAACCAAACAAACTTGGAAACAAGCACAGCTAACTTTGACAGGCACACAGCTAGCTGGTTGCGTCGGAAATTTGTGGCTCTACCAGAGAGAAGCTTACCGGCTTTAACGGTTCAGCGTGTTGTAGGTCTCAGTGGATTTGCTTTACCTATGGATTTGAGAGTGTTGATTAACCCAAGGAGTTGGTTAAGCAGAGGTACTTTTCCTCTGCTCTATGGTTTGCAGAACTGATTGTGCTTCCAGATTTGAAAAGTGGAGGCCTTGGTCTACCGTCATAGCATAAATATGGTGCCTGCTTTATATGACCTGAGGTAGTTTGGTGAAAATACCTTAGGGTCCACATCTTAACTGCAGTGATAGGAAGTACGTGAAATTCCACCACAGACTTCTTGTGACTTTACCATAAGCATTGCCTTATACAGGTATTCTCCTTGAAACTCATTAAGTTTAGTTTAATTAGTTTAATTTTAAACTCATTTTGACCATCATTACCCAGCTTTATCATGAATGTATTCTTTGAATTATCGCTCTTATTGTTGAATCAGTTTTACTGCCAGGAAGAGCTTGGGAAGAGTAAAAGCTTCAAGGGAGAGAAAGAGTGCTAAAAATAGAGAGTTGCCCAAAGAATTGTCTTCTTCATGAACCTGCCCAACGCTGGCCCTGACTAGGACCACTTTAGCTAATAAATGAGAACAGTCTAGAAATTTTGAGGCTCTACCATTTTCCAGCTCTGTGCTAGCTTCTGGGGATGCAAAGGGGTGCTGAGTGATGAACTCTGTAAATATTTACTAGCACACTCCCGGTCCAGAGTTTTAGGGAAGGCATACGTGGAACTGTGAGGTTTGATAACAGAGGACCTTACACAGTGCTTGACAGAAGTAAGGATGGAGCAAGTCATTTCTGGCCGGGGGACTTGTGGAAGGACTCCAGAAATTTACACTTGGGCTGGGTCTTGGAGGGCGAGTATGTGTTTGTCAGACCAGGACGATGGGGTAGGGCACCCAGGCAGAGGGAGAGCAGTAACATGGAGTACTCAGTGAATGGACATGTCATGCCTGAGCAATTGTTTGCTTATAGGGTAAGCATGGTATGAGGTTGTATGAGTCAGGGTTCTCCAGAGAAACCGAAGCAGTAGACTGTGTGTGTCCACACATGCATGCACACACACACACACACACACAAACACACACACACACGTATGAGAGAGAGACAGAGAGAGAGAGAGAGAGAGAGATCTTCTAAGGAATTGACTCATGCAGTTTTGGAGGCTGAGAAGCCCGAGATCTTCAGTAGGTGAGCTAGAGACCCAGGAGAGCCAATGCTATAGCTCCAGTTCAAGTCTGAAGGCCTGAGAACAGGAGAGTTGATGCTGTAGGTTCAGTCCAAATGTCTGACCAAATATCTGGGCACCCCGTGGCCCAGTCAAGTTGACATATAAAACTAACTATCACAGGAATCGTAGGTGAAATCTTTGCTCTCTTCTCCTGATACAAGTTAGAATGTGGGACACCTCTCTCCAACCTAGATGGACTCTTCCCCATTGGGACTGACAGTCTATAAACACGGCTGAGTTGCCATTAACCCAAACCATGTAGGTCAATGAAGATGCCTCAAGTGGCCATGACTTCCACTGAGAATTCAAGAACATTTTCTAAAAATGTGATCTTTCAGGGGCTTAGTGTCCATTTATATCAACTGGTAATATTTGTAGGATTAAATGTGTAGAATTAAAATTACACTGAAACAAAGCACTGACAATTTGGGGGACTATTTTCATATCATAAGTGTTGATTTGTTGAGCTGTTCTTGGAAACCTATGCACACCCCTCCCCACAAATATCCGTGCCTTTTTGCTAAATATTGCACAACCAGCTAAATTAGAATATTCCCTCACTCTGCACTGTGACCAGCTCGAGCATTTGGAATTTAATAACGGGCAGTGACTTATTTAGTTGAAAACTTAAGGCAGCTGCAAACTCATTCTATACTTAGAAGGGGTAATAGCCAAATTCCTCATTTGGGCTGTGTCCTTTGAGCTGTAGGTATTTAGTGATGATTAGAATGATGGAAATTATAATAATAGCCAACCTGTGTCAATTATTGATGGTCAAGTTGCTTTATGTTGATTAAATTTGCATTCTAATTTTATGGGTAGATAAACAGACTTACTGGATTTTAAACTTCAGTTATATTGGCACATCTAATTCCCTAAGATGGTAGACTATCTCTATCTGCTTTTATTAATGTTGATAGTGAACCTGAATGATTTCTAGTTCAAGGTGGATTTCACCATGTCTACATTATCCACGGTACCGATTGATTAAATTAGTCGACTGCGATTAGCGAGATTTCAAAATAACTTCTTTGTGTCAGTGAGAGGAGGGCTACTTCTTCAGGGCTTTGTGGATAGCTCATGGATGCAGATGACTTCTGGAATTATTCATGGAGCATGTTATTTCTATATTTCTATGTAGAAAAATAAGTATAATCCTAAGAGGGAAAAGACACAGGCATATACACAGAAAGGGGCAGAGATCTGCTCACTGTTTTGTCCGGGCCATAGGCTGATGGTAAAAATGTAGCTTTAGTCAGCTTTTGGTTATAGCTTTGAGTCATTTACATTCTGCTTACCTGGTTACAGCCCTAGGACCTGGACCCAGTGACAAATCCCCCATCGCAAGTTAAGATGATCATTTGGTCGTACTCGGATGAAACAAACTCAGAGACAGTGGAGGAAATTCCCCATCCCCGGAGGAAGCTTGGGGGTCATAACATCCTGTAGACACACGCTAGGGCGCATCCGATCCCCTAGAACTCCCAGATACACAGTCTGTGCTGAGGGCAGGAAGGTTTCCTTTGCTCACCTGTGTCTGTTTTTAACAGTTTACAAAACCTTTTGTAAGAACAAAGAGTATAAAACACACTGGGCTGACTGAGGAGAAACAAATACGCATGCTGAACGTGGTGAGCGTTCTGCTGTGTGCTCAGCATGAGATATCCCAGCTCTGAGTGGGAAAATAAATAATGCCATTCCTTGAAAACCACTGGAAGGAGAATGTGGGGGAGGAATACGCAGATGAAGACTCCCATAACTGTCAAGTTCTCATTGAGAATTCATTCATTCATTCATTCATTCACTCACTCCTACAGCCAATAATGATTAAGCTCATATAAACGCCAGGCACCCTGATCACAACCTGAAAGATAATTCAGAAGAGTTAATCTCTGCCCTCATGAGTTTATAGTGGGGGTAAGGAAAGGGGGAGTAGACAGCAGGAAACGTAATTTTGTTTATAGTTCTACAGAAGAGACACGGTAGGACATGGCTGTAGATCAGTCTCATGAGCAACCTAATCTAGATCGTTTCCAGAAGAGCTTTCCCAAGCAGGTTAAATGTAAAGCCAGGTCAGAAAAGTGAGTCAAAGTTAAAAGGGAAAAGGGCAGTAGGAGGAAGCATGGGAGGAGCTGGACAGGTGGGAGGAATCTCATGGTGCCTAATTTTCATGGAATTAATTGGCAGGAAGTTAATTTTAATAGCTTGCCTTTCGGAGACCTTACCAAGTGCCACCGTGTGTGCTGAGAGCTTTATGAACATTGTCACAATTAATCCCTTACAGCGACCTCTGGGAGGTAAATATCATTATTCCCAATTGAAGAAAGGCAAGGTCTAGAGAAGTCCAACGACAGTAAGGGGAAGAAAAGGAAGCAAGGTTTAATGTCCACATGACATTTAAAAGGGAGAAAGAGGGGCGCCTGGGTGGCTCGGTCAGTTAAGCGTCCGACTTCAGCCCGGGTCACGATCTCGCGGTCCGTGAGTTCGAGCCCCGCGTCGGGCTCTGGGCTGATGGCTCAGAGCCTGGAGCCTGCTTCTGATTCTGTGTCTCCCTCTCTCTCTGCCCCTCCCCTGTTCATGCTCTGTCTCTCTCTGTCCCAAAAATAAATAAACGTTAAAAAAATAAAAAAAAAATAAAATAAAAGGGAGAAAGAGAGAGAAAGGCAAGAAATTATAGATGGTAGGCATCCTTAATCTCAAGCAGCGTTGGCTGTCTTTTCTCACGCTCCATGTCTGGACTCAGTCCACCCAGGTGTGAAGTGTGTCTTTTGCTGAGTCTGGGACTGTAGCAGCTGATGCTAAAAGAGACTTTTGTGCTTCTCTAAACTATCCTCTTGGTTGGAGCTGCTGTAATAGGATACCAAATGATGAAAATTTATTTCTCACAGTTCTGGGGGTTGGGAAGTTTGAGGTCAGGTGCCAGCCAGGAAGAAGGAAAGGAAAGGAAAGGAAAGGAAAGGAAAGGAAAGGAAAGGAAAGGAAAGGAGGAAGGAAGAAAGGAAGGAAGGAAGAAAGGAAGGAAGGAAGGAAGGAAGGAAGGAAGGAAGGAAGGAAAGAGGAAAGAAGGAAACGAAGGAAGGAAAGAAAGAAGGAAGGAAAGAAGGAAGGAGGAAAGAAGGTAAAAAGGAAAGAAAGAAAGGAAAGGAAGGAGGGAGGAGAGAAAGAATCTTTTTTTCCATATGGAAATTGAATTCTAAACCTCCTTCCTTATTTGTTGTTAAATTCACAATACTATCATCCCCCCTTTAAAAACCAGTTCATGGAGTTTTGGAGACTTGCCAACTTGACCGGCGGGCACGGTTGGGGCATCCCAGGACTTCTGGCTCTTTCTGCATCAACCAGCCCGGTAAGTCTGCTTATTTCCTTCTGGCGACTTGTCCTGCACTTTTGGGGAGCAGTCATACCTCAAGTTTGGGGGTGCACAGTTATCCCAAGGGGTGAAAGCAGATTTCAGCGCATCTAGTTCCTCTTTAGCTAAATAGATCATCATTTAACGGATAGCCAAGACAACTCACTGTTAATCCGTCCTACTTCGGCTTTTAAAAACCGAGCAAAAACAGCATTTTTTATTTATTTATTTATTTATTTATTTATTTTTTTAAAATTTTTTTTCAAAGTTTATTTATTTTTGGGACAGAGAGAGACAGAGCATGAACGGGGGAGGGGCAGAGAGAGAGGGAGACACAGAATCGGAAACAGGCTCCAGGCTCTGAGCCATCCGCCCAGAGCCCGACGCGGGGCTCGAACTCACGGACCGCAAGATCGTGACCTGGCTGAAGTCGGACGCTTAACCGACTGCGCCACCCAGGCGCCCCAAAAACAGCATTTTATGAGCACAAATGCATGTCAGTTTCAGACTTATGACGACTTTGACTAAAAACAGCAAATAATAAAACGAAGCGATTTTGAGCCACACAAATGCGAACTTGGAAGGCGCGGGCGACACTTGTCGTTGCTTGTCGACCTCGGCAATCTCCTTACACTGTTGATTTGCTTTGGGTGCCCAGCACTGAGAAAAATCCTGAGGGACACAGCTAAATAATAGCGGGTTGTAAACATTTAGGAAACACCTCATCTTGCAGTCTTGGGCTACTTTCCAATTAAAATGAATCCACAAATTTGGGAGAGGGATAGCAGGAAACGTTTGTTTCAAAGTGCAATCGCTTCTATCTTCTTGATTTGTTTTTCGTTCACTCATGATGGCATAACCGACCATTCCGCCACGACTAGAATATGTGTGACCACCATGCCTGGGGCTCGTTGGATGTTCCAATGGAGGGAGCATGTGCTATAGGGGTATGGACAAGAGTGGGCTTAACATTTTTTTACTTTTTTTTTTTTTTGCCATTTTACCCATTTAAAAAATTTTTTTAAATGTTTATTTTTGAGAGAGGGAGGGAGAGACAGAGCGCAAGCGGGGGAGGGGCAGAGAGAGAGGGAGACACAGAATCCAAAGCAGGTTCCAGGCTCTGAGCTATCAGCACAGAGCCTGACTCGGGGCTTGAACTGATCAACCGTGAGATCATGACCCCAGCCGGAGTCAGGCGCTTAACCGACCGAGCCACCCGGACACCCCATTTTAACCATTTTTAAGTGTACAAATCAGTGGCATTAAGTACATTCACAAGGTTGTGCCACTGTCACCGCTATCCCCTACTTTGCTGTGGTTTTTAAATACAGTTTATTTATTTATTTTGAGGGAGAGAGAGAGAGAGAGAAAGAGAGTGAGCAGGGGAGGGGCAGAGAGAGAGAGAGAGAGAGAGAGAGAGAGAATCCCCAGCAGGTTCTGTGCTGTCCACAAAGTCCGATGTGGGACTTGATCTCATGAACAGTGAGATCATGACCTGAGCCGAAATCAAGAGTCAGACGCACCACCGACTGAGCCACCGGTGCCCCTCCCTGACTTTGTTTTTGAAAGTTATTCCCAAGGGTCTATGTCAGGACACTTTGAAAGAGGCACATGTGATATTAGTCATTATCTGAAAGCCATCATTTGTATGACCGCTTTTAATATTATTAATACTTATTATTAATTATTAATTATTAATACTTGAGCTCACATCAATCCCAATGTTGATTAATCTCTTCAATTGAAACTTGACTCCCCCCCCCCCCCTTAAGATTAGAATTCTTCTGGATTGTCATGTCCTGGTAGTATTGCCAAGAAGATTTGGAACCCTTGGGGACGCCGGGATTTGGAACTTGCGATCTGACCTGATCCCTCGCTAGTGTCTTCAAGACTTTAATTAGCTTTTACCCTAATTTCTTTAGTTAGTATCTCACCCGGTCCCTGAGCTGGTCTAATGACCTGAAGCCTCATCAACTTCTTTCCGAAGAAAACCAGAACATTCACTCCTGTGACATTCTTTTGTACTTTTGTACTTTTTTTTTTTTTTTTTTTTTTTTTTGGTCAGAACAGAAAAAAAATGGAGTAAAAAATCAACCACATCGTTCTTTTGTAGACACAAGAAATAATAATTGTTGATGAAAAGGTCCCATGGTACTGAGGTTCGTTTTCACAACAGCCTCATGAGGGTATTGTTATTGCCATTGTAGAGATGGTGAGACGGTAGCACAGAGAGGTTAAGCAGCTGGCTCCAGGGCCCACGCCAAACCCCTGAGCCCCAGGACCCTCCCACTGAGAGCCACTTTTCTTGGGAGACCACCGTGCCTCCTCCCCGGAACTCCAGCATCTGGGGAAAATGTGTGTCACAGACAAGCAAGGCACAGGCGGACTGGGCACAAGGTTGTTCTGAGCGATCCCCACCGAGAGAACTGCGTCTGTGGGCTAGGAGAACAGGTGGTGTAGACAAGTCGGGCAGGACCAGCTGGGTAGACCGGAGGGCCCTGGGCAAAAAGGAAATGCAGGTCTCTTTATTCAACAATTCCTAGGAATTTAAGAGTGACTGCAGAGCATCCACTCAGGTGCAGGGAGGGCCCTTTGGAGCGGGGGACCCTGCGTGGCCGTGTGGTCTCCCGTGGAGCCTCCTGGCGGGGCTGGGGTGGGGGCTCCCCTACCTCAGAAGGAACTGTGGCCGTGTGTTTCTGGTGAGCGAGTCTGGATCCAGAAGCTGACGTGGGGGGAGGCTCTTGAGAGAGTCCTTATCAAGGCATAACTCAGCGCATGACGAGTCTGAGATGGCAGCTAGATCCGTATCGTGCCAGTCGGCATCAGTGCCTGAGGGAGGGTTTGCCGACCGCGTGGACATAAGCAGAGACACAGCTATTAAAACTGGGAGCTGGCTTAGAGAGATTAATTTGATTTATTTTATTTTTAACTCCCTTATTTTGTAAACAAAATAAGACCCAGAAGAGTGGTGGTGGGGGGGGGGGATGTCTAATAGAGAAAGTTCTAGAACTAGAACCCTAGTGTCTAGCTACTAGCTCACCACGTCTTTCTCGTCTGTGACGCACCTTTTCCCCTGATGCTGGAGTTCTGGGGCGGATTCATGGTGGTCTCCCAGGAGGAGGGGTTCTCAGTGGGAGGGTCCTGTGGCTCAGGGGCTTGGTGGGGACCCTGGAGCCGGCTGCTTAACCTCTCCGTGCTATCTCATTATCCGGACCATGAGATGACAACAGTATTCTCGTGGGTCTTTTGTGAGGATTGTAAGAAGTAATACACCTAGAGGGATTAACATAAAGAAGTCAATACTCAGTGTGTGCGTCCTCCAAAATTCACACTGTCATGTCCTAACCCCCAGGGTGATTCTCTTAGGAAGTGGGGCCTTTGGCGGCTCATTGGGTTTAGATGAGCTCCCAAAGGTAGGAGCCCCGTGATGGATTCGCGTCCTTATCAGAAGAGGCAGAGACACCAGAATTTTTTGTCTTGTGCTTTTCTCTCTGCCAAGTTCGGACACAGCAAGAACGTGGTAGTCTACAAACCAGAGAGGCGGGTCTCGCCAGACACAGATCAGCCGATACCTCGCTCTTGGACTTCCCAGCCTCCAGAAGCGAGAAAGGAATGTCTGTTGTTTAAGCCACCTGGTCGATGGCTTTTTGTTAGGGCAGCTGCATCTGACTAAGACAATAAGCATCGGCTACTACTGCTTGGAGACAATAGAATTGGCCGCCACTTGGTCCCGGCAGGTTACCCAGCGACTCCAAGTTGCTTCCTACATATACAGTGGAAACAATTGTAGGTACCTTCCAAGCTCCCAACGAATGCTTAGCACCCCATCTGACAGATTAGGCCAACAGAATAATAGCAGTTTTCAGCCACGTTCGTTGTTACCTAAAATCCCAAGGTCTAGAACAACCAAGTTTTTACAACGAGGACCTGCTTTTCATTAAGCAGAGGCTAAAAAGAGGACCCGAAGGCCCATCTCCCGCCACGCGGCCCCCGAGGGACCGCTCACCCTGAGACCCATAAGTCAGTGATGTGTCAGGGTTGAGCCGCTGAGCTAAGTCCCCTTAAATGGGTCATTCACCCCTAAGGCCGTTGAACACATCTCATTTCTTTTTTTTTTTTTTAATTTTTTTTTTTCAACGTTTATTTATTTTTTTGGGACAGAGAGAGACAGAGCATGAACGGGGGAGGGGCAGAGAGAGAGGGAGACACAGAATCGGAAACAGGCTCCAGGCTCCGAGCCATCAGCCCAGAGCCTGACGCGGGGCTCGAACTCACGGACCGCGAGATCGTGACCTGGCTGAAGTCGGACGCTTAACCGACTGCGCCACCCAGGCGCCCCGAACACATCTCATTTCTAAAATGCCTGTTTGACCCTAAAACCTATCAGACTAGCAGGGGAAAAATAAAAGCAAGGATAACAAACAACCGGACCTGTGACATCTGGCTAGCTGGGTAAGATAATGTCAGGAGAGAATGCGGTTTATAACATTTACAGACAGGGCTTAGGTCCAGCTGGCTCCAACTGGCTGAGGTGTCCCTGTTGGGGGCCCAGTGGGTGGTGTTTGCAAAATGACCTTGAAACCAGCCTGGGGGGGGGGGGGAACCCTGCTTGACAATCATGACTAATATGTGTAAAATTCAAAAGCATTTGGTGGATCTGAATTCACTTCAAGGTTATTTAAAAAAAAAAAAAAACTCAGAAAATACTAAGGATGAAAACAGCAGTTTCTAGGCTAGTTAGAAAAGGAGTATTGTGAGTGAGACCAGGACAAAACAAAACAAAACAAAACACTTCAATTAAGATTATTTTTCTCTGTTGGGAGATGTGATTTTAAAACAATGACCTTCACATCCTGCTTACATCAACTGTTAAAAATAACATTTGGGGTATTTTTTTTTTTTTTTTTTAGTCTCTCCTGGGCATAAGCTATGAAACGAACCACCTTTGTACATAGAGCAACTTCTTTGGAGGAAAAGGAAGGCTGGAATTTCAGAGTGTGGCTAAATAATGCAGAAATGCGAGGGCCCCACTCTGACCCCGCTGACAGCCTTAAAGATTCATCCTACCGGGATTGCGTCCCTCTCCCTCCCTTCCACGATTTCACACAGTTCCAAGCGCGTGTCTTGTACACCCTTGTGCTCTGGGCCCCGGAGGGAGGCAGAGAGGAGAAAGCTCCATGTTGGAGGCTCCGTTCTCTCACTCTTTGCTGTGCAACCCCAAGCAACTTGTGTCTTCTGTTTGCTGAGGCCGAAACCAGAATGACTGCTACTAAGTAGGAAGCTAACCAACCAGATACATAACCTTGAAACTCCTAGACGAAATTTCACGGGAGACTTAATGCTTGTGTTAACAGTCTTCCAGAAGTCTTGTTCCAGTCCGAGGACAGCTTCTAAAATTTTGACTGCAGTCTGTTTGGCAAACATGACTGGATAGTTGAGCAAGGCGCAACACGAGAATAATGTCTGGGAACTTGTTAGAAATGCGCATTCTCGGGCCCCAGGCCCACTGATTCTCTTGGGCCCCAGGCCCACTGATTCGGAAGCTCAGGGGACGGGGCCCAGGAACCTGTGTTTTCACTGCCATCTGTGGGATTCTGGCACGCGCCGATGGCTGTTTTCCATAATTTCCGCATTTCTGGGCCGTGTCGTTTTACTGAATTGTTTATCCTGTGTAACATTTGGTGACAAGTCCTCTGACTGACTTCCCTATAGAGTTTGGGTTTTCAAGTATGACCCTCACTGCTGGAACCCCATGCCACAAGCGCTCTCCAACTTGACAACATCGTAAGCCATTTTCCCGGGAGCACCTTAAAAATGTGGTTTCCCCCAAAGACGTGAAGGCTGTGATAAAGGAGGAGGACAAAGTTCCATCAAACAGTGTGCAAGACAGGCCGATGTGCAGATTATTTATGAATTACGGCATTACAGTATTTACCTGCTCCGTGGTTATACATGTGCCGGTCAGGACTAGAGAATACATTATGTGCACGGCAGTGTCAGGACACAGATGAGCTAAGTCATATGTAGAAATGTCCCTTCTCCAGGGACAGCATGATCACTTAAGTGCTGTGGGGTGTCAGCCGCCTTTTGGGGGCCCTGCCCCCAAATGAAGAATGAAGAAGCAATGTTGTGCTGGACGAAGTGAGAACCCGCTGAATATACCCTGCTGGTATTGGCCGCGGTGGGAGAATTTACACCGTGGAGACTGACAAATGCTAGAAGTGAGGGCTTTAAACGTTTTTTATTTTTGAGGGTGGGTTTACCAGCAGGCCACCGGATTTAGGAGCATATGGAGCTTCAAGGTGGGTCCCATTCACTAAGCTCCTCTCCTCTGGAATAGCAGTGTTTGAAATACTATTGGTTTCAGGATCAAGCCTCTTCTTTTTTGTTGTGGTTTTGTTTTGCTTTTTTACTGGTTGTTTATTTTTGAGAGAGAGAGAGAGAGAGAGAGAGAGAGAGAGAGATAGGGCATGAGTGGGGGAGGGACAGAGAGAGAGAGAGAGAGAGGAAGACACAGAATCCCAAGCAGGCTCGAGCCGCCGAGCTGTCAGCACAGAGCCCGACGCGGGGCCCGGACCCACGAACCACGAGATCATGACCCGAGCTGAAGCTGGACTTTTTTTTTTTTTTTTTTTAACGTTTCATTTATTTTTGAGACAGGGAGAGACAGAGCATGAACAGGGGAGGGTCAGAGAAAGGGAGATGCAGAATCTGAAACAGGCTCCAGGCTCTGAGCTGTCAGCACAGAGCCCGACGCGGGGCTGGAACTCACCAACCATGAGATCACAACCTGAGCTGAAGTCGGCCGCTTAACCGACTGAGCCACCCAGGCGCCCCTGAAGCTGGACTTTTGACCGGCTGAACCACCCGGGCCCCCCAGGATCAAGACTCTTCCTTATGGCGGGCAAGATGGTACCCACACTGGGACTCGAAGCAAACCTGTTGGAGAATTTCCTTATGCCTCTTGATCATTGCTGTTCTTGCTTCTGCGATGAGGCCTCCGCTAGACCCCTGAACGGTTTTTGCAGAGGATCACCTAGGTGTCTGCCAGGCATCCTGTCTCCTGGAAGTGCCAGAGGTGATGGGCTCGGCCACTACGGGTGGCCCTCTCCATCCCCCCTCACTCTCTTTTTCCTTGCAGTCTACTCCAACAGCAAGCGGAGGACCGGAGGTCTTAGAGAAAGGGCGATTTCCATTCACTTATAGTTAATGCTTCCCGAGCACCTACTGTGCTCCGGGCACTTAGGGGAATAACTCTCCAAACATGGCCTCATTCAGTGTTCACAGAAGCCCCCAAAGATAGATACTATAAATGTCACCATTTTCCAAGTGAGGGAGCTGAGGCTCAGAGAGGTAAGCAGAAGCCAAGATCATAGAGGATTTGAACTTGATATGTCTGATTCCTTTAACCCACATGAAGCCAGCTCACAGACCCTGAAGTCTACTTGGAATTAGTCTTGTACCCAGTTCTTTCTTCCTCTGGACTGTGTTATCTCCCTGGAGCCCGTTAGCCCTTGGGGCAACAGATATCTGGTGGGTTGGCCCCAGACATGCTCAAGTTGTCTCAAGCCCAGGAAAGACTGTAGTTCAGGTTCTAGGTAAGACAGACTCCCTCCTCCCCCAACGAATCAATCAGCGATTTATTGCGTGCCTGCTGTAGTGAGTTTGCTTTGTAGCCACCCATGGAGCTTTAAAAACATAGAGATGCTTTGGGCTCTGACCCAGAAATTCTCATTTATTGATTAAGGTGTAAGGTCTGGGAGTTGTTAGTAGGCTTTTCAAGAGGGCTAGATAATTAGAAAATCCTCCCAGTGTTACATACCTAGAAATGCCAGACAAAGTTTCAAAAACACATCCTTTTAAACTGTGTAAGTGAGCTCTTGAGACAGTAAAATCCTCTGGGGCCCCAAATCATAGAAGGAACCGAAACCCGGACTGGTGAGTCCAGAATTCTGTAGCCATGCCTGGTGACAGGGCACTCTGAGGGGAGGAATGTAGCCTTTTAGAGATCAATTAGGAGACTATTAAAGCATCGCTTATTATTTGATGCACACAAAAGAATAATACTCTTTTTATTTTTTACACTTTATTTGTTTATTTTGAGAGAGACAGAGAGAGTGCAAGTGGGGGAGGGGCAGAGAGAGAGAGGGACAGAGGATCCAAAGCAGGCTCCGTGCTGACATTGGTGAGTCCGACGCGGGGCTCGAACTCATGAACCATGGGATAGTGACCTGAGCTGAAGTCGGACGCTTAACCGACTGAGCCACCCAGGCGCCCCAAAAGCATATCGCTCCCTAAAACATATTGCTCAAATTCGTTTATACTGTTTCCAAACGTAGTTCATTCACTTCACGGCCGTGTAATATTCATTCATTCTCCCATCGTGGACACTTGGGATGGGCCAAGATTTTACTCTCATGCAGTTATGAACAGGCACGTAAATGTCTCCTGGTGCGGGTATATGCCAGATTCTCTCCAGGAATAGAATGTATTTAAAATGGAACTGAGGATTTTTGACCCCGAACTTCCTCTACCTACCCCTTCCCCATGTCACCCGATGACAGCCCCATCCTTCCACTTGCTTGGTACAAAACTTCGACACCCTCTTATTAGCTTCCGATCGCTGCTGTAACAAATTACCACAAACGTTGTGACTTAGAACAATGCAGATTTATTGTCTTATGTTTTTGAGATTAGAAGTCCAACATGGGTGTCACCCAGCTAAAATCCAGGCTTTGGCAGGGCTATGCTCCTTCTGGAGGCTCTAGAAGAGAATCTGTTCCCTTGCTTTTCCCAGTTGCAGGAGGCTGTCTGCGTTTCTGGGCACGTGGCCCTTTTCTCCACCTTCAGAGTCAACATCGTTGAGTGGAGTCTTTCCCAAGCTGCCATCTCTCTGGTTCTTCCTCGTAGGATTATATTTGGTCCAGCCAGATAATCTAGGATAATCTCCTGATGTTTTTCTAAATGTTTATTTATTTATTTATTTTTGAGCGGGGGGGGGGGGGGGGGGGGGGGGGGGGGGAGGCAGAGAGAGAGGGAGAGGCAAGCAGAAGATTCAAAGCAGGCTCCACTCTGTCAGTGCAGAGCCTGACATGGGGCTCGATCACACAAACCATGAGATCATGACCTGAGCTGAAGTCGAACACTTAACACGACTAAGCCACCCAGGTGCCTTGAGTTGAAGGTCATTTGGTTAGCAACCTTAATTCCATCTAAAACCTTAATTCATTTCCTTGTGCCGTGTAAGCATGAAAGTCACTCACCATATTCACAGGTTCAGGGATTGGGACATAGGCATCTTTTTTTTTTTAGTAATTCATTTCTTTATTGAAGTATAATTGACATGCAGTATCCTGTTAGTTTCAGGTGGACACCATAGCGATTCGGCGTTTTGATACATTACGAAATGATCCCCACAAGAAGTCGAGATACCGTCTGTTCTCATACAAAGTTATTGCAATAGTATTGACTATAGTCCCTATGCTATACTTTACATCCCCATAACTTATTTGTTTTATACCTCGAACTCTGCACTTCCTAATCCCTTTCATGGATTTCACTCTCCCTCTAACCCCTGCCCTAGGACACAGACGTCTTTGTGGGGCCATTGCTCTGCCTACCGCACCATCCTTGATGACTCTCTCCCGTGGTAAAAGCAATCTGTTAGGAGACCCTGTGGGCTCCGTTTTCCACATAACTTGAAAATCCAGCCACTTCTTACCAATCTGCTGCTCTTACTCCCTGGTCCAGCCTTCATCACTCGTGGGATTATTGCAGCGGTGTGGTGACAGGTCTCTCTCTGGCGTCCTTGTGGTCTCATCTCAACACGCCAGCCACAATGAACCTCTTCAAATGTCAGTCACACATGGTACTCCTCAACAAAAGTCTCCAGTGTCTTCATTTCTCTCGAAACCAAGGCCCTGATTCTCACAGTGGCCCCCAAAAGCTCCCTGATTCATGTGTTCCTGCCCTCCTCCAATTTCTCTGTTAATCCTCTACTGTCCCCGCGTTGCTCCTTCCTCACCTTCAACTTCCTTTATAATTTGGTTATTGTTTTCTGCCTCCTTCCTTCTAGAAAGTCAGTTCTTTGAGGGTAGGGATTTTTGTCTGGGTTATTCACAAATACCTGCTCAGAGCCCAGAATTCAGTATTTATACTAAGAATGACTTTCAGTCTAAAGGGTTTCCACCAACAGCCTGGACAGAGACGAGTCTCTGGACCAGCAAGAGAGGAGAAGGAAACAAGACCCCCACATAAAGCTGAGAATCTGAAAAAAATTTGCCCCCACAGCCAAAAGCAACGACAAGGGGATGTTTCTGTCTTGGACTGGGCAGGTTAGTGGTTACCAGGGGCCGGGAGGAGGGGACGGTAGGCACCAGGTTTCCTTTTGGGGTGATGAAAATGTTCGAGAACCAGTGATGATGGTTGTACTAAATGCCACCGAATTGCACACTTAACATGGTTAGGGGCGCCTGGGTAGTTCAAGCGGTTGAGCATCTGACTCTTGATTTCCGCTCAGGTCATGATGATGAGATTGAGTCCCATGTCAGGCTCTTGCTGACAGCATGGGGACTGCTTGGGATTCTCTCTCTCTGTCTCTCTCTCTCTCTCTCCCTCTTCCCCACTCATGCTCTCTGTCTCTGTCTCTCTCTCTCTCAAAAAAAAAAATTAAATGGTTAGAATGCCAAAGTTCACTACAATAAAATCTCTGGAATCTCCTAAGGAATTGTTACCACAGCGTTACGGTCCCGTGGATTTGGGGTTGAATTTATACCACCTGCATGGTCAGGGGCTCCCGAAGCGAAAAAATTAACATAAGAAGTAGTCTCAGGCTGGTGATACCCCTTGAACTTCCGAGATAGCAAGTGCTTCGGTAACTCAGGAGGAGGAATGTGCCCCCGGCTCATGCAGCATCGGATTCCCCCAGGCAAATCCCCACTGAACGTGAGTTCACTATTGTGAATCCCACAGCCCACAGGGGAGGACTCCACGTGAATAGATGTCAGCAGCAGAGGGAACGGCCAAGAACTCTAGAACGGTCGTCTAGAGACCAGAGAATATGTGTCAACTGATTAAAGACCAAAAATAAACGCGTAAATAGGAAATGGGAAAGAAAAAAGTAATATACCATATCAAGAAGACCAGGCATGTCTGAAAAAGAGCAAAATAACATTTCTAGAAATTAAAACAAAAGTCTTTAAACATCTCAAAAGACAGGCCAAAGGAGCTGTTTTGACAGGGTCTCACAGTGAACCTAGGAGTTGCAAAATTCATCTGTGGCATTAACCCGGAACGTACTACAGAAAGACAAGTAGAGGACAAAATGGGCTGGAGTATGGGGCAGGAAGGTCTAAGTTACCTGTAATAGAATCTCAAGAAGAGATAAAAGGGAGTAGGGAAGAGTTCATATTCAAGAAACAACAGGGAGTGGCGCCTGGGTGACTCAGTCCATTGGTTAAGCATCCACTCTTGATCTTGGCTCGGGTCACGATCTCATGGTTCGAGAGTTCCAGCCCTGTGTTGGGCTCTGTGCTGCTTGGGATTCTTCCTCTGTTTCTGTCTCTCTGTCTCAAGATGAATAAAGGAACTTCTTTATTAAAAAAAGAAAAGAAAAGAAAGCAAGAGGGAAATTTCCAGAACTGGATGCAAGACATCAGATTCAGGAAACACAGTGAGTCCTGAGCCACTGAGGTATGATGGACCACCCGGAAGCAGGGCAGAGGCAGGCCCACAGGGCTCACAGAACATACACAGGTTTTCAGGGGGAAGCACAGTTTTTCTTCACACAGGCAGGCAAAAAGTTATAGATAGCATCCTAGAAATACCCAGAAAAACTTCAGATATACAGGAGAAATAATTTTAAAATTGGCTTCACATCTTTTGGGGGTGGGGGGGGGAGCTACACTGTTAATCAGAAGTCAGATTTGTTCACCCCTTGCTCTTGTAACAGAGTAGGTTATATTCGGAGAGGTATTACAAAAGATGTAGAAGGCAAGGTGCTTTAGGATATTATAATTATTGAGCAGTTATGCCTGCACATATGGAAAGAACTGTAAAAAATAAATATACGTATGGCATACAATGAAACGAGCTCAACGGGACAAGGCCACGGCTGATCGGAAGATACGTTGTGTCCCTTCATTCACAAACCCTTGCCTGGGAAACAGATCTGGGGAAATTCCCAGTGATCTGTTCATTGCGATGAAAATAAGGGTTTTTCACGGTACACGTAGACATGATCTTCGCTAAGGGGCGTGTGGCAGATTAAAGAAGGCTGCAGATTTGCCGCCCATCAGGAGGCGGGTTGACGTTGCCTCTCTTGAATCTGGGCAGGCTCTGTGATTGCTCCAGCCAATAAGGTATTGAAACTGTGATGCTGTGCCAGTTTTCAAGCCCAGGCCCTAAGAAACTGGCAGCTTGCGCTTCCTGGTGCCTGGAACACTTGCTCTTAGAGCCCCGAGCTGCCCTGGAGGAAGTCCGGCTATGCTGCTGGAGCCATGTGGAAAAGACCCAGGTATCTGAGAAGCCATCCAGTCCAATTCTGTGGCCGCCGAATCCCACCTGGCGACCCTGGTCAGTGCCATGAGGGACTGAAGAATGTCCCAGCCAAACCTTGCCCAAATTCCTCTCTTTCTCTTTCTCTCTCATTGTATATATACACATACACACATATCCATATGCATGTATATATACACATACATATGCATATATATACATGCACACATATACACATATACATATATACATATACATATGCATATGCACATGTATATATGACTCAAACACAATAGAATTTTATTTCTGGATCATGTAACCATACAAGGAGCAAGTTTCGTGTCAATAAATGGCCCTCCACATGGTGACCCAGGGACCAATAAAATGGTTTGAAGCCACTTATTTTAGGTAGTATGTTACAACACATAGCTAGAACTTGGTCTTTTTTTTTTTTTTTTAAACATTTAAAAAAATGTTTTTATTTATTTTTGAGACAGAGACAGAGCATGAGCAGGGCAGGGGCAGAGAGAGAGGGAGACACAGAATCCAAAGCAGGCTCCAGGCTCTGAGCTGTCAGCACAGAGCCTGACGTGGGGCTCGAACTCACAGAGTGTGAGATCATGACCTGACCTGAAGTCGGACGCGTAACCGACCGAACCACCCAGGTGCCCCTAGAACTTGGTCTTTGGGTCACGTGTTATTTCTTTCCATTCCCACTTCAGTTAGCATCATCTTCTGGAATCCATATGCTGTTTTGGTAGACGTGGGAGACTTGTGACTTGGGCAAGATGGATGACACTTGTCTTCTCAATACCGTTACATTTCTGGAGTGAGCCTTTCATGTATCCCCCGACCTCTATATCCATATTGTCTCAGGGCCAGCTTCCTGGGCATGTGTGACCTGTGCGGTCCCTCAGAGCCCCATGCTCAGAAGGGCATCATGCTTGAGTAGATGTTCTGTGGTTGTCATCCTGAAGTTCTGAAAGAAATTTGTCTTTGAAGTTGTGTTTTGTAAATGGAATCTGCAAGAACAGTGGAGAAGAGACTGTGTAATATGCGTGTGCACAGCAGCTCCTTGCTGGCCCATCTGCACACACCTTTCATGACAAGCCGTGAGCACGGACCCATGATGTATAGGTGTTCACTAAGGCACAAAGCAAAGTACCCGATACACATTTTATGTCTTCAAATAAGTAGGGGCGGGACCAAGCCCAAAAGGCCATACTCTCCTTTGGAACCAGAGTTTGTTTTGGCTACAGAAAGAAGCAGTCACGTTCTCAGAAGTGTGGACTCAGGTGGGAAAGAGAAGATTTTTCTTTCTGTTATGTGAGGATATAGAAGTGGAAATATGGGCATCTCAAATTGGTGGTAGATAAACAAACATTTGTAAGTGCTGGTATGTTTAAAACCAGAGGGATTCTTGGGCAGAACTTGTTACCAGATAGATGGTCTTGCAGCCATTTCAAAGCAGGCTCATCATGGAAAATTCTATTGAGGATCAGGTTACTGCTTTATCTTGAACACTTATTTAGTTAGCTAATTTTGCAGCTCCATGTGAAAGCTGAACTCTTATGAGCTCGAATTAAAGATGCAGCAACATACGGGCACCTGGGTAGCTCAGTTGGTTAAACGTCCAACTTCGGCTCAGGTCACGATCTCGTGGTTCATGAGTTCGAGCCTTGCATCTGGCTCTGTGCTGGCAGTCCAGAGCCTGGAGCCTGCTTCAGATTCTGTGACTCCCTCTCTCTCTGCCCCTCCTCTGCTCACGCTCTGTCTCTGTCTCTCTCTCTCAAAAATAAATAAACATTAAAAAAAAAAGAGATGCACTAACATACTAACATAGAAAAGGCGGTATGCCATCTCGAATTCAAACCTGTTAGGATTAAGGCTTATGATTTTGAGTTAATCGTCAGACTTCAGCATGGCAGGTTGATCAGTTGGGTCATCCACAATATTTCTTAGCAATGACAGCAAGCAACCAGCTCTGCGAGAGGTGGTCTGAGTTGTTAGGACCTATCTCAGTTTGCTGTGTAACACACTATGTTTTTTTACTTTGATCAGGACTGTTTGGAGCATTTGAGAAATATCTGGAGCGAAAAAACTACACAGTGATAAAATATAACGCCAGTGGCATCAACTGAAGAGCTGACCCCAACAATCATGGCCAATATTATGGGAAAGGAGAAGCAGGTCCTTGTAATAGTTGACTTGGAAGGATTTCCTCCAGCCTTCCTGGTCTCGGTAATGGGGCCGCCATTTTTGGGTCCTATTTCTCAAAACAGAGAAGGTGAAATTGTCATCCTCCCTTTCTGTCTCTTTCCCTGTGTTTCTGTATCTCTCTCTCTTTTATACCCTTCTTCCAGTCAACCCCTCATCCCATCCATTCTACCTCCTCAGCATTTCCCTAGGGCACTTTAATTGGAATAGACTACTAACGGGGTAAATCACTGCTTTTTATTTGCTTTATGTTTCCTAAATTGAAAACCTTTAGGTGAAGTGGGATGATGAATACTCAAGAAGACACTTAAGAGAATAAAACAGCAAAGCTTAATAAACTTTCGTCCAACTTTAGAATAGAATATGTAACAAATGGGGAATATCTAAAAATTAAGCATGGTAACTTGTTTTCTCATTAATTGTAATTTCCTAGGCGTGTTGCCCAAGCTAAGGCAGGATAACAAAGTGGCTCTGGGGCTGAAGTGTCCAGTTAAACTCCGTGGCTACTTTTCCCAATCCCTGGTTCCTACAGTAATTGCCTGGAGTGATCCAATGATCTCCTAAGTGCTCGGTCTCCTCCCTTTGAGCTCCCCTCCATTCCATCATAATGAGAGGGGTCTATTTAATTTACTCTGATCACTTCAACTGTAAACATTTGTATACGTGTGTGCGTGCGTGCATTTTTAATTAGCGTCTATGGCTGAGTCCAGGAAGGATACAAAGACCAGGGGCAGAGCAAAACTGGTTCTTGCCCTCAAGGAGCTTCCGAATGAATGAGTGGATTTGAATAACGTGTTTGAATGATGACAGTTCAAAAAAAAAATGCTCACCACACGTTTTGTTGACCCTTGAAGAACAATGCAGAACAAGGTCGAATACAAATTCCTATTTGCGGAAGTAACCGCTGTCAACAATAGCATGACCTCACGCTGCAGTTCACGGCCTCCATGCGGAGGCCAAGTTTTGTTTCAAAGCTTTGGGATTCTTGTGGAAACCTGCACAGCAGAGTTACTGGAAACAAGGCAGCTGTGAAGGCGTGGGAAAACCGAACACCTTATCAGATCTAAAACCTATAGATAAAAATTCTGTTTTAAGTTTAGTGCTTCCTGGCTCAAGGAGACGTGAACGTTAAACTTCATGCATCTGCGTGAAATAGCACGGGTCCTTCAAAGCAACTTTTCATGTGGAAAGTGCTGGACTCTTTCTCTGGGATGTGAAAAAGTCCTGTCACCACTTGATATTGGACTATAAGGCTGCTGATTGTCAGGATGCGAAAGTTACACTAGAAATACCGAGGAAGTAGAATTTTCCATCTGAAGAGAAAAGGAAAGGTAACAAAACGCTTTGTAGGGGTTTTTCCCCAGAAAGCCGGGCGGTGATCAAGCCTTACATATACTGTTGTGTTTATTAACTAAAGTCGATTATTTCCCAACAGTGGAAACAACTTGTATTTTTCCTTAAACACACCAGGAGTTTTGCAACTCATGCTGGCATACTTTCCATTTCTGGAATTTCATAAAACTGTGCGTGAATGAATTCTACTTTTGGGTGAAACTGACGTTGTATTCTCCCACACTGAGCATCGGAGGCAAAGTACGTTGTTGAGCAATGTATTTGAGTGGAATAGATCACTAACGTCAATTCGAAACCTTTTTTTCTGAAATGACAATTCTTTAGCTGAAGTGGGATGGTATATTACTCCCTGGGACAACCCAGAGAATATGAAGATGTAGTAAGTTTTTATAAGTGAAAGGTTGAATATGTAGAATATCTGAAAGTTTGAAAATCAAAGAGGAAGACTTCTGTTCCTTCCCATTATGCTTTTCTGGGTATGTCGCCCTAAGTGAAAAGGGGGTGGCTCAGAGGCTGGCTGTGACATTCACACCCTGAGGGTTTGGGCAAGTCATTTCTCCTTTTGCTTCAGTTTTCTCCTCTGTCAAATGGGGATGGCATTGGCAATACTTACTTCTTAGGTTGCAAAGAGGATAGACCCCGATTACAGAGGCCAAAGGCTCTGAACAGAATCTGGCAGAACTTGGCTCGGAGCGAATTGCTCTCTAAGTGTTAGATACCTTAATCGTATTGTCCCATGCGACCTAACCACAGGGTTCTGCCTTGGCACCAAATGAATACAGATGAAATCAAAACACGAACAATAAGGACAGTGGTGGAGGGTTGGCTTAACAACCAGATGGCAGGCCCTGTTGGGGCAAGGCATCTTTTTGATTTTCAAACCGACCTGATATGTGAATTAGGTCATCCCTGGGCCCCCCGCGGGAAACCCAGCTACAAAAATCCTTCTATGGCCCCTTTCTCTTGTTTCCTGACCATGAAAACAAAGATAGGAAAGCTTTGCGTAAAGAACCTAAATATGCTTCAGGAGGAATTTTAATATAATTGCTCTCTCTTAGTTTCCCTGCTTCAGGAGGAATTTTAATGTAATTGCTCTCTCTTAGTTTCCCTGAGAACCGCTTCGATGTATTTTCTTACTTGTTTGGCAGAAGCAGGTTGAAATTTTTTAAAACAGGCTTTACTGAGGAATTTTTCCATGTGTTCAAAATGATTAGATTTGGGATAAATCTATGCGAAAATTTTGGAGCTATGCTCATGCTCGTCTTATGCTTATGCAAAAGGGTAAGCCCTCGGGATGGCTTCACCTGGTATTTGAGAGAATGTGCTGAGTGTTCACAGATGTCAGCGCCTGCCTTCCTGAGCCTTCAGCTTCAGGGGTAACTGGAGAAGAGCATACTGTTCTGGAAACATGACAAGCAGACATGCAGCATCCGGGGAGCAAGTCTCTCATGTCAATGGTCACTTTACGGCAGATGGAGTTCAATCAGGAAGTGGTGTTTATCTCCCTCATTGGTGGTGATTCCTGCTCTGAAAGAACCCTCTGGAATTTCCTGATGTAAGAAACATTTCTGGAGTGACTGCATGATTCAGGAGGTTAGGCATCTGGCTCTTGATTTCCACTCAGGTCATGATCTCATAGTTTGGGAGTTCAAGCCCTGCATCGGGATTCTCTCTCTTTCCCTTTCTCTCTGCCCCTCCCCCACTTGCTCGCTCTCTCAAAATAAACAAGACAAAAAAAAAAAAAAAAAAAAAAAAGAAAAGAAAGAAACATTTCTGTGAAAAACTCTCTCTCTTCAAGTCTGCCAATGATCCAAGCACGATCCTCCTGAAATCTGGTACCCACCTCTCTACTCCTCACATTGAAAACTGGAACTTAACTTTGTGTGTCTTCTAGAATTCTAGGTGCCTATCAATAACCTTCACAAACACTAAATTAAAAGTTTCTATGTATGCTGGGGATGTAAAACATTTATGAATAAAAGAATGATGCCGGGGTGCCTGCATCGGTTAAGCAATGACTCTTGGTTTAGGCTCAGGTCGTGACTTCTGGGTCTTGTGGGTTTGAGACCCCTTTCGGCTCCACAATGACAGTGCTTGGAGCCTATTTGAGATTCTCTGTCTCCTCTCTCTCTCTCTGCCTCTCCCAGATTCACGCTGTCTCTGTCTCTTTCAACATGAATAAATAAACTTAAAAAAAAGAAACTATGAAAAAGAATGATGTCGATGATGTTAAAAATACTGATAAAAATAACGTTGCTCATAGGAACATATTTGGGAGTGTGTCCCTTTAAACACTTGAATAAAAGGAAATAACTCACACGAGCAGGGTAAGATACACTTTTAAATGATATATTTAAATATTCACCTCTGTCGCAGATGTGAGCAGAAACAGCCCCCCCCAAAAGCGCAACCAAAAAGAAAGTTTATAATATCGGCAATTCTGAACTAGTTAGGTGAAATGATAAGCAGAAAAAGCTAGAGAAATGGGTTGTTTTACCATATCAAAGTGATACCATTGTCCTGGGTGGTTTATATTATATTTGTCAGCCATTGAGTAGGGTTAGTTTAGTTTATTTAGTTCAATTAAGTTTAGCAGAAACCTCCTGCTAAACCCAGTGCGGGGGCGGGGGGGGGGGCAGTGAAAGTTTTCATACTCACCAGAGAGTTGGTTACGGGGTCACGTTTCACCTTTGCAAACAGGCTGTCCCCACACTGAGCCAGGCGAAAGCTACCGTAATGAAAGCAGACAAGTAACAGGCGTGTTGAAAACTCTGAGGGTCGTCCAGCGGATTTTGCCAATCTGCAGACAACCTCGCCTGTTACTCTGAGTCTCCCTTTGTCCCAAAAAACTTCCCACCGGGAGCCACAAGATAAAAAGTCCTTGCCTCAGCTGATCTCCTAGATCAGCACTGCTGGGCGGCCAGGAGTCCCCAACGGGAAACAAACAAACAAACACAAAACTTGCTAAACTGGTTGTTCGGGCACTTTGATTGGAATGAGACTCCGAGCTGAGAGGAAGAAGCAAATGGGAAAGAGAGAGGAGAAAATGGAAGGTTATGCTTCCTGAATCTCAACCTCTGTAACATAGTGTACCTGAACTACAACAGGAAGTCCAAGCAGAGATGAGATTCTAGGTAACGTCCTGAGTGGGGAAACGCAAACCGATATATTCTGTATCGCAGATCATTTCTTCCGCATGAAGAAAGTGTAAATGTGAGAAAAGACGACGCCAAGAACCATTATACGCCTATTCTCTTGTAAGAGTTACTGGCGAGATTTATAAGCAGCCAGGAGCTAAGTCTGCCCTGTTTTGTTTTGAAACAGAAAAATCCTGGAGCTTCTGCCTGAAAGTCAGGCCAGGTGTCAGTGTTTCACAGTTTTGGAGGAAGCAGATGGGGGGGGGGCTCCTCCCCCGAAATCTGTTTCTCCCTTGTTTCTAAGCTGCATGGCAAAAGCGTTTTTCAAAAATATGAAAACTGGCACCAATAAAAGGCGGCATTTGGGGTTTACGGAGGGCACTGAGTAGTAGTGGGTGTGGTTGGAAAGCACTCAAGGAACACTTTCCTGGAGATAATCCCTTACTGGCCAGAACCCCAGCTTCTGCAGCTCGTGGGAATTCCCCTAACAATGGTAGATGACACTTTGGCCCAAATACATCTTTTTAAAAAAATTTTTTTAACGTTTATTTATTTTTGAGAGAGACAGAGACAGAATGCGAGTGGGTTAGGGGCAGAGAGAGAGGGACACACAGAATCCAAAGCAGGCTCCAGGCTCCGAGCCGTCAGCACAGAACCCGACGCGGGGCTCGAACTCACAAAGCTGTGAGATCATGACCTGGGCCGAAGTCGGACGCTCAACCGACTGAGCCACCCAGGCACCCCTGGCCCAAATACATCTTGAACTTCATCTGAGACCAGGTTGCATTTCCGTTTTCTCATTTCATCCTTTGAGTTTCACTGAATGGCCAAATTATTCTCTGATAAATTCCTTGGTATACAATTGTTTTTTTTTTTTAATTCTTCCTTTTTAGAGACCGTTTTTCCTACTGAAAATGTCAGTTATTACCCTTCCTTCCCCCCATTTCCCAAGAATCCTGAGGCCCTGCCCGGTCACATGATACCGAGAATAGAAATAGCCACATTGGCTTCCACTCCAGTGTTCTGAATTACTTTTCCACTCCAGTGTTCTGAATTCCCATACTCTTGCCATCTTAACTACTCACATCAATGATCAAGAATATTTTTACGACTGTAACATCTCTCACTTAATATTAGAATTCTAGAGTTTTCACTTGGCTGCCTTCCTAGGTGCTGTTTGTAGGGGAAAGTACTCCATTTATTCATTCAACCAATATTTATTAAGCCTATATTATGTGCTGGGCAATATTCTGGGTGCTAAAGAGACAGTAGTAATCAAAACAGGCAAAGATCTCTGCCTTCATAGAACTTACATTCTAGTGCAAGGAGAGATACCAGAAGCAAGACCAGTAAGAAAATATATGGTACCTTAGAAGTGACTGTGGGGGAAGAAAACGCTTTTCCTGTAGGTTCAGTGCCTGGGGTCTGTGAACTAAACAGGCAGAAGACTGATTAACAGAAGAAGAGGCAGACGCATTTTAAGGTTTTTAATTTTACATGCACGGGGGGCTTCACAGAAAAGAAGTGAAAAATCTGAACGAGTGGTTAGGCTCAAGGGCTTACGTACCATTTTGACAAAAGGGGATACACGGTGGGGAAGCGACAAAGAATGAAGGGAAGGGGGTTTGGGCTCTTAGAGCCAATAAATTGCGGGCAGGTGACTAGGAAGTATATGGGGAAAGCTAATGGTAGAGAAAGGTTATTGGGTAAAATTTGTTTATGCAGATCAATCTTTTTTTTTTTTTAATTTTTTTTTTTCAACGTTTATTTATTTTTGGGACAGAGAGAGACAGAGCATGAACGGGGGAGGGGCAGAGAGAGAGGGAGACACAGAATCGGAAACAGGCTCCAGGCTCTGAGCCATCAGCCCAGAGCCCGACGCGGGGCTCGAACTCCCGGACCGCGAGATCGTGACCTGGCTGAAGTCGGACGCTTAACCGACTGCACCACCCAGGCGCCCCCAGATCAATCTTGATGCGTCTCCGGTGATTAGGATTGTTCTCCTCTTCCTGGTACAGGAACAGGGTGGGGGTGGGGGGAACACCTGCACCAGGCAAATTTATGCCCTGCTTTTTGGTGGATGGGGGAGGCAGAGAGCTCTCTCTGTGTCTGCTTTATCTCAGTTGCCTCTGGCTCAAGGTAATCCTTGTGCTCCAATCGCAAATTTAGATAGGAGAGGTCCCGCTGAACAGGGTGACATTAACTTTTGAGTGAAGACCTGAAAGGAGAAAGGGAGCAAGCCAGGAGGGTATGGGGAACAGCACGGCAGACAGAAGGAAGGAGAGAAGGTGGGAGAGTGCCAACACAGTCAAGGCAAGTGTGCAAGAGGGGCGTGAGTGAAGAGCAGGATTAGAGAGGAAGACAGACAGGGGCAGGGCGGGCACGTACAGATCGGGTATAGGTCATGAGACGAGGTGGGGGAGCTGTTGGACAGTTTTGACCAGAGGAGGATGGGACCTAACATATTTTAATAAGATCGCTCTGACTTCGGGGTTGAACAGATGTCGTGGGGTGACGGGGCTGGGAGCCTGACACCCTGAGAGGGCAGTGTGGTCACACACAGGCAAGAGGTGGTGGTGACTTTAACCGGGAAGGTGGCGATGGGGGGAGGGATGGCCATCAGATTCTGCGTGTATGTTTGGGCAGAGTGACAGGATGTATTGGCCAATTAGATGTGAGGTGTGGGAGAAGGGCCAGGGTGGGCTCAGAGTTTTGCCCGTGCAACAAATTGTAAGAACGGAGTCACCACCATACGAGAGGGAAAATAACCTTCCCTCTACCCTCCTGAGTACCCCGCTCTTGGCCGAGTTCCCCCTGGAATAAAGGCAGATTAACAAGAGGGAAAAAACACACCAAGTCTATTGACATGTGTACCTCTTGGATACACGGGAGAGACTGAGTGAAAATGAGTAACTCGAAGAGATGGCTTTAGAATTCAGGCCCAAATACCATTTTAATCAGGGAAGGGGGGTGTATAGGCTTTTTAGGGGAGGAGTGAAGGATCTTTAGGAAAGAGGAAGGGGCCCTTAGAAGCAGGGATGGGAGGTATGACCGTTTGTGACAGAGTTTGCTGGGTGTGGTATCTCCTAGGCTCCCAGTCTCCTCTCCTGTGATAAGAGTCGATCCTTCCTGGTTGATGAAACTCCCAGCGGGGAACTTCCTTTTGGAGGAGCCGTCTTTCGGTGGATAAGGGGTATTCAGAGAAAGCCTGTCCCTGTATTTGCTGTTTTTGATTACAGCTCAAAATATTCAGTATCCCAAAGTTGAAAGTTCAGAGAAGTCTGAGCTGGAGATGTTTGTTCGGACCACTTAAGCCTGTCGATGATATCGAAAGCCACGAGGACGGGTGAGCTCACCAAGAAAGGGAAGGCAGCCTTGGAGTGAGAAGATCTGGGTCCAGATTCCAGCTCAATGTTTGCGACTCCATAACCACGCCCACTTCCTTATCTGTAACACGGCTGTGTGTTAGGGACTGAATGCTTGTGTACCCTCCCCAAACGGTGTATGTTGAAATCTTAACCTTCCATGTGATTGTATTGGGAAGTGGGGCCTTTCCGAGGTGCTCAGGTAGTGAGGGTAGAAGCCTCATGAATGGGATGGTACCCTGATAAAAGAGACCACAGAGGACTCCCTCGCTTTCTTCCACCAGTGAGAGCACAGAGGGGGGACGTCCACGCAATCAGACAACGGGGCTCTCACCAGACGCTGAATCTGCCGGCATCTTTCTCCCGGATTTCCCAGCCTCCAGAACTGTGAGAAATCAATGTCTGTTGTTGAAGCCACTCAGTTTCTGGTATTTTTGTTACAGCAACCCACATGGACAACTGAGAAGCTAGGATAATATTAGCATCACAAGGGAACCCTTAGAATAGATGCTGAGTTCATGTTGGTTGAATATTATCAATGAATGTATAAATAGAGTCCTGTTCCCTAACCAACCGAGAACATTTGTTCTAGGCGTCAGTTACCTCTTCTCCTTGGCGTTCTCTCATTCACGATCCTGGATTCTGCATTGAGGAACCGTGTGGCAAGGCAGGACTTTGACTCTGTCTGCATGAATAAGCCACTGTTAACTGGGCATTTGCTATGCGCCTGGGGCTGTCTCACGAGAGCCCTAGGAGATAGGTACCCTCAAGATCTCAGTTTTACGGATGAGAATAAGCCAGGGTGGCTAAAAACCAGAACGTAGACTGGGATCCAGACTGGACTGCAAAGCTTAATCATTATTCTGTGTCTGCCGTGTTGGGAGAGGGAAGGGATCTCCTAACTCTGGTCGGCGACACTTCTTGGTGTTCATTGGTTCCCCAGACACCCCGCACTGGCTTGCTCAGTCCGAGGTCCTACAGGTGCTAAGTGCACGGTGGGATCAAATGTCAGTTCAGCGCTTCACACAAGTGCAAGCTCCAACGGTCATTTTGACATTCAGTGAGGTGCCCCTTCTTCCCCTCTTTCTCTTCCCAAGCTTAAACATGCATAGATAAACATCTTGAGTAACATCTCTGGTTTATGGCTCCCTTTGATCTTCCCCCATTTTCACTTGGCCTCTACCTAATGCTTTTCAACCCTGGCTATGCTTTCGAAAACATCTGGAGAACTTTTGAAAAGGGCGGGACCTGAGCCCCCGCCACAGACCAACTCGATCAGGACATCAGGACAAGGCCAGGGAGGTGGTCTTTAGTTTTTAAGAATCTGTCTGGGCAATTCTAATGTGCACACAGACCTAAGAACCACCCATGTATGGGATAGGACAAAGTCGAATGCAGGTGAAAATCATGACCACGTAGCTAGCCCAAAGATTGAGGCAAAAATCACATTAAAAAAAAAAAACCAAAAAACAATCGAATTCCTTTTTTGCTCCCAACCACTCAGTCTGAAGACCATACCTATCAGGATCTGGAGTGGGTAATTTAGTCGAATGTGTCCTCTAGTGATCTCTATTGATGGGCATGGGTGTCATATTCTATCCCGACCCTGATGCATTTTTGTTGAGGATCAATAGTTTGAGGAAAAGAAGACAGATTCAAATTATTTCGGATCTTTTGTGCAACATGCAAAGAAGCCCTGGGGTGAGAAGGGGAATGTGAGGGGGGCCGGCCTTGCAGGAGAAGGACTGGAGAAGCAGGGCCAAAGGTTTCCACTGCCCCTCTGTTAACCCCATCCTGGCCTTGGGCCAGTCCCAGATCCCAGCAGAAATGAAGGGATGCTGGGCAAATTCAGGCAGCCTCAGTGGAATGGGCAGAGAGCCCCACATTCAACAAGGCCACTGAGTTGTGAATTCGTCCTGGGACAGCCATCTCAGGACACTGACCTTTGGAGACCACGGACATGCATACCTGTGCAAACTTGAATTTAGAAACTATCCGTTAATTTTATTCGAAAACAATAGAGAGTCCCTGAAATCCCTTTTTTTTTTTTTTGCTATCTTTTTGTCTAATATGTCCTTTTGGGGGAATGAGTTACTGTGGCTCCGTTTAAAAGCTTCTGCTATCCTTCTTCCCTCCATGGAGAGCTAACAAGTAAAACTATTCCTTCTTGCAGAATAGAAACCCGAATATTTCTGGAGACATAAACTGGCGTGTTTGCGTCTGTGTTTAGAACTGACTACAATCGGCACTTAGACTCTGGCTGGGAGAATAAGAGGCTTTGAGTCAGCGGCAACTATCCATTCCTTCCCATCTCGTAGCTTTTAGTGCACTTTAGAGGAACCAGCTGACTAAATGCAAAGACAACTCCTGTGCCAAAGTTTCTTCTGGGCCTCTCTCCAGGCAGGTGTCTCCAAGTGCGATCTGTGAGCATCATGAGTAGGCGGAGTAGGGCCTCTTCCATTATTGTTTGCCCAAGAGACTATTATGACCCCCACTCCCTATTTTCAGGAGTTTTTGATGTCCAAGGATAAAGATTTAATAAATGAAGGTATCAGGCCTCGGTGCACATATTTCCTTTGCTTCCCTGACCTAGCTTTCACCAGGGGTGGTCGGACCAGGCCATAAGCCAGATGGGGGGGGTGGGGTGGGAGGCCCATGTTCCTGCCCAGGCGGCCCTCCTGAGGTTCCAGGAATCTTGTATCTCAAATATCTTGCCAGATTCTAAAGCTCCTCGCAGACAAAGGAATCTATATACATTCAGTAGCATCGCATTTCAGAAGCCAGCTAATGTGGGATCTATTACGGATTCATAAACCAGAATAACATGGGCATGAAATGATCGATGCCCATAAAAACCTGCTTCGCCAGCACCATTGCTGGTGTTTTGCCGTGGTTTGTTTTGTGATTTAAAACACTGTAAGATAGACAAGCAGTATGTGAAAACGTCCATGTACTGTTTAAACAAAAACGAACATCTATGCTGAGAAATGAAAACATCACCGGTACCCCAGAAGTGGCCGTGTGCTCCAATTAGATCATGGGTCTTTCCCCCGCTTTGCATCCCCCATAACCGCTGTCCTGAACTTTGTGTTAATGACATCCTTGTTTTTATTGTGGTGTGCGTGTGTGTGTGGCTATAACCGTAATATCAACCAATAGTATTTTTAATTTTGCCTATTTTTGAATTTTACATGAATAATTTGTTTCTTTGGATCAATGTTGCTTTTGAAATTCAGCCACACGATGCGTGTAACCTGATCCGTTATTTCCACTGTGTAGGGTGCCATGGTCTGGTAAACCAATGACGAGGCCTTTTAATAGTTACACTGTTGATAGATGCTTGTGTTGTTTCCTTTATGGAGAACACTGCTAAAAACATTTGTGAACATGTTTCCTGATGAACATGTGTCAGGTTGGATATTGACAGCTTTTGTTTACCAGACTCCCTTCCTTGAGGAATCATCAGGAAACGAGCAAAATTCCCAAGACTGGAGTTGCTAAACCTTTTCCCTATTTTTAAAATGTGGGGTTAGTTGGAATCTAGAATCCATTGAAACAATGAGCACGATGAGGAATCTTGGCAAAATTCTAAGAAAAGAAAATTTGATGTGATTTGTTCATAAGAGTGGTTAAAAAAATGAGGTCCCCATGACTTAGTATAATGTCACTAAAAATAAGCCGTGACAGGGGCACCTGGGTGGCTCACTTGGTTCCATGTCCGAGTTTGGCTCAGGTCATGATCTCGCGGTTTGTGAGTTCGAGCCCCACATCGGGCTCTGTGCTGTCAGCTCAGAGTCTGGAGCCTGCTTTGGATTCTGTGTCTCCCTCGCTAGCTGCCCCTCCCCCACTTGCGTGCGCGCACACGCGCTCTCTGAAAAGTAAACATTCAAAACGTTTTTTAAAAAGCCATGACCAATTATTTTAATCCATTCTTTGCTTTAATTTAATCAGTGCCATGCACTGGTAGATCTAGGAAATGCTTCATTTATCTTATTTTCCTAAGAGCATCGTGTCAGTCTCTATAGAGACTCTCCATTATATGTCTATTCCCAGTGGCTTATATTTGTTTGTTTCTCTCACGACAACTTCTCTAGACCACAAGCGCTATTGGGCAGGGACCCTATCTCGATCATGTAATGAAGTGCTTGACTGCAAGCTATTTCACCCTAGGGATTAGCTGAATGGATCCTTTCCTCGAAGATAAGACTAGGAACATAGAATCACAGCAGTACAGGTAGGAGAGCTAGTAGTTTTAGAACCAACATACCTAATGATTATTGATGAACAGATAAATATCTACTTAGAAAGTTCTATTTAAGCTTTTGCCTTGCTCAGTATTTTTTGAGGGTTCGGGTAAGTTACTTATTTCTTTTATATGACAACTTCATTGAGATATAATTAACATATGCACAATTTACCTATTTAAATTGGACAAGTCAGTGTTTTCTTATATCTACAACAATCACCACGATCACTCTTAGACATTTTCATCACTCCCAAAAGAAACTCTGTCCCCATGAGCAGTCACTCCCCATATCGTCCCAACCTTCCCAGCCCTAGGTATCCACTAACCAACTTTCAGTCTTTATTGATTTGTCTATTCTGAATATTTCATATAAATGGAATCATATAATATGTGCTTTTTGGTGATTGGCTTCTTTCACTTAGCGTAATACTTTTAAGGTTTGCTGATGTTATGGTATATGTCAGCATTTTATTCCTTTTTATTGCTAAATAGTATTCCATTCTATGGGCATAACACATTATACTTACCCATTGATCAGTTGATAGACATTTGTGTCGTTTCTACTTTTTGACTATTTTGAATAATGCCGGTGTGAACATTTGGGTACAAATTTGGGGGGAGATATATGGTTTCATTTCTCTCTGAAACGTTTTCATTTATTTCTTTTCTCTTGGGTATATGCCTACAAGTGAGATTGCTGGGCCATGTTGTAACTCTAGGCTTAACGCTTTTTGAGAAACTTATCTTGATCAATATTTTAATAAGCCACTTATGTGAAGACAAAATTTATAATGATCAAATTTCTGAATGGTATCAATCTGTTAAGAAATCCATGCTCCAGGGTGGTGCTGTTCACTATGGTAGCCACTAGCCACATGTGGCTGTTGAACACTTAAAATGTGGTTAGTCCAAATTAAGATGAGTTATAAACGTAAAAATATATACTGGATTTCGAAGTCCTAGGATGAAAAAAGAATGTAACTTGTGTCATAAATTGTCTCGGAAATAATTGGCATACTGATTACATGTTGAAATGGTAGCATTTTTGGATACATTGGGGTAAACAAAATACATTTCTAAAATTAATTTCACTTGCTTCTTTTTACCTTATTAATGTGGCTACAAAAAAATTTAAATTACATGTGTCTCACATTCTATTTTTTAAAAATTTTTATCAAGTTTTTAATTTTAGGCCCAGTATAGTTAACAAACGTGCTTCGTTAGTTTCAGGCATACAATATGGTGATTCAACAATTCTATACATGACTTAGGGCTCATCGTAAGTGTACTCTTTTTTTTTCTTTAATTTTTTAATGTTTATTTTTGAGAGATAGAGAGAGAGTGGGGGAAGGACAGAGAAAGAAGGAGACACAGAATCCGAAGCAGGCTCCAGGCTGTGAGCTGTCAACACAGAGCCCAACGCAGGTCTCACAGACCGTGAGATCATGACCTGAGCCACAGTCAGAAGCTTAACCAACTGAGCCACCCAGGCGCCCCCATCGTAAGTGTACTCTTAATCCCCATCAGCTATTTCACCCACCCCCCCCAACCCACCTCCTCTCTGGCAACCATCAGTTTGTTCTCTAAAGTTAAGAGAACTGTTAACTTGGTTTGTTTGTTTCTTGGTTTGCCGCACATTCTATTTTTATTGGACAGCACTGCTCTATTCTCTTCGTATTCCTTTCCTCCTTCAAATATTAGATGGACACTAGCCTGGCCGGATTTGGAATCAGACCAGCCTGGATTCAAAACCAGATTCTTCTTAGCTGTGTGTAAAGCTATTAACATCTCTCAGCTTCGATTCTCTTAACTGTAATATTTTTGAAAGTGATAAATATTTTATTTCTTTATCAAAACGTTATGAGACTTCAACAACAGAAGTGACCTAAAAAACCCAGCTGAGTGGAGGTATATGGGAAGAGCTACGTAGATGTTATTTCTCTTCTCTCCTTTCCTCATTTACATTCTGGTAAGTGATAGGTAATTAACCGAGCCAGATGATTTACAGTTCTTATTGCCATCAAGTACCACCTCCTGTGACTTACAGCGTATTTATTTGAATAAGAGACTTTAAGATATTATACCTAATAAAATGTTTCAATGTTTGAATTGTTCCGGTAGGCAAGTTTTCATAAATAATATGAATAACCACCCTCATCTTTTCTGTGACTTCAGCATTTAACTTTGCTCATTTGCAGTTCGATACATGCCAAGTTTTAAAACAATTTTGGGCTGTTTGAACTTTACTCAACACTAGGGATATGCTGGGATTGTTTGCGTGTGGTTCAGGATGTCATTCGAACTATCCAGAACTCATTCAATACGGACAACTAAGTGAGAACTTCTCAAGGGAACTTGTTCTCTCTCCAGAGGTCAATGGAATTTCCTGTTTCTGTTTGGACTCAAAATATCCCATGAAGTTCTACTTTCTCTGAACACTTTGGATCCTGGCTTGGCCCAGGAAGGCACAGTTTAATTTAAATGAAGAACACACACACATATGACAGAATCACCACCTCCTCCAGTTCTGTGGCCCGTCTGGTGGGTCAGAAGTTGACTTGTCCCATCAACAGTGACCGCGGATGGTACTCTCTTCACCTTGCCGGGGAGGGTTCCGTCTTCTCCAGAATCGGCAACTACCCACAACTTTTTTTTCTACCTTTTTGCAGTTTTGGAAGGAGATGGAGTGTCAAATATAGAGGGAAATGGTTAGAAAGGAATTGGTAATTACCTTTACTTCATCAAAGGAAAAATTTGCCTTTACACACTAAAGTTTCACGTAGTTAAATAAAACCTCTTGTTATACGGAAGGTTGGAGGCAGTTCTTTCCCTTGCTCTAGGTGTAGGTAAGGGCAAATAGAATTATACTACCATTGTCTGAGCAATAATTTCTTTCTTTTCTGTGTTTTTCCTCGCTAGGTGATCTGTGTCTAGAGCATTCCTATTTGGTGTGCAGTTAAACATATAAAAAAGCTGCCTCTCTACTCTTTGGAGAAATGTAGACAGCTCCTTCTTGGGTTATAGACCGGGCACCCTCTGCAGACTCTCGGACCATCTTGGTCCCATTTGCTTGATTAGGGACTAAACATCTTTCAACCATGTGTTGAACTTGGCACTCTGAGAGTCCTGCTAAAAGTTGCAATTCCTTTGACATCCTGCTGCACCCTCTGAGAGAAGTTTCTAAAGACCTCCAGCTGTCACTAAAAATGACGAAGGGCCATTTACGGACAGAATTGCCTTGATTGTCCCTGCCTATGTCAACAACAGAGAGAAAAGCACCTATTGCCATTTCCAGGGCAGTAGAATATTGGAAATAGTTAGGTTCTTGTCCTCAAGGACAGGAGAAGCCATGGCCATATACTGACTGAATTCCTCTACTGACAACATTCTTCTGTTGCTTGGGATTGATGCAGACATTATTTGATTCCTCAAAAAGTCAAGTCCAAATGTAAAGCAGTGTTGATTTACCAAGATCAGTTGAGGGACTGCCTTGTAGCTTCTAGTCTATTAAGTCTTTCTCAACTTCCTATTTCTAACATTTACAAAAATGTATCAGTTTGCTCCAACCTCTTTGAACCTAAGTCAAGCTGTTCCCTGAAGCAGGAAAGAGGTCACTGAGAAGAAGCCAAAGAATTTCATGTGTTTCTTCTTCCTCCAACTCACTGAGCATTTTTGATGACTCCTCATCTTCAGAAAAACAATACAGATGACTAGATATGGGTCGTTCTGAACGGAATTAATTGCTGCCCAGAGACAGTAGCCAGGCACACCTACTTTATTCTCAAATTGAAGTTGTTTAGAGAATTTAGAGAATAATTAACAATCCACCTCCTTAACAGAGCAATTCTTAATTTTTTCATATTTCTCAGTTTTTTAAGTACTGTTTAATTTTAGTTCCAGCATAGCAACATTTGTTTGAAGTATGAAAAACTTGTTTTACTCGCATTTTTTTTTCAGGTTTTGTCCAAAATAATTCAGAGAAAATAGTGCTGTCTTTACATGTGATAACCCCCATGTCATTTAACCAAATGGCTAACCATGAAGCATGAAAGCTGAATATACAAAGTAAAAATACATCGATATGGGGCACCTAGGTGGCTTGGTTGGTTAAGCGTCGGACTTCGGCTCAGGTCATGATCTCACGGTCCGTGAGTTCAAGCCCCGTGTCGGGCTCTGTGCTGACAGCTCAGAGCCTGGAGCCTGTTTCAGATTCTGTGTCTCCCTCTCTCTCTCTGCCCCTCCCCTGTTCATGCTCTGTCTCTCTCTGTCTCAAAAATAAATAAACGTTAAAAAAAATAAAAAATAAAATACATCGATATATCAAGAAAACGTAAAAACAAACAAAAACATTGTTCTGGGGAATTTCAATATATCTCTTTCAGAGGTTAATAGACCAAGCAGATCAAAAAAAATATGGAGGAATAGAGTTTGAAAAAATTTATGAACACCCTCAACATAATAGAGTTATGTATAGGACTTTATATCCTACCGAAAATGTATGTTCTTTTATGGCTCTGGGCACTTAACAGCATCCAATCATGTAACTGACCACAAAGAGAACTGAAATCAATTCCCAAAAAAGTAAGTTTCCGAGGCCATGTTCTCGGCTTCTAATCCAATCAGACTGGAAATCAGCAATGTTCATATAAGGATACCGAATGAAAGAAAGCTTTGCCTCACTTAGTAGAACCTGTTTAATGTCAGATTTTATCGGCAGAAGCGATAAGTAGTATAGAAGTCCTACATTATTTGAGAACTTGTGAATACCGCTACAGCCGATGGTGCTGGGTAATTGGGAGACGAGAATTTTATTGGGGGATTCCCGATCCTTGAGACAACCTGAGTCAGCCTTTAATCCTTTGAAATATTCGCACAGGTTCAGAAAACATTGGTAAGGAATGGACTCTTGGCTGCAAACAGCTGACAAGCAGGAGTGAACTTTAAATGTTATTTCTTTTCCTTTCCGCGCACCGAGGAAACGAGGACCACGGTAACAATGAAGCTTTTTCTAAGGGCCATGATAAGATCTTTCTTCTGAGTCTGGAGCAGGACTCTGAATCAGCAGAAAGAGGAAACCAAGCCTTCCTTCCCGGATCTTCCTGGCCTCCGCGGAACGCCAAGCCACTTTGTGCAAAATTTTCTGAGGTTAATAGAGCTGTCGGCTCAACATCCATTTTACGTCGAATTCCCCTTGGCATTAGACCAAAGGGCTGCGTTCCCTTTTTAACGTGTAGTTCCTCAAAAGGAATTCTTTTCTGTTTCTTGCAAGTAAGGCAGCTTAAGTTACGTCAATCAGCCTGTCTGTCAATATCACGATTATTTGCGTTGAATTAAAAAATATATATCATGAGGTAACTGGTGCGGGTCGGCTTGGGATGAGGCAGGGGTTGTTTCTGGTGAAAGAAATCTTTTAACTTTGGATAAAGAACTCCCTGGGTATATGTCTCTGCCTGTGACAAAAAGAAAATTTTATTTTATCCATTCGGTGACACTCAGAAGCCGTGGGATGGGTCCAGTTGGTCGGAAGACAGCCTCTCTCTTTGATTCTGAGGTGCAACCAAGTCTTCCGAACTCTTTCCATTTTTCAAATCCCCGTGTGTAATATGGGGTCTATTAAGAACAGGAACGTGAGTCGCCTGTGGCTGAACGCGAGTCATCTTCTTGTAAAGCCCCATGCTTCTAGAAGATGCCACATTGCAAAATACTTCTACTAACCTGCTCTGGACGAGCCCGGAGGAATTTCAGCTTCCTTCGGAAGTGAAATGGTTACCTCAGAAGAGTGAACAAGACAAAACCGAGCCCGACCGGAGATCCACAGGCCTGCACGCTCTTGTTCGCCTCTCGCACACTCGAACACACGGAACTCTGTTGCAACAGGGGTCTTGATGGAACCAGCCCGTTTCATGAAAGCAAGAAGCTGAATTTAATAATCCCTGCCTCACGAGGCTGTCGGATATTTTCAACAGGCTCCTCCTTTTTTTCTTTCTTTGCTCACCTTCCTCTTTCTGACGGCTCTCCCACATGGGGTGTTCTTCTCTTTGGAGGTGTTTTTGTTTTGTTTTGTTTTTTCTGGGAGTGGGGGCAGGAGGAGACGGGATGGTGTCCCTGAGTGCCTGGGTTCCCGAGCTTGTCTCATGGAGTCTACTCCTCCTCCGGCACCGGCCAGGCCGGGCCTGGTGTTCCCATGAACAAACCCCCTAGGAGGCAGCATCAGAGCAAAGCACAGTCACAATTCAGCCGCCATTTTTCCGGGCGGCGTGAAGTTGCCCAAACCTCGGAATGGCTCTTTGTTCAACTTCCTTTCCCACAAAGGGGAACAAGGTGAATTTGTGTGCTTGTTGGGCAGAAATCTGGTTGGGAAATTGGAAAGCCGGCTGCTAGGAAAGGAAGATCGCCTGCCAGCCAGTGAGGTATGTTCCCCCCTCAGCGTTTGCTTAGGATTTAAAAGGAATGCTGATGTTTTTTGTCCAAAGTGTAGTGAGTAAGCGAGAAGAGACGCATGTATATACATGAACGGTGTTGCACTTCTTGAAAGGAAGTTATTCTTATAGTTAAAAGAGTAGAAATGCCAGTATTCAACACATGTTAACTGTTCGAATATGCGATTTCATGGTTTGGAACATCTAACGAAATGTAGAGCAAGCAGTGTTCTAGTAAAAGAAAGGAAATGAGAGAGTAAGAGCATGTATTCTTATATTTTTTTAATGTTTTTATTTGTTTTTGAGAGAGAGAGAGAGAGAGAGAGGCAGAGCATGAGGAGGGGAGGGGCTGAGAGAGCAAGGGAGACACAATTGGAAGCAGGCTCCAGGCTCTGAGCTGTCAGCACAGAGCCCGACGCGGGGCTCGAACCCACGGACCCCGAGATCATGACCTGAGCCAAAGTCGGACGCTCAACCGACTGAGCCACCCAGGTGCCCCTAAGAGCACGTATTCTGATGTGAGTTGATGTTATTAATGACAGCATTCTGTTTCATGGCACTGTAAGATTTATAATAAACCTACGGGTATGTGAAAAATTTGGGCCAGATACACAGCACATTGGCTGCTCACAGATGCGGTGTGCGACGTCTCAGAACCCCGAGGTTGGCAGAATTCAGTAAGCATACAAGTGTGGGTTCTTTTTTTGCCCATCAGAAGACCAAACACTTAGACTCGATTAACAAAGCGTGTGCGTGAAGTCCTTGGACAATTGTACTCAGCAGGATAACTTTAGATACATCCCTGATGAAAGCAATGCTGTTAACTCATCCAAACTCATGTTTTGTTTTCGGGCCAATGTCACAAGATCAATGGGCTCCTCCCAAGCCACTGGGGGCATCCATTTGCCCCACTTGGAAGGGGGTTCCTCAAATTGTTGTATCCGCTGTCGTGAAAGCCTTATGATTTATATAGTGTGAGGACCACGGGGCAGCTTGGCTGGGCCTAGAGGTGACAGCTGACAGTCTTGGGAGGTGACTGCGCGGCATGGTGGGAAGAATCCCCTTGAGCCCACAGTGCCAGCAAAGGAAACTCTCTCCCGCTCCCCACAGCAACATATCCAGAGAAAAGCTGCCATTTGAGACACACTGAGCTAAACCAACGCGACCGTTTCCTTTCCTATTTGTTACCCGTCCAAACAATGTGCAAGACGGGGTTTTTGTTCGTCTTTTTTCTGGGGTTTCACATCATACTGATCCGCTCAGCTTGCACTGACTTTATGTTGCACTTAGACATTACCTCTCGTTTGTCTAAGGTTTTAAAAAAGGCTTTTTTTTTAAAGTTTACTTGAGACAGAGAGAGAGAGCGAGAGAGAGAGAGAGCACACACATGAGCCAGGGAAGGGCAGCGAGCGAGAGAGAATCTGAAGCAAGCTCCTTGCCATCAGTGCAGAGCCTGACCTGGGACTTGATCTCACAAATCCTGACCTGAGCCGAAATCAAGGGTCGGACCCTTAACTGAGTCACCCAGACGCCCCCAAACCTGTTTGTTTCTAAAGCGTGTTGACGTCCAAGCCTCCCTCCCTCTTTGCGGCTAGCAGCTCTCACCCCCGGACGTCGCAGTGAAGAAACAGAGGGAGCATGAAACAGTCCGGTGCCTCAGCACCTCCGGTTTCACCGACAAGGGAAGGCGGGCAGAGCGAAACCGGCGTCCGCGGGGGGTGGTGTTTTCATCCGTGTCTTTCAAATCTCCTTTATTTTTTCACATAGATCTTTTTCGGGATTTTCATTTATCTGTCTTTCTGGGATTCCTCATACTTGCCACCATCCCGTGCATCTCATCATTTCATGTTTTTTCAATCTCTCTTCTTTCCTGTTTGTTTGTTGTTTGTTGGTTTCTCCCCCCTGGGGACAGTTCCTGAATCTAGTTTACTAATTCAGTCTTCAGTGGCTTCCATTGTGCTTTGCGGTCCATCATTTCCCTTCTTCATGCAAGTATGCTACGTTTTCTAATATTTCTTTTTTTCCCCAACATTTGTGATGGAAAGGTCCAAATATGCAATAAATAAATAAATAAAAGAATTTTAGGGTGAACACATGTATACTCCACACTTAGCTTCTACGGTTTACGTCTTGCTATCCCTGCCTTCTCACACGTCTAGCCCCGTAGTTATTTATCTCGTGCCACATTTCAGAGTAAATGACACACATCAGTATACTCCCTCTGAACACTGCAGCAGCGTGTCAGTATAGTTAACAAGCTCTTGGAGTAAGTCCTAAATGCAGCCAGGCTTGAGAAGCGTGGATCTGAGCAAACCCTGTCCGTCCTAGCTCACAGCTGCCGTACTCAAAGGGCTTAAGAAACTTCTTTATCTACTTACTGCTTAGGAGTTCTCTTTAAAAACCTTTTTTTAAGGGGCGCCTGGTTGGCTCAGTCGGTTGAACGTCCAACTCTTGATTTCAGCTCAGGTCATGATCTCACGGTTCGTGGGATCGAGCCCTGCCTCTGACTCCGCACTGTCATCACAGAGCCTGCTTGAGATTCTCTCTCTCGCTCTCTCTCTGCCCCTCCTCTGCTCGTGCACGCTCACTCTCTCTCAAAAGGAATAAATAAACTTTACACAAACAAACAAGTATGAGAGTGCAGCAATTATCACAGTGAAGCAAATGTCACATTCTTCATGACAGCTTGGGCTTTCTCTATGTTCTAAAAGATTGGATTTGTTGGTAGGTAATTTCTCAATTACAACGACAGCAGAAAAACAAATACTTTTAAAAAACGAGTGCACTATTTCCCGGCCAAACTCTTGTCCTGTTGGAAGTCAGTGGAATTGAACTTCGTGTGTTTATAGCTGAATTAATACTTTTTTGGGCCTCAAGAAAAAACTTCATGCATGAAAATGAAAGCATGTTAGTTATTTAAAATTAAGTTTACTGTTTTTGTTAAAGTGATAGATGTGTACGATAAAAATTCAAGCCATTAGAAAGTCTAAAGACGAAAGGAAAAAAAAAAAAAACCTCTCAAAACTCTAAAAGCTACCATCTGGAATAAAATCATATCATTTCAAATACCTCTATGCCATACAAGATTTGTTTACAAAATGGGGATCCTATGCTCAATGCTCAATGTGAAAAACAATTTAATTTTTGAATTTAACAGAAAAAATACTGAATTTGGGGGGTGCCTCAGTGACTCGGTTTAGCATCCAATTCTTGATTTTGGCTCCGGTCATGAGCTCATGGTCACGGGATCGAGCCCTGTGTCCAGCTCCATGCCAAATGTGGAGTCTGCTTGGGATTCCTCTCTCTCTCTCAAAATAATAATAATAATAATAATAATATAAAATTAAAAAAATACTGATTTTAACTGAATTACCAAACTTTGGAAATTAGTGCTTTAAGAACTTTGTAAAGAAGATTAAAAAATAAGCTTATAGGTGATTAAACTTTATTGTAACCCATATGATTTTATTTATTTTCCCTCCTGCTGCGAACAATGAGGAAATTAGTAAATGTACACTTCCTCTCTTCTTTTTCTTCTCTTAACCCTCCCAGGTTAAAAAAAAAAAATTAAATGTTTTATTTATTTTTGAGAGAGAGACAGAGCATGAGGGGAGGGGCAGAGAGAGAGGGAGACATAGAATCCGAAGCAGGCTCCAGACTCTGAGCCATCAGCCCAGAGCCTGACACGGGGCTCGAATCCATGAATCGCGAGGTCATGACCTGAGGTGAAGTTGGACACTGAACCGACTGAGCCACCCTGGTGCCCCTCAAGCCTCCATTTTTCTTGGTTATGTATTTTTATACATTGACAGGATTCATAGCATTTATATTCTGTTTTGTTGGTTAGGCACCCAACTCGGTTTTGGCTCAGATCATAGTCTTAGGGTTCATGAGTTCAAGCCCCACGTTAGTCTCCGTGCTGATGGTGCAGAGCCTGCTTGGGACTCTCTCTCTCTCTACCTCTCTCTCTGCCCCTCCCCTGCTCACTCTCTCTCTCTCACTCTCTCAAAATAAATAAATAAACTTAAAATTTTTTTAAGTGAAATATAATCCCATTGTTGCTTCAATTTAGCCTATACTGTTACCTTTTGCTAACCATGATGATGATGATAAATAGTATTTATTTAGTGCTTATGAAGTGCCAAACATTATGATAAACACTTTTCTTGTAGTATCTCGTTTAATTCGTGTAACAGTTTTCTGAGGTTGACACTCTCCCATACAGATGAGAAAACTGAGTCACAGAGAGGTTAAATAACTTGATCAAGGTCACACAGTGAGTAGCTGTCTGACTCTTAGATTCAGTTGTAGTGCAATACTGGTTGTACTGGGATATTTGAGTGGTCTTTGTTGAAAATGTCACGTGGATGCTATATTTCCCAGGTTCTCGCATGTCTGAAGATGTACGTCGCTTTTATACTTCAAGGACAGTTTGGCTGGATATGAAATTCGAGAATCACACTCTCCCGTGTGACTTTGTAAATATCATCCACTGGCTTCTGGTATTGACCATTGGGAAGAAGTCTGAGGTTAAAGTGATTTTTTTTTTTCCTCTTGGAAATAACTTGTTTTTCCAGCCTAAATGTTTGAGGAATTCTTTCTTTGTTCTTGAGGCTCCATAAATTTTCCACAATAAGACAGAATATAAATAGGTCTGTATAAATTTATACAGAAAATGTGCGCCCTCTTCATCTGCAGGGCTGATGTTTTATTTCAGAAGTAGTATTGTTTTCTGTTCCACTTGTGTATCTTTTCAGGGACATCAGTTATGCATATATTGGGAATCTTTTTCTCACTTTCTATATTTACCATGTTCTTTCTAGTTATTTACACCATTGTTCTTTCCTTTTTTATTCTGTTTAATTTCTTCAAACTTTTTCTCCAAGTCTGTGACGGTCTTAAATTTTGTTTATCCTATTCTTTGTTGCCTCTGCTGTGGCTTTGAGCTTTGTAATGATTCTATTCCTCTATTCCCTTCCCACACATTGCCAACTGGCTTTTTCCCCTGTCTACTCTCAACGTCTTTACTTTCCCTTTTTGTAAATTTTGAAAGATCTCTTTTCAAAGAAGTCGCTTGATCTTGAGTTCCTTTGAGACTCTGGGGAATAATTTGCAAATATTTTCCCTGATTTTCCAGAGTGATCCTTCTTCTGATGTATGTTCTTTATGTGCTTTTCTACCTAGGTTCCTTTTTTTTCTCTCTTTTCATTATCAACACATAAATCCTATGTTAAGAGCATTTACGTGTATGACTCGTGTTTATTTTTTTTATTTTTTATTTTTTTTCAATATATGAAATTTATTGTCAAATTGGTTTCCATACAACACCCAGTGCTCATCCCAAAAGGTGCCCTCCTCAATACCCATCACCCACCCTCCCCTCCCTCCCACCCCCCATCAACCGTCAGCTTGTTCTCAGTTTTTAAGAGTCTCTCATGCTTTGGCTCTCTCCCACTCTAACCTCTTTTTTTTTTTCCTTCCCCTCCCCCATGGGTTTCTGTTAAGTTTCTCAGGATCCACATAAGAGTGAAACCATATGGTATCTGTCTTTCTCTGTATGGCTTATTTCACTTAGCATCACACTCTCCAGTTCCATCCACGTTGCTACAAAGGGCCATATTTCATTCTTTCTCATTGCCACGTAGTACTCCATTGTGTATATAAACCACAATTTCTTTATCCATTCATCAGTTGATGGACATTTAGGCTCTTTCCATAATTTGGCTATTGTTGAGAGTGCTGCTATAGACATTGGGGTACAAGTGCCCCTATGCATCAGTACTCCTGTATCCCTTGGGTAAATTCCTAGCAGTGCTATTGCTGGCTCATAGGGTATGACTCATGTTTAAATGGAGCCCATTCTATCTGCATTTGCTACAGGATAATGTGGAGTGATAGGGTTGAGAGGAGATGCTGGGAAGGGCGTGACAGAGTGAGCTGGGCAATCCCCAGAATGAATTAAGAAGTATCATTTGAACAGCTGCTCGTCTATCACTGACTTTTGCAGAGAGGGTGTTTCACTGCAGACTCTGATATTGAGAAGGTAGAGGTGGCTCATGGTGTATCCCAAGTCTCAGTCTTCCTGTGTGTTATGGGTTGAGTTGTGTGCCCTCCTCCTTCCCCTCCCCAACATTAATAAAGTCCTAACTCCCAGTACCTCAGAATATGACCTAGTTGGAGGTAGGGACATCGCAGATGTAATTAGTTAAAAGGAGGTCACACTGGAGTAGAGTGGGCCCCTTATCCATATGACTGGTGTCCTTGTAAAAGAACCCACGTGAAGAAACGGACACACACACAGGAAGAATGGCAAGTGAGCATGAAGGCAGAGAGTGGATGATGCCATCTACAAGCCCAGGAGGGAGACCTGGGATAGATGGTTCCCTCACATCTCTCAGACGGAGCCAAACCTGCCGACATCTTGATCTCGGATTTCCAGCCTCCAGACCTGGGAGGCAAGAGCTTTTTGTTGATAAGCCGCCCCGTGTGTGATACTTTGTTCCAGCAATCCTAGCAAGCGAGCACATACTCCCTGCATTTTGATTTGGTGACTAACCCTTCCTTTCTGTAACATCTGGTAGTTTCCTTGGACTGGGGTGCTAGACTTTAGATACTGAGCTTGATGTGTTTGCAGAACCCGGGTCTCTGTCAGTCCGCCTTAGTTCTGCAGCCAGAACTCTCTCTCTGTGTCCTCTCAATGTCCCTGCGTTGGGTCACGAGTCAGGCTACTCTTTCAGGATTATGGTTCTTCCTTTGAGAGAAACTTCTGAGGAAATTATGTCAACTCTTACATACTCTCTAATTTTACTACATTTTATTTTATTTGTTTGACTGATGTTCTTTATAATTTTAACGTGAGGCAGAGACTTGCTTCACTTAATTTAAAAATGGAGTTTCCGTACCTTTGGGGTCTTTTTGTTGTCTGATGGATTTCAGTGAGTGTGGTGGACTGAACATAACTTTCTTCTACCATCTATAAGTAAGTACTTAAAAAAACCTTATGGTGACAAACATTTCCATTTTGATTTTTCAGATAAATAAGCTCAGTCAAGGAATTTATTTAACAGCAAGGGGATTTATGATGAAAATGAGAGCTGGTGCCCTAAGAGTCTCTGTCATGCTGGTAGTTTGGTGTAAGTCGATTGAAAGTGTGTGTAAACACCTTTGTGAAGCACGGGGCTGAGTGTGGGACATCTCTGTGTCTTCCCTCAGAGAAATGATAATAGTCCTTCGGTGGGGCGTGAAGGTAGGAAAAAAAAAAAGAATTATAACCCAATGTGGTAAGTGCGGTCTCAGAGATATGGATAGACAGGTTCTTTGGAGTCTAGACTCCAGATTCTAGAGGAGTAACTCTACCCTGATTAACAGGCACTGAATTAGAGGCTACATTTGTTACTTCCAGAGCTGATTTTGACTGGGATAGACATGGATCACTTCTAGTGCAGACGAGAGGGAGGTTCCAGAGGTAATCTCAAATTAAGTTTATGCCAGGGGTTGACAAGCTTTTTGTAAAAGGGTCAGGTAATAAATATTTTAGACTTTGTGGGCCATACTTGGTCTTTGTCCCATATTCTGCCTCCCTCTTTTTAAACACAACCCCTTAAAAATGTGAAAATCGTTCATAGCTCTTGGGTCATATAAAAATAGGAGCGGACTAGAGTTGGCCAACCCTTGTTCTATTCCAGAGTGCATCTTAAATTCATTCCATACTTATCTCTAAGTCTTGGGAATGGCTCCAAACCAATAGAACAAGATCTCAGATAGGAATGCTGTTGAGAGTTAACCAAGCCTCAGAGTGGAGTAGACTGTGTTATTGTTGTCGTTGGCTGCCCTTTGTGGGAGGGATGTGTGTGCCCACTCCTGCCATGTGGCTTGCAGTGTTGCGCCCTATAGGTGGATTTCCTTCCGCAAACATTGGGCAGGCTGGGCTCTATAAAAACATGAGTGGAAAGGTGGTGTGCCTCTTCCTGGTAGAAGCTGAAGTGTCATCATGTGGTCGCACCGTTATGTGTTTCGGCCACTGGTTGGATCCACCATTGCATTCTCGTTCTTCCTTGAGATCAACATGATCCAGATGGGCTTGGTCCCAGGATGAAAAGACAACAGAGCAGAGTCAAAACCAACTCTCAGTTGATCTGTAACATAAGTGAGAATTAAATCTTTGTTCTTAGAAGCCCGTGAGCTTATTTGTTTATTTGTTTGTTTGTGTATTACAGTTATATTATGTAAGGAAGCTGCCTAGCACACAAAGAAACTTGTGTCCCCCAGTTTGGTCCACCCTTCTGAGCTGAGCAGACGTGGAACAAAAGAGTGGAGTATGTTTTAATGCATGAGTAAACTTTAAAAAAAAATAATTCTCACATTTCTTATTTTATAAAAGTAGCTCATTTTAGAGAGGGGCAAGACTTGCTACAGATTGTTCAGAGTTCTAAGCAAGGAAATTTAGAAAAGCAGAAGCTGGAGGCATGTACATCAAGCCAATGTTGCCCCAACAGCTGATTGTCCGGGAAACCCAGAGAACACTGAACCCAAAAAACAGTCAAGGTAAGCATGACTTGTGTTTATGAATAATGCATAGCTAAAAAGTGAAATAACAACACTGCAACTATTTCTAAATAATGGTCTATAAATAATAAGCACAGTTTTAATCACTAGGCCAAGTAATAAAACCTGTCCACGGCGCTGAGCCTTTTTGAGTTTCGGAGCATTAGTTGCTTACAAAGTGCCGTTATCTTCAAATGCTAAGGTCTGCATCTGTAAATTCTACTGCCAATTCAGGATCTTGTCCTTGCCAGTTGATGAACATACAGGATTAACTTTTAGTGTCAGAGATTCCTTTGCAGGCTGCTCTCATGTAGGTTGAACTCATTTATTAATAATAATAAATGACATGTCCTGAACAGTTTACATGTGCCAGATATGATGCTAAATGCTTCGGATGACTTCCTCATCGCTCTCAACCCTGGCGCAACTTTGTGAAGCAGGTACTATTATTATCTCAGGCTGAGAAATGAACAAGCAGAAGCTCAGAGACGGGCGATAAATTGACGTGGGTTACACAGTGAATGAACGATGGGATTGGAATTTCGATGCAGGGTTGACCCTACAGCTCCCTCTCTGGTCTGGAGGATACCTGCACCTTACATCTGTCTATTTTCTCTGCCACTGGCAAGCCACGGGACCTTGTAAAAGTCCAATAAGATCACATCTTTGAGATCCCTCTGAAAACTGTCATGCACTGTGCAGATGTAAGTTTTCAAGGTTAACACTTTTTGTAACCCCCAATTGTCCAGGAGACACAACAAACGACCAGTCTGGAGGATTCAGGTGTGAGACTCTCCAGCTGGGGACTAAGTCCCAATGGGACTTACAAGGGTGAACTTCTCTCTTGCCCTCGCATCTCCTCCCGGAGTGAATTCATTAGCACAACATCTCATATTTTCTAGGGTAAGCATAATATGTGGCCTGAAAACCGACCTCCTGAGACCAGTTCCTTGGACTCCCTATACCTGAATTTTTGGATCAGACGTTTAATGTTTCAGGCTAATGTTTTAAAAATGGAAATGAATCAGAAGACAGAGGGTGCCTCTGGGATCTCAAACTGGTTTTTGTCCTCTTTTCACAGAAGAACGAAGGTAAGCGATTTGCATTTAAATCACTCTGATGGAAACACCTAGAAGGACAGAGCTAAGATTTGAGAGCAGAGTAGAGAACCAAAGGCTTCTGGCTCTTGGCAGGTGGTGGAACACCCAGTGAGCCCCTCTTGGAAGAGCCTGCAGCTGGCACCTGGGGACATGATGCACTAGTGGTCTCTTGAAGTGGCCGAGTCCTTGAGCTGGACTGACACACAGCTCTTTTCATGGATTGGACATCAGCGACTTTTATAAGGCCAGGGACCATAACCAGGGTGTTTAGTTGTGAGAGAGGGCTAAGAGCAAGGAGGGGGAGGAGAGTGAAGGGGAAGGGAGAGGGGAGAGGCAAATGAATGAGGGAGAGTAGGAGCAGGAAGCTTAGAAAAGAATTAGGAAAATGAGGAATGTGTTGCCTCAACCATCAGGGAGAACAAAACCCAAAAACCAATCAAGGAAATGTAGTGTTGAATCTTTTAACTAAGATCCTTGGTCTTTCCATTTCCACCTTCAAAGTATGAAAACAGTTTGTGACTAATCACGTAAATAAAAAGCCGACTGCATCTGTCATGAAAAATCACTAGACCTCAATCAAAACAGTCCCCAAATGTCTCCATAACCATTAATCATTTGAAACAGAACCATCCATGGGCGGTTGTTCATTTCTCTTGAAAGTAGGTGTCACTAAATACGTAATGCCTCTTTATTTAAAGGATAAATCTTTAAAAATATTAGGTCCTAGTCTATCTGTTAACACTCAGGGAGCCCATGCTCTTACTCGATTTAGACGTTTAAAAAATTATAAATTTCTGGAGTTTCAGATGAAGTCTAATTGTGATTTAACACCAGCTTCGATACATCCCAAATTCTTGCATTTTCTTCGTTGAAAAAACTCAATATTGTAGAGATACTATGGATGATGTGCTTCCTTTGAAAGCAAGGGCGTTTTAGTTCACCGTCTCTTCATCATTGTTTTTCCAAGGAAAGCCAGCGTGCTTTCAACACTGGGTATGTTTGAAATGCACATCATCCACGTAGTCGGAAAGGCGCTCTGCACCAGCTTGTACAAGTTTGCCAAACTTGGGAGGAGACGCAAACATCCTACTCTAGGGCTCAGAAAAGGCCGAACTAGAGCTGTGGATTTCCCCTCATCAGCTTTACTTCTGTCAGGGTTTTGGCCCTTGAGGCTATCTCAAATGACAAGAGTTGGCTTCCAATATACAAATTACGGTCATTGCCGCTATAGAAATGCTGCGTATGTTTACTTTTACAACCCAAGCTTTTGAAAAGTGGCAGCAGAGAGAAACTTGAACTATTCTCTAGAATCGGGCAGTATACGGAGGGGAGGTTTATCCTATAGTCGTGGGAGGGAGAGGCTGAAAAATTGTCATAACTGCATAAATCCAACCAAAGGATGAGTCTGTGCTCCAACTGGCGGTTAGGGATTAAGAGACACTGAGCATAGAAGCATGTGTCTTCGTCTGTACGTATCCTGTACACAAATGTAGGGGGAGACACCGAAGGCCAGATCTGTTCCGATCCCTGGAAGTTTGAATTAACAAAATAAAATGGATCTTTTGCAGTGTTCGTGCAGAGTCTAGAGAACTATATTTTGGGAATGATGTGGGGGTTCCCGTATCCATCTGGTGGGGGTTGGGACTAGTTAACGCTGCTGGCCTAGAGATTTTATGAATTCCACCCGGGGCCTTCTTCTGTTGCCACAAAATCTGTGTTTTATAGGAAGTACGTTACTGACCTCCCCCCACGCTGACCCCTGTGCTGCCCCAAACCACAATAAGTTCTATATGAATATGGTTAATAAATCCGAGTTAATGTGACAACCAATGAAGTAAAATCCAGGATCTTCTTGCCTTCTCCAGGAGAACATTCTTACCTGTCTGGGAACCGTCTATCTATTTCGGTCATTTAAACCCCCCAAAAGTGAGCCTAATGAAGGATTTTTCAAGAAGGAGAGGAAGACCAGCTAGCAAAAGGTATCACCTAGGTCCTATTAATCCAGCTCCCCAATTAGCATCTTCTGGAGTGGGATGCTTTGTGCAACCTCAATGGCCATGGGCAGTGATGTTGGTACAGAATCAGTGGGCTTTGCAAAGGTATGTGCTTATAACGTGGAAACAATCTGTCACACGTAGCAAGAGTTCTGTGTGTGTGTGTGTGTGTGCACACACGTCTGTCTGTCTGTCTTCTCTGTGTCCCTGTGTCTGGACCTCCACCGAATTGTGTGTCAGCATATTTGGTGCACAGATGTGGGCTACAAGTGCTGTCTGATATCGCCCCCGCCCCCACTGGCGTTGAAGACCTTCTTTATCACCAAAGCGGGCTCTCATGCATGATCGGTGGGTCAGCTGAGGGCCATAATAAATCCTGGCCAGCCCTGCCCAGTAATCTTTAGACTCCGACTCCTCCTCGACTGCCTTCCTGGGAAATTCCTTTGGCACATTGCTTCAAGGTGAGTAAATGGGCAGGAGCAGTGGAGGAGGTGTTTAGAAGTGGCCTTGACTCCTCTTTCAGTTGGAAACTGTATCTGAAACCTGAGCCAGGAGATGCTTGTCTTACACTACTGTGGCTGGGAGAGCTACTGTTATAACCTAGAGGGCAAGGAAGACAGCAGAAAAAGAAAACCTGGATGTGAATGCCACGTAAATCATGGGGCAAGGGTCCTGAGTATGCAGCTACATCTAACCATGTTTTTTGTCTGAGATGGTCATGGAGTTTGACTCTGAAAGTCACGCAGATGATCCAGAAAAAGAGCCAGGAAAAATGGCTAAAAGGCAACACCGTCCAGGGGAATGTTCTGTGATGATGGGAATGTTCTATATCTGTGCTGTTCTGTCAGTAGCAACTAGTCATATGGCTGCTGGGCACTTGGAATGTGGTAGTGTAGTGTGATTGAGAAGCAGAATTTCTTATTTTATCTATCTATCTATCTATCTATCTATCTATCATCTATCTATCTACTGTATTTTATTTTAGAGAGAGAGAGAGCACAAACAGGGGAGAGGGCCTGAGGGAGAGAGAGAATCTCAAGCAGTCTTCACGCTCAGCGTGAAGCCTGACGTGGGGCTCTATCCCATGACCCTGGATCATGACCTAAGCCGAAATTGAGAGTTGGACACTCAACCGACTGAGCCACCTGGGCACCCCCAGAGTCTCTAATTTTAATTGATACAAATGTAAAGAGCCACCTATGGCTAGCGGCCGCCATATTGGAACTGCACAGATCTAGGGCAGCCGTCTGCAATGAGGGAAATGCATAGCTCCTCTGTCCCAGAGGGTAGCCACTAGCCTCATGTGACTATCGAGCACTTGAAATGTGGCAAGTGTGACTGAGGAATTGAGTTTTGAGGATCATTTGCTTGTAATAAATTCAAATTTGCATTTGGAAAGCCACATGTGGCTAGTGGCTGCTGCACTGGGCAGCACAGGGTCAAGGCATCAGTTCAAGATGCAGCACACTCTCCTGCTCAGCGGGTTTGCTTTTCCCTTCCCTGAGGTGATGCGTATTGCTCACTTCTCTCTTGGTTGAAGGAAAACTCCCCTGAAGTCACTTGTAAGGCCCATCACCTTCCTTATTCTTCAGTCACCAACTTGTTTCGGGAGCCCGTAAAGAAGGTTTAGGGCAAAATGTTTCTGGATATGATATACTTGCTACTTGCGAATGTTCTCTCTGTGGACACATGGACCATATCCAATGGTCCAATATCCAATTTCCTAAGCTACTTTCACACTGGGCGGGTCTCCCGTCTGCCCACGGGATTTATCTCTGAGAATGCAATGAAGCTTATTTTCTGAATTCAAGATTCTCCAGGCTCCTTCTTCCTCTCATTGTTTGTTTTAGCTGCAGTTTTATTCATCTGTTTTACCATTGCTGTCACGTCAAAGTCTAGACATGTGCTCATGGTCAAACAACTTGAAGGAACTATCTGCTTGAGTTGATTCCCCCTGTGTCCGTGGCATTCATAAATATCCCTACAAACACCACTTGGAAGGATACACTGAATCACCCTGAAACCCCTCGTCGTTCCTGGTTTTACCTATTTACTGTCTTACGGTTCTGGAAGACAGGAGTCTGACCGTGGGTCTTACTGAGCTAAATCAAGGTGTTGCTGGGCGCTGTTACTTCGGGCAACTCCAGGGAAGAGTCTGTTCCCTTGCCTTTTTCACCCTCCGAGAGGCTCCCTGAACTCGGTGTGCGGTCACCACCTCCATCTTCAAAGACAGCAGTCGAACATCTTCAAATCTCTCTATTTGTGCTTCTCGCATCATATCTTTTTCTCGGACTCTGGCCCTTTGTTTCCGTCTTCACTTACAAAGACATCTGTGATTGCACATCCAGATAATCACCCGGGATAATCTCCTCATTTCCAAGTCAGTTTATGACCCCCTTTGTTCGATGTCCCTTATTTTGATTTCCCTTTGCCATGTAATATAGCATATTCATAGACTCTCCGTGTTAGGATGTGGATATCTTCAACGTGGTAAAATTCTGACCATCACATGCAGACCCAGGTAGCACTAACCCTCCCAGGGGGACCTGGTGTTTGTATAGTGAGTGCGACAGCGGTGCTAAGAAAGCCAGGGTTGCTTTGTCATACATTTACTTTATGTCCTTGAGCATCGTCAGCTTAGATTCCTCATTGCTATAGTGGAGGTAACGATGGCTAATTCACGCAGTTGTCGAGATGATTGAGTAACTTGTGTAACATTCCTTGTACGTGCCTTGGCATCTCCCAGTACTCAAGACAGCTCGCTTCCCCTTCTCTCCTGGGCTGTGTGGTTGCCGCGGTGCGTGGGGTCTTTCCGTAAAGATGTTGATGGGAACTGCACACCGTTTCTTCCTCTCCTCCCGAGAAGGCATTCCCCCCCATCCCTTTGTGTTTTCATCCCCTACGGCAGCGTGCATCGTGTTGTACAATATTACAGATGTAGGGTTTTAAGCAAGACTCTGTGGAGTAACGTTTAGCAACCTATACAAACACATCGTCTAGCTTCATACTGTGGCTTTTGCAGACACTCAGCCTGGCTGTCCGTTCTGGGGCTGCTTGGATGCCTGGCATCAACCTCCCGACGCATTGCTGGTGCCAGAGGAGACGTGCCATTTGAGCAGAGCCACCCGTGGTCTAGACGGCGGTCTGGTGGCCCCGCCTCTGGGTGAGGGCCGCGGAGCTGAAGTGAGGAGGAGAGAATGCTTTGGTCCCTTTAGAGTCAACTCGGATACCAAATCCTTGACCTTGAGTTTAGGAGTAAGAAGCAAAGAAATCCCTAAGCTCCTGGGACCACGGGCTGCCACCCATTGGTTACTCCCAGGGTGTGATCAACATTCTGTGTGCTTTGCATTTACTAACTCCTGAAATCCTCCCCCTGCTCCTTAGAAGTGGACGCTATTACTATGATTTCTATCAAGCAGAGAGAAGCTGACCAAGGACACAAGCCTAGTAGGGGATAGAGTCAGGTTGGAAGCCAGGTGGGGAGTCTGGAACCCAGTGAACAAGCACCTGGAGGGGCTGAAGGGAGTTAGTGTCTTCTCCCTTCTTTTTTTTTTTTTAACAATTTTTTTTAAATGTTTTTATTTATTTTTGAGACAGAGAGAGAGCATGAGTGGGGAAGGGGCAGAGAAGGAGGGAGACACAGAATCGGAAGCAGGCTCCAGGCTCTGAGCTGTCAGCACAGAGCCCAACGTGGGGCTCGAGTTCACGGACTGTGAGATCATGACCTGAGCTGAAGTCAGACGCTTAACCAACTGAGCCACCCAAGCGCCCCATGTCTTCTCCCTTCTTTATCTCCTCCCCGAGGCAGGGGAAGTTCTAGGAGAAGGAGGCGGTCTTTTATTTATTTATTTATTTATTTATTTATTTATTTATTTTTTACTTTTTATTTTACAGAGAGAGAGAGCGCGCACGAGCACGGAGAGGGGCAGAGAGAGATAGAGAATCTCAACGAAGCTCCATGGTCAGCGTGGACCCAGATGTGGGGCTCAATCCCATGACCCTGGGATCATGACCTGAGCTGAAATCAAGAGTCGGATGCCCCACCGACTGAGCCACCCAGGCACCCCAGAATAAGGCAGTCTTGTTAATAGAAAGAGTAGAAGAAACGGGGAAAAGAATTGGTGTGTGTTACGTCTAGCATTTTCTAGCATGTTTGTGAATTAAGACCATAAAAATTCTATTAGTTTGATTTCTTTGAGATTTCTGTGTTCTCATTGTTATCATTCTTCCTGAGAAGGTTCTTTTTATTATTACTTGAAAGTTGAGGTGAGGGCAAATGTTTGTCTCCGTCAGCATTCCTTCCTTTAACAATGGAATCCTGTCAAACTTTCTTCCAGTTCTCTCCTTATTTTTTTCCCTAGCAATTTAAATTCTGTATTGGCCACAGACCCTATGCCTTGTCAATGCCTTTTTTAAAATGTTTATTTATTTTATTTTGAAAGAGAAAGAGGGAGAGAGCACTGAGCACAAGTTGGGGGAAGGCAGAGAGAGAGAGGGAGAGAGAGAATCCCAAGCAGGCTCCACACAGCCAGCGCAGAGCCTCAATGTGGGGCTTGGACTCACCAACAGTGAGATCATGACCTGAGCTGAAATCGAGAGTCAGATGCTCAACTGACTGAGCCACCTGGGCACCCTGTCAATGCTTTTAAGAAGGAACAAAGAAGGACGCTATAATTCAATTCAAACCTCCAACTTCTTGGGAGTTATACCGACAGGCTTTGCCATATGTGGACAGTTAATGCACCTTGCTTGAAGCACATTTCACTTCATCTTTCTAGCACACTCTCAAAATGCTGAGGCAAAATCCAAAGAAAGGCTGCTACCTGGGTGCACCGGGATTATCAAAAGTGCAAATGATACATCCATTGTTATGGGGGGGGGGTGTCTGAAGCCTTATGAGGCAAAGATAGAGGGCTAAATTGGGCTTGAAAGAGTGTTTTCTTCTAAGTTCAGCTCTGGGATACATTTTGATTTACACTTTTGAAGCTACAGGATGGGTTCATACAATTTGTTCAACAGTGTTAGATTATCGCAAAAAAGAGTCGGGGAGCAGGGAATGATAGAGCATATCCCAGGATACTGATGAAAAAGGAAACTTGGAGTCATGCGTGGGAAGTACAGAAGGAAAAAATATCAGAAAGCTACGAACAAGAAGTAGGCTGGTCACTTGCTGTGGAATCCCTTGCGAAGTGGTTCTTTCCACATTCAATAACCATTGTTTGGACACCTACTCGGGGCTTTCAGGTGTCTACATGCTGGTGACACGGTGGCTGACAAAATGGTTGTCTTATCGACTTCACATTTTAGTGCAGGAGCCCGCCCCACCTCTCAAATCAATACATGTAGAATACCTAAGGTAGTGATGAACGCAGAGTAAGAAAATAAAGAGGGGTGAGAGAAAGAGTTTTATTTTATATAGAGTTGTAGAAGACCTGCCTGATAAGGTAACATTTGGGTTGAGAAAAGAAGGAAACAGGGAACTGAGCTGAGCAGATATTGGGGGCAAAGAGCATTCCAGGCAGAGGCAACAGCATGTGCAAAGGCCCTGAGGTAAAGAGCATGTTTGGGGCTATTCAAAGACAAGCAAGGGGGAGAGTAAAGGAAGATGGGGCGGGGCATGTGGAGATTCTGTAGTGTCATCTAAGGACTTGTCTGCCATCTGAGCACTTTGGTTTTCACTCCGAGACAAAGGCAGTGAGTGGTTTGGAACAGAGGAGTAGCATGATCTGGCTTAGATTTTAGAAAGCTCGCGTTTACTCTGTGCGGAGCCAGACTTTGGAAAGGCGAAGGCTGTGTAGCTAGGAGAACTGTCTTCCAGATCTGTAAGATGTCCCTGAGAGTAACTGTTCTCAAACCTCTCGCATGAAGACTCTATCCAGCTAAAAGAAACAAGGCATTTGGCATGATCTTTAAATGACCCAAGGGGAGGGGGAAGAACTGGGCAAACATAAACAACATCGCATCGGAGAGGTGAAGTTGAGACACGCTTTCAATGTAGCATCCGCAGTAGCCAAGTCCTCGTAGCACAATCAAAGCCAGCTGGGACCGCGGAAGATGACTCCACATCCTGTTGATGCTCTGCTTGGCACAATGTGGATGGAAGCCAAGGAGGACGGGAGGAACGGAGGCCCCGCGACCGCTGCCAGCTTTTGTTCGAAGCTACCAGAAACTTCTCATTCCGCTCAACTCTCTCCTGCAGCTGGCAAAGGGGGAAAGGCCTTACAGGGAAGGTGCTGGGGCTGCCCTGATAAACGTTACGGGGGCTCCCAGTGTCCCCGGTGGAGCCATTTTGGAGTATTTTCTAATTTTTTTTTGTTTTTTTAAATGCCTAGGTCTTTCTACTGGTAACGCTAGCCAGCACTGACTCAGTGTTCGCTACGTGCCAGGTACTGTGCTAAACGTACTGTATTCGTCATCTCACTACGTTTTCTTAACAGCTCCATGTGGGAGGTGCTATTATTACGTATGTATAGTTTTGAGGTGCGATCCGACGTTTAGAGACTTTTCGTATGCACTGGGAATCAAAGCCAGATAATCAGATAATCACCAGTTAATCATCTCTATCTTGGAACAATTACACATCGTCTCTGATTGTTACTTGCCGATGTCTTACATGAGGAGTTGCCTAAATGGTGGCAGAATTTATTCTTAACTGGTTTCTCTTTAATAGTCGTTGGCATACGTGGGGCGCATGGGTGGCTCACTCGGCTGAGCAGCTGACTGGCGTAGATCACTATCTCATGGTTTGTGCGATGGAGCCCCACGTTGGGCCTTGCGCTGACGGCACGGAGTCTGCTTTGGGTTCTCTCTCCCTCCCTCTCTCTCTGCCCTCAGCCCTCAAAAGTAAAAATAAACATTAAAAAAAATAGTTGTTGGCATACGTTTTGTATCACCATGAGGTCTACTCACTCCCAGCGCAGGAAATAAAGAGCAGTAAGGCATTGGACTGATGAGAGAAAATGCATGTAACCAACACGCAAGTCCTACTTTCAGTAAACATAGTAACTTGAAACAACAGACTTACAAAACAGACACGAGAAGGGCATGATTTTAAATTTTATTTCATTTTATTTTATTATTATTTCGTTTATTTTTTTAAATTTTACTTTTTAGAGAGAGAGAAGAGAGCACAAGCAGGGGAGGGGGCAGAGGGAGAGAAAGAGAATCTCAAGCAGGGTCCAGCATAGAGCCCGACACAGGGCTCGATCCCATGACCCTGGGATCATGACCTAAGCCATGAGCTGAAATCAAGAGTCGGACGCTTAACTGACTGAGCCACGCAGGCGCCTTGGGCATGAGTTTATCAAAAAAAAAAAAGGTCATTTCTTTGCCAAAGGATTTGCCAGAGTATTTCTTTAAATGGTAAGCTCAATAATGTGCCTAGTGTGCAATTTACATTTATCCAGGGAAACAATGGTTATGACAAATAGAACAATGTGACTACCAGTGTGAATATAGTCAATGGTTGTTGGTGAAACAGTTCATCTGGGGTAAAAAGCCACTGAGTCTGGTGTCGACAATCACACATCAACATCTCAGAGTGAGAGTTTCTTCCTGGAACAGTTGTACAAGGTGGTAACTTTTCACCATGGCTGAAAGCTGTGTCTGCTACTCCCTAGCGGAGAAGCCCTGTGCGTTCACCGCCTGATTCTAGGTTAAGTTACTTTCGTGACATAGGGACTTTTTCTCTATAGAATGGCTAGGGATTCCAGTGGTAAATATCGTGTAGATGTTAACTTATTAATAAACTGGCTGGTGAAAAAAAGAGATAGAAATGGAAAGATGTCTCCTTGTTTTTTAATCCTGAGTATGCAATTCCATCCATCCCTACGTTGGGGCTTAGGGACACGCTGACAATGGAAAGGACAGGAGGTGAGGGCACTGAGTTACTTTGCCTCTTTCAAGAGTGGGAGAGTGGAATAAACCCCACCCATGGCACCTGAGTGCTGTGCTAGCCCATGTGAACCACACAAGCTGGCAAACAACCTTCGGGGAAGGAAATGAGAAACAGGGCGGGGCGGGGCGGGGTGGGGGTGGGGGGTAAGCTCATTCCGAATTCACAGCCAAGGACCACCATGGAGAATTGGGGAATTAGCAAAGTCACCCCTCTGCCCTAAACCTGAAGGCAGTGGACGGAGGGGTGAGTGGTGGGTAGTTGAGAATCTCATTTTTGAAAGACTATCAAATGTGTCTCTGTCTACTTAATTCCAAATGGAGAGCACCAATCTAAGTTCAGACGAAGCAAGCTTCATATGCGATGGGATATAGTTCCCATTTCAGCACCAAACATAAATCTCCCCCAACCCCTGCCCTGCTGGTTACCAAGGATCTGACACCGGTTTACTGATACTTATGATGAACTCTGTTATCACATTTTCTCTTCGGGGACACTTCAACACTTCAGTCAATGGCTCAGAATTTTTCCTTAATGGGAGACTAGAAGTGTGGAAACTCTTTCGAGAAGGGTTTTCCACCCAGGTCACTGTGAATTCTTTCTCTTCCCCCTTTTTTATAGTTTTAATTTCCTAATTGTTGATTTTTCCTGTTCACAGTGTTTCCTCAAATATTTTGCAAAATTATTTAAAATAAAACCAGTCCTTGCCTCACCCTTCGATGTTAAAAAAGAGAGAGAGAGAGAGAAAGATACAACAAGAAAACCATTCCTTCTCTGTGCTTAGCGTATACTTTGGACAAACCTTTTATGTCTCAGTTGAATTAGCACCAGTGACTCCATGCATGAGAGGATATAGGAATGATAAGTATAAAGAATTTTAAACATCTTAAAAAGCTGCAGCAATTCAAATTAGTTCCAGTGTATCTTCCTTACTTAGAGTCAATAATGGTACAAGTTCGTAGTTTTTGCTTATTCATTTTAGAAAAAACTTGCTTTTAATTACTTCTCAATGGAGAAACAATCATATTCTGTGCTAGATAACCATATTAACTTATCACAAAGCCATACTATTTTTTTTTTTTGAAGAGACCTACTTACGCTGATTGACTTAAGTGTGGGAGAGCCTTTAGAAGCTCCGGGAAGTTTGCATTTTGGCTACAAAAATCTTCCCTTGGTCTGTAAAGACCGAATGGTTGTAGATTTTATTTTTTTTAATTACAGAGGAAGAGAAATGAAAGCAAGCCAGCATGTCCCTAACAATTAGGGAAGTAACTGTGGCCCCCCAATATTCCCTTCCCTTGGGCAAGGTGACATGTTGCTGTAATATCAGTTTTTCACTGTGTTTTCCATTTCAGTTTTGGTGCCTAAGCTCCACGGATGAAGTGGGGTGAGTTGATGCAAATAGCGACTCAGAAGCAGAAATATCCACCCAGTTTAACAGCTACCATGAGCATATCATACATCAGAGTTAATAGACCGTGAAGACATCCCCGATAGTCCCTAATCATTTACATATGTTCTCTCCTGAGCCGAGTTTACATTATGATTACTCTATCCATAAATCAAAAGGTCCATTTAAAAGAGATTATATAGAAGAAAAATTATTTCAAGCTTTGTTTACCAGTGTTTTCACTTATGCTAGTTCTCAAATCCTATGAATAAAAGGGGTTCTTTTCAAGGAAACTGCTTAACCAGTCAGTATATGCAATGCATCTTGTGCAGAAGACAGATTCCCCTCTGAGAGAAATTTCCAGAAATTTATTTCTATTTAGAAAAAAACTTAAGTTACGAGATGCTCTAACGGTGTGTGCGTATGTGTGTGTGTGTGTGTTATCATCGAAAACAGTATTGTAGCAAATATTCAAATACACAATGGCACTGTCTGCAGACTTTCTCTGGAAGTTTCTGTGACATTTGGGGTCGAGTCTAAACGCAGCTTGAGCTACATTGCACCAACTGCCAGGGAGAGGGCTGCATATCATTGAGGAGAAAACAGGCCTTAGCTTTCAGGAAGTTAATCTAGTCCGAAAATCTAAAATGCAACCGTCCCATCCCATCTTATGTTTCACTCATTGATCCTGTCCTGGCTTGGAGATGATGAATTACTAACACGCTCTTTTAGTTTTATCCTAAAGTCAATCTGCAGAGGCTAAAGGGAGCTTTCCTAATCTCCGTTTCTTATAACAAATCCATTCCAGTGGACGTGTGGAGGGGGAGAGAGGTGAGTGGATCACAGTTCGGGCCAAAATGCATAACAGGAGCGATCACATGTGAGGATGTCGGTACGTGTCAGGGCTGTTAGCTCCATGCGATGTTTTAGGTGGGGAGGGAGATTCACGGTATCCCAGCTTCCAACTTTTTACATTGCCACGTCAGATGTTTATTTCAGCTCACGTAAGTAAGTGTATGATAAAGTTGAGTCCCATGGAAGGAAGCGGTGCCGAGGAGGAAAGCCGAAGGTAAAGTCACGGTGGCAGGCAGGGAGACAGCCGTGCCTCCTCTGGGAAGCCCTGCTTTAATGTTCAGGAATTCTGGGAATTTTCTCAAGCTCCTGGACTGCCCCCAGGAAGTAGTTTGACCTCTTTTGTGTGGCCGGTCAGTTTGGGGGGGGATGAGATTCCAGCCTAGAGACTCCCTACTTGCAGAAGGCTCTGAACGTTTCCTTTCTAGTTTCTGTTTCTATATTCCCTCTCTCGGAGAAAGTATTATCTGGGGACCTTCATAAACAAACTTGTCAACATTTCTTTAGGTCTGTCAGATGCAAACAAATTAGAACTATGTCATATCTTTAAAACTATTACCATCATTTCATTTTCTAATGGCAAATACTCAACATTGATCCTACTAGGCTGTGGCATCGTGAATGTTCAGGATTCTAAAAAATAGTTTGCCATCTGTCTTATAAATGGTTGTCAAAACTTGTGTACATTATAGTATGCTTGAATACGTTACCAAATTCCTCTGTGTTTCCTGGCATTCATTGTTTAAAAGAAACAACATACTCCCCAAATAATTCATAGAGTATAATAAAGTCAAGGTTATTGTGGCATTATATACTGAAGCCATATATATATGTGTGTGTGTGTGTGTGTGTGTGTGTGTGTGTGTATGTTTATTTATTTTGAGAGAGTTTATTTATTTATTTATTTATTTATTTATTTTGAGGGTACTAGCAAGAGAGGGGTAGAGAGAGAGAGAAAGAGGGAGAGAGAGAGAATACCATGTGAATTGTCAGCATGGAGCCCCATGGGGGGCTTGAACCCATGAACTGGGTGAGATCATGACCTGAGCCAAAACCAAGAGTTGGACACTTATCTGACTGAGCCACTCAGGCACCCCTGAAGTCTTATATTAATTATTCAAATACCTTCATACAATTGTAGTTTATAACAACCCTGAACGTATGAACTGTGGCTGACTTACTTATCCCCAAGTCTATCCGTATTTCCAGACCTAAGCAGGCACTCAGCGACTGTTCAAGAAGTCATCGTTTAGGGAATTAATATGAGTCCAACAGAAATAACATTAAAAGAGTTTTTTTTTTAACATTTATTTATTTTTGAGAGACAGGGAATGAGTTGGGGAGGGGCAGAGAGAGAGGGAGACACAGAATCCGAAGCAGGCTCCAGGCCCTGAGCTGTCGGTACAGAGCCCGACGCGGGGCTCGAACTCGCAAACTGCAGATCCTGATTGGAGCTGAGGTCGGATGCTTAACCGACTGAGCCGCCCAGGTGCCTGAGAAATAGCATTTGAAGTGTGCATGTTTGTACGTGAACTTAGTGTTTATGCCCTCCTCTCCCCCAAATTCATATGCTGAAATCATAATATAGGAAGTGGGGTGTTTGGTAGTCCCTCAGGTCCCGAGGGTGGATAAATTATGAATAAAATTAGCGTCCTTACCAAAGAGACCCAGACAGCTCTTTCTCCCATTTCTGCCATATGAGGACACAGCAGGAACGAGGCCGTCTATGCATCCGACCAGGAGACAGGCTCTCACCAGATACTAAATCTGTCAGTGACTCCATCTTGGATTTCCCAGCCTCCATAACTGTGAGAAATGTTCTGTTGTTTATAAGCCACCCAATGACATTTGTTATAGCAGCACGAATAGCCTGAGCCATGCTTCTACGCATCTAAATGCTATTTGTCTTGCACTTCCCTTTTCATTTCTTTCTTGACTGCCTCCGAGCTCTTCCAGTGGAATTTAGAAAACGTTCGAGCAACTTGCATTTAATGCATCAAGTCTATCAAATGTACGGTTATTAACGAATTCATGCCTTGTCGGTACTAATAGCCTTAACTTGCATGGGGGTAGATGGAATAGAATCCATTTTATTCATGTTGAAGCCCCTTGCTTAGAAGTGGAATTCAGCCTCCTACTACCACCGTCCATCCCCAGGGTTCAGGCTATTATAGACAATGGCTGGTTTCAGATGCAAGGAAGAGATACAGAGGAGCATGCTATGTGGGGACCGGCCTCTCACTTGGGAGTACGTAGCCTTGTGGAGACGAAGTTTGTTTTCTTCCATTATATATTTAAAGAACACTGTCCCCCAGCTCACATGGTCTTGGAGAATCTCTGAAAAACAAATTCACATTCTTTACTCTCAACTCGACCCACAACTGTGTAATTCTAAATTCCCATGGGGCTTTGGGTTTGACTTTCCTGGGCTCAGCCTCGGGTCTGGAACTGGGCGGTTTCTTTATGTGATAAGTTCCCCGGCTAAAATTTCAACAAGACCAGCAATTATCCTTGAGGAAACACTATCTCTTTATCTGGAGAAGTCTTTTCATACCAAATTTTCCGTGTTCTGGTTGACCCAAAAAATCAGGAGCGGAAGTGTGTGCTGTTGGAGAGTGTCATTCTCTATTGGTGGGGGGGAAAAACCCTAATATATTTGAATCATGAGGGGTTCATAGAGATTTTCTGTTCCAAAACCCCTTCATTTTTTTTCAGATGAGGAAACACAGGTCCAGACAGGTTGCTTGAAATGATCCCAGATGCTTGCTCTGCACTTGGGGCAGGAACGGGACCCTTGGTCTAGTGAATGAAACACGACTCCTTAAACACCCTTGCCTAGTTTTAAATCGCTCTTTAAATTCCTGATTATGTGCACAGTCCGTGAGCTTGGCTGAGTGCTACCGTTCACAAGTGTATCTTTTTACTGAAGGATTAGAATATGTGTGCTGACTTAGCACAGGTGAGCTTTGATCTCGCTCAAGGTCAACGTCGAGAACTGCGCCTTTTATGAAAGAGGAACAGGAAAATCTAGTATGAGATTTCACATACATATTTATTTTCCTGATAAGCTTCACATTTCCTAATGCTGTGGCTTTCACTTCCCTGGGTAACGATTTGACTGTGTGAACCTCTCCATCATGATTTTGTTTTCGCGGAATGGTTAAGGACTGTAAGTAGTGGTCGAAGTCTTGGTCTGCCTCACTCAATCATGAGGTATTTGACCAGAGAGTCCGTATCATCTATTTGCTGTTTAGCATATAATTTTTTGTTATTTTCTTTTCTGAGTGAATTGCGCACCACCCCTAAACGTAAGCTAGCTAAAGGAACAGGCTTAGCCCAGTGTCTTTCACATAGCTAATTCTAAATAACAATCCTGAAGCTACTTGAAAGCCGGGATTTTATAAGGCCAGCAACTTAAAAGTAATTATGACAAGGTGTTAATTTATTGTTCTGGCAACGATGAATTTCCGCGTGTCAGAACTGCACGGAGCGAGGTGTTCGTACAGTCATAACAAGCGCCTCTTTCTCAGGGATTTCTGGGTACAGCTCATGCCTGTACAGACATTTTATTTTCCCTTTCTTGGTTCCTGTTCTAGACTCAGTTGTTTGAATTACCAGGTGCCTGGCCGTTTCCCCAGTGTGGATCTGTTTTGGAAATTTCTAGCTCTTTCCACCTTCTTAATACGGCCATGCGTGTCCTCAAAAGAAATGACCATGAATTGGCCAGTGTTTCATGGATCGTGTCTTCCAAAACTCCAGTATATTTATGTACAGATAATGGACTGGGGTGGGAAACCCTGCCATTGAGTCCATCCTCTCTGTAGGCGATACTGCTTGGCCGCTAATCCTATGCTCAGAGGCTGTTTTTCCTCTGTGGATATGCCTTTAAGACAGAAAACGACAAGGCTGAAAACCACCGGGCAATTTCAGGAGGAGGGTAACTCCTTTGTGGTGCTTCTGTTGACACCTCTGTTCTCGAGGTTAATTACACCTTGGGTTAATTGGTTTAATTAGTTAATTGGTTTGCTGAGCCTGCCCTCCCTGGTGAGAATTTCGAAACCCCCGTGAACGGCCAGATCATGCATGGATATGCCTGGTCGCCGTCCGCGGGCTATAACCGAGGCACACACACTCCATCCCTTTCAAGGGTTCGTTTTGGGGGGATTTACTTCTTGTGCTCTGAAACAGGTTCTCATTTTCCTCAGGACACAAGCAGAGCAAATGCCAGTTTACTGGCTGTCAGTTCCAGAAAAGTCTGCGAGGGAGGCGCTGAGAATGGCAGGTGCCAAAGCCGAGATTGTCCCCTGAGCTCTGGAGGCGCCCTCCTTCCAGGGAGTCCCCCCAGCAGAGAAGACCAGAAAAATAAACAGGAGTCAGAGTGTTTCTTCTGAATACTAACATGCACTGAATAACCATCGAGAGTGAATTCCGCCTACATTGCTGGTGGGATAAAAGGAGACAGAAAAGTAGTTTTTTAACCATGGAGGGGTTGTATAGCTATTGACTAAACTCTCTAATCCTTGCTAGTCCTTTTGATTTTTCAATTTGCCTCAAATTGTAGTTTTTTTCACAGGATGACTTAAGAGATGCTGAAGAGGTTTTTAATGTGTCTCATTTGGCATCCTGGAGGCCACAGCTTGGAGGAGAAATCCTCCAAGATCCTTTTCCCTTGACAGTCTACATCAGAGTGAAGTAGAAAGTTGGCGACACCATGCACATTCTCTCACATGGCCCCGAAAGATCTGGGAGGAACGCGGCGAATGATTATCAAATAACAAGTTTCTTTTTCTAATTTTTTTTAATGTTTATTTATTTACTTATTTACTTATTTACATGTTGATTTAGTTTTGAGAGAGAGAGACAGAGTGCGAGCAGGGGAGGGGCAGAGACAGAGAGAGAGAGATGGAGAGAGGGAGACACAGAATCCGAAGCAGGCTCCAGGGTCGAACCCACAAGCTGCGAAATCATGACCTGAACCCAAGTTGGCCACTTAACCGACTGAGTCACCCAGGATCCCTTAAAGGGTTAACAAGTTTCTAACCTCCATTATCAGAGTTGCCTAAGAATCTTCTTTCCTATCTCATAATTAGAGAGGGATTTTTCTTGGGGGGGGGGGATGTTTTTAATCAAACTTTTCTTTGAGCATGCTTAACTACGCCTCGTTTCGGCTTTACTGACCGATGTGGCTGATTGACCTTTTTTCTTCCAAAATATTGCTTTATGCATCTTAAAGGCAATTACCGCTCTTGTTGTTTTCATCCTTTCCATGGCCAAATATCCCTTTAAAAATTATAATTATTTTTAAAATCGCAGAAGTCCTGTAACAGAAGTACTATCTGGCCTTTGTTTTTCCCCCTGAATCAGCCTTTATGTTGCTCCCTACAAATCATACTTCAAGTGACATTTGCTTTAGATTCGAGGTTTGAAATCCAAACATGAGACCAGCATCCTATAACCAGGGCGGAAGTCCGCGGCAGAAGTTCTCATGCTTTGTGCCATGTGTGGAACTCTTGTTCATACATCCCAGAGTCAGAGGTCATTTCCTCTTTTTTTTTTTTTTATTTAGGGAGGCTTGGGGGAGAAGGGCGGGTGGCAACAGTGTCTCATTGATGACTCATGTTCCTGTGTCTATGAGCGTTGGATGAATGGCAGAACTCTCCGGAACTGTATTCTCTGGGTGGGCAGCTCTTACCTAGCGGGGTCTGTTTCCTTCCCCCGTTTTATGCCTTTCCACCAAATTCTGGCTAGGTGTTCAAATAGACCGTAAACCTTAGTGAGGAGACGGGAAATGAGATCGGAACTCAAGCGGATAGACCAGACTATGTTATTAAAAAAAAGAGGGGCACCTGGATGGCTCAGTCGGTTAAGCATCCGACTCCAGCTCAGGTCACGATCTCGGGGTCCGTGAGTTCGAGCCCCGCGTTGGGCTCTGGGCTGATGGCTCGGAGCCTGGAGCCTGCTTCCGATTCTGTGTCTCCCTCTCTCTCTCTGCCCCTCCCCCGTTCATGCTCTGTCTCTCTCTGTCTCCAAAATAAATAAAATGTTAAAAAAAATTTAAAAAAATAAAAAAAAGAAAGAAAGAAAAAAAAAAGAAGGAAAGAAAGAAAAAAGAAAACAAGAACAAGAAAAACAACAAAACCAGAGGAGAGAAGTGAGCAATCAAAGGTGGAGAAAGAAATGACACGCACAGAAACACTGCTGAGAAAACGTGAAGCATACAGAGTTGCCTTGAAGAAGTTATTCTTGTTCTGGTTACTCCTGCCTTGGCATTGATGGAAAGGAGAAGGTTCGGTATCCAACTCTAAAATGTTCTAGCTGGGGGTTTATGGGCCCAGACACGTTCTGCGTGAAAGACATTTCCCTCATCTGCTGGCACCTTGGCCAAGGGTATCTCGGTGAGTTCTGTGCAGCAGAGTGGGCTGGGTGGAGGGGAGGAGGAAGGGGGAGGAGGCCCAAAGAAGGTCGAGGTGGTTCTGTGGGAAGCCGCCCCCTCCACGGAAGCCAGCGGTCTGGTGAGTAAGCAGAAACGGGCGTGGGTCTGAGTTGATGCGATGTGCAAGAATGGTCACAGGCGGCTGGAGCGGGATGGACTGACGGATGAACTCCCTGGGGCCACAGGAAAAGGCGCAGTGAGATGGCCCAGTCTCCTGCTGGCTGCACTTTATTCGACAAAACAGCCGGGTGAGCAAGGATTTCGTGAGAATTAGCCAATATTCTCATGCTGCATTTTTACGCTGCGAAATGATTAACTTCAGGTGTCCCTGTTACGGTTCGCTGTAACCTAATCACCTCTTCTGATGAGAAGGGTTTTGTTGAGTTGCTCTTATCTCATATTAACGTAAGCTGTTAGTGTCAACTATAAACTAACATTAAATATTTGCCTTGGAGGCCAGTGAAGTCAGAGATAAGGCCGAAACTGGGATCACACGTGCCTCTGGTTTCACCGGCTGTGAAACTATCAGGAGAAACGATGAAGGGGATATTAATCCCATCTGGCTTCCAGGCCCCTTCTAGCACCTGCAGATTTCCTTATCTTACGTGCCAGGCACTCTGCTGGGTGCTCGAGATCCCGGTACCCCTGCTGTGCCCACCAAGTCTACTAGCAAGGGAAATAATCAATCAACCCAACACGTGCTTACTACGCGCCAAACGCTGCTCTACGCACCAGCTCCTATGCACACAGGCGATCGTTTAATCCTCCAGACTATGAAGAACATTGTGTATATTATTCGTAGTTTGCCCATAAGAAAACAGACCCACGTGAAGGTTACAGTGGCCCCATTTCACGCACTAGAAAGTAGCAGAGCAAGGTTGGGGGAACGAGGTCTAACGAGATAGGTTCCCAGCCTGCCTTCCAAGGGCTGGTCATTTGGGAAGGGAGTTGGACCATTAAATGGCCGTGGCAATGAAGTGTGGTTGGTGCCAGAGCAAAGGCACATGTAGCAAAGGCAACCCGCTCAATCAGGAGGCCAGGCAAGACTGCCTGGAAAACGTGTTGCATGCACTGTGTCTGATGGCCAGGTGTGTGTGGGGGGGTGGTGGTAGGGGTCAGCGGAGCTCAGGATAAACAGTCTGCCAGGAAAGGATGTTTCAAGTCCAAGGACAAAAAGAAGTGAAATGTAGTTGGGATGTTGAGAACAGAGCGGGGGGGAGGGGGGGGGATGGTTGGAGGCAGGAGGCAGCAGCCTCGAGAGGGAAGGAAGGCTGTGGGAGTCACGTTAAAGATGGACTCTCTCTAGTGCAGGGAGAGCATCATTAGCGGGTTGAGCAGGGAAGTGAATTGCTTGTATTTGGCTGCTGTGGAGAATTGGTTAGGGTTTAGGTAGAGGCGGAGAGACCTGAGAAGAAACTCTTTAGCGATAGGGGTGAGAAATAATGGTGCGCTGAACCGGAGCAATGGCCGCAAGAATGGAGAGAAGATGGATTTGAAAACAAATGGAGAAGTGGAGCGGTTAGGTTTAGCAGTTGACCGGAAGTCAAGGAGTCAGGCCTGGGAAACTGGGTCCATTGCGGTGCCGTGTGCTGACGGAAGGAACAGGTCAGACCTTCCCATCCCCTCCCCCTGCAGCACCCCCATGTCCCATGTCGAATCTGGAAGGGTGGGCTTGAGCCAAGGAAGATGGAAGACTGGTAAGTCTCCATACTAAACAGAGGGCCCCTTGAAGACCTATGTTGAAGGTGATGTTGGTGCCGTGCCTGGCCCCTCTTAGTCTGGGGACACCGTCCCCCAGCTGCTGAGTGCTCGAGTGGACAGAACCTGACAGCTGCTTGGCTCTCTCCAGAAAAGCGTTCTTGGTTCCCAGGAGTTGTCTTGCCTGGAGATGCAAAGGCAGAGGCTTGAAGACCGCCCCCTCCCACGCCCTCCCCCTTCTCTCCACCAGACACATTTCTATGGTCACAGAAAGACCCAGACCCCTCACTTCAAGGTGGGACCACTCTGTGGTTTGATGGTTGGTACCAATGGCCTCTCAGCCCATGGGCCAGGCTGAGACTAGGCTTTCCCAGAGACCAACTTCTGTCTCCCCTCCTTCCTCTTTCTTGTTCCTCTTCTCTCCCTTCCCCTAATGCACTGAATTGTCTTCTCATTTTTATCCACTGAAGCCTTAACCCCTAGTCCTCAGAATGGGACTCCATTTGGAGCTGGGGCCTTTGATGAGATAATTAAGTTAAATGAGGTGGTTAGAATGGGCCCTAATCCAATCTGACTGGAAGAGGAAGAGGAAGAAGAGGAAACTGGGACACAGAGAGACCCCAGGGAAACCCGTACATGGAGAAACAACCCCGTGAAGGGGCGGCGAGAGGGAGGCTGTCTGCAACATAGAGGCCTCACTAGAACCCAACCCTGCCAACGTCTTGATCTTAGACCTCCTGCCTCCAGAACTGTGAGAAAATAAATTTCTGTTGTTTAAGCACCCCTGGCTATGGTATTTGGTTACAGCGGCTTTAGCAAACGAATACGTACATTCCCTTCCACATTTTCCTACAGAGGACCCCCCCCCCCCACACACACACACTAAACCCCAAGTACCTGTATCTTGGTCTCAGGCCCTGCTTCTGGGGAACATGACCCAGGACATCAAAGGGTTAAGGAAACATGTTTGACTGTATTCCAAATGCGTCAGCCCTTTGTCGATTACTTTATTAACTCGTTAGTGGAGAGTTAATACTCAGGAAACAGAAAGGCTGCCCAAGGGCTCCCAGGTCTGTCTGTTCTGCCGCTTGTCCTGGCTTTAGAGGAGGGGTCTTCAAGTTTCATCTGGGACTAGAGCCTCTCTCTCTTTCCCTCAGTTGCTCAGCCTTCCACGTTTTTAAAACAGTCTAAGTGAAAACAAGTTCCAACGTACATGAAAATTGATTTGTTTCTGGCTAAAATTGGAAAGAAGTTCTTCAAACCGGCTTCAGTCTATGAGAACACAAGCATCTTAAGAACAGGTCTTGACACGAAATGTGTTCCGCTTGGTTGTACCTTCTGGTTGAAGGGGCAAAATGACTTAGAAAATGACCTGGGGTCAAATTCTGATCCGACCGGGTGTGGGATTTTAGGTTCTTTACCATTCTCAACTTCGGGTTTCTTGCTTTGTTTTGTTTTGTTTTCAAGTTTATTTATTTATTTTGAGAGAGAGAGAGAAAGCGCGAGTGAGGGAGGGGCAGAGAGAGAAAGAGAATCCCAAGCAGGCTCCGAGCTGTCAGCAGGCCCAAACCCACGAACTGTGAGATTATGACCTGAACCAAAGTTAGACGCTTAACTGACTGAGCCGCCCAGGGACCCCTGTTTTTTTATTTTATTTTATTTTATTTTATTTTATTTTATTTTATTGTATTTTAATTTTTTAATTAAAATTTTTTTTTAATGTTTATTTATTCTTGAGAGATAGAGACAAAGCATGAGCAGGGGAGGGGCAGAGAGAGGGAGACACAGAATCTGAAGGAAGGTCCAGGCTCTGAGCTGTCAGCACAGAGCCTGATGCGGGGCCTGAACCCACGGACCATGAGATCATGACATGAGTCAAAGGTAGACATCTACCTGACTGAGCCACCCAGGCGCCCCGTGTTTTATTTTATTTTTTAAAAACAAAACTAAACAGAAAAAATGAGTTTCAAACCTCCCCAGTTCTCTCTCCCCATAACACCCTGATTCTTCTGATAATAAAATGGGTATTTCCCACAAAGACGTTATGGGGTCTTGGGTCCTTCCCATAAGAAAAGTCTCACCTCCTTGCCCTTTGCATGGTGGTCACAGCCCATCCTTGTGCACCTGTTTCCATTCACAAACTTCAACTCCCTGTACCTTTCTGTCCTTAAGTCACCTGCCTGGCTCTGCGTGTCAAGTAAGCCTCTGCAAACAGACTTGGAGTCTGGCTCAGCAGTATTTATTGAAAACTCATTATGTCCTGTTTACTTCTTCTGCAATCAGAGCCTGCACATTTCTGATACACATTAGTGGGAAAGTTTTGGCCAACGAGGACTCAATTGTTCTGGCTCTGTCCTGTCCCGTGATATCAAACACTCATTCATCTGTGGAACACATCTGAAACCTTTTGTCCAGTAGTTGCTACAGTGGTTAAGCTTGAGAGAGAGAGAGAGAGAGAGAGAGAGAGAGAGAGAAACAGTGAGAGAGAGAGAGAGTATTGGGGGTGGAGTGTTGATTTTATTAGCTTGAGACACTTTATGCTGTGTTTTCGAGGAACTCTCAAAATCCCAGAAGTAAGTCCTCTAGCATACAGTTTATTTTGCTAAGCCTCTGACAGTAAACTGACCGAGAGACGCTGGAGGTGTCTGACATGTTGGAGGAAAGAAGAAAGTCTTTGCCTTTGCCCAGCAGAGCGGGGTTTTTTACACCTCGCTAAAAGCTGCCTAGTGACCCCCGTTCAAAGCAGCCTGAGACATGACTCATGAAAACTTATTAAAATATGGATTAGATGCATTCAGTTTTTTCAGCGTACGATGACAATGGAGTAAATAATACAGACCCTTTTAAAGCAGGGACCTTCCAGAGCTGGGTAAATTCTAGCCATGTCTCATTATTTTTGTACTATCGCGGTGTTGACCGTGCCTGGTGCGTAGTCGGCGATGGATAAATAAAGGCAAGGGTAATGAAATTCTAGTTCATTCTGCAAGCCAGTAGAGCAATGTGAATCCTGCATTTTGCAAGTGGCGGGAGGTCAAGTATGACTTGAAGTTGCCTACTAACCCCGTATCGTGTGAGGCAGCTACTCCCCGCCATTACCCTGGTTCATTTCTTCATGGTACCTACACCCTTCACAAAGGACCCTCTTTGTTGCACTGCAGGGCATTTGTTCCTTGTCTCCCAGCTAGAACGCAAGCTCCAGCAAACACACACTATACATCTCATTTGTAGCTGATCCCACCCCCAGATTGTCTCAGGCACGTACAGTTGGACACTAATAAATTTTTTATTGAATGAATGAATGTATAACTAAATGAATGAATGAATGCAGAGGGTGTAAAAGTATCACTTCATTAAATAACTATGAAGTGGGAAAATAATAGGTGCATTGTTTTGTTAGACCCTATAAAAAAATAACCAGATCCTGTTTTCAAAAAATTTGTCAGCTTCCTGGAAATAAGGAACAATTATTGGTACCCCGCTTTGGCCTTCGCTCTCCCACCTGATAGACCTGGCACCCCTGAATCCATAGTCATTAGGAAAATAATTTGCCATGTACCTCCTGGAGGCATAGATGTGCCTGTAGCATTGGAAATGGCTTCACACATGCGATTCCACATACATGAAGTTCAAGAACAGGACAATGTAACCGTGGTGATGGAAATCAGAACAGTGGTTGTCTTCCTGGGTAAGGAAGGGGCACAGTTGACTAGAAGGAGGACAAAGAGAACTTTCTGGGGTCTTGAAAGGCTTTTTAAACTTGATTGGGCGATGGGTGACACGTGTGAATGTCATTGTCAAGTTCCATTGAACCATAAAAATGTGTGCATGTCATGGTATTTAAATTATGTCTCAATTAATTAATCAGTGAACGATGTTAAAGATCAGTATGATAAGGGCACCTGGGTGGCTCAGTTGGTTAAGCGTCTGACTCTTGAGTTTGGCTCAGGTCATGGTATCATGGTTGTGAGATCGAGTCCCGAATTGAGCTTGGTGCTGAGTGTGGAGCCTGATTGGGATTTTCTCTCTCTCTCCCTCTCTGCCCCTCTCTCATTTGCACACACACACACACACACACACACACACATTCTCTCTCTCAAAATAAATAAACATTTAAAGAAAAGAATTAAAGGGCGCCTGAGCGGCTCAGTTGGTTAAGCCTCTGACTCTTGATCTCAGCTCCGGTCAAGACCTCACGGTTTATGAGATCGAGCCCCACATCAGGATCAGCACTGACAGCACAGGGAGCCTGCTTGGGATTCTCTCTCTTTCTCTTTCTCTCTCTCTCTCTGCCTCTCCATACTCATGCGCTCTCTCTCTCTCTCAAAATAAACAAATAAACATTTTTCCAAAAAGAGAGAAAGAAAGAAAGAAAGAAAGAAAGAAAGAAAGAAAGAAAGAATTAAGCATGGTAAAGCCCATTTCTATCCAAGCACACTTGCTCCCCATTAGGTCTTAATTTGTTCCTGACCAGATCCCAGGGCTCCATGGACTCCTCTCCCTCCAGCAGACACAGGAGTGGAGGGTGGTGGAGGGGTGGGGAGGGACAGGTTCTCGGAAATGGCTAAAACATCGTAGGTTGGTTTGTATCACCAAAGTGGACAGAATGAAAACGTGTTTATCCAAAAACCTGCACCTTGCCTGAATTTAAGCGCCTTAATCTACGAGGAAACAGGCCCAGATCAATCAAGTGACATGTCCAAAGGCCATACAATTAACCAGTCACAGAACTGGGTTTAAAACTCTGACCAGCCCCCCTTCCCCCGGCCCCCAATGTCTAAGCCCCATTTTCTTTCTATGATAGAATATGAAGTAAGAAAGAGTCATTCCTTGAACTAGCCTAGGTTCTGATCCTTGATCTATCATGTTATTAACTGTACGAACTCAAAATAGTTTGCTTCCTGTGTCCAGGCCTCAGTTTCCACATCCATGAAACGGAGATACAGCATTTAGCTGGATGAACCAAATGAAATAATGCCTCTCAACACTAGGTGTTTAGTAACTGTCGGCCCCTCTTTTCATTACTAATTCCATGTACTTCCTCTCCATACTCAGGCCCTTGGTCTGTTTATTCACAAGGTTATAATATAATGAATCGACTCTTTAAATAAATATTTCTCTTCATGAGAATTAATAACCCTAACTGTTCAAGTAGAGTTTTAAAAATTCCCTAAGCCTCCTCTCTCCCATCCCCGGCAAACTCTCGATCAAGCAAGAAAATAAATCTCGTAAACATGACGAACCACAGTGTACTGCACAGAAACCAGATCCCTTTATTTTTTAAATAAACTACGTGAAAAGGTAAAAACACTTGAATTTCTAGCAGATCTTCTGTCATCTTTGGCAGGTCGTTTCACCTTCCTGTGCCTGTTTAAGAACCCCTCAGAACAAAAACGGCCATCTCTTTTGCCAAGTCGAGAGCTCTCAGAGGAAATACAAAGTACTTTCTCCATCTAAATACCTTCCAGGAAAATTTTGAGGTCCTGTACCAGCCTGTCATGTGGTCCCTCGGATGACCTTGAGGACATTCCAATGTTGAGAGTCTGCTATTTGAAGGGCCCAACGGGCCCCGTGCTGCTTGTAGATTTTGCGGAAGAAGAGCGAGCAGTCCAGAACAAACTAATTGATATGCCCACTACCCTGGCTTCCCGGCATGCAGGGCCTGGCCTGGCCAAGAGGACAAGGCCAGGGAGGCCCGTGCCCCCAACAACAGCAACCTCACAACATCCCAGCACTGCCCCACAGTGATCTCATTTTATGCGTCAAGTGTGGCTCATCCAGGGTTCAGCACTCCTGTAGCCGATGCTTAAATGGTTGCTGCTTTTTCTTTCGAGGTAGAGTCAACAGGGCTCTGAGAAATTACCCACAGGAACGCATAAAACAAACATGCTCATCGAATCCCCACGAAAGCCAGGCCAGGCCAGGCCAGGCCGAAAATTAAACGCCAACCTTTCTCACTTATACGGGACTGGACTCGGTTGAGAAACTCGAACGTTCCCTTGGAAATATCAAACACTAGACGTTCGTTCTTTGGGAGCTCATCTCTCAAACTTTGTACCTTCTGGGGCTCGCCTGGCAAATTTATGCTAGTCATATGCTTATGCTTAAAAAAAAAAATCACATACTGTGAATTCTAGCCGAGGTTCTCGGATCAGTCTTCATGCAAACTATTCCTTCCTTTTAATCACATGGCAAGAGAATTTGGCTTCGGGACTCTGTTTCTCAGAAGCTCTAGTCATTGTTGGGCTGTGCTTAACATAAACTGAGTCTTAGGTTGAGGTTAGTACTGAGATGAGCTTTAGAAATTATACAGGCAAGACTTTATATGGTGGCTTTATTTCACAAAGCACGGAGCAGCCACATGGCAAAGAGGTCAGGTACCAGAGCCGTGTGATGACTGATGAGGACTTCAGACCTGGAGCTCAAGAATCCTGGTTGGGTCTCCTTTGCCCAGGTTTTATTTTCAGCAATTGTAGGTTTTAATCTGACCATGCTTCCCCAGAGCAAAGCGTGGTCATGTTTCCCAGAAGCCCATGGGATCACCTTAGTTCACAGCTGATAAGATGGGGACAGTGTTGGAAACAAACCAGCACCTCCAGGCAAGCCTCACCCCACTCTCTGTCTCGTTCCGCCTCATGCCTTCCTTTCTCTTGCAATTGGGAGGCAGAGCAGAGACAGAGAAAGTTCCAGGTGCTGCACGTTTCTCATAAAGAAGTGAACACGGGGGCAGGGACAGTTAACCCCAGGTTCCTCTCCAAAAAGATGTAAGTGGAGAATATTCATTGATTTGGGTTTCAACTGTATCTTCTAGTTTAAAAAATGAAAGAATTTGATGGAAACTTCCTTCAGGTTGGTTCACCAGAAAATCTTGGGACTGAGGACTACCAAAAAAAAAAAAAAAAAAAAAGAATAAAAAAAAGGTGCTCTGTCTCTTTTGCATATGCTTTTCAAAACTTTAATAAAATGTGGAAAGTTCTATAAAAGGGGCAAGGACTCCATGAATAATAGCAACTTCCGGCTTCATGGGGTACTGTGTTCTAGCTCTACTAACCGTCAGCAAAGGTCAAATAATAGAAGAATAGGACCTAAATTTTAGGAGCACCAAATATGCAGTGAGGGCAGCCCTAGGCAGCGCTGAGGGCAAATGAGCAAATCCTAAAAACAAGAATATGCTGCAAAGTCTACATCCTGTCCAGAGGGCCCTCTTCCAATATTCCAAAATCTGGTCTCCTACCTCTTTTGTTCTAAAACCTTGGGTTACATCTCAAGAAGAATAAGAGTCTTTTTTCCCAAACATTTGCTGTACAACCCAATGGACGGAAATCTATAAGCAGAGTTTGGCGCGGGAGTGGGGGGAGGTATACTTAGGGAAATTCATTTTCTAGCATGCCAGAATTATCTTAAATAATGAATAAGGAGCCATTGACTGCAAGCCCAAGCAACATGCTGAGCTCTATATGTTAACAATAAAACTAACAAAAATAAAGACGGCACTTGGCCCTACTTCATTCACCAACTGGGAAATGAAATCACGAAAATGCCTTATAAGTGGTTGGCTCGTTTCCATCAGGTAGAATGCCAAATTTAAAAATAGGAAACTGAGCTTTGAAGTATATATCACAGAAGTCCTGCAATAAATTCCACATTTTACGAAACTGTATCGTCATTCAAGTCTTGGTATTTAGAGGGGGCATTTGGTTTTCAGTTCTTTTTCCTTTGTGAGATGTTTGTAACATCCAAATTAAAGACTCTTCTGCTGGTTTTTACTGCTGGGAATAAAGGAAGCCCTCTTGTGGGTAGAAAGTGTACAGATCAAAAAATGCAAAATGTGTTACTTGTGTAATTTCGGGGTTACGTTGGTTTTCTTCTTCTTTTCTTTTTTCCCTTTTCTTTTCTTTCATTTTTTTTTTTGAAGGCTTAGTTACTCCCATTCTAAGCCTCACATTCGGTTTCTATCCACCATTAGGAAAAGAATAGTTTTAACATATATTCTGAAAGAACAGAGTGTCTAAAAAGGAGCAATTTAATTGTACGTTGTAATTTTAATGAAAACAGAAAAACAAGCACATTGTAGGGGTTTCTTAGCTGCCCCTGCCTGCCATGACTTTCTTGTGGGTTTTCAAAATTAGATGCTACATCATCATGTGATGAGATGTGTACAGCTTGGCTCTTCGAGGCCATAAAACATACTCTGTGGATTTGGAAGGCGGTAAACGCCTGTAGCTGGAAGACAGAGGGGTCTGGGATCAGAATTGGCTTGGTTTGCACAAAACCAGTGATTTCTCTCCGTGTTCCCTTGTGTCGATTTCTGGATTTAAGAAAGGGATGTTGGCACACCTCTCCTTTTTCCCTGGGCTTCTGAGAACCTGGTTCTTGGATTTTTCTACTGGAGCTGCTGTTTGTAGGGCCTCGTGTTGCCAACCGGCTGCTGCTTTCTTTTCCTAAGGATCTTTCTTTCTCTTTTGTTAGATGTACTTTTTAAAAAAAAAAATAAAGTAATTACGGATAGGAAGTTGTGGGGAAAAAAAACCCACAAATGGAGAGGGAGATCTCATGGACTCTTCACGTAGTCTCCTTCAATGGTTGCACCTTATGTAACCATCAAAATCAGGACATTGGCATTGGTACAACCCAGAGAGGTTTCTTCAGTTTTTACCAGCTTTACAATTACTCATCGTGTGTGTGTGCGCGCGCGCGTGTGTATAAGGGTCTATGCAATTTTACCACCTATGTATATTCGTGTTAGCACAAGCACAGACCAAATGTCGAAGCGTGCCTTATCACAAGATTTTCTCATGCCACCCTTTGTACTCACACCCAACTTCTCCATCAACCCCTACCCCGTGGCAACAACTAATCTGTCCTCCATGTCCATTATTTTGTTCTTTTGAAAATGTGTATGAGGAATCATACAGTATGCAATTTTCTAGACATGGACTTTTCTCACCCAGCCTATTTCCCTTCAGAACTATCCAAATCGTTGCATGTCTCAAGTGATCCTTCTTTTTCGTTGCTGAGTTGTATTCCATAGCGTGGCTTAACCATCCACACACTGAAATACATTTGGGTTGTTTCAGAATATCTGTTTTTGGTTGTTAAGAATAGAGCTGCTGTAAACATTCTTGTTTTTTGTTTAAAAATTCTGGTTTTTGTTAAATTACAAAATGCTTAGGAAAGAAATAAAAGAAAACCTAATAACCCTTTCTTTAAGGAGAACAAACTCAATTTTTTCACCTGAAAGTTACATTTATTGATCTGATATTAGCCTTTCTTGATGGCGTTTTATGGGATCTGCCTTCTGACAGATGTCATTCTGGGCTCTAAGCTTGAATTCCCACTCTTTTATTATATGCCAAGATAAAATATCATTTACTGGTGTGGTTTAAATCTTCATATATGGACTGATGGCATGTAGATTTCATCCGTGCCATTGTTCCCATTGCTAAAGTGCTGTTTTAGGATTGATGGTTTTCTTTGAAAAAAAATTTTTTTTATATTTATTTATTTATCTATTTATTTATTTACTGAGAGAGAGACAGCGAGTGAACAGTAGAGGGGCAGAGGCAGGGAGACACAGAATCGGAAGCAGGCTCCAGGCTCTGAGCTGTCAGCACAGAGTCTGACACAGGGCTCCAACTCACAGACTGGGAGATCATGACCTGAGCCAAAATCAGATGCTTAACCGACTGAGCCACCCAGGCACCCCAGGATCAATGGTTTTCTAAGAGCTGAGTGTGTCCTAGACCAACAAGGTCCAATATGGCAGTCACTGGTCACATGGCTATTGAGACTGCAGTATTCTTTTTGTCTGTTTGTTTGCTGTCTTTTACAATTTTTGATAGTGCTTAATGCATTTATGTTATTTTTTAATTTTTAATTTTTATTTATTTTTGAGAGAGCTCGTGAACAGGAGAAGGGCAAGGAGAGAGGGGAAAAGAGGATCTGAAGCAGGCTCTGCGCCGACAGCAACCAGAAGCCTATTGTGGGCCTTGAACTCATGAACCATGAGATCATGATCTGAGCCAAAGTCGGCTGCTCAAGCAACTGAACCACCCAGGTGCCCCAAGAGTGCAGTATTCTTAAGTGAGATGTGTAGAAACTGTCAAATGCACACCAAGCTGGAAGATTTGGGGGAAAAAAAAAGAATGTAAAAATGTCATTAGTATATTTTTGTATTAATTACATGCTGAAATATTACTTTGGTTACAATGGGCTAACTGAAGTATGTTTTTAAAACTAATTTTACCTACCTCTTTTTACTTTCTTTAATGTGACTAGTAGAAGACTCTAATCTCCAGCAGTCCTCCCCACCCCACCTCCACCCTTATTTGTGATTTCACTTTCCTCGGTTTCAGTTACCCATGGTCAACCTTGGTCTGGAAGCCGATGATTTTCCTTCCGATGTATCCTCAGAAGGTCGATAGTAGCCTAACTATATGACAAGGCCTACGTCATTCACCTCAGTCATCTCATCATGTAGGTATTTTATCATCTCTCATTATTGCAAGAAGAATTCTGAATACATTAGAAGATATTTTGCGAGAAAGAGAGAGAATCCTCATTTACATAACTTGTATTACAGTGTATTATTATAATTGTTGGACTTTATTATTATAGTTGTTAATCTCTTCCTGCGCCTCATTTGTGAGTTAAACTTTATCATAGGTTTGTATGCGTAGGAAATAACATAGCATGGGTAGGGTTTGGTACTATCCACAGTTTCAGGCACCCACTGGGGGGCTTGGAATATGTCCCCCCAGATAAGGGGGGGTTATTGTACGTATGCGGCTTGTATGATATGTTTGGTGGAGAGTGATATCCGGTGAGGAAATGAAGGTCTATGGCAGGCAGGTAAGTAACTTACCCAAAGTAGACACTTCGTGTGATGTCATCTGCTGATGCTTGTTTTCATCCCAACGACTCACTAATTGGCTATATGTCAATGTCACGACTTTGCGTTAAACTTGCTAAGGCAGGAAGACGTCCTTGTGTTTCTCTTGATGGAACAGTCAGGGACAGTCTAATGGTGGGCTTCCTTATGGAGTGGCACCAAGATGGTTTTCCTTTGTGCCTCTTGGTTGCTATTGCCATATGGCCACCTCAAGGAGACCTTGCTTCATATGTTCCACCTGCTGCAGATATGTTGAAACTGCCTTCCACTTTCCCCCCATGTCTTTCATTAGTCCTGAAGGCAGATACTAGAAGCTATGCCTTAAAACCCATTGCAGAATTTGTATTGTGTCCTAAGCATATCCAGTTAACAATGGCTAGCAGTTATGCAGCATTATGCTAAATACTGTACCATGAATTATATCATTTTAGCCCCCACAGCAACCCAATGAGCTACATACTAGCATGGTCCCATTTCACAGATGAGGACACTGAGGTTTAGTGAGATTACATAAATTGCCAAGGTGTAAAAGAAAGGGCATATACCAGAATTCTAGTCCTTGCTATCTGACTCTTGAATTCCTGATCTTGACCACCATTTTGTATTGCTCTGTTAGTGGCTGAATTGCTTTGAATAGAGGAGTGAGTCTTCAATTCACATGAGAAATTTTATGAAAAGATTAAGTACCAATATTCTAGAACATCCCTGTAAAACCCACAAAGCATAACCATTTATGGACTGTATTGTAATCTCATCACTCATGCTACATCAGAGCCCTTACAATCTGTGCTTGGAACCTATGGACTTACCTTGCATCCCATTTAGGGTAAGATATCTGTGCCTGTATGCTCCCAGAACAGTAGTGGGTCGTTTTGCTGTATGACTTCAAGGTCCTAAAGTTTCTTCGATCTTCTCTGTATTTCCATCCTTATTTAAAGTGATTTGCTGTGCCTAAGACTGGTGTCCACAATCCACCATTGGTGTAAAAGTCTGGGATGCTCAAATATTAGTGTGGAAGGAAGCTGACTTTCTACTGCAAAGGTCTACGAATGCAAGGCCTCGGACGGGGAATATTTTAACTTTGCAGGCCATCCTGTCTTTGTTGTACCTGTTCAACTCTGCCATTATAGCACCAAAGCAGCCACAGACTGTATATAAACAAATGGGTGTGGGTATATTCCAATAAAGCTTTATTTACAAAAACAGGTGGCCATCGTTTGTCAATTCCTGTTCTAGCGAAATGCTTTGCTTCTGTAGCTGAGGAAAGAGGCCCGGATCAAGCAGCTTGCTCAATTTCAACTGCTGGTCTGTTGCAGCACAAGGTCGAGAAATCAGACCTCCTGATCAGCAAGCTTTCCTATTATAGGTATATGAAGTATTATACTTATTCATACTTAATTTCCTTCTTCTCTTCTCTTCTTTTTTATTTTTATTTTTATTTATTTATTTTTTTTTTAATTTTTTTTTTTCAACGTTTATTTATTTTTGGGACAGAGAGAGACAGAGCATGAACGGGGGAGGGGCAGAGAGAGAGGGAGACACAGAATCGGAAACAGGCTCCAGGCTCCGAGCCATCAGCCCAGAGCCTGACGCGGGGCTCGAACTCACGGACCGCGAGATCGTGACCTGGCTGAAGTCGGACGCTTAACCGACTGCGCCACCCAGGCGCCCCATCTTCTCTTCTTTTTTAAAAATTATGAAAATTTCAAACATTCAAAAATACATGGAGAATAATGCAAAAATCGGCTGCATATTACCATCACCAAGCCTAAGGAAAAAATAACAAACGTGCTTGAAGCTTCCTGTGGGATGCACTGGCTGGTTTTCCTCCTTTACCACAGGTACATGTCCCCTGAAACAATGTGAAACATTGTTCGACATAGGTTAAGATATACAAATGGCACCATATCGTACATAGCCCTCATCACTCTCTCGCAATGAAAAAGAAACAGTGGTTTTAGAGAAACTTGTTTTTCTAACAGCAAAAAGCTAGAAACCTAAATTACCATTAGAAAGATGGATAAAAACCATCTAGTAAAGATCCAATTTTTTTTTGCCCTAAAATTCCTGGTTAGAAAAAGATTGTTTAAAAGTGAATTGGCAGCAAGATATATGGAGAGTATATTTTTAAATGCTTCTTTAGTTTTGAGAGAGAGTGAGCACACAAGGGGGGGGCAGGGTCAGAAAGAGAGAGAGGGAGACACAGAATTCAAAGAAAGTTCCAGGCTCTGAGCTGTCAGCACAGAGGCACGGGGCTCGAACTCATGAACCATGAAATCATGACCTGAGCCGAAGTCAGATGCTCAATCGACTGAGCCACCCAGGCGCCCCTGTAGAGTATTTTTTTTTTTTTTTTTTAATCTAAGGCTACTTGTAAAGATGTAGGCAAACTTTTAGCTGAGTGACCGTGGGCAAGTCATGTAGCCTTTCTGTGCCTCAGTTTGTAACACTGGAAGGAACAATGGCGTCCACCTTTTAGGGCTTCGGTGAAGGTATGCGACATGCCTACAACAGTGCCTGAAACACGATGTTGGCTCTCATGGCTTTTACTACCTATAATCTAACAGTTCAACTTTTAAGCTTCCATATTAGGAAAGAAGATAATGCAAACACACTCAGCTGTTACTGAGTTAGAGGGAATTGCCGGTTCTCCAGACTGACAGCAAGTGTAAACTTGAAAATGACCTTGATGAATCGGAAAAGAGTTGCCGGAGGAACAATTTACTAAAGAATATGAATTGAGTAAATAGGTATGAAAAAGCCTAGTGTCAATTACGATCCACAGGTAGATACTGAGAAGGGAAAACAGCGTTGGATATATCTCAAGATGGGAACCCCAGGGATCCAGCTGCTGTATTACAGTGCAGACTTCACCACGCATGAACGGGGTCATCTCAGGCAAGTTCCTGAACCTCTCCCAGTCCGTGTCCTTTGCTGTCAAGCGTGGATAATGTCAGACCTACCACTTAGGGCTGCTGTGAGCCTTAGCACAAGGCAACAAGGTTAGATGCCGCCATTTTGGTTGCTCTTGTTGGGATGATTACAAGATTAGTGGCAAAATGACCTGGGTGGAGTGGACTCAGTTTACCAAATGAATATTTTTCAGAAGTGGAGTCGTCTTGTGGGAAAAAGTCAGCATGACACTGAGATGCCAGAAATAAAACAGGAATGGTTTAGGGAGTCCTTCTCCCTTGCGTATTCTTCCTTTAAGTGTTCCTCTGTAGTCCACACTTGTCTAGAAAACACATTTGGTGGCGGTGGTGGGGGGTATTTGTTTGTTTGCGCTGTTAAAAAAAATGATGTGAAGAAACTAAAGTCACAAAAATGTTGTCAAGGATGACAATTAGTTCCATGGGAAAGGGTCACAGGGCTTGGGGTTGTGTGGTCCAGAGGACAGCAGGCAGAAGGGGGCTTGATGACCATCTTCAGACAAATGAAAGATCTTCATGTGGGGAATGTGCGTCACTTTTCAAGCAGTTTTGTGGAGGACCAAATGAGCGGGCGTGGCCTTAAATTAAAGAGGAGGGATGTCACGTCCACAGCAAGTTCTCGAAAGTGTTGGCGACCAGACTGTTGTTTCAGGGAACTGCCAGGAGAGGCTGGGAGTTGGCATCAGGAGGTTCGCAGAAAACAAAAACAAAAGTATGTTATTAAGACGCTCCTTTCTGAAATCTCTTTCGGGCCAATGGGTGTGTTATTCTTCTGGATCTCACTCAGGGCCAAGACCGTAAAAGCTAGAGAAAAAAGTCATACCGTTCTCTTATTTTCAGCTCAACTGTCTGGTATCCGCTCCCCGGTGTCTGGGATGTTCAGCAAGTCTGTCTCTCCTGGAGCCATTTTGTCCTGGCCGCTGTTCCTCTGGCTCCCCTGTAGGCCTGGCCTGCCTGTCGAAACTGCCCCCGGATTTTCGTGTCTAACAGACTTCTCTCCTTCCTCCCTCTGTTCTGTCCCCCTGGGACTCAGCCCGACATCTCCACTCGGGGTCGCCGGTTTCCTCCCTTCATTTGTGAAACTCTCTGGGTTGCATGTATGTGTTTCCTCTCCTATTATTTCTATTTCTATTTCTATTTCTATTTCTATTTCTATTTCTATTTCTATTTCTATTTCTATTTCTCCTATTATTTCGAGTCAAGGGATGTCCTAACAGCTTCTGTGATCATCTATTGTCATATGCATTTACCCTTTAGGATCCAGATGCCAGCATTCCTGGGAAGCATTTCCAGGTTTATTTTCTTTCTTGTAAAATTTTTTTTCAAAAATGTTTATTTACTTTTGAGAGAGAGATATACAGAGTATGAGTGGGGGGTCAGGGTGGGGGGGAGAGAGAGAGGGAGACACAGAATCCGAAGCAGGCTCCAAGGTCTGAGCTGTCCGCACAGAGCCCGACACAGGGCTCGAACTCACAAACTGCGAGATCATGACCTGAGCCGAAGTCGGATGCTTAACCGACTGAGACTCCAAGACCCCCCTGCAGGTATATTTTCTATAAACATGTACATGTTCCTCCCTTTCATGGAGATGAAACCGAAGTTTGTTCTAACGTTATAACACTCGCAAGGACAGGACAGGGCAGTGCTGGACGGCGTAGGTAAGAGGCCGGTCTCTCACCGCCTGAGAGCTGAGCTGGTGCTCCTTTGTTTTGTGCCACCTGGGGGCTTTTCCATGTTTTAAGTGACTGAAAAAAAACACTGAGGAGAGAGCAACACTAATAGCTGGTACCTTCTGTTCTCCTGCTCCTGAAAGCCAGGCACTCAAAGAGCCGTGAAACCTGGTCCTTGACTTTAGGAGATGGTCGTCGAGGGAAGTAGCAGAAAATCGAATTCTCTAAAGTCTTGTTTTGCGCTGTCAGAACTGCAGGCACGTGACCTAGCAAGCCTACTCTCGGCCGTGTACTCCAAACCATTGAAAACAGGCACTCAAACAAACGCCTGTACACGAATGTTCACAGCCGTGCTATTTCCAGTAGCCAAAAAGTGGAAATAGCTTTGCCCATGAATGAACGGAATGAATGGGAACAGAGTGTGGCATAATCATTCAGTGAGATATCCTTCAATCGTAAAAAGGAATGAAGTTCTGGGGCGCCTGGGTGGCTCAGTCGATTGTGTCCCTATCAAATGCCAGCACCTCTCCTTGGGCACAAGAACCCACCTTCTCTCAGCGGTCATGGATATGCTTCAGGGGTGCTTTCTTTTGTCTTCTACTCGTCAAGTTTTCCATCAGCTGGTTTCTACATCATATTTAGACTCTACACCTGCACCTACAAACTGTCACCCCATTTCCATTTTCTTTTCCAGCAAAAGTCCTTATGATGGCTGTCCGCTCTTGCTATCTCCAATCTCTCTCCTCCCTCCATTCTAGAAAATGTGCTGGTCAAGTCCTCGCTCCACCAAGACTCCATGTTGTCCTCCAAGACTTCTCCAAGCACCTCTGCACTCCTAGACCCCAGTGAATACTCAGTTCTCATGTGGCTCACCTGTCAGTGGCATTTTATACAGGGGCCTCTCCTTTTCTGTGGCTTTCTTCTTTGGTTTCCAGGATGTTGACTTTCTCCTCACTTTCCTCCCTACCCAGCCTTCATTGCTGGTTTCCTCTTTTCTCCCTGACTTGTTAGATTGGAGGCACTCAGAGTTGCGTCCTTGAATGCTCTCATCTCTACCCGTATCACTCTCTTGTGGCATCATCTAGCCTCATGATTTAGTACCTTCTAAAAGTTGATGGTTCCCAGATTTAAACCTTCAGCCTGTACTGCTGTCCCCAACTCCAGACCCATGTGTTCAATTGCCTACTTGGCATCTCCACATGAGTGTTTAATTGAGATTTCGAATGTAAGGAGTTTAAAACTGACTTTCTAGACTCGCCTCAAACCTGCTTTACTGGGCACCTGGGTGGCTCAGTCGGTTAACCATCCAACTCTTGGTTTCAGCTCAGGTCATGAACTAATGGTTCATAAATTCAGGCCCTGCCTCCAGGCTCTGTGCTGACAGTGTAGGGCCTACTTGGGATTCTCTCCATCCCCTGTCTCTCTCCCTTTACCCTGCTTATGCTCTCTCTCTCTCTTTCTTTAAATAAATAAATAAACTAAAAAAAAAAAAAAACAAAAAAAAAACGCTGATTTACCCGCAATCCTTCCCATCTCAGTCAATGACAATGTCAGCCTTCCAGGGACCCAGGCTAAAGCCTTGCAGTCACCCCAAGCTCCTCATTCTTTCACTCCTCCATCCAGGAAAAGGCTTTGCTGTGTTCAACCAAAGTTGGGGCACCACTTTCCACACACAAAGGCTCTGCCTGCTCAGTGTAGAGTTGGATCCTTTAGAAGTTTGTTTGTGCAGGAGCCATGAATGAAAGCTACCAGCAGGACTGCTTCTACTTAAAGAAATGTATGGACTTCAAGCTGTATGACAAAGCAGTCATCATCAAAACAGTATGGTACTGGCACAGGAGCAGACACTCAGATCAATGCAACAGAATAAAGAACCCAGAAATGGACCCACAAACGTATAGCCGACTCATCTTTGACAAAGCAGGAAAGAATATCCAATGGAATAACGACTGTCTCTTCAGCAAGTGGTGCTGGGAAAGCTGGACAGCGACATGCAGAAGAATGAACCTGGACCGCTTTCTTACACCAGACACAAAAAGAAACTCAAAATGGATGAAAGACCTCAAGGTAAGACAAGAAGCCATCAAAATCCTCGAGGAGAAAGCAGGCAAAAACGTCTTTGATCTTGCCCACAGCAACTTCTTATTCAACATGTCTCCAGAGGCAAGGGAAACAAAAGCAAAAATGAACTACTGGGACCTCATCAAAATAAAAAGCTTCTGCACAGCGAAGGAAACAATCAGCAAAACTAAAAGGCAACCGATGAAATGGGAGAAGATATTTGCAAATGACACAGCAGATAAAGGGCTAGTATTCAAAATCTATAAAGCACTTATCAAACTCAACACCCAAAAAACCAAATAATCCAGTGAAGAAATGGGCAAAAGACGTGAATACACACTTCTCCCAAGAAGACATCCAGATGGCCAAATGACACATGAAAAAAAGCTCAACATCACCCAACAAATCAAAACCACAATGGGATACCACCTCACACCTGTCAGAATGGCTACCATTAGCAACTCAGGCAACAACAGATGTTGGTGAGGATGTGGAGAAAGAGGATCTCTTTTGCATTGTTGGTGGGAATGCAAGCTGGTGCAGCCACTCTGGAAAACAGGATGGAGGTTCCTCAAAAAACTAAAAATAGAACTACCCTACGACCCAGCAATTGCACTACTAGATATTTATCCAAGGGATACAGGTGTGCTGTTTCGAAGGGGCACATGCACCCCCATGTTTATAGCAGCACTATCAACAGTAGCCAAAGTACGGAAAGAGCCCAAATGTCCATTGATGGATGAATGGATAAAGAAGATGTATATATATTCAATGGAGTATTACTTGGCAATCAGAAAGAATGAAATCTTGCCATTTGCAACTATGTGGATGGAACTAGAGGGTATTATGCTAAGTGAAATTAGTCAGTCAGAGAAAGACAAAAATCATATGACTTCACTCCTGTGAGGACTTTAAGAGACAAAACAGATGAACACAAGGGAAGGAAAGCAAAAATAATATAAAACCAGGGAGGGGGACAAAACAGAAGAGACTGTTAAATATGGAGAACAAACAGAGGGTGAGGGTTACTGGAGGGGTTGTGAGAGGGGGGATGGGCTAAATGGGTCTGAGGCATTAAGGAATCTACTCCTGAAATCATTGTTGCACTATATGCCAACTAACTTGGATGTAAATTTAAAAAAGAAAAAAAAAAGAAAGAGAAATGAAAGCAAAAATGGGTTCCCTATCTTGCCTAAAGTCAAGTGCAGTTTAATGGTTCCAACCATAGCCCCCTCAACATTCTAAGTCCTGCTGCTTCTTCTTGGGCTCAAACAAGCAATCTGATACTGTGATAGATGATAAAAATGGCCACACATTCTGTCCCTCTCTACATCTGTGCCCTCGCAATGTGACAGTGAAGATCCTTCTATTAAGATACGGAGTTTTTTCCTCCATTCCTTGAATCTGGGCTGGATTTGGGACTTTCATTGATCGATAGTACGCAGGGGAAATGATCTGTGTCAGTTCTGAGCCTAAGCCCCAGGAGGCCTTACAGCTTTTGTGTGCGCACACGCTCTCTCTCTCTCTGCCAGACTGGGTTAGCCACCAGCAAGGTGAGATGCCATCTGGAAAACAACCCGAGTGCCTCAGTCCACACCTAGCCAACTGTGAGATACATGAGTGAGGCCAAGAGGCATGAGCCAGCTGCCAGAGGGCCCGCCAACTGACCACACAGCCAGCAACTGATCACAGATACAGTGACCGGAACAGAGAACACAGGAGGATCGCCCAGCTGAGCCCAATCCAGATTACTGACTCACACAATAGTTAGCTAAAAAAAGAATTGAGATGTGACGACACCACATTTTGAGATAACTGGTTGTGCAGCAGACACTTAACTGATAACGGACAAACATCTCTAACTTCCTTCTCTTTAATTCGCCGCATTATATGAAACACTTTTCAATGCAGTAAGTGTATGTAAATTATCTTGTTTTGTAATTTGAACTTGAAGCCTTTGACCTCTCAACATGACTTTCCAAACCTCCCGGCTGGGGCCAGGTTTTGTTCTCGTTTTTTAGCGTGTTACTCTTAAGAACCACATCTGGTTATAAAAAGGCTTAGATTTTTCAGAGCCCAAAGCAAGGAGCCACCAAAGCAAACTCTTGAAATTCAAAGCCTTGAAAAGATCTTGTGACAGGTTTATTCAAGGCTTTTAACCTATAGGCTTAAATGCAGAGAAAGACGTACAGCCGTAAGAAAGAAGGATGACATTCTAGAACATAGGGCCTCACCTTTTACCTGTCTAAACATGTTACCGAGGCGACGGTTAAGTAGTTTAACAGAAAAGGTAATTGTGTCTCATTCACTTAAAGAGAAATTATCCCAACCCTGTTAAGTGCTCGACTGGAGAATCATAAAAAGAGGTATTTTAGGGTATTGTTCCTTACTCCAGGATATGAGGGTTTAGCATTGTATCATCAGGTAGCAGTAATGACCGACACGAAATTTATGAAATTTTTAGTAAATGAATACATTGAGAAATCAGGGGTGCATTTCCTTATTGGCATGGGCAAAGGCCACTACGAATGCCAGGAAATTTGGGGAGAACAAGTCTTTCAGGAAAAAAAAACAAACCCCAAAACAAAAAACAGCTGTTCTTAAACATTTGATGTGCAGAAAAATGAATTCCACCCAAAACCATTGTTTGAAAGTGCAAAGAGCTTCCCAAGGGGTTTTTTTCATTGTGAATGCTGTTGCCCCCGTTATGAATTCATAGTATCCGCTTGTAAAGTCTGCTTTTAATTTTCATCGAACCTGGGGGCAAAAATGAAAAATATGTCACCCTTTTCTTTTGAACGTTAAAACAATTTATTTTGGCCAGGGTAGAGACTCTTTCCACATAGACAGTATTCATTTCCTCATCATAAAACCATATGAGTATAAATATGAACTGAAATGTGTTTTTGAAATGCTAACCAAAAAAGCCAGTTTCACAAGCAGCACATGAAATACCCACGCAAGTCTATTTTGTATTATTGTGGAGACTACAATAACTCTGTGTGGGTACGTGTTGTGTATTACCTTTGAATATATATCCCAAAGCATTCTGCTGAAAAAACCACTCTTTCATGCTGCCCCTTTAGCAAGGGAAATAAGCAAAGTCTTACAGGGAATTAGGGATCGAGTCAACGAGGCCATTAAAGAGAAACCGTCAGATTAGTCAACTCATCTGTGAGATGCTGCTTTTTCCTCATTTTCATTCTTTAGGTAAACGTTCTTCCAAACCCTATTTTAAGTTGTCATATTTCTTGGGACACATGAGTTATGACTAATGACTTATTCGTAAACCTGATGCCCAGGGATGGCTTTAGAAGCACCTCCTGGGAGTCAGATGACTGTAATGACAGCAATAGGAATGGTTTGCGTTACACATCTAAGTGGAAATAAAGTGAAGCTTGTTCCCAGTCTGTGTGTATTTATGTCCTTTTGGGTAATGGGACAATGGTCAGTATATGTAAAATATCACTTGCCAAAAGCCTACGGTCAATATATGTAAAATATTACTTATTTCGACTAATGAGTGCCCATTGTCGTCTTACCTTTTCATTTCTCACAGCTTAGGGAAATAAAAACAAGCAGATGGTGAAATGCTTCCAACAGGTTCTGTGTCGTGACCTCATGAATGATGGTGCTTCGTACTTTCTCTAGGATACGTTTGCCCCTGAGTCTGTCACTTAGACCGAGTCCTCCCCTCTTTGGGAGAAAGCCCCAGGAGCACAGCCCAAAGGCCTCTCCTTGCTCTGACCGAGGCTGGTTGCAGACCCGCACAGGAATCTGCTAGGGGGATGGAATCTTCTACGTGAATGCTTGGGAAACCAGATAAGGCGACTTTAGGAGGTAGACTTTTGAAAAAGCGAAGTAGCAGGAGGTCAGTGCTCCTGATAGAATGACTCATTTGGGGAGATTTTTCACAGAGTTTCCTCCGCGTTCCTAGGACCCTCAGAGCCACTAAAGGACTTCTGTATGGGCTGGAAGACAGGAAGCACAGGATACACTGATCCAGCGCTCCTTTTAATCTGTCTACGGTTCCCCATTTGAATCTATTTTTGGGAGCTAGCTACAAGATCACGTAAACATCTGTGAAGTCATCCGTTACTGCAAGCCCAAGAATGAAGCATGTAGCTGTCCTCACTTCAGAAGACACTGATTGCACACCCACCTTTTGAGTGGCTTTGTCCTGGGTCCTGAATGTGAAGTGCACAGAACCCAAGTTCCTCTCAAGATGGTGTGTCCTCGCATACACTCACAGACGTGGGCACCCAGGCACCCAAGTGAAAGAACTGCGGGCCTGTGGCTCATGAATTCTACACACTGTGTTAAAAATCTCCTATTTGAGGATGGCAGTAGCAATTTAGGGATGTCCTTGGTGCAAATGGATTCAAATGGGATATGCCAGACATGACGACATGACACATACAGGGGGGTGGGAAGGACTGCTGTGGGAAGGAATCCCTCTCCGGTTTACAGTGGGACACTTTCTGAGGCCAAGAGGGGTGTAGAGGTCAATTATGAGCTGGTTGAGACAGAGTTATTACCTACTTTGGCCCTGTCTTCTAGATTCTTCAATCACTATGATAGATAGACGTTAACTGGGGAAATAAAGAATTCTTCTAATTTTTTTAAATGTTTATTTATTTTTGACAGAGAGAGAGAGAGACAGAGACAGAGCATGAGTTGGGGGGAGGGGCAGAGAGAGAGGGAGACACAGAATCGGAAGCAAGCTCCAGGCTCCGAGCTGTCAGCACAGAGCCTGATGCGGGGCTCGAACTCACAAACCATGAGATCACGACCTGAGTTGAAGTCGGACACTCAACCGACTGAGCCACCCAGGCGCCCCAGAATTCTTCTAATTTAACATTGATTTCTGACTCTAGCATTCTTCTTTCTGAACTTTGGGTAGATCGAAGATTTTTTACAACTCAGTTGATCTGGAGGAAAAATACGGATTTCCTTCTCACGTAGACTCATCAGTATTGTAAGACATGGTAAGTGGAGGCACCGCAACCTATTCCAATTTATAGACACTTGATGAAAGACCAGTCCACACACAGAAACTGGCAGTGAAGATGGGGTAGCAGGGTTGCAGTAGCAAATGCAGCCTTTCTCTGCCTTCATGGAGACAATAATTCTTGCTTCTCGATTCCAAGAACCCCCAACGTTATTGATCTTGAGCAACAGCTTCCAGGCTGTGCTTAGGGCCTTTTTAGGGAAGTTGGCCAGCTTGTCTTGGTTTTCCCAGAACCATCTGAGTTTTAGTCCTAAAATTACGCATGCTAGGAACCTCACCCAACCCTGGGAAAATCAGGGTGGTTGTGCTACCCTAACTTCAAGACGAATACTGAGCACAAAATGGTCCTGTAGTCAAAGAATTTTAAAAACTATTTCAGATCACTTTTCACCTTTTAAGATATAAAAGACATAACATCCTGAGACATTTAAGTAGTTCTCCAGCAAACACCCCTGCTATAACTTTCTGTTTCCCTAACTTATTTTGCTATGGGACCCTTGGGCAACACCTCTTTAACACTGTTGATCATAATTTGGAAAATAATTCTAAGGTTACTCCTTTTTATCTTGTACAGTAATAAACATGTTGGGTAATGGTTTCCATTAAGCAAACTTTCTGGAAGTACCTAGAAGATGCTGCAAGTGTGGGAGAGAGATGTGGTTCTGATATCCTAAGTCCTAATTAAGAATGTGCTTTTTCCTAAGTAACAAACCAGGTGTCGGAAACAATGGTTAGAGATATCTAGAACCATATATGAGTTGAGTAGGCTTTTGTGCTTTGACCTATGAGATTTCCCACTGCAAACTCATAGCCTCTCAAGGAACAAGAGCTGGTACCCCTGGGGTCTGGCCTAGGGATTGACACACACATCTAGTTTTACTCAACTGAATTCACCTCCATTCACACTCTTGCTTCCAGTTGCTTCCACACTCTTAATTTTGAATTACAAACATTTATAACACAATTTGTTGACAAACCAGAGACTGCCAATAAGAGTCTGGATTTTATACCTTAATACATCTCTTTAAATTCTCCACCTGAAATAGTTCTATTTGATTTGGTGTTTCAGTCTTCTGAGAAGTGCACGTACAACCTCTTAGAATTTCAGGATGTTAGAATCTGGTATCTGCTCAAAAAATGGCGACGAGGGTTACCTTATTAAATGAACCAGGTGGCTCTGGGTCATCCACTAGATGAGTAAAATCAAGCCCAAGAAGATGAGGTTGTCTATCCTGTCAGGATGGAGACCAGAACCTATCTCACCTGAATCTTCATTCCATGAATTCTCCTCGTGTCTCATCTTGATATTCTCCGGGATATTTCTTTCCCTGAGAAAATACAAGGTGAGGATTCAGTCCCAAGTCCATGGGGGTTAGCACAAGCTCTTTGCCTTCCCCTTTTCAATACCCAGCAAATGGTGTTATATTTTCTGCAAGTCAGTGTCAGGGTATCACATCAGGTTTCTGGAAGTTTTACTCTTGCAGGAACTACGTCAGAACTCTGTGATGGAGATTAAATACAGGATGTTTATTAAGGAGTGTTTTTGAGATGGACACCTGTAGAAGGGAGGGAGAGGGGGGCAAGATTAAGTGAGGGAGGTTGAGCTGTGATGACAAAGACCTCGGCTGACCCTTGAGGAGCTCTGAAACCAAGGTGGCGCTACCAAGTGGATTCGTCTGGAGGCAAAGGGCTCGGCCTTTATATTCCTGAGATCTGTCACTAGATGTGGACATCTCAAGATGGAGAGGCAACCTTGAGTGGAGAAACTCCTTCTGGCTGCAGCAGTCCCCACAGAGGACGACACATGGCCGGTTTGGGGCCTGCAGCACTGACAGAAGCTGAGGAAGTAAGCTTTCATTCTGGAAGGGGGGAATGTGTGCCGGGCCTCACAGGGCACACCACATGACTCACCCCATATTTTCCCTCCAGAGCTTTACCTCCTCTAGGCAGGAGATTATTAGATTAAGCTATTCTGCACTAACTTCTGTAGCGCATCAAAGAACACGGACTAAACCAGAAATTGCTACATAGCAGATTCCTTTTAAAAATGAATCCAGGACAGATAATAATAAGCCTTTTAATGTCAGTCTGCCGGATGCTAATGCTGTTTACTTTGATAGAAACGGCAGTAAAAAAAGACCTCAATCTTTTTAAAAGAAAAAGATGACCATGATGGTGCCAGAACATGGGCATGGTAATTTTTTATTGTTTCGCTATGTTGTGTATTCCCACACAATCATGTTTTGTGCCCTATTTTTTTAAGTATTGTGTAATACAAGTACAAATTCCTGTCCCTGCCTTTGAGAGAGTCCTTGGAGCCCCGAACCTCAGGGACAGCACAGAATAGCGCCCAGTGGCCTCAAGAGCCAGACTGTCTGGTTCAGTTTCTCCAGTTCTACTCATGTGGGCTGTGTGACCATGGGCCTCAGATTCCCAGGATCCAGCCTTGGAAGGTGGTTGGAGAGTTTGACTCCAAGTCACTGCTCACAGTGTACAACCTCCAGTTGATGTTTCTCCTTCTAAATCATAGCCTTCTCAAGTTCATCTTCTTTCACTCATTCCGTCTTGTACTACCCGGAACCTCCCAACCTGTCCATTGTACAGACTTTCTCCATTTCTTCAACCTGTTGTAGACTAATCTGTCATCCTCCCACACGGACGCTGTTTTCCTTGAATTAGGTCCCCTCCAGTGGGGACTGCTCCTTCCCCTACAGTCTATGCATCTTGAATCTGGGAGAGAAGGTCAACGTTGCCCTCCATCTCCTTTTCTGTGCCTAGATAATTGGTCCATTTCTTTTGGCTAAAAATCCTCTTTGTTTTGGGTCATGGTATCTACCAAAACCTACCCTACGCTGCCATGGATCACTGTTATCTCTGGCCTTCCGTCCTCTCTCCCACATTATGGATAACTATGGTGCTTGGTTCAGGGTCTCTTCCAGGTGGCTATCAATGACAATTTGACATCGCATAGATAACCCCAAACATGGTGGCCTCTAAGCCTCTCTGGTCTTAGAATCAATAGCATTCACCTCTGCAGCATTCCGGCAACCCTCTTTCACTGGCATATCTTGCACTCTTTTACCCCCAAACAGTGTCACCTCTGAAAACTTCGACAGCAATAGCCTACCGTTTTGGGTTTAGTCTCACAAGAAGCTGACCCTGAAAAGAGATTCCAGCACAAGTCGCTTACGGGGAGTTACTCCCAGCAGGAGAGTTGGAAGACAAGGACAAGAAAGGGAAAGAAATTATCTCATCTGGGGAAAGGTAAAGGAGCTGGGTAGTTACTCACTGACTCCCATTAGTCTTTGGCTGAGGTTGCTTTCAGGGGACATCAATGACTTGGTGTTTCTAGCCTGAGAAGGCACTGAGCCAAAAGCAAGTCAAATGGCCTGGCCAGAGTAGAGAGCATAGAAATCAGGATTGTTGCAAAGATTCTGGGGGACACTGAGAACATCTGCTTCACCTACCACTTCTGCTTCCCAAGAACCCGCGGCATTTCCCCTAAACATGCCTTTCTTCTCTACCGAGGTCCCTAATCCCTGGACTCATTCATTTTCAGCGAAACGATCAGCCTCCTGAGAACCACAATTCCTTCCATATGGAGCCTGGGCTCCAGGGACAATTTGAGCTTCTTTCTCTCAAGCGTCTCAACTTCATTGTCTCCTTGGTGTTGTTGTTTTCCTTTGTTCTTTTTCTTTTTTGACCACAATTTGGTATTTCTCAACTAAGTTCAGACTATGATAGCTAGAGAGAATTGCCCACCCAGGCAAACTGGTGCCACTTCAAATTAATGGAAGTCTGTCTCCCCTATTTTGTTACTGGTTTGAAGCCATCTGTCTCTTTAATAACTCTCAGCTGCTGGTCTAAACTTCCCTTCTCTCCTCAAGGCACCTTTTCCGCTTCTGTCCCTTTCATTCCCAGTCGATGACTCAGCCCAAGTCCTTGGTGGAACTGTCTATATTTACTGCCTCCATTTTGTCCTTCTCCTGCTCATTCTTCAACCTGCCCCAGTGTGATTTCTGGCTCCATTACCACATGGAGACAGTTTTTGCTTGACCTCTGTGTCAACAGAGATTTGTAATCTTGTCTTTCTTCTTAGCAACATTCTTGAATATTTCCTCTTTCTGGACCTGTCTCACCTGCCTACTTTCTGTACCATGAATCAATCTTAGTTTTCTTCTTATCTTTCTGGCCATTCCTTTCCTCTCTTAGTTTCACCATCTTCCATCTATCCACTGAAGGTTTGAGCTCCTCATGATGCCATCTTAGGCCCAGCCTATCTTGTCCTCCATATTCTAGCCATCAACAGTCTTAGTCTACTGATGCCTACTCTATAGTTTGACGTGTCCTTCAAGATCTAGGCCCACATGTCCAGCAGTCTACTTGGTATCTACTCTTGAATGCCTCAGAGACACATGAAAAATCACTGTATCTATGTGAAACTCATGATTGTTCCTCCGAACACAGCCCACTTCCAGTGTACTTCACTTCACCCATCCACCCAGTCTGTGTAGACTGGAAATCTATGAAGCAGCCTCAACACTCTTTGACTTTATCTTATTGAATTTCACTTCATAAAGATGTTTTGAAATTATCTACTCTCTCAATTTCTGTCACTACCATCTTTCCCAAGCTGTAGACATTTCTTCCCAGGATTACAGAAATGGGTCTACCTTGTCCTCCCCTGACACCTCTCACCCATTCTCTGGGCTACAGTTAAAGTCACCTTTGTGAAATACAAATGTTATCATTATGACCTGTGCCCCCAGCTGTCCTTAATTTTTTTCAATGGCTTCCTAGTTTTTTATGAATTAAGATGGCCCTCCCAGACATGTCCTACAAGGTTCTACTTGGTCTGGTCCTACTTACATCTCTAGCTCCATCTTTTACCACACTCTACCCCACACTCTCTGCTCTGCCACACTGCCTATCTTTTCATCCAGGCTCTTCAAATACTCCCCAATTTTGCAGCGTTCTTTGCACATACTGAATCCTCCTCTTGTCTCTTCTTTAGTTGACTCTGACTTGTGGGTTGGAGTCACATCTCTTCATCAAGCTGTATGTCTGACTTGTGTTACCTCGGCAAGGAAGGCTTCACCGGTACCTTAGTAGATCAAGTCTTTTTATTATAAACTCTTGCTGCACCCTGTAAATCTTCAGGGAACCTATCACAGTTGAAGTTTTACATTGATTTCTACAAGTGTTTGATTCATGCCTGCCACCCCAGTAGATTTTAAGCTCTAAGAGGACAAGAATGATGCCTATTCTGTTGCCCAGCTGCTGAGGAGGAACTGTTTAGTGAAATCCCCCTTCTGTATGGACTCCTTCAACTGTGCTCTTCAACGGTCTTCCTGATCTGGTTTCAGTGATACTCTGTTTCTCATTCTTCAATCTCTCATATCCACTAATATTTTCAAGCCCCATTAGGAAAAAAAAAAAAAAACCCTCCTCAAACTTGCATTTTGTCTGTTTTCCTTTACCAAGTCCCTGGACAATAACCCACACTAGCTATTTTCACTTCCTATTTTTTTTAAGTTTATTTATTTATTTCGAGAGAGAAAGAGAAAGAGGGAGAGAGAGAATGGGGGAAAGGCAGAGAGAGAGGGAGAGAATCTCCCTCTGTGTGCTGCCAGCACAGAGCCCTATGTAGGGCTCGATCCCATGAACCATGAGATCATGACCTGAGCCAAAATCAAGAGTTGGACACCCAACCAACTGAGCCACCTAGGTGCCCCTCCACTTTTCATTTTCATGTGCTGTCATCTCTCATGACTTTGAAATAGAACTCAAATCTCTCTCTTGAACTCCAGACCCACATTTCCAACTGGTGACTCATATATTTATCCACACAGCTCATGGGTTCATTGAATTCAACCTATTTCAACCCTTTCAGACCTGCTGTCCTTCTACTTTCAAACTGGTACAAAGTGCCATCTTTCGTTCTATCCTAGTCTCCATCCACTCACTCTCTATTTCAGTTAGTCAACATGTCTTGTCTTTTGTGTTTCTTAAATGTTTCTGGAAGCTCTGCATTCATTAGCATTGACATTCAGCTTTTGTTCTCAGACTAGGAAGAGACCTTTTGAATGATCGCTCAGATCAGTCTAGCCCCACTGTAGTCTGGGCTCTACACCGCTCTAGTGGTCTTTCTAAAGCACAAATCTGATCATGTATAACATGCTGTGAAGGCACACACGAGTTGTGTCTTTCCACAGTGTCTGTCAGCTTTGTTCAGTCATAAAGCAAGGTTAACATGATTATAAGGCAGGTTCAGGATGCCAAACTCAATGACATTTCACCACGTGATTAACTTGGCTTTTTACAGGGCGCACAAAGCAGAACATAAGACAGACCCCACAACAAACAAGATAACAGAGTGGGTAGGATGTTAATGAACCAAACACAAAGTCAGTCTGTGGGGGCACAGTTGAAATCAGGTCTCGGTCCGGTCCGGGTCGGCTCTGGGCACTTACAGCCTGTTATGTTCATGCACTGAAGGATCTCGGTTCTGTTGGGAGATCAATCCGGCAAAGCCTTTGGCGGCATCTGGCTTTTTTAAGTGGTCAGGCATAGAGTGGACGTGTCTGAAGAGTCTGACAGTTTGCTGTAAAAATCCTCCCTTTTTAAAGGGATTTCCTCAGTCTTGGGCAGACCTCCTCGGCTTCTGCTTCTTATCAGTTCTGGGGTGTCAGCCGATGCTGGTCTGGGCGATATCTCATGGCTGCAAGTGTTCTTAACTGCTTGCGTCATTGCTTGACACAGGCCCCTGCTTAGCATGAATGACTCCATCTTGCTCTCTGCAACAACCAAGGACATGGGTCCTAGATCCTCCCCGCCCCAGGTTCCCCATACTCTCAGATGCAGTGGTATAGCATGAAAGTCCCCACGTGATTATGTCTTCAGCTTTACCTCCAGACATTGCTTCCGTTATCTCCTAGCTGTAGGCACTCCCCGGCCCTTGCTAATCTTGCAGTGATAGGATGTTGCACTGTTTTATGCTTCCATGACTTATCACACACTCTTCTCCCTACAACACCCTCCCCAGACTTTTGGAAGAGTAGAAAACCCCTACTCGTGCTTCAAGGCCCAGGTCAATTACTTGTTTTGTACAGCTTTCCTTGACCTTCTCAACTACACTTGAACACTGCGCACCATGCTCCCCAGGTGCCACGGACTCATTCCATTAGAACTCATGCTGGTGGAGCTGCTGCATGGGATTGTTCAGGTTGTGGACTGCACAACTTTTGGGGCTTTGTTCACAAAATGGGGCACAATTAACGCAGTCTTACATCACGATGCTGCTTCTGAGCTGTTTTTCCATTCTTTGTTCTTAAGGATCACAAGAATGGGGAAGAAGGAATAAAAAGATTAAGAACACCATAGGATGTGAAATATACATGTGTTGGATTGCTGCGTTAACTCAAGAGGAATGAAGGACGAGAACATGGGTACATGTTGTCAGGGGGCTTATGTCTGTAATGCAAGAGCTTAAGAGATGAGTTTTGTGGCGCTTTGATGTACCCTGCCCCAATGGCAAATTGTGCAAGAGGTATGACAAGAAGGGGCTGGCTCAGGGTGGTGATTTTCATGCATGACATTGGAGAAGGAAGAGCTGGAAGGTCATAAACAGAGTATTTAAGAATGACCAAAACACAAGTGGCCACTGAGAGAGGAGTGGGGATTCTCCTGTATCTTCACAGAGCTGATGGGCCGGTGTTGGCAGTCAGGCTCTCTCAGATATAGCTCCTGAGGGCTGTGATTACTCTGCTGTGGACAGGCTGGGGGAGTCACTGGGGCTTGGGCGGGTCGTGTGTTTTTATGTTTGCCCCCCACCTCCTCTCCCAGTGGACTGAGAGCTTCGTTAAACCCGGTATTGAATCTTTTGATTAAAAAAAAAAATCACCAGTATCTTAGACGATCTCTGGTCCTTAATGGGCTCACCCACACCTGTCCTAGCCGAGAGGGAAAAGAGAAGGGAGGCTTACGGACTTCGGCAATAAAAGGAACAATAATAATTAGAGTCGAAACTAGTACGGTGTTTACTATATGCCCAGCACTTTTCTAAGGGCTTTATGTATATTAACTCATTTTATCTTTATATGTAGCTGTCATAATAATTCTCATTTTACAGATGAGGAAACTGATGCTAAGAGATGTTGAGTAACCTGTCCATGGTCACCCAGGCAATGTAAATTGTAAATGGCAATTTTGTAAATGTAACGTAAATTGTGATGGCAATTTTGATCGGAAGAGAGGTTAAGGATTGTATTTATTTATTTGTTTTAATTTTTTTGAGTTTATTTATTTTGAGAGAGAGACAGAGAGGGCAGCGGGGGAGGGGCAGAGAGACAGAGAATCCCAAGCTCTCTGCACGGTCAGCACAGAGCCCCACGCAGGGCTCGAACTCGCAAGCTGGCGTGTCCGTGATCTGAGCCACAACCAAGAGTCAGACACTTAACCGACAGCCACGGGGTGGCCCGCGAGGTCAAGGATTTTAAATGAGGCTTCGTTGCAGCCTTGTGCCCGTCCCCCACAATTATTTGACTTCTGGGGTAGGATGACAACGTAGAACCGAATTGTAAAATTATTCAATTGACAAAAAAGCCGTGCATTTTGTCTTATTTCTTTTCTCTTTTTGTCCCTCATCCTTAGAAACCCCTAGCTGTTAATAGAGACTATTACGGGCTTTCATGTACAGTCTCTTTTCCCTTAATAGTCCTGGTGGGTGAGTCAGTGGGCAGATGGGTTGAAACTTCTATTTCAGGAAGACATTCCAATCCTGTCCCTTAGGCTACATAGCTACCCCCTTAGGCTGCTTCCCTTTAAAGTGGGGAAAGGGCCCCTGGGTGGCTCAGTTTGTTGAGTGTCACAGTTCGTGAGTTCGAGCCCTACAGGGGGCTCACTGCTGTCAGCGTGGAGCTGGGAGCTCAGAGCCCAGATCCCGGAGCCCAGAGCCTGCTTTGGATCCTCTGTCCCGCTCTGTCCCTGACCCTCCTCTACTCATGCTCTCTCTCTCTCTCTCTCTCTCAGTCAAAAATAAATAAAACATTGGGGCGCCTGGGTGGCGCAGTCGGTTAAGCGTCCGACTTCAGCCAGGTCACGATCTCGCGGTCCGGGGTTCGAGCCCCGCGTCAGGCTCTGGGCTGATGGCTCAGAGCCTGGAGCCTGTTTCCGATTCTGTGTCTCCCTCTCTCTCTGCCCCTTCCCGGTTCCTGCTCTGTCTGTCTCTCCCTCCTTCAAAAATAAATAAACATTTTAGGGGCGCCTGGGTGGCGCAGTCGGTTAAGCGTCCGACTTCAGCCAGGTCACGGTCTCGCGGTCCGCGAGTTGGAGCCCCGCGTCGGGCTCTGGGCTGATGGCTCAAAGCCTGCAGCCTATTTCCGATTCTGTGTCTCCCTCTCTCTCTGCCCCTACCCCGTTCATGCTCTGTCTCTCTCTGTCCCAAAAATAAATAAACGTTGAAAAAAAAAATTAAAAAAAAAATAAATAAAACATTTAAAAAATAATAATAAAGTGGGGGAGAACTTAACGGAGATTTTCTCCTGACCTTGACCTGCTCATCTTTTTGTGTCAGTAATGGTTCTGGGGATATGAGGCTAACAGCCACCTCCCCATCTTTGGAAACACACAGCTTTTTCTAGGCAACATTTTCCAAGGATTTAATATGGGTTTTCCCTCCTCATTTTTTAATGGACAGTTGATACAATTTATTTTTCTCTAGCTATGCTGTTTTGCTTTTTTCTTACTTTCTCCACTGGTTGTTGTGAATGAAGTAACTTTGCAATTTGGCTCCGCTTTTTCATCTTACCCCAGGAGTCAAGTAATTGCCTTTCTTCCAGTAATAGTCATAATTTAATTTTCCTTTCTACTCAGCTGTATTTCTCTAACCTGTGGAGAAAATGGAAATGCACAGTTAACAATGTGAGGTCTGTGAGTCTGAAGCTTTCTGGCAAAAGGAGAAAGGGAAAAAACAAAATTCACACCTGGCTTGTATTTGACAAGGATTCCACAGGCTTCATGTTTTTTTTTTTTTTGGATCCCCAACGGGTTTTTCAACATATATGTTAGCATTTTTGTGTAGCATGTATTAAAAACTAAAACCTTTGATTTTTTTTTTTTTTTTAATTCTAGCTCTAAGGGAGAAAACAGGCATTGTGTTTAATACGCACGGCATCGACAGCCACGGCCAGATTCCAATTCATTCTTTGATTTCAATCTTAAAAGATATTTCCTTTAAAATAATTCCTTCCCATCCCCACCCCCCAGGTGTTTTCTAATTATGTAGCTTATCGGCCTAAGAGTCTGCAAATGCTGGCCTAGGCTGCCTTCTTAGAGGATTTGTCTTCTTGAAGGCATTCAGTGGTCTTGGATTTCCTCTCTCTTAAATATAGAACAGGGTGCCCGTGTAATAATTTAGTCTACCTCACATGTGGAGGACAAAAAGCCCACAGATTTCTGCCCTTAATTCTCTCTAACTTGCATTTGGTTTGGTTTTTAAATGACGTCAAAATGATGCGTGGTGGTAAAACTTCAGTTTCCGAATGGGGACCCTGTGGCTTTCCAGCTGAACGTCGGACGCAACTGAACGTCCTTTGAAAAGATTTTATAGAGAACTGAGTCAAAGTGTTTTTCTAGGATTAAGCTAAGCCCTATTTGGAAGTAACACTATGGATGAGGTGTGGCTAGATTTCAAATACAGGGTATTCTAGCCGGTCAGCTGACTGTAAACCATTGGTATTTGTCAGGCCATGTGTCCTAAGTTTTAGTCTGGAAAACATGGTCCCTGTAGTTTGTTTTCTAGGCCTGACATAAAAAACTAGCACAGACTGGCTGGTGTAAACCACAGAAATTTATTTTCTCACGGTTCTGGAAGCTGAACGTCCAAGATCAAGGTGTTGGCACATCCGCTTTCTTCTGAGGCCTCTCTCTCCCCTTGGCTTGCAGATGCCTACCTTTTCGAGATGTCCTTGCATGGCTTCTCCTCTGTGCACGTGCACATCTGTGTCCTCATTTCCTCTTCTTGTAAGGGTACCAGTAAGGATGGATTGGGGCCCAGCCATATGACCTTGTGTCACTTGGATGACCTCTTTAAGGACCCTGTCTCCAAACACTGTTGCATTCTGAGGTACTGGGGGCTAGAACCTCAACGCGTGAATCTGGGGAAGACGACACAGTTCGGCCCCTAACAGTTCCTATAGAACCCAGTATCTTCGGGAACGTGGGGCCTGAACATCTTCAGAATCTTTATTATTATTACACTGAAGACCGATAGTGGCCTCAAGGGGTTGGCATGCTGCTCGATACCACCAAAGAATGTGGAGTGCTTTAATCCCAGAGAAAAATAAATATAACAATATAAATATAATAACATGATATTATTAGTGCATAATATGTAATATAATTATTATTTTTTTTTAATTTTTTTAACGTTTTTTATTTATTTTTGAGACAGAGAGAGACAGAGCATGAACGGGGGAGGGGCAGAGAGAGAGGGAGACACAGAATCGGAAGCAGGCTCCAGGCTCCGAGCCATCAGCCCAGAGCCCGACGCGGGGCTCGAACTCACGGACCGCGAGATCGTGACCTGAGCCGAAGTCGGCCGCTTAACCGACTGAGCCACCCAGGCGCCCCTGTAATATAATTATTATAATAATTATATTATATATTATGATATATAATTATTATTATATATAATATAATATATAATATACAATGTACATATAATATATAATAATAAAATATATAATATAATTATTATAATAATAATTATATATTATAATATATAATTATTATTGTATAATATATAATGTGTATATTATTGTATAATAAATATAAGTACCTGGAGTGCCTTTAGATGATCGTTTAGCAATTACAGCGTCTTAGACCACAAGCTAGGACAAGTGGCATTTCAGTACCTAGCAATTAGTTCATATTTGTATCGTGATGCATTAGTCCTTCCTCACCCATTATGAAGCAGGCACTTTGCTCTGCTTGGAGCAAAGGACTATTGTATTTTCCTGTCCTCGAGGAGTTTCTACTCTCAAATATCAAAGATTCCAGATGCACTGGGTCGTGGATCTGAGTTAGGGATCAGCTGGGCTACCCACACACAGCCTTCTTAGATCAAGGTCAGCAGCTTTGCTCAAACTCCCTCCCGCCAGACAACGGGAAGTTCAACGCTGTCTCCAGAACTTCTGCACATGCCTCGTGTCATACTCCCAGCCGCTTATGTTTTCAGCTTCTAGCTTCTGCTGAATTTTCGTCCTCCACTCTATGTCTTACCGCTAACCGGTCCTTGATCTTTTCCTTAGATTCAACCCACACATGGGACATAACCCTTGATTATTTGCTCCTCCCACTAAAATACAACGCACACGATGCGGCTGCATGTGGTAAATTTCTGCCGGTGAGTCGATGACAAGGAAGGTTACATTGCAGAGCCATAGAGCAATTAATTTAAAATTGAATAACAGACTCCCCTAGCCTTCAGAATGTTTCTTGAGCATTTCCTCCGGCTCCAATTCCATTCTTCCTCCTCCCTTCTCCTTTCTTCTCTCTTCCTCCGCCTCCCTTCTTGGCTCTCCCCCACCTCGCTCATACCATTCACCCAGCTCTCTGTCACTAATTAGGCAGAGCGGCTTAACTATTTTTTTCTGTAATTTGCTTCTAAATTACACCCTCAGGGTCACCTTCTACTCCTACGGGGCATCTAGTGTTTTCTTACACAAACGCGATTCCACCCTCCGCGTGAACCTCAGAGCAATGTGCGAATAGCGGATTTTCTTAATCTGATATTGATGGAAACAGATGAAGTGTTCGCATCTAAGCTGTAGAGATTTGTACCATTTTGTGAAAAATTGGGAAAAGATGTAAGTAGCCCTGCCTGCAAGTGTTTGAAACTTGTCACAGAAGGAGGTGACTTTAACAGGGTCATCAGGGGCGAAAGAAAGAGAATTCCCCCCCCCCACCCCGCCCCCCGGTCTTCCCCATTCTACAGGCCGGGAGCATAAGGGGCGAAGGGAACACTCCGTGTGGCCGAGCAGAGGATCCTAGAGGTGGAAGGCTGGGAAAGGAAGGGAAGGGAGAGGCTGGGCCCAAATTTCTGAGAGCTCGTGGCAGATTTGAAGGTACAAGTTTCAATTAAAAGTTTTATTTGTTTCACCTGTAGCGGAGAATTTTCTGCAAGGGCCTTCTACAGAGAACAAGCCGGAGGCAGCCGAAGCCTCTCCACCCCTAACCGCAGCACCTCTACTCAGAGAACAGAGAGATGACCAGAGGGAAAATTTCTTTGGTCCCTCGCTTGTCTGTCATGAGGATATACTTTCTCATGATGTGACAAGTCTCGGAGACTTTCCTGGGTTCTCGGCATTAAAGGGAAAGTTTTAGGGGCACCTGGGTGGCTTAGTCAGTTAAGTGTCTCTTTCTCTCTTTTTTTTTTTTCAATGTTTATTTAGTTTTGAGAGATAGAGACAGAGTGCGAGCAGGGGAGGGGCAGAGAGAGAGGGAGACACAGAATCCGAAGCAGGATCCAGGCTCCGAACTGTCAGCACAGAGCCCGACATGGGACTCAAACTCACCAACCGTGAGATCACGACCTGAGCCCAAGTCGGACGCTTAACCGACTGAGCCACCCAGGTGCCCCAACACAAATGTGAATTTAGACCCATTATGTGTTCTAGAAGAATAACACAAATAGCCTTCTATGATTTAGTGGTTATACACACCGATCCATATTTATTGTTAATGTTTCCGTACCATGCAAGTGAAGGAGTAGCTGTTACAAAACGAGAGGAAAAGGACCTCCAGTGATTTGAGGATTTTCCTGCTGTTTGTTCAAAGGCAGCCGAAATGACCATCTGAATCGTCTGAATTCAATGCTGTGATCCTCCAACGGTGTGCATGTGCTCAGAAGATATAAAAGGTAATCCCATCGGGAGTGGGCAAACGTATTAAAATGATTTATTTTTAGTTTTTCTCTCATACTTTTCTAAAATTTAATTTTTAAATTTACAAGCAGTAAAATCGACTTTTTATTGGCGTACGGATCTCTGGGTTTTAACACATGATTGTTAAACGTATGTGTGTATGTAACCGTCACTAAAATCAGGACAAGGAAAGTGTGTGAACAAAAGGGTTTGGGGGAAAGCCTTCACTGAGAGTAGTAATAAAAGTTTTTAACTGGGGGCTCCTGGGTGGCTCAGTGGGTTAAGCATCCAACTCTTGGTTTCAGCTCAGGTCATGGTCTCAGGGTTTGTGTGTTCGAGCCCCACATTGGCACACTGATGGTGCAGAGCCTCCTTGGGATTCTCTCTCTCCCTCTCTCTCTCTCTCTCTCTGCCCCTCCCACACTCATGTGCGTCCACTCTCTCTCAAAATAAATAAACTTAATAAAAAGTTTTTAGTTGAGAAAAACGTTATAAACTGACTTTTTTGTGTTTTTAAAGAAGATAACTGGTCAGCAGAGACCCTGGAGGTCAGTGCACCGAACCAGAGACCGTTGTAATTACTCAGGGAGAAATGCTGGAGGCCTGGATTCATGAATGGCAGAGGAGAAGGGCTGGATTTAAGAGACTTCTCTGGGGAGGGGAGGTGTTCGTAAATGGACATGGGCAGACACATCGACCATAGGCGTTGGGTTTGCTGCATGGAAGGCAGGGTTGACGGTGATCCCACGGGTGGGGAACTTGACTGCCGAAGCGGTGGCTAGGCTAGGGGGCTTGGGGATGACGAGTCCAAGTCGATTCTATGAACTAATGTGAATGACGTGGAGCCGTGAGGCTCTTGGGGTGCATATCTGGGTTACCTTTTGGATTTGTAGCTTATCAAAGTTGGAGCCAGTTAGAAGGTACCCGGCCCCATTTCCTATTTGTCATGTAACAGGACTTACCTCGCATTCCAGGATTTAAAAAAGTTTTAAAAGGGACACTTCTTTTTTTCATTATTATTATCATTTTATATTTGTTTCTAGTAAATAAGAGATATAGTTGACATATAATATTGTATTCATTTCAGGTGTACAGCATAACGATCTGATATTTGTACATATTCCAAATGATGACCTCTGTAAGTTTAGTTGGTATTCATCAGCATACATAGTCACGATTTTTTTTCTTTTCTGCGTAATTTTTTTCTTTTCTTTTCTGACGAGCGCTTTTAAGATTCCCTCTTTTATCAGCTTTCAAATACACAACACAGTACCGTTGACTCGAGTCACTGTGCCGCACGTTACATCCCCGTAACTTCTTTATCTGATAACTGGACGTTTGTGCTCTTTGACCATCTTCGCTAAAAAAAAAACAAAAAAAAAACCACTTCAGCTTTTTGTTTTTTAAGTTTATTTATTTATTTTGAGACAGTGAGAGAGCGTGAGCAGGGGAGGGGCAGAGAGAGAGATGGAGAGCGGGAATCCGAAGACACAACCCATGAGATCGTGACCTGAGCCGAAATCAAGAGTTGAACACTTGACTGACTGAGCCACCCAGGCACCCCTAAGAAGGACGCTTAATCCTCTTGGGAAGTTGTGGTTCAGACTTCTGGCCAGTTCAGGCTTAAGGGGTGTTCTCCACTGGAGACCAGCGTGGCATCTGGCGGTCAAGAACCACCATGAGTAGGCTGTGCATTTTCTGTCTTAACTCCTTCGCCGCCAAAAATTCTGCAAGACTGGAGCAAAGGGCTCGAGAGGCGGGGGCTGTCGATGAGATGGAAGTGTGGGGTCTGTTTATCTGAGCAGATACCTGTTTATAACCAGAGCCGAAGCCCTAATGGGCTGAAAAGAATACCCGGAAGGGCCTTGGGTTCATGTTCAAGTAACAGCTAAAGACCGTGATTGCGGGACGTTAGATGGGGTCGTAATTGTGATCTGGTATTATTTCAGCACGTTTGCTCTGGAGGCCCTTTTGAGCAGTGGTCTCACAATCTGCAGGGGACGCTCGTACCTCAAAATGTATGCAAGAAAACAGTAGAATCAAACTGGGTGCAGAGGTAGTCTTTAATCTGGAAAAAGAAAGACGCTAAACTCTGCTGCTATTTAATACTCTACTTCAAAGTAGTACATGTGTGTCGTTTATAAATAAACGTGCACAGAGTGAGAAGGCCTGCTCGGAAATATTTTACTGATGGGGATAAAATTATGGTCTTCTGCTTTTACTTTAAAATAAACCCAAGGCCTTTCTGCGTTTCCTTTTTTGTCCATTACGGGGGAGAAAAGAGGAGGACGCGAGGCAGTTGGGATAAAAAGGGAGAGGCAGATGTGAATGGTATTTAGGTTTCGGTGATTGATGGATGGTTTGTGAGTGAATCCTTGATAAAACTCTTGCCCCGCAGTGAGGAATGTCTTGCCTTTCTAGAATGTACACAGAACTGCCATCATTTCCGTGACGGCATCATAACCTAACTAGTTATTTACCACTCATTTTCCTCTCGGTCTTTTGGACACGTATTCCTAGCAATTTGGGGGATACTAAATAAATGTTGCAGTGTGCATTTTACGTTCAGTGTTTTAGTAGCTCGAAAATGGAAGAGAGACGTATTTTTGAACAAGAGAGTGTCCCATGAGATGCCAGGCTGTCGGTTTTCGCTTCAAGAACGAAATAATCATGCACTGTTGAATGTCGTGCAATCGGGGTGAAGACTGACCTTGTCATTCTTCGTTACAGCCTAGAAATGACGGCACTTGGTCACTAATCGATGCCTACTCTTTGAAATGTATATGGTGATTCAGGACACCGTTAAATGCTCACATGTTACAAACGGCCAGTGTAAGAAGCCAGATGGAACAGCAAAGTGATTTTCCCCTTAACGAAAATGCAACAGTCAAAATTAGCCAGAAAAAGTTATTTTCCAAGCATTTCCTTTATGGATACGTAAGGAATGCTGACTATTCAGGAAACAGTAGCTGCATGAAGAAGATTTTGGTCCCATGATCTGGATGAAGCTTTGCACGAACAGCTGCTTATCTCACGAATGGAATTTCCTGTTAATAGTCTTGCAGACTAATTGTTCGTCAAAAGTATAACAAATGTCAACAAATATCGCCCATGTGTTACATCTTAATTTTTCAGAGGCGGCAGAAATAGTTCAGATGTTTGGCTTGGTTGTGCTTTTTTTTTTTTTTTTTTTTTTTTAATTTTTTTTTTCAACGTTTTTTATTTATTTTTGGGACAGAGAGAGAGACAGAGCATGAACGGGGGAGGGGCAGAGAGAGAGAGGGAGACACAGAATCGGAAACAGGCTCTGGGCTCCGAGCCGTCAGCCCGGAGCCCGACGCGGGGCTCGAACTCCCGGACCGCGAGATCGTGACCCGGCTGAAGTCGGACGCGTAACCGACTGCGCCACCCAGGCGCCCCTGGCTTGGTTGTGCTTTAAAGGCATCAGCACTATCTCTAGCTTTTGTCACAAGCTACTCTTGACCAGGTAGAGGCTATTCGGAGAAACCGTTTTGTTTAAATGCCCTTTGAATTTACGGCAACCTACGGCCTAAGAAATAGCAGGGCGAGGGGAGGCACGAAAGCCTGACTTCAAACAGTGTTATTTTAAAGCACCTTTGTTTTGAATGGATTTCACATATGGATATAAATTTCATCCCAACTACATATGGATATAAATTTTCTTAGAATAACCACGCTTCCAATGGGCTCTTAAATGCTTTGGCAGCAGTCGCAAAGGCATCTACTTAAAAAAAAATGTATTTGTTAATTTATTTTGAGAGAGAGAAAGAGAGAGCAGGGGAGAGTCAGAGAGAGAGAATCCGAAGCAGGCTCTATGCTGGCAACGCAGAGCCTGACGAGGGTGGGGCTCAGTCTCACGAACTGTAAGATCATGACCTGAGCTGAAACCAAGAGTTGGATGTTTAACTGACCGACCCCCCCCACAGCCGCCCCCATCTACTCTTTAATGTGAGATGTGAGTCGCTTAGGGTGGAGATCCCAGCGGTAGGAAGTAACATCACCCCGGACACCAGGGTTCTGATCAGAGGCGGAAATTTAGTCTCAGTGTAAACCTCCTGAAACATAAGAAAACGCATTAAAAAAAAGCATTTCCCAACCATAAGAGACTCTTAAAAACAGAATAAACTGAGGGTTGGGGTGGGGGGGAAGGGGGGGGTGGGTGATGGGCATTGAGGAGGGCACCTGTTGGGATGAGCACTGGGTGTTGTATGGAAACCACTTTGACAATACATTTCATATTACAATAAAATAAAATGAAATAAAAAAATAAAAAAGCATTTCCATTTTTTCCTCCCTCCTAGGAAAATTAGCATCTTGCACTAAGGTGCAGACCGGGGAGATGTTACAGGAAGGTGGGCCAGGAGGAGATCAGCACCTTGCTTACACCTCCAGAGCAGTAATCCTGCCTTGCTCTGTTTCCCTCAGTCTTCACAGACTCAGAGCGCCTCCGAGATGGATAGGAACGATGCGGTCTTTTCCCTCCCTCCAGACACACATGCAAACGGAATCAGACTCCGAGAAACCAGAGCTCCCGTCTCAATCTTGTTGGCATCTTCTCCCGGGCAGGGGGTAGTATTGTCACAGGCACTGGGACCCACCTTCTGGTCACGAGGAGGGAAGTTTAATTACTCTCACCTCCGCTCTCTTGTTTGTTCCTGTGCATTTCTAACCATTAACGCTCTCTCTCTCTCTCTCTCTCTCTCTCTCTTTCTCTCTGTCCCAAGAACTTTCACACCCATGGTGGTCAGCATCCACGTACTACCGAAGGAGGCTTGGCAAGTGACCGAACACGTGGGGTGTTATCATCTAGAGGCTACTGTCTGTGACCGATGCTCTGTGTTTATACGTAGTGTTTTTATTCTGAATACCTCAATTTTCTGGGTTAATAACGGGTTCTTGTCAGTAAGCCATATCACAATATCGGATATTCATGAATTTAGAAAATATTTGGTGAGCGCCCCTTCCCACGTGCTCTGCTGTAAGTGGGGCCGGTAAGGGACAGGTACGTCTTTTCCTGCCCCCAAGGCACTCGAATGACAAGATGACATAGGAAGGTGATGGCAAACTACTGAAGGGCGAAGTCTCAAGGTACCACTGTTTTTGTCAGCTGTGCGTCCTCAGAACGTGACGAATTATAAAGAAGAAAAACAGTAAGTGACAGAGATGTGAATGACTTACAGAGCCTGAAATATTTACTATCTGGACTCTTGCGGCAAAAGTATGCAGATCTTTGACACGGACTGTAATACAAAGTAGAACATTAAAAATTTTTTTTATGTTTGTTTATTTTTGAGACAGAAACAGAGCCTGAGCGGGGGAGGGACAGAGAGCGAGGGAGACACAGAATCCGAAACAGGCTCCAGGCTCCGAGCTGTCAGCACAGAGCCTGACTTGGGGGTTGATCCCATGAACCATGAGATCATGAACTGAGCCGAAGCCAGATGCTGAAATGACTGAGCCCACCCAGGCGCCCCCAGAGTAGAACATTTAAAATTCTATGGGGAATGGTCTGAGGGTGTTGGAGTCCAGAGGAAGGAGATGTTACTCTTGGACTAACGGGATCATGGGGAGGGTTGTGGATGGGGGAGGTGAGCCTTAGAGAAAGTATGGAGTTTCAATAAAAGGAAATGGAAGAGAAGCCATTTCAAGGGGAGGGAAGGAGGGAAGAGAGCAATCAGGTCAGTGCCTCTCAAACCGTGGCTGGAATCTTCTGGAGAGCTTGTAAAATGTATGAAGGCCAGACCCTAAATTTCAAAACAAATGGGAACAAATGCACTTAAATGTACACCGAGTTAGAAACATAATCACACAGAGAAAGAATTATTGCAAGAGATTTTTGAACTGAGTACTCCGGCTGGACATCCCTAATGGGAAATATGTAAGGACAGAAGGAAACTGCAAAACAGTCTTAGACTTCCTTCAGCAGTTTTATTATTAGTGGTAGTAATATGGGCATTGTGATTTTGACACGATCTTATTTGTAGTAGGAGATAAACCAAATTGGTTTTTATTTTATTAGTTTTATTTCATTAGTTTTTATTTTATTAAGAATCAAGATTTCTGGTGTAAGAAAAAGAAGGCACGAGTTAAAAAGTCAAAGAAGTTAAGAAGATCAAACTTTAATTGGAAATATTGGTATGAACTCATGATTTATATGCATGCATATATCTTAGTTCTTGATTTAAAGTGTGTGTGTGTGTGTGTGTGTGTGTGTGTGTGTGTATTTCCATGGAAAGAACTTAAAACCATGAGATGTCTGCTGTTGCGACGTGGTTTCTAAGGATCACTTAAAGGAACCAGTCATCTTGGAGAAATGGCTGATTCCAGGCCTGGTTCAAGGAAAGTTCAAGGTAAGAGTGGGAATCTTCTCGTTCCAGAAAGTGAAGAAGTATCTGAAATTAATGAAGTCATATCAAAAGGTCCTAAGAGCAACTTGACAGCATTCCCATTAGGCAAATTTGGGGCACTTTGAGAATTAAAAAGAATGATAAATGGTATTGATGTAAACTATGGAAAAAATAAAAATTCATAAGTCCGTAGTACGGAGAAGAAAGAGAGGAGAGAAACAGAGGAAGGAAAAAAAAAACAAACCCTCACTTGCCATCACTGGAAGTGACTATCAGAGCCCTTTACCCTGAAAATTGATAATTACGTGAAAATAATTAGCATTTACTCTGTTTCAATAATAAGAACTGTAATCCATCTCAAGTGGATGAGACAATGCTTCCCCCCCCCCATGGGAGAACACCCATGAAATTTAAAGAATGGCGGTCCTTAAATAGGGACCATTTGACTCTCCTGCATTGTGGGGGGTATGTAAGAGGGTACTGGCTACTGTGGAAAAGAACTTGGCAGTTTCTTATATAGTTACATATACAGTTAGTACATAGCTCAGAAATCCTACCCTTGGGGCACCTGGGTGGTTCAGTCAGTTAAGCATCCGACTCTTGGTTTTGGCTCAGGTCATGATCTCACAGTTTCTTGAGTTTGAACCTTGCGTTGGGTTCTGCACTGACTCTGCAAGGCCTTCTTGGGATTCTGTCTCTCTCTGCACCTCCCCCCACTCACCAATAAAGCTACACAATGTATGATCCCATGTATATGACACTCTGGAAAAAGGAAATCTAAAGGGACAAAGCATATATTAGTGGGCACCGAGAGATACAGTTGAGGAGGCGCTGACCATAATCCTTGATGTGGGTGAATTTGGTGGTGGTGGGGGGACAGGGGAACTATTTATTATCTTAATGATTGTGGTAGTTACAGATTAGTGTATATACACTTGTCAAGAATTGCAAAACTATACAGAAAAAAAAGATGAATTTTTTTAAATGTTTTTTTTTTTTTTTTTACATTTATTTATTTTTGAGAGACAGAGAGAGACAGAGCTTGAGCAGGGGAAGGGCAGAGAGAGAGGGAGACACAGAATCAGAAGCAGCCTCCAGGCTCTGAGATGTCAGCACAGAGCCCAACACGGGGCTCGAACCCACAAACCATGGGTTCATGACCTGAGCTGAAGTCGGACGCTCAATTGACTGAGCCACCCAGGCACCCCTCAAAAAGATGAATTTTTATCCTATGTGAATTATGCCTTAATACAAAAATGGGAAAAAAAATACCATTTTGCAACTCTCAACTGAAGAGTTCATCCAGGCCAGGGGCATCAATGCACGCTAAAAGTACTAGATGAAATTTTGTTGGGAGAACAGGTCATTCACGTGCCTGGATATCACCTCACAGATTCATTGCTAATTGCAAAGAGGTGGTAAAAAGTGTTTTAATGGAGAGGTAAGGTGGTCATGCCCTTAATCAAAGGTTCAAAGTCAGCATCACTAAGAGTATGAAAACCTGACATTGTGCGCCACCTCGTGTGATATAAAGCATACATCTCTTAAGAACTGTACTTGTCCCAAAGGTTTGGTCCAAATCTAGTTTCTATGGACTCAGATTTCAGTTTATAACCTGCTGGGAATAGACACGTATAAGTGAAATGACATCAAGAAGAGACGTTCAGACCAGAATATTGTAGACGATTCCACAAGACCACTGGCCTGGTTGTTTTAAAGTCAGTCTGACTTAAGAAATAAATAACTAAAAGGGAGAACAGTAGACCAAAGTATCTTAATATGCAAATGAAATGTATGAAATTGATTGGGTTCTTATTAAAAAAAAAGCAAAGGGCGAGATTTTTGAGCCCACTGAGGAGATTTAAATATGGACTGGATGTTAAGGAATTGTTATTGTCTTAGACATGAAAATGATACTGTGTTTATGTAAGACAACGCTCTTATTTTTGGATAGTTCCATGCTTAAGTACTTAGAGGTCAAATGTCATGTCTGCGCATTATTTTCCAATAGTTCAGCTCTATCTATCTATCTGTCTATCAATCTATCTATTATGTATTTATCTATCTATCTACCATATTGCAAAATATTCACAATTGTGATGAATCCACAGATTTCCATTTATTATTTATTCAACTCTTCTTGATATTCAAAATTTTTATGGCAAAAAGTAGGGGGAAAATTAATACCAGATCCTACTCCAGACTGAAAAAATCAGGATGTCTTGGGGACAGGACCTAAGCTACAGCATTTTTTAAAAGCTCTCCAGATGATCGTTTGAAAAAAATAAAAAGACCATTTTTATCGGACTCTGGATTCTGTTGGTCAGGAATTCAGACAGGGAAAGACGGGGGTGCCTTGTCTCTGTTCCACAATGTCTGGAGCCTCAAACAGGGTGTCCTGGAGCCTGGGGTTGGGGTCATCTGGATGTATCTTCACACGCATGCCTGGCAGTTGAGCCTGGCTGTTGGCTGGAATCTTAGCCGGGCTGTCGGCCAGCGCACCTCCATGTGGCCTCCCCATGTGCTTTCTCTACGTGGCCTGCAGGTGATTTTAACATGAAGCAGCATTTGACCAACTCGAACAATCATAAGAAGTATCCTAAATATTTATTAAACTTAAGATTCCCTGGCCCTTTTCCTGGGTCTTGAGATGTGCACTCGGACATTCTGGAAAGTGAGTTTGGAAAGCACGGACCTAGGGCATCAGCCCCAGATCTGTCCAGACACCAAGCATCAGACACCGTAGACAAGGGGAAATGTCATATTCTCTTGCTTTATTTCTGAAGCTTTGTTCTTGTTCCCCTCTTTGATTTCTTGATTTTCTTGCTGCCTCCAGCTTTGTCTTTCTCTTGGCCGTGACTGTGGTTCTCCCATGGCTATGTGGTTTTGTTGTTTTAGTTGAAACACTTGTCTAAGCCCTTGGAACTTCCTTCCTTAAGACATGATGATGTGGGAATGGAAACTGGATATGCTAAGATACACTGGGAGAGAGAAAAATGAGCCTAGGTCATCCCAGGTCCTGGATGTTAGACTGAGGAGTTTGACCTTAAGTCAGTATGCAATGGTTGTCCAGAGAGGTTCTTGCTCATGAGTGCAAAAGGACTAAGGATGTGCATCGTGAAAACTAATCAGAAGCAACGAAGCCTGGAGGCAAGAAGAACAGGTTAGGGACTGGAAGAAAAAATTACTTACAAAAAAACAGGCATTGGGCCCTATTCAGTTATGTCCTGTAATTTGATGACCTGTCCTAAATTCATCTGGACGTTACTCCTTCTTCCTAAATAACCAGTTGAAACTATACCTTCATTAAATTTAGGCAGAATGCTACAAATAACAAAAACGAAACAAAACAACAACAACAAAAAACAAGCAAGCAAACAAAAAGCCACCAGTATATCTGAATAATAACTTGATAAATACCAATGGAAAATCTCCTCAGAAGATAATCTGTTACTCTGGTCGAATGTCACATCTGCACGTTATTTGCCAGTAGTTCAGCTCTATCTATCTTGGAAGCATTTACCAAGATGGTGGCAATCTCAGTGTTAAGGAGAAGATGAATCTAGGACACCTTATTTTCAAATCCCTTACAGACCATCACCACACTCCTGGGCAGTGGTGTTGGATTATAAAATGGAATCAACATCCTATCTTCTAAGAAGCAGGACTATATTGTTGACTTATAAGCTACACCGTAAATTGATTCCAAGCCAGTCATAACGTATACGAAGTGGTCAAATGAGGTCATATTCCTCCATTTGTCTCATTTCCCTCTTGACCAAGATGAATAAAGCTAAGCTAGGCTTTGGATGTGTGGACATTTATCTGTGTAGCATGATTTTCCAGCCCACTGAGCCTATGATGATAATCTAAAAGCAAGGAAGAGCTTCTATAATCAAATCAGAACCAGAGAAATAGATTGTCTTCTGAGGATATTTCCATTGGTATCTATCAAGTTATTATACTGGTGGTTTTTTGTTTGCTTGTTTTTTGTTTTGTTTTGATTTTGTAAAATTCTGCTCAATTTAGTGAAGGTATAGTTCCAACTTATTTAGGAACGAGGAGTGACTTCTAGATGAATTTAGGACAGGTCGTAAAATTACAGCGCATACCTGAATAGGACCCAATGCCCATTTTTTTTTTTAATAAGCAAAGGGCTTTTTTTAAAATTGTTTTAAATGTTTATTATTTGAGTGAGAGAGAGAGCAAGCAGGGGAGGGGCAGAGAGAGAGGGAGACACAGAATTGGAAGCAGGCTCCAGGCTCTGAGCTGTGAGCAAAGAGCCTGACGCGGGGCTCAAACCCACTGACTGTGAGATCATGACCTGAGCTCAAGTCGGCCGCCCAACCAACTGAGCCACCCAGGCGCCTGTATAAGCAAACTTTTATTGGGACGGTCAACTCATTCTTACATCCTTCCTATGGCTGCTTTCAAACTACAAGGGCAGAGTCGGAGCAGCTGCAACAGAAACTCTATGGCCTGCCAAGCCTGAAGTATTCACTCTCCTGTCCTTTACAGAATTTTCTTGACCCCTGAACTAGGAGAATGACTTTCTCATTACCTGGGGGTACAGCCCGCACATGATGTTGGTGGAAGGACAATGTGAGGAATGAAAACTTCTCTATCCATTTTCTTTTTTTTTTAGATTTAATTTATTGTTTTAATTTACATCAAATTAGCATACAGTGCAACAATGATTTCAGGAGTAGATTCCTTAATGCCCCTTACCCATTTAGCCCATCCCCCTTTAGCCCATCCCCCTCCTACAATCCCTCCAGCAACCCTCTGTTTATTTTCTAAATTTAAGAGTCTCTTATGTTTTGTCTCCTCTGTTTTTTTTTTTATTTTTTTAAATTTTTTTTTTCAACGTTTATTTATTTTTGGGACAGAGAGAGACAGAGCATGAACGGGGGAGGGGCAGAGAGAGAGGGAGACACAGAATCGGAAACAGGCTCCAGGCTCTGAGCCATCAGCCCAGAGCCTGACGCGGGGCTCGAACTCACGGACCGCGAGATCGTGACCTGGCTGAAGTCGGACGCTTAACCGACTGCGCCACCCAGGCGCCCCTGTCTCCTCTGTTTTTATATTATTTTTGCTTCCCTTCCCTTGTGTTCATCTGTTCTGTGTCTTAAAGTCATCATATGAGTGAAGTTATATGATATTTTTCTTTCTCTGACCGACTAATTTCGCTTACCATAATTCCATCCACGTGGTTGCAAACGGAAAGATTTCATTCTTTTTGATTGCCAAGTAACACTCCATTGTGTGTACATCTTCTTTATCCATTCATCCATCGATGGACATTTGGGCTCTTTCCATACTTTGGTTATTGTTGTAGAGTTGCTATAAACATTGAGGTGCATGTGTCCCTTTGAAACAGCACACCTGTATCCCTTGGATAAATACCTAGTAGTGCAATTGTTGGGTAGTTCTATTTTTAATTTTTTGAGGAACCTCCACACTGATTTCCAGAGTGGCTGCATCAGTTTGCATTCCCACCAACAGTGTAAAAGAGATCCTCTTTGTCCACACCCTCGCCAATATCTGCCGTTGCCTGAGTTGTTAATGTCAGCCACTTTGATTGGTGTGAGGTGGTATCTCAGTGTGGTTTTGATTTGTATTTCCATGATGATGAATGATGTGGAGCATTTTTTCATGTGTCGGTTGGCCATCTGGATGTCTTCTTTGGAGAAGTGTCTATTCGTGTCTTTTGCCCATTTCTTCACTGGATTATTTGTTTTTTGGGTGTTGAGTTTGATAAGTGCTTTGTAGATTTTGGATACTAACCCTTTGTCTGATATGTTATTTACAAATATCTTCTCCCATTCTGTCAGTTGCCTTTCAGTTTTGCTGTCTATCCATTTTCTTTTAAGTCAGGAAAGTCTAGTTGGGAAAAACAAATTCAAATTCCCCTTTGTGTGTCTATTCTTTCAAGCTGTTTTTTTCTTTCTTTTTCTTTTCTTTTCTTTTCTTTCTTTCTTTCTTTCTTTCTTTCTTTCTTTCTTTCTTCTTTCTTTCTTTTTAGGGAACTGTTAGTAGATTTATATTTGGCAGAGCAACAGTCAGGTCTCTTCTGTGATTTGTGGTTTAGAGGTTAAAGTCACGGGCTCTGGAGCCACAAAGCCCAAGTCGCTGCCTCAACAACTCTACCAGCCCCCTGTACAACCTTCAGCAAGTCATTTGAATATTCTGTGCTTTGGCCTCAACTGTAATACTACAACACGCTGTCTAACATTTTAGGAGGATCCAATGCATTCATGCATGAGATGACTAAGACATAGCTGCCTACAGTCAACACTCTGTAACCAGCAGCTCTTATTAGTACCAATGTGATACAGGATCATCTACAGACAACGTTCCTTGATGAGACCATCAGCATTCTTCTTGCCAGTGGTGACTTAGGATATGAGTATGTTCTCCATTTCAGGGCTCCCTGAAATGCTTTTCCAAGCAGTTCTTAAAGTGTGGTCCCTGGACAACAGAATCAGTATCACCTGGAAATTAGTTAGAAATGTAAATTCTCAGGCCCCATTCGAGATTTACTGTATTAGAGACTCTGGGGATGGAGACCAGCCAATGGTGTGCTGGTAAAGGTACAACTAGCTATCCAGTGGGGGGAAAAATGCTCCAGAGTTTGCTGATTCTTGTGATTTAAATTCTCCCACTATGACTGATTTGAGGCTACCGATGTGACGTTATTGAACACAGAGTTAGGAAAAGATGCCCACAATTGGCTCTTTTGCGCTGATGGGAGGAACCTGCTCCAAACCAGTGCTGACCTGGAGATCTGTGTTTTAACAAGTTTTCCAAATGATTCTGAATGCTGCATGTTGGAATTTGAGAACCATTGCTCCAACTGATCCCCCAAGAGCTTAGTCATACGGAGTTCTGGAAAGGAAGTGTGGCAGAGCTCCTGGGCTTTGGTAGTGTAATATCTGGGCACGAATCTCATTCTGACACTTCCTGACCTTAGGCAAATGCCTGGCATATAGTTAAGCATAAGTGCACATTAGTTATTATTATTTCTCTTGCTGCATTCCTGCTACAGTCAAATGACACTGTCTCCAACAGTTAGAGGAGGTCTGAGGATGTTTATTGCTCCTCCAGTCCCCAGAGCAAGTCAGCAATGATCCTATTGTAGGTAGAGTGGTTGGATTTTCCTGGGGACTTTGCCATATTATCTGTTGTGCCTCACAGTGATTCTATAAAGTGGAAAATGGTTGGTATTATCCCATTCTACGTGACAATCACAAAAATAGCCAAGATTAGCATGGTGATTTGTAGACCCCTGTTGTAACGCTAGGTTGGGGTCCAGGATGTAGGCAGCCTGGAGGTTCTTTTTTGTCTTTCAGCAACTGAAACTACAGTGATGGGGGGGGGGGTGTCTAACAAATCCTTCCTGATAATTCCAATTTCTACCACAGTCAAATGGCTGTCCTCCTGTGTGTAAGAGATCCCAGGGAGCAGAAAGGCCAGCGTGGTAAACTTGAAGTCCAGTGAGGCTTCCTGAACCTCCCTAGCTATCACGCTCACACCCATAGTTCCGATCTCATGAGCGTCTGTGCTGATCTTCCTTCCTGTTCCTCCTTTCTTGTTGATTATCAACCCAACAGCCACCTCCACTTCTTCCTTGTGAACACAGCCTTGATTTTGTCCAGGGAGAGTTGGTCCCCGACACACAAACTCTGGTCCCAGCACTGTCCAACAGAACTTTCTGTGGGGGTGGAAACGGTCTGTATCTGTTACGGAGACCAGTAGCTTTGGCTATTGAGTACTTGAAATGTGGCCCGTGTGGCTGAACAACTGAATTGCCAATTTTCATCAATTTTAATTTAACTCTAGATTCCTTCACGTGGCTAGTGGCTACCATGTTAGATAGCGCAAAGAATCGAACCCATGCCAATTCAGTCCTCTTTGCCAGGTATTGCCACACTCACCATGTGGCCCAGTCCTGACCCGCAGGCTCCGGTGTTAAAGGATGAAGCTCTTTGGGAAAGACTTTTATTCCTGCTAAAAGGGAAAGAGTTAGTAGGAAGCTCATGTCCTTTTCATGCCCTGCCCTGTCCAGCCCCCACACTTTCCTTCCCATCCTGCAAGTTGTCTTGGGCAGCGTGAAGTTTGGTGCCTTGGGAAGCCTGTTGGCGGCAAAGGCGAGGATGATGTAACTATAAAGAAAGTGGTAACTAACATGTATACAGTGCTTATTATGAGCCAGGCCCTGGCTAAGCAGTTTACATATACTAACTAACTTAATGCTAACAACAACCCTGAAGGGGATGTACTATTGTTCTCTCCAATTCTACAAAGGTGGGAACAGAGACTCAGAGAAGTGCAGTAACTTGCCAGAAATTCCACCACCGGATAGCACCAAAGCTGAAACTTGAACCCAGGGAAACTGAGGACAGAGGCTGTGCCCCTCGTCACCGCACCACCCCGCCTCGCTAGAACCGAGAGCATTGCAGACACGGCTGCCTAGTTCCAGAACCTTTGGACTTCTTGTTACATGAGATGGACACAAGTCCTTATGCTTAAAGCCACGTTAGCTTGGGTGTCCTGTGATTTGTAGCCTCAAATATCCTAACTAATGGCATATCTTTGAGTGGGTCTTCTCCACCCAGAGTACTGGACTGTGCTAGCCTACTGAGTCACTCCACTACCAAGGGCTGAGTCACAGCAGACATGGATTAGGAAACCAGCACCGTCTAAGGCATGGGGGCGCCGATGTTGAAATACCTAGAAGGAGATGCCACAGGGCTCTCTGTCCCTGCCCCAGCCTAGAGCTGACAGCAAAGTTCTGTCTTTCGGCTTCTGCCCTTTATTTTCTGTTTCTGATCGATAAAGTTTGTCCCAAGGTATTAGGGGAATGACAAGCTCCAAGAATAGGGAGGCTTGAAAAACATCTATGAAAGGCTGCAAGGCACATTCTTCAAGTTTTATTCTAATTATTCATTATGTCCTCATCATGGGGTCAACATCTGGGTTTCCCCATCTTGCAAACCCTCTTTTGTGACTAAGAATTCAGGCTGACTTGAAGCTGTATCACTGGTAAGTAGGTGTTTGTCCTTCCAGGCTGACGGAAACTTGGAGATATATGAATGGTTCATCTACCCAGTCAGAAGTAAACATGGGTTTAAGAGGATAATGCTGAAAATCACTTGCCCATGTCAGCACGTGACACATTGAATAGGGGACAGAGTGGCCCCCCATCCCCAGGTGTCACAGGAAATCTCCCTCCACCCCCAAAGCTATCCTTCCTTGGTTGCTGCTGGGTGGCCCCCTCTCTCTCCCCCACCTTTTCCATCGCTCCCTCCCTCTCCGCTAGTTCACCACACCTAGAATTAAGCACTTCTGTGCTGTTGTCACCACACCTAGAATTAAGTTGAACCATGGCTGCAGTGGCAGAATGAATGGGCTGATCCAGTAGGAGGGAAGAACAAGTCTAAGTCCCCCAGAGTCCCTGGGCCCAGCCCTCACCATTGTCTTCATCTGGCCCTTCACTCATCCAGCAAAGAATGATGGAGAACCTATTACTTACTACTAAGTACAAGACATACAATGGTGGAAAGGTACTCCCGGGAAAAGAAAGGAAACTGCTGTAGGATCCCTCTGGGGTTTTGTTTCTTAATCCAATTTTAGAATTTGGTGAATCCAAAGACCCCACATTATCTTTGTATCAAACCTGTGAGTTAATGAGTTAGGTATTACTGTCTCGTTTCACAGAAGAGAGCATGGGGACTGAGGTCAAATGACTTTCTCGTGGGATGTGGGTAAATGGCGGACCAAGCCTCAACCCCACATCTTCTGTTCACTTATTTTCCCCTGGCCGGGTCAGGGCCACCCACAGTTCTGAAGCAGACCCTTGCAAGTTCTTTGACCAAGAGCCCCTCATTGCAGGGAAGGGGGTTTGTATTGCATGATCCTGCTGGTTATTCTTTGAAGTTAAAAAAAAAAAAATCTTAAGATCAAAGGAAATATTTTGTTAAACTCAGTCATTTGTTCTTGATCTGCTGGAAACCTTAATTTCATTAGCAATATAAACTTTGTGACGACTTCACTTTCCCAGCGTGGTTTAACCTATACCATTTCTTTTGTGTCTAAGTGACTTGGAACAAATAAGGACAAAAAAATATGTAAAATAACTCACGTAAGACATGAAGTGTGCAATATGGTCTATCTCATGAATATTTTCCAGCAGTACTGACCCAGCTTTGTGTATTTCTTATGCTCCAATGAGTAATAAGTTAGGGCGAGAAATATCTTGGACTAAATTATCTAGTTGTGGTCCAGAGAGGCAAACTTCCCAGATTCCTTGGTGTTTGAAGTCACAGCATTTTAGAGACAGGGTACGAGCCTTACATAGTCCACAAATCACGAACTTCACATATGTTTCAGGAATTCAGTCCTCGCAAGAACCTGTGACATAAGCAATCCTCTAAGTTACCAAAGAAATCAAGAGACATTTCCGTGGCCACACGGCTTGGGTGGAGCTAAGGTCTGAATCCACACTGGCGGGTGCTGAGCCCAACTGTATTTGTGGTTCATGTCGCTCACAGTTCACTAAAGAGCGACCTCTACACCTTCAGAAACCAGCTGGCCCCTTCCTCCCCATGTTAGAACTGAAGTAAATGAGGTCCTAAAACTTAAAGTCCTTGCCCATCCCTGATGGAGCAGAGATGGAACTCGGGCCACCAACTCTGGAGGGTGTTCTTTTCCCTATCTCTTTTGCAAGGGTCAAGGATGGGGAAAGTTGTCTGAAGAGGATGAAGGCCATCTCTGGGGCCCTTGAGGAAACTCTTCCATTCCAGAATGTTTGACTCTTGGCAAGGGGCCTACCGGGGCATTTAAGCCCCAAGAAAATGGGTCTCCTCATTTCTGTTGTGTATTGTGTAAGCGTGTGTGTGTGTGTGTGTGTGTGTGTGTGTAATAGCTCTGCCCTCCTCTGTGGGACTGTGTTCATGGTAGACACGTATCTGCCTTAAGCATTTTGTGTCTGGGAGTAATACCTGTAGACGTGGAGATGCCTCTGGCCAAGACGTCGGGCCCTGATCTATTTATGCCAAACGTATTGTTTGCTCTTTCACAGACTTTGTCAGTATTTGGGGGGCAATCATTTGAGTTCATCAAATCCCACAATGGAGGTGTCAGATGACTCTGGTGATAGACAACGTGACCTTGGGCCATTATTGGTACCCACCGCTCATATTTTTCCTTTCCCTTTCCCCTGCTGACAGAAAACAGAAGATCCTGGCAAGTGACTGTGCGGCTGCCAGTATTGATATATGTTCTCTTTTTCTTCATAAGGCATATGCTCTTATTAAAGAAAAAGAAAGAAGGAGGGATGGAGGAAAGCAGGGAGGGAAGAAAGAAAGGAAGGGAGGGAGGGAGGGAGAGATGGGAGAGAGGGGGGAAGGGGAGGAATCACAAGCTACTTTTGCGAAACTTTTTACAGACGCCCGTCTCTTCCTTCCTCAAGAGTGGTGGACAGTTCTGACTCCCTCTAGAATAGTCTCCGTTGACTCACACGAGAATGATCTTGGGTGGGCCGTGTTGCAGCAGGTCTGGAACTGAATTTGCATGACCTGACTGCAGCTTTTGGAAATCCAGGGTTGTTTGCACCACGTGTCTTCCCTGGGTCCCATCGCCACCCCACCATTGCTTTCGCTGGGCAAGTCCTTAAGCTTCTTACTGGAATTTGCTCAATGTGGCTAAATCCCCAACAAGTGAATTGTGAGCTTGGCGTTAATCATCACTTTTGTTTTAGAGTAGCATTTGGAAGAGTGAGTGAAAATGAGATAAATTCCTTTTTAAGGAGGCTCCTACTTCCTATAACCCAGTGATATCCCTGAAATGTAATTGAAATTCAGAATCTGGGGAGAGTCTGCAAAAAACAGATTGTAGGTCATTCGTGCTGAGAACTATCTCAGTCTGGCTTCCAATGTAGGAGGGAATACGAAGGAAGTGGGGAGTGTGCTCCAAATTTTGTGTGCGACATTGAATGCATTTTCCCCTTATTATTATTGTTTTTGGGAACATGTCTAATGAATACAGTGGCCCAAAGAAGCTGATATTTGTTGAAGCTGGGTGATGGACACATGGGGCTTCATTGCTTTCCCTCCATGCTGTTGTGCATATTTAACACTTTCCTTAATAAAAACAAACAAACAAACAAACAAACAAAAAAAACAAAACAGAGAGAGAGAGAGAGAGAGAAGGAAGAGGAAAGAGTGGGGGCAACTGTCATGGCTGAAGTTCTGGGCTGTTCTCAGCTTGCAAGAGCCATCGAGGAGAGCTAAATAGTAGCAGAAAAGCATTAGTTCAAATGCATTTTCGAAGGAGATTTTTTTTTTTTTAAGTGTTTTCCTGGAATCTTAAAACCACACTCAAAAGCTATTTCCCCCTGGTCTGGTCTGGTGGGGGGTCAGAGATGGCAGGGTTGCAAGACGGTTGAGAAAGCCTATGGCGTCCAGTTTGCAGCTGGTTGAGACCATTTCCAAATAGAATTATGCCCAGCAGGTTAGAAACAGAGCCTGTAACCAGGAATCCTGAGATCCATCACGTGACTGCCACGTGTCTTCGACTTTACCTGGGGGCCAGAATATGGAGCTTCAGTTTTGGGTGTTCTTCATCATCATAAACACTATAAGCCTTGCTCTTTTGAGTGAGTCCCTCTCCCACCCCTTCCAGACAAGCAGAAGGTACAGCCACACTCAGGGCAAACTGTTTTCTGTTTCAGATTTTCCAGTGGGAAAGAGGAATGTCTATCAGGCAGATTATTTCACCTTCCCTCCGTCATGTCAGAGGAAGCCTCCTAGACCAGCTCATTCTTCTCCTGCGAGACTGGCAGTGCTGGGCAGTCAGCCGGGTGAAGCTGAACTCCTTCGTCCTCCACCGTCTCTGTGGTCCCAAAGGTCGCTGTTCTACCGAGGGTGTCGACCAGCTGACCACAGCCCTCGCAGCTCAGAGGACAGAAACAACCCCGGCCTCTGTGGGTCCTGGAGGCTGGCGAGTCCCATCCTGGCTGTCATTCTGTCGTCTCCAGGGATCACCCAAGTTCCAGCCCCTCGGGTAATCTGTATCTTTTTCATAGTCATGCACCATATTGCTCTGTGGGTCTTTCCCATGGATTCCCGACTCCTCTTCTGTTCCAACGCCGACTCCTTCCACTGGGTTGTGCGGGGTCCTTGTTCCATTGTCGGTGATCCCCTCTGTGTCCTCAAGAGTCTTCAAAGGATGCTAACCCTCGCTAAAAAATGGCTTTCTCCAGATTAATCTGGTTTTCCACTTTCCCCATGGGTTGGGGATTCAGCAGTATGCCAGTGGTCCATGGTCACTTGCAATCCATTGGTCTTCCTTTTGAACAATATGCCCTCTCTGTTGAGTCCTGGACATTTTGTGATTCCTCTCCCTTTCTGCCTTGCTGTCTCTTATGTGATCTGGTGACTGCTGTCCCTCACCTCTCCAATTCAGTTAAGACATGGGTGTATGTGTTTGAATGTGAATGTGAGTGTGTGTGTATGTGTACCTATATAGTGTTAGGACCTTGGCTGTAATAGCCAATGACATGGATTCCAATTTTGGCCTTATGCTCTCTCATTGGCGTGACTTTGGCTAAGTTATTGAATATTTCTAGGGTCGTTAGGTCTTCTATAAGATGCGGGTAAAGGATTTCTTATAGCATTGGGCCATAAGGAGATGAACAGATCCATAAACAGCATTGGCATGTTTCCAGCATAAGTTGGTAACTGGGAACTATTATTGGATTTGACTTGCTTGTTCTTCCCAAATCCCACCATCATTTGAGGAAACCACTGTTCTTCAGAACCACACAACTGTTCCCCACCAGAGACCCCTGACTGCCTCAACTTGGGACACACAGGTCCCCTGCGTATCTGTCGCACTTTGACAACCTCCTGCCCCACGTGCTCTCCCTGTGCTCTTTGCTGCCACCGTCACTTCCTTCTTATCCATCATATCTTTGTCTTTCTGGATCACGAGCAGGGACCCCTCAGCCTTGGCCACGTGGCGTATTTCCCCTGCAGACTACAAGGGCCATGACGTGTATATGTCATTCGTCTTGTAGGAAGGTCGTGTTTATTCTATGGTTATATTTTCGTAATTTTTCCATTATAAGGATCAACAGGGAAAATGAGTAATTCTTTAAAACCTTATGCTTAGTCAGTTAAGTATCTCCTCGTTGCCACTCCCGAAATCCCCTATCCTACCATTTCTGAATTTGGCCAGAAATAATTACATAATTCCCTAGAGATGCGGTAACAGAGTGCCACGGACTGGGTGGTTTAAAACAACAGTATTGTATCTTCTCACAATTCTGGACACTGGAAATCCGAAGTCAGGGTGTGAACAGGGCTCTGTGGGGGAATCTGGTCCATCCTTCTCTCCTGTTGGCGGTCGGCAATGCTGGGGGTTCCTTGGCGTGCTGACCTATCACCCCGGTCAAAGTCTCTGGCATCCCAGGTGTGTCCAGGGGTTGAAATCACCTCTTCTTTTAAGGACAACAGACATACTGGATTAGGGCCCACCCTCAGAATCCCATTTTCACTTGAACACCCCTGCAAAGACCTTTCCAAACAAGGGCACATTCACACGTAGGGGGATTGGACGTCAGCCTATCTGGGGGGGAACGCAATTCAAACTGCAACACTGACCAAGTAAAAAAAAAAAATAATAATAATTTTCCCTCGGTGACCTGGCCGCTGGCAAGTTCTTTGTGTGGGTAAGGTCTCTTACTCGTAGCCTTGTAGGGCAGGCAGGGAGCTCAGTCAGGACAGCGCTATGGGGGCCTGAACTGTGCTGTAAGTATCCGTACGGTGCCTTTGCTGAGTTTTCATTCCCGGGGGCCCCCTTTGTACCCTCTCCGCCCGCCGCCACTGTCCTCAGTCCTCCAACTCTTAGTCTAAGAAATGTATGTTTAGCAAATCAACCAAATGCTTTTTAGAAATGGAGTTAGTTTAATGAAAAATTCAAATGTTTATTTCTTTTTTCAATTAATTTTTTTGAGGGACAGCACAAGCTGGGGAGGAGCAGAGGGAGAGGGAGAGGGAGAGAGAGAGAATCTTAATCAAGCTACATGCCTAGCACGGAACCCCACTGTGGGGCTCGATCTCACAATAGTGAGGTAACGACTTGAGCCAAAATCAAGACTCAGCCGCTTAACCAACTGAGCCACCCGGGTGCCCCATCAATGTTTTTTTTTAAAAATGGATAAGAACATGCATTGCTGGCCTCTTGTCCTCTACTCCATGCTTCCTTCTGTCCATGTGATAAAGCCACAAAGAAGGCCCCCTTTTGACCTTCCTGGCACAGCAACCATGTCTCTCTGGAGATCCCTCGCTCAGCTGGAGTCAGCTGGTGACATCAGATGTATCATGAAATTAAATGCCTTCCCCTCCTGAATCTTATTTTAAAGCTTCTGAGACACCTAAATGTTCTTGCCTATGACAATCAGCAGGGGTAGGGTGAGGGGAGAGTAGGGGGGGGAGGGCAGAGGACATTTTAGCAAGCAGAACGAGCCAGCAGGCCATCTCCTGGACCCGAATGTTATCTCTGGCCTGACCTCCTTGGTTCACGTTCTCATGCGGGTTCAGGTTTCCTGAACACGTGTATGTTGACCTCAGTATAAGGCCAATTCTGGACGCCCAGTCAGCTCCTTTTGACTTCTGCTACCAGAAAATGATTTTTTTCTTCCTTCGAGCGAAAGTAAAAAGAGTGGCCTCTCATCTTGTGAAAACAATTCACTTTGGGCAATATTAATGAAACGACCTGAGTTTACCCCAAGTGGATTGAAGGTTTGCGGTCATTCCTGTGTGCTTTGACTGCAGTGCCCCCTAGTGGATTTTCCATGTCATACAAGGTTCTCCTGTTTGATCACTTCCCAGAAATCCAGGAATGTATTTTAACAAATTCATTGTTCTCTGAGGTGGGTCCGGATTTTGTTTTGTTTTGTTTGTTTTTTGTTTCTTTTCCCCAACTAAAGCTCACTGCAATACATGACCAAATTGTGTATATGCATAATCTTCAGATTGTTCACATGACATTTTCTGCACATTCCCTCTTTGTCGTTTCAGGAAGGAGGGGAGAAGAGAGAAGAAAGATGTAATAAAATAAGCGCAGAAGGAAATTACCACACAGCAGGGATTTTGAACTGTGGTTGGTAGCATGATATACGTCTAGAAAACTAAAATGCTGAAAATGCAACTATAGTGAAGCTTTAAAACTGAGATTCTTGTGAAAGTTTTTATTTTTATTTATTTGTTAACGTTTATTTATTTTGAGAGAGAGAGAGAGAGAGAGAGAGAGCATGAGTGGGGAAGGGGCAGAGAGAGAGGGGGACAGAGGATCCAAAGTGGGCTCTGTGCTGACAGCAGACTGCCTGATGTGGGACTTGAACTTACGAACCGTGAGATCGTGACCTGAGCAAAGTCGGAGGCCCAACCGACTCAGCCACCCAGGTGCCCCATGACTAAACAATTTTTAAAGCAGGATAAGAATATGAATTCACTCAGCGAGAGTCTGACACATGGGGAGTGGGGAGGGGAGAGGAAAGAGCAGGTCCCCAGGTAAAGGCCACTTTCTTACTGCTCTGCCTAAAGATGTCCTGCCTGTGACTTTATCCCCCGTTAATTCAGCTAAGACCAGGATGTCCAACTGCCCTGTACGTCGTTTGTCATCCCGGTCCACACGGGATGAAGGCCCTGGCCTCACTTCCTTGCTTTGTAGCTTCCCAGAAGACTGCAGGGTGGCAAAGTCAGGTGATTCCAGTAAGGATTGTTGTGTATGAGACACAGATTTGGAGAGTTCTCAAGGCTTCTCCAAAGCGATGGGAAAGCTATTGCAGAGATTCCCAGACCTTTAGATCTTACAAAGAAGCCACAGAGTGAAACGGAGGCTGAAAAGAGACTGCTGATTACAAAAGAAGCTTCCAGATAATGGCGTCAACGATAAATTCATTAAAAATTAACGACCATCTCCATCAGTTCATAAAAGAAAAAATAATTTAATACAAAAGACAAGACGTAAATTGAGGACGACGTGCATACTTCGCCCCTGAAAGTTGCCACCGTTGGTATGACACTGAAATTTCTTTGAAATTGGGACGCTGGACCCATTGTCGCAGTGAGGAGAGACTAACTCCGAGGGACAGTCTGCCCTCGAGGCTCACAGAACTCGCTGCCTGCTGGCCTCTGCTTGCTGTGGAGGGACGGGAGAATGTCAGACCTCACAGAGTCTTGGGGACCACAGGACCTAAACGCATTGCCGGGCGCAGAACCAGCGTGAATCCTTCCAGACACATGGGAATGTGCTCACGTTCAGGCCCTCGGAGGAAGGATTCCAAAACATCCCGGGACACTGCCTTCCAACGCTCACTCGCGAAAAGGGAGTTCACGGAACTTTCGACTCAGCAGTTCAGAGGCAGAAGAGGCCGAAAATCATACAGGTGGATTGCTTCCCTATTACAAAGTCAGTAATTCACCTGAAAGAGGCAAAAGACAGGCAGAGATTTGCTCCAATTGTCTTTGGAGAGGCCGACACTGCCCTGTATGCTCCACACAATCCAATGCTGTAACCTTGAACGTGGATCGGTGGGGGAATGGGCTGGGGTCTCCAGACACATGATCTCACACCGGTGATAATCCCAACCCCCTGAGATACACCCTTAACTTTGCTAGAACCCTGTGAGCCAAAGGAAAGCCAACACCAGAGACTCTGTTGAGAGCCTTTGGCTGCTGGGCCAGATGATTTTATCTTCCAGGCTTTGTCCTGTCCACGTTCCAACTTTTTATCCCTTCTTTCAAGGATTTATTTTACAAATATTTAATTGTTTGATTTTTTTTTTCATATTTGGTTCCTTTCTCGCAGGTATTATTGCAAAGGGGCTACAATATCCTATACAAAATGGACATTGCACGTTTCCACGATTTGTGTTCTCCTATTTTGTGCATTTTGAGAGTCTAGACCCCACACATTCTTGCTCATATTTTTATTTGCTGTGTGTCTTTCAGTTGGCCTTGTCTTGTCTTCCCAACCTTTGAATTAGTTATATCTTTTGACTAACTTAGTTTGTTGGTTTTGGGTGGTATCTCTGTGGTGAGCCATATGACGGTTCTCGAAAAAGGTTTGTTCACATTCTAATCCCCGGAACACGTGACTGTTACCTTATTTGGAAAAGGGGACGCTGTATATACATTAAGTTATGGATTTTGAGATAGGGAGCTCATCTTGAATTAATCCAACGGGTTCTTTTTTTTAAATTTTTTTTTTTATTGTTTCTATTTACTTTTGAGACAGAGAGAGACAGATCGTGAGCAGGGGAGGGGCAGAGAGAGAGGGAGACACAGAATCCGAAGCAGGCTCCAGGCTCTGAGCTGTCAGTACAGAGCCCGACACGGGGCTCGAACCCAAGGACCTGTCAGATCATGACCTGAGCCGAAGTCGGACGCTTAACCGACTGAGCCACCCAGGCGCCCCAATCCAATGGGTTCTAAATCCAACGACAAGTGTCCTTATAAGAGACACAAACAGGAGAGATGCCAAAAAGAAGCGACAGCTGCCCAAAACTGGAAGAGGCGACGAATGAATTCTCCCTCAGAGCCTCCAGAGACTGTGGCCACAATGATGCCTTGGTTTTGAACCTCTGGCATCTAGAGCTGGGGAAGAATAAATATTTGTTGTTTTAAGCCACCAAACTTGTGGTCATCTGTTAAGGTAGCCGCAGAAAACTCATATAGCCTCCAATATTCTAAGATAATACTTGACACATTTCCTGTATGGTGCTAGCCAGCCATTATTCCTACATTTAATGTAATTTCCTATCTGTCAATGTTTTACTACCCCTCTTAGGTCATGGATCCCAGGCATTTTGTGTATTCTAATCACTGCATTTTACTTGTCAATTTATGGGTTGTGTCTAGAATTGGAGGCGTCTATTTCTCGACTAGTAAACAGAAAATAAATTAGTTCGGGAGCAAAAGCATGGAAAACCTACAGAACTGAATGGTTTGACATCTCAAAAGAAAATATGAATCATGCGAAGGTGTTTTAGAGCAATTACACTAATTATACTCTAGTAGCAGCTAATATGGGGTTTGGAGCTAGACTCCCTGGGTTGGAAGCCAGCTTTAGCAATTAATTGTGAGAAAGTTATATATCTTCTCTGGGCCTCGATCTCCCCATCTGTGAAATGGGTCTAATAGTCGTACCAATTTTTGATGAGCGTGAAGCGAGGGAATATGTGTCAATTTCTTAGAACAACACCAGGAACATTTTGAGCACCTTGGAAGTGTTAATTATTGTCCATATGTTTATGCTTTAAACATCTAATTAGTGGGAAAGCCCCTTAAAAATAGGGAGGGACTAAGTAGGGAGGTTATTAATAAGTTAATAACCTTAAATTATTCCCTCAGGGTAAGAGCACGAAGAAAGTGTTCCTAGGGTCATAACCCTGTGTGACCCGGAAAACAGGTTTTAAGCAGAATTGTATGTATTCATCTAAGGAAGGACAAGGGGCAATATACTAGGAAAGTTAGCATTAATTCTTGTGCCTTATGCTGTTGATGGCTACATTTAGCAACCGGCGTAATGACAAATGGCCTCTCTTATGAAACCAGCCCGTCTGTCTCTTTTCTTGACCCTTTGCAGTATCTCTCAAGTTTATTCCATCATTTCAGTTCAAGGGTTAGTAGATTATTCTCAGTTAGCTCCCTATTGCTTTATGCCTGCAGTTTCCTAAATATTTATGGAATCCCTTCCCATATGATTCTTTTCCCTCCAGCAGAATTTTGAGCACAGCATCCTAGGGTCCCGAATCCTTATGAATGTCCCATCATCCATAGCAGCGGGCTCAGAGCCCTTTGGATCTTACACACAATCGGGGCAGGGAGGTGGGGGGTAAACATGCCATATAAATAACATGCAAATATTATCAGGCTAACCATATCTATGTGACAAAATACGCAACCATAGAAACTTTTAAAAGATGAGTTGAAGCTGAAATAGAAAGTATATTTAGATTTCTTGCTAATCACGGTGCTGAATTCTGCCACTAGCTGCCGTCCAGAGGCATGTTTTGCATTTAGGGCGAGGTTCCTCTTTAATACTAGTGAGTACAAACCCTTGAGACAATACATCTTCCAGGTCGTTTAAAACTTTTTGCCCAGCTTATTGTCACAGGCGACTGGATTATTGTTGCTTTTACTGTATGCTCAAGGGTGGGTGTGTCTGCTGTCAGGGTCGGCTGCTTGTGTGTGTTGCTTTATCAATACGGTGTTCAACATGCCGTTTCTTTCCAGGAATCTTGTTAAGCTGCTTGTCCTTTTATTGAGGGTTAATTAAGTTAAAAAACACGAGCCATCTGTGCTGCAAAACACAACAAACAGGCATCGAAGCAATGGGGAGGAACCCCCCCCCCCCCCCCCCCCCCGTCACCCGCATCACTTTGGGATAAACCGACACACTCACGGGCCATCTGACATGCATCCGGGCTGAGTGAGAACATCAGTGTCAACTCGCATAGTTAATACTGACCAAAGAGAAGACTTCATGTGTTCTGTCGCCTCTCATTTTGTGCTCCTTCAGAGTGGATGTGTATCCCATGGGGGACCAGTGTCTTTAGAGAAAGTCCAAATATTTTAGCCAGCTTTCCTATGCCCTCCAGAGCCTGGTCTCCATTGGCCTTTCCTGGTCTCATGGTTGGATGGCTCCTAGGGGACCCGAACTGGGTATATGCACTCAGGCTTTGGTCTCAACAGAGTGTTCACTATTCTCTATGAGCACACATACTTTTTACCTCTCACGAGTCCTTGGACTGCCCTCCCCATGTTCAAGTAGACAATTCTACTTTTCCAAGAAAACTAGGACGGACCTCACCTTTCTACAATGTCTGCCCTTCCGATATCAAGGCTTCAGTGAGTATTCCTGTCTCTGACTCCAGAAATCGTTTTTTGGCAATTAGACAAATTGCCTTGTTGAGGGTATCGTCTATCATTGACTTTATTATTGAAATGCTCACTATTATTGTTTTATTTTTATATGCTTGGGTCTTATTGCTGCCTCTGGATTGGTGATTCCTTGAAGATGAACCTGTGTTGTATCAGTCTTTCTTTTTTTTAATTAAAGAAGTAAGTGCACATAATTTAAAATGCTATCAGTACAAAAAGATTTAGTGTGAAATACACCATTCTCTCACTCACTCCTTCCCATCTTTATTTTCATTTTCTTTTTTTTTTTTAATGTTTATTTATTTTTGAGACAGAGAGAGACACAGCATGAATGAGAGAGGGTCAGAGAGAGAGGGAGACACAGAATCCGAAGCAGGCTCCAGGCTCTGAGCTGTCAGCACAGAGCCCGACGTGGGGCTCGAACTCACAGACCGTAAGATCATGACCTGAGCTGAAGTCGGACGCTTAACCAATGGAGCCACCCAGGCACCCCTATTTTCATTTTCTTTACAGACATTCCTTTTCAATTCTTAGTTGGTTCTTGTAGAAATTTTTTCCAAATTTTATTGGTCATTCTCCAGTTCTTGAGTTGTCACTTATAGACATTATCTAGTAAATTCCTGCTCTGGGATATAATAGGGCATTCTGATAGCTCTTCTCCTATCTTCCCCTCGCCCTCTTCATCTTTGTGTTTTCCTAATATGTCACAATTTGTTGTTAGCCATCATTTACATTAGTATGGCCATCTAAATATGGTTTATCACTGAGCCAACTAAGTAGATGAGTTCATTTCTTTTTACAAACTTGTTTTTCCTGAAGTTGCCACATTTTCTCATTTGTTTTATTGTCTCTGAAACTACTTGTTTTATTTCCAAATGCTCTCACATCACAACCAAGTGTCTGTCAGTATTGTCTTCCAAATTCTCAAATGTATCTTATAATCTTTCCATTCGAGTTTTGCTGGGAGACTTTCCTCCCAAAGATTTTGTTCACTTGCTCTAATCTGGGTCAGTGGATATCTGAATCCAGCAGTGCTGTTATTCTGTGACTTCCTTTTGACACTGTCTTGTGTTAGACACCCTCCTTTTTGGATTCCATGTCCCACTCCAGAATGAGAGTTTTAACTCTCATTCTGAAGGGGTCCTTAAAAGTCTGAAAATTTTTGGCACAGAAACAGACACTCAGATCAATAGAACAGAATAGATAACCCAGAAATAGACCCACAAATGTATGACCAACTAATCTTTGACAAAACAGGAAAGAATATCCAATGGAATAAGACAATCTCTTCAGCAAGTGGTGCTGGGAAAACTGGACAGCGACATGTAGAAGAATAAACCTGCATCACTTTCTTACACCATACACAAAAATAAACTCAAAATGGATTAAAGACCTAAATGTAAGACAGGAAGCCATCAAAATCCTCGAGGAGAAAGCAAGCAAAAAGCTCTTTGATCTTGGCCTCAGCAACTTCTTACTCAATACATGTCCAGAGGCAAGGGAAACAAAAGCAAAAATGAACTTTTGGGATCTCATCAAAATAAAAACCTTCTGCACAGCAAAGGAAACAATCAGCAAAATTAAAAGGCAATCGACAGAATGGGAGAAGATATTTGCAAACGACATAACAGATAAAGGGTTAGTAGCCAAAATCTATAAAGCACTTATCAAACTCAACACCCAAAAAACAAATAATCCAGTGAAGAAATGGGCAAAAGACATGAATAGACACTTCTCCAAAGAAGACATCCAGATGGCCAACCGACACATGAAAAAATGCTCAATATCACTCATCATCAGGGAAATACAAATCAAAGCCACAATGAGATACCACCTTACACCTGTCAGAATGGCTAACATTAACAACTCAGGCAACAACAGATGTTGGTGAGGATGTGGAGAAAGAGGATCTCTTTTGCATTGCTGGTGGAAATCCTAGCTGGTGCAGCCACTCTGGAAAACAGTGTGGAGGTTCCTCAAAAAATAAAAAAATAGAACTACCCTATGACCCAGCAATTGCATTACTAGGTATTTATCCAAGGGATACAGGTGTGCTGTTTCAAAGGGACACATGCACCCCCATGTTTACAGCAGCACTATCAACAACAGCCAAAGTATGGAAAGAGCCCAAATGTCCATCGGTGGATGAATGGATAAAGAAGATGTGATACACACACACACACACACACAAAATGGAGTATTACTCAGCAGTCAAAAAGAATGAAATCTTGCCATTTGCAACTACGTGGATGGAACTGGAGGGTATTATGCTAAGTGAAATTAGTCAAAGACAAATATCATATGACTTCACTCATATGAGGACTTTAAGACACAGAACAGATGAACACAAGGGAAGGGAAGCAAATATAATATGAAAACAGGGAGGGGGACAAAACATAAGAGACTCTTAAATATGGAGAAGAAACAGAGGGTTACTGGAGGGGTTGTGGGAAGGGGGATGGGCTAAATGAGTCGGGGGCATTAAGGACTCTACCTACTCCTGAAATCATTGTTGCACTATATGCTAACTAATTTGGATACAAATTAAAAAATAAAATTAAAGAAAAAAAACACACAGAAGAAGGGGACCCCTGGCTGACTCAGTAGGTATAGCATGCAACTCTTGATCTGGGGGTTGTAAGTTCGAGTCCCACGTTGGGCGTAGAGATTTCTTAAAAATAAAATCTTTAAAAAACACACACAGAATAGTGGTTACCTCTAGGGGTTGCAGGGGCTAGAGCACTGAAGTGTACAGGTTGGAAGCAGAATGACTTCTCACTGTACCATTTTTTTATATATTTTAAATGTATCATATTATACAGATTAAAATTTATTATTATACATTATCTTCTCTTTATCTCCGGGGTTCCTGTATTTCAAGATGGTGTGTTTGTTATGATCTTATCATTCACCCTGCTAGGAATTCAGTGTACCCTTTTAATTTGGAGGCTTGTGATCCTCAGTTGTGGGGAAAGTGTTGTATAATGTCACTGATAATTTCTTCCTTTCTGATTTGTTTCTGGAATTTCAGAAATGTTGGACTTCTTATTTTGAAACTCTGTCTTTCCTTTTCTTTCCTATTTTCTATTTCTTGACATTTTTATTTTACTTTCTAGAATTTTTCCCGTTATATTTTAACCTGTTGAAATTATATCTTGGTTATCGTATTTTTAATTCCCAAGAAATCTCTCTTGCTTTCTGATGCTTGTTTCATATCTACCTTTCTGTTCTTATTTTATGACTAAACTTTCTTCCCTGATAGCTCTGAGTGTACATGCAGCACACGCACATATTTCTTCCTGCATCATCTCTATGTTCTCTGGAGTCCTTCCTACCTGTCTCCAAATCATGTTGCAAGTTTTCTTAAATACCTGATTATCCTTGGTTATCCTTTTATCACTACGACCAAATAGTGATTTGCAAGCTGTGTGTACATGGACAGAACTGTGGAAAAGTGGGCTTTATAATAGGTGTCAAACCAAAAGTTTGGCCAGGGGCCCACTGACTTTTCATTAGGGACACTGCTCCCCATAGAAGTTGCCAATCTCTTATTTGGGGGGCAGGATTTTCCTGGCTGTGACCTTTGGTCATGAGGGTCTTGGAAAGGGGCTGGGTAATCTACCATCCAAAGGCCATCTATCATCTCTATTGAAGGCCAGCTTTCAGTAATAATTCCTCTATTTTCAGGCCTGCCCCTCACCCTCTCTCTGTAGTTATCAGTAGCAACTACACTGGCACCTCTTGAAATCAGTTTCTTTAGGGCACATTTCTAGTTAAGGGGGAGGAGGGACCAGGAAGCATAGAGATAGCTGCCTCTATTGCATGATTGGGAGGGAATCTGGGAGTACATTCATCTACATAAGAATGTTAAACCAATCTCCCACCCTGTCCTCAGTTTTGAGTAGATCCCACCTCCAAGTGTTGGAGTTTTGAAGGTTCTATAGGGAAAACTGGCTTTTAAACTTCCCATGAAAGAATTACAGTTTAAAACCATTTTTGTTTTGGGGGCACCTGGGTGCTCAGTCGGTTAAGTGTCTGACGTAGGCTCAGGTCATGATCTCATGGTTCGTGAGTTTGAGCCCCACGCTGGGCTCTGTGCTGACAGCTCGGAGCCTGGAGCCTGCTTCGGATTCTGTGTCTCCCTCTCTCTCTCAAAAACAAATAAACAATAAAAACAATTTTTAAACCATTTTCTTTTCAATTAAAGAGACCAATAATAGAAGTCTTGCTGTGAATTGTCTGATGGAGTGGGGTCTGTGATGCTTGATCTGGGTTGAGAGACTCGGCAGGAACTACAGGTCAGAAGCTACATCACTCAGGAAGTTGGCTGTTACCTGGCAACCATTCCAAACTGTATTAAGACCGCTAAGTTGTCACCATTATGAACGGAAGTTCGTATTGTTTGGGATATGAGAATGTATTCTTTCAGGGGATATAAAGGGGATATAAAAATAACCTTAATTCGGCACTAAAGAGGCTTTGCTTTGTTACTCTGACCCAAGACATGTGGGGAAGTGTGCAGTTTCCTTTCTTTTTTTTTTAATGATTTTTGTTTTGTTTTGTTTTTGTTTTTGTTTTACTTTTGAGAAAGAGAGAGAGAGCGCAAGTGGGGAAGGGGTAGACAGGGGGACAGAGGATCTGAAGTGGGCTCTACGCTGACAGCAGCGAGAGCCCTGTGGAGAGCTCAAACTCACGAACTTGTGAGATTGTGACCTAAGTTGAAGTCGGATTGAGCCACCCAGGCACCCCAGCACTTTTCTTTTCCTTGACGCCAGGAGCTCACTATCATAAGTGGAGAGCCCAAAGTTATTTAATGGAATGGAACTCAAAAATTAGAATATTTTAGGTTAAGTAATTTCTTTCATTGGTTGTATTTAGCAGTAGAGGAAATGTGTACTTGTGGTGTAATAGAGGCTAAAAGACAGAGCAGGGTGTCAGGGAAATTAACACTAATTGTTCAATAAATATTCTTGAGTTTGAATGCCATCCCATGCATGGCACTTAATCATCCATATGTTCCATTGCTTTCCATGTAGGAGAGATCTTAGCCTCTCTGCTGGACTCTAAATCTCATCTTAAACTTCTCAATGATGCCAACATGTTATAATGCAAATTAGATGAAGCCCGAATGTGTTTTATCGTGAACCTGGCAGGTAAAATGAATGAATGAATGAAGATCAATTATATTAATAACTTAATATTTTCCATTGCTTAACATATGCCATCCATGGGACTAAGTATTACAGAAGTATTAGTTCACTTATTCTTACAACCTCCATATAAGACACCGTGTCAGTCAACTCAGGCTGCATAAGTTGTGCCGCAGGCAAAAACAGCCCCCAGATCTCAACGACCTATGACAACACACATTTACTCCTCACCCACACAGCAGGTCCATGATGAGGCTGCACAACAGGAGTCCAAACGGTGCAGCAGCAGTTGGGTGAAAAGTGGGTGGTCTCAGGTGAAGGGGCAGGAGAGATGGTGAACCGTGAGCTGGTTCTTAAAACTTCCGGTTAGAAGCAATGCTTGTTACTTCTCTCCTCAATTCAGGGGCCAAAGCAAGAAACGTGATTGCGCCTGGCCTTCATGAGTCAGGGAGATTTTACTGTATTTCATGGAGGGGTATCTCAAATCATGTGGCTTGTCTGATATCAGTGGGTGAGGAAATGCAATCCTTTACCAGGGAGGCCAGCAACTATTTTGAATAATACCATCTACTACAGACAAAACAAAATCAGCAAAACCGGAAAAACCCCCACAATGTCAAGGATTTAATTGTGCAGACATGTCAGAATCGAACCCCGTATCCCACTTTTTAAACAGAGAAAGGGGGCACCTGGGTGGCTCAGTCACTTAAGCGTCCGACTTCAGCTCAGGTCATGATCTCACCATTCGTGAGTTCGAGCCCTACGTGGGGCTCTGTGGTGACATCTCGGAGCCTGGAGCCTGGTTCGGATTCTGTGTCTCCCTCTCTCTCTGCCCCTCCCCTGCTCATGCTCTGTCTCTCTCTACCTCTCAAAAATAAATAAACATTGAAAAAAATTTAAAAAAAAGATGTTGTTTCTAAAAAAAATAAATAAATAAACAGAAAAAGAATTAAATTTTACTTGAATGATATCATTCCAGGGGGTAGTTGGGAAAGAAAAATAAAATGTTAAGATATTACCACAAAGAGTAACACCAAGAGATTTCTTTCCATAAGGGCCGATCTAATGTTATTTGCACAAATATTCAGGTTCCAAAATTCAGATTTCAGACAGCTTAGGTGGTCTCAAAGAGTCTTCTGGTTCACCTTGGGGATCCTCTAGTGTTTTACTTTCATTGTGTGACTCAGACTTGCCAAAGGCAAGAAATAGCGGAGAGGCAGTAAGTGTTATTGTTTGAAGGGGAAATAATTTCACCCCACCAGAAGCATGTCTTAGACTCTTGGGTAGTTAACCAATCTTTGCATTTTATTTCCTTTCTTATGGTTGCATCGAGTCTTGTCTGTCACAAGAGAAGTTAGTACATACACATCCCAGCACTATAATTTGTTTTCCAGTTTATTAGAAAGTTCTTCAAAAAGTCACCACTTCTCTGGTGTTAGCCTTTATTTTGCTCTAAAAGTTAGCCAGCTAGGTGACACTGTTTTCCTGAACGAGCCTGCCACCTTGTGGTCATTTGGAAAACCAGGCTCGGCAGCACTAGCCCTCTGCAGTCCTTTTCCCTTAGTAAGTATTTTTGAGCCCCTAACGTGTACCAAACCCTGTTCTGGGTACTGAGCTTACAACAGCGAACGAGATGGAAAAGAATCCCCGTCCTCCCGGACTTTATGTGTTAGAGCAGACGGATTGTACATATAATCCTTATATACAAAGGATTGTATATAAGTTAAACTTTGGAAACGTGGTCAACCTTTATTTATTTATTCATTTTTAGATGGCTTTTTTTAAATGTATTTTTTTGTTGGTGTTGGCGGTGGTGGTTTTTTTTTCTTTTTCTTTTCTTTTCTTTTCTTTTTTTTTTTAATTTTGAGAGAGAAAGAGAGAATCCCAAGCAGGGCTCGAACTCACAAACGATGAGATCATGACCTGAGCTGAGATCAAGAGTCAGATGCTTAATTGACTGAGCCACCCAGGCGCCCCTGTGGTCAACCTTTATTACGTGTTAACAGAATATCCTACCTACGTGTAAAGCTCATCTTTCCTATATGTTATCTGCGAGCCACGCATCCCTGCTGCTATAAAGGTCAGCTCTTCCTTGCTTCTCAAGGACTCAGGGACTTGGCATCTATCATTCCCCCCTTTTTCTCCTACATTCTCAAAGTCTGCCTTCCCCTTGTATGTCTCCTTCTGTATATATACCCAAGTTCAATGGCTTCCAATAGAAGGCTTCTCTTAGCCCCAATTCTCTCCTGCTAAGGCTGCGTTTCTCTGCTTCCCATCACAGTAACGCTCTCAAAAGTTTGGTTTCTATCTCTGGTGCCCAGGAGAACCTTGTCTGCCTTGTTTACGGCTGAATTCCCAGCACTAAGGATAGTTTATTTAGTAGATGCCTGATAAACATGATTAATTTGCGTATGAATTCATACTGTCATCATGGCAACGCCCACCCCGCCCTGGTCCCTGGGTGATAGGGGATTCGTAAAACAGAAGCAGAAAGGGCTTTACATTGAAGAGAATCTTGTTTAGAACGTGGGAAGATTTGTTAACCTTTAATGGTCTCCAAATTTGCAAAATCAGGATTGGACTATCTTGGGAGTGAAAGCTACATGTCAGCCTTGGGGTGAGATCTAATTGGCAGTGGTATCTGGGTATAGGACTACGAATAATGTTTTGGCCCCGGAAACAATTCTGTGATTGATTGATATTGACTTATTAGTGATGTCCATCCTGGACGCAGGACGTGGCATTGACTGTACATCCTTGGGCAACTTGGTTCCCTCCAGCTCTAAATGTGAAGGATGATTTAAAAAGACAGAACCTCAACACGTTGCTGCGTGGTAGAGTTAAACTAGACTTTGAACAGTTCTCAACATTTAATTATAAATCAAGAATTAAACTCAGGCGCAAAATGGCAAACTGTAGTCTCTAGGAGTGATTCTCAGATAAGTGAAAGTGGATCTGTCTTTTATTTTATTTTATTTTATTTTATTTTATTATTTTATTTTTTACTTGTTTTTAAATGTCTATTTATTTTTGGGAAAGAGAGAGAGAGACAGAGCATGAGCAGGTGAGGGGCAGAGAGAGAGGAAAACATAGAATCCGAAACAGGCTCCAGGCTCTGAGCTGTCAGCACAGAGCCCGACGTGGGGCTTGAACTCATGAACCACGAGATCATGACCTGAGCCGAAGTTGGACGCTTAACCGACTGAGCCACCCAGGCACCCCTACATCTATTTTATTTAACTGGAGTTCATCTGATATCTCGTATCATGAAGGAAAAGTTATTTTTTATTGTTTAATATTTTAAAACGTTCCTTTCAGAAAAATGTCCTGCACTAAGTCAGTATTTTTTATGCTTAATATTTTATTTTCATTTAAATGTATTATTTCCCTTCTCTGCTGGATGGCTGACTGCATTCGCTTTCTTTCCCCCATTTTGCTTCCCCACAAGGAGGTAATTCCAGACCAGACTGGCAAATATGTCAAGCTATATTTCAATTTCTGGGACAATCAATGTGAAGTTAATGAAATTAAATACAATAAGCCTCCGAAGAGACTGTAAGCCCCTTTTAATGGATATCAGGATTAAATGCAAATTTTCATCCCCTTATGTGTCGGTCATAAATGTTTTGAGTCGATGAAAAAAACATCCGAATGGATTTCAAGAATGTAGTTTATCATAGTGAAAAAGAAAGATAAATGATTTGAGAATATAGAATATTCACATGAAACTCTGCATACAGCGTGTGAAGAAAAAAAATTCAGCGTGCCTTTTTGTTGCTTGCATTTATTTATTCGTTGCTCCCGAATAATATTTCAAGGCAAATAAAAGAATGCATGCGAAATTTTTGAATTTTTGAAAGGAAGCTTCAAACTTACTTTACTACAGCCTAGGGGTTTGAATTTAGCAGGGGTGGGTGAACTGCAGCCCCCCCCCCCCCCCCCCCCCCCGTCAAAGCTGACCTGCCACGTGGTTTTACAAATAAAGCTTTATTGGAACACAGCCATGTCCGTTTGTTTTCAAATTATGGCTGCTGTCCCGAGACCACGGCAGGGGTCTGCGGTGGCAACAGAAGCCTCCCCGCTTGCAACACCTGAAATGGTCACTATTTGGCCCTTTCAGAAGTAAAGTTTGCAGATTCCTGCCTTACCTTGTAAGTTTCTCCATTGTAGTGTGTGTTTCCGAAGGCAGGAACTCTTTGTTTAAGCTTCCTCTTTAATTTCTCTTATAAAAGTATCCATAACTTTGAGATGATTAGTTAATAACAACTTGAAGAAATACAGTATGAAACGCAGATTGATGCTGTGGGGCATATTTAAAATTTTTTACACCGCTAGTTATATGTGTCTAGGCCAATCCGAGGACGGTTGTGTTGGCTGTTTCTCCGCCCTCCGCTGGGTTCTGCCGCTGGTCCCATCCCGGAAGGGGGGCCTGCACAGCGGGACATCGGGCCCACCCCCTTCCAGCCTGCATCTCCCACTATTTCCCTGGGCCGGGGCCGGTTTTTAAAGCTTAGAGTCCATCCAGCTGGTTGATGGGAACAGCTGCTCTCAAAAATCTCTTGGTTGCGCCTCCCACCCTCAGCACTTTTGGCCTCAGGGGCTTCTGGTTGACACTTGCAGGCCCCTGAGCACATTCTAAGCAGCTGCCAACAAGATGTGGCACATCCTCTGCCAGAATCCCAAGGCGCCCCCTTTGGCGGACATGGGAGACCCCTTTGCCTGGGTCAAAATACAAGCTAAGTCTAAAAAAGGAAGATGAAACCTTAGAATATAAATATTTCTTGGTTGTATTTATTTTTTTATTTTTATTTTTTTAATGTTTATTTATTTTTGAGACAGAGAGAGGCCGAGCATGAGCAGGGGAGGGTCAGAGAGAGAGGGAGACACAGAATCGGAAACACGCTCCAGGCTCTGAGCGGTCAGCACAGAGCCCGATGCGGGGCTCGAACCCACAGACCGCGAGATCATGACCTGAGCCCAGACCAAGAGTATGACGCTTAGCTGACTGAGCCACCCAGGCGCCCCAGAATATAAATATTTATTACTTTTCTGGCAATGCAATACGGGAGAAGTCAATTTTGGCGCCGCAGTGTGTGTTTAAAGTTCACACCGAAATGCAGAAGCAGCTAGAGAGAGGGGTGAAGAATTGCGTGATGGCTGTCCCCCAATCCCCTGGGACTCTAGGGTCTCCGTGTTCAAAACCTCTGCTTCAGACTCCGCGGAAGAGGTTGCGGCAGAGTCTGGGGGAGGGGTGGCCGTGTGTTTTCAGTAGGCCTTCTTTCCCCGGGGGACAGTCTACGCGGACCACGGAAAGGCGTCCGCTGCTTCCCTCCTGGCGCCGCCCACGCGGAAAAATCTCACTCTAGGCTCCAGCCCAAATGGTCTGCCTGCACCACCTTATTTTTCCCTTCTCGTAAAATCGCTGTATAATTATAATAGCTTTCCAGATCCAGAAGTATGATATGAATTGTAAAACTCACGAGCTTCCTTTCCAGAATTAGGATTTGATGGCTCGTGGCGTTTGCTGGTTGACGTCATAAATGACCTCATGAGAAAATGTCTGTGTTTCCAGTAAACGTCGTTATTGCAAGATTGTCCTTTACACAATCCACGAGCCTTTCTGTCGCGGGATATACATCAATCCATTCCTCTGAAACGTTTGCTAGGAAGATCCGTCGCTCCGCACACCCTGGAAACCTTTCCTTTATTAGAGGAGAGTTAATAGTTCATGGCGTCTTGACCTTCTTTTCTTGGCTGCCAGGAAGCTTCGAGCTAAATTTCTCGTGCAAACGAAGCGACAGACCGTGTGCCACAGGTTTTCCCATTCCAGTGACGTGTGCCCTCCCATCCTGTTGACTCCTGTTTTTTATCCCTTCCTTGATGGCTCTCTTGGTGGCGCTATAAAATCAGCCCCTTTAGAACACATTTTTCTGAGTGTGTTTTATGAACTGCCTGAGGGATTTAAAGTCTCTTGTATAAAGAAGTTGTGGTTTGTATATGCAATGGAATACTACTTGGCGATGAGAAAGAATGCAGTCTGGCCTTTTGTCGCCATGGGGATGGAACTGGAGAGTGTTATGCTAAGTGAAGTAAGTCAGCCAGAGAAAGACAGATACCATATGTTTTCACTCCTATGTGGATCCTGAGAAACTTAACGGAAGTCCACAGTGGAGGGGAAGGGGAAAACAAAAAAGTTAGAGAGGAAGGGAGGCAAACCATAAAAGACTCTTAAACACTGAGAATAAACCGAGGATTTATTCTCGGTTTATTTTTATTTATTATTTATTTATTTATTCTCGGTTTATTTATTCTCGGGGGATGGGAGGGAGGGGAAAGTGGGTGATGGGCATTGAGGAGGGCACCTGTTGGGATGAGCACTGGGTGTTGTCTGGAAACCAATTTGACAAGAAATTTCATATTAAAAATAATAATAAATAAATAAACATTAAAAAATAAACATTAAAAACATTAAAATAATAAATTTCATATTAAAAATAATAATAAATAAACATTAAAAAATAAACATTAATAAAAAATTGTATAAACTTCAGCACAACCCAGTGCAACTGGAAATATTTCCATTTCCCAGATGAAAAGACTAAGGCTAAAAGAGATGAAGATCTGTGCTAAAACCCAGAAAGCAGAGGCAGTTGGGACTTGAAACCATTAGTATCTAAAAATCAAGCTTGTCTGCAGAGCCACTAAGATGTGCTGCCCGCGCTAGTCCCGCAGAGTTCAACAGGTTCGAAGAGAACGTCGAAGAATGGAACCAACTTTCCCATTAAAAAGTGACAAAGGGATGAACAGAAGACTTTAGTCAGTAGAATTGATATTAACCCTTTTTCATAGGAGACAGACTGTGACATCAAGTGAAACCCATACAGTGAATCAGCACTAGAAAAAAAAAAAAGTCTGATCCGGTCCGTAATTAAATATATGCAACTTAAAGACATTGGCACCTTGGGGCGCCTGGGTGGCGCAGTCGGTTAAGCGTCCGACTTCAGCCAGGTCACGATCTCGCGGTCCGTGAGTTCGAGCCCCGCGTCGGGCTCTGGGCTGATGGCTCAGAGCCTGGAGCCTGTTTCCGGTTCTGTGTCTCCCTCTCTCTCTGCCCCTCCCCCGTTCATGCTCTGTCTCTCTCTGTCCCAAAAATAAATAAACGTTGAAAAAAAAAAATTAAAAAAAAAAAAAAAGACATTGGCACCTCTGAGAAGTTGTAGAATGTGTTGGGGTCGGAATCTCTGGGGAAACGAGTTCTCTTAGTTTATTTTGGTTGCACTGATTTTGTTTAATCTCGTGGATGTGGAGGGCAAAACCATAAACATCAGCATAACAGTGATTGATGGATCCCATTTCTAGAAATGTAAATTGGGAAAATACTTCAAAATATGAGAACCATGTGTTGAAAGCTGTCACCGCAGCATTATTGGGAATAAAAAACAGAAAGGAAGAGAACTGGTCTCCAGTAGAAGATATGATGCGTAAGGTGATTTTTGAATCCGCAGCAATGCCGTTGAGTAGAAAATCACTCAGATATACCAAGGAAGACATTTAGGAAAACACATTATATAGAAAACAGAGCTTTGCGTGTGATCATCGGTCCATCAACTCCCAAAGTAAGTTAATATGTGGATGGCATAGTGGAGGCGAACTATAGGCGAACGTCTTTCTACAATCACCTCAAAAGCTGGGGAGGGGGGTTTTTTGCTCTAGAGGTGGGCTGGGGTGAGGTCGCCCAGACACCTGGTCCAGCAGCTGAAAGCGGGGTGCCAGGGCTATTAAGAATGTGCCAGGGCACATGCTTCATGTCAATTAGGCCACCAAAGTAAAGGTAAGAAACAGGAAGATTCAAGCAGCAGAAGTATGGGGTTAAAAAGCATACAGCAGGAAAGCTGATGGGAAGGCAGTCTCCAAGTGGTGATGTCTTAGCCCAGAACAGGTCTCTCGAGCACTGGTCAAAATTATATATTCTGAGTCCCAAAATAATGAGCGGTCATTGCAAAAATATTCATTCAACATAGAACTTGATAATATGGTGTCAGAGAGCCAAGCAGCCCTCCACCCCACCTCTGGAATGACACCAATTCCCGGTGACAGCCACTGGTAACAGTCTGGGCTAAAACCCCGTGGACATTTCCCCATATATTTATTTCTACCATAATGCACAACCCCACAGGTGCTAGTCAGCAACTGGCTTTGGCACCTGAGAAGTAGTTCTTGGCATCTTTCACACCCTTCCTTGTGTTCGGTTTTGATCAAATGAATATTTCGACTACAATGAAATTTCCTTTTTTGTTCCAAGTCCTTTTGGATGCTTTCAGATGGGGATCATGATGCTTTGTGCCAAATACTCTGGCTCTGAAATCATTCTTTCTGACATGGAGCTGACCTTATCTGAGTAGGAGATTCCTGGGCTTGAGACACAGGAGGGTCATGGCGTCTATTTGGGGGTCTTAGGGTGTGTATCCAAAGAGCAGAGTTGGCTAGATATTGGAATTTGGACAGCATTTGTGCTTGGAGAGGCAGGGGAAGCAGCATCCCTTAATTAATTTATAACAAAAAAATGTTCGTCCTCTGCATTCTGTTTGGCAATTTACTGTTGCACTTAGCAATTTATTTTGGGCACCATTCCTGGCTTCGGAGTTAAAGCAAAAATATTTTAATTACCAGTAGGGGCTGATCTGAGAGTAAAGGCAGGTAGCAACAAGGAATGGGCGAGACTTCAAGCTCGTGTTATTTAACACCAGAACCTCTTCAGTCTCATTTATTCAAAAGTGGAGCCATGCGAATAATTGTTCTACGACATTCTTTATGTCATTTAAAAGCAACCTGTTCTTTGAAGGGTTTAACAGGCGATTTGGGCGGAAGGGCAGCCAAAGAATTAAGAACTGTTTTCCTAAGACTTGAGGTCCCTGTGGTTAATCCCAGGCCTCAAGGCTATAGAAAGGGGTAGGGACCGGCTAGAAAAAGCCCTCGCTGGTGAGTGAGGCACACACCCTTTATCGTTGGTTTGATGTATTTCCTTAATAGAAAATGCTGGTGAGTAGAAAAGTATTTGGGGGCCAATGTGGCGGGGGGCGGGGAGGTGCGGAAATTACAGTGAAAGAAAGGGAGAAGGGAGTTGAAAAGGGGAACTGTTCAGGCAGAGCATGAGATTGTTTTTTGTTGTTGTTGTTGTTTTGCCCTGCTTTTTCTCCTGGGCAAACATGTTCCTAGCGTCTTGCCGAGGCCGGCTTGCTCCTTCCACTTGGAGTCCCATGCTTTGTTAGCACATCCAGGGTTGCTCAGGTTTCCCGGCTATCGTTTTACAGGACACAAAGAGGAAACTGAAATTGGGAAGTGAGGCTAAGCTGTTTCTCTTCCAGTTACTCGGCAGGTAGTAACAGAGGGTGGAATTCAAAAATCCCTGATGTCAATCTTTGGCGCCGCTCTTGAAGTCACCGCTCAGACTCATGTCATAGTCAAGGAAGGGGGTCGGTGAAGGGCTCAGGGCCCCTGCTAAGAGCAGAATTTTACAGCTCCAGACCCACTGCCTGCGAGACACCCTGAACCACACACACGGCAAGAGGCAGTTCCCCTGGCAGCACGTGCTCTCAAAACACATCTTTTCCGACTTCATGCGCTTTTACACCAAGGTTTCTCAACCTCATTATTATGGGCATTTTAGACTGGATAATTGCTGACTGCAGGGCTGTTCTGAGTGTGCTGCAGGATGCTTAGCAGCAATGCTCATTTTTACCCATTAGATGCCAGCAGCACTCCCCCCCACCCCACTTCTATCTTCTTTCCCCAAATGTCTCTAGATGTTGCAGGCTGTGCTCTGGGAAGTCAAAGAGCACCTGCCTGAGAGCCACCGATTGGAACAAAGGAAGTCTTTTCACTTGGATCTGTGAATGCTGAGGTGGTGATAATCACAGGGTGGGGGAAGTGAGGCAGGGAGAAAGACAAAATCAATGTACCGATTTCAATATTTTCCTTTGATCGAAAATCATAACGACACTGGGGCGCCTGGGTGGCTCGGTGGGTTAAGCGTCCGACTCCAGCTCGGGTCACGATCTCACAGTTTGTGAGTTCGAGCTCCGCCTTCGGGATCGGTGCTGACAGCTCGGAGCCTGGAGCCTGCTTCGGATTCCTCTCTCTCTGCCCTCCCCGGCTTGTGCTCTCTCTCTCTCTCTCTCTCAAAAATAAATAAGCATTCATTTTTTTTTTTTTAAGTCACAAATATACTTCAGGGTGGGGGGAAGCTGTACACTTTCATATGTCATATGGGATCTGGCTCTGTCTGGCCTTTGGCTTGGAATTTGTAGATCAGGCCTTGTGAACACCTGCCGCAATTTGGTTATCCGTTCAATAGCTTAATGAGTAGAGCTGAATTTATCAAATTCTCCGCGTGGTTCTCCTCCAAGGCTCTGGGTTAACACGTGGCCTTGGACAGGAGCTAGCCAAAAAGATGTCAAGCAAAGGCGGCTGGTGTGACAGGCCTGGCTGTCAGCATGCTTTTGCTTCACTCATCTTGGTTCACATCGTATTTGGGATCTGAATCCTTTTTACTATTCCAGAGAAAAGGAAGGGGAAGCGAGGCCGATGTCAGGCCTGGGGAGGTGGAGATTTGGGGGTCCAGGGCGAGGAGCTGTGGGTGAGGTTTGGAGGTGAGATGAGGTCTGTATACTAATCAATCGGAGATGCCTCAACTGACACACTAGATACAGTTGAAAAAGCTGAGCTCGCATTGAGGCTCTTGGAAACGGACTAGTAATTTCGGTGGCAATGTGTCCATTACACTGCAAGCAATTCCTTGGTAAGTCTTTTAGGAAAAATCAGTCATCGCTGAATAATTTATCTTTTGGATGAGTAATTTCATGATGCAGGCGATGCTTCACTGAAGCAAATTATGCAGGCAATTGAAAACGACACTAGGATTCATTTTACAACCCCGGGAAGTTCAGCTTTGTTTATTAAAAAGATATTCACTCCATTTGGAGAGTAAAGCTGGTTTTCACGAGCGTAATGCTGGCAGGTAATTAAATTTGTCATAAAATGTGCTTTTAACATATGCCTCCAAATCCATTCGTTTATAATCGAAGCAGCGAGTGACATCCACAATAGTTTTCTAAACTCCAGGGCTTCCTGAAGCGTGTGTTTTGAAAACGTTTTCAAGCGCACGCACCCTAAAAATGTTCAGATGGTAGATGAACAACTAAAAATCAAACTAAAAACATCAACAAATTGGATTTAATGGAAGACAAAATTGAGGAGACCCAAAGTCTCACTGGCGTACGTTTTTGCCTATTTCTTTTTTTTTCTTTTAATGTGTATTTATTTATTTTGAGAGACAGCATGCGCAAGGGGAGGAGGGACAGAGGGAGAGGGAGAGAGAATCCCAAGCAGGCTCTACTCGTCAGCACAGAGCCCGACTCGGGGCTCCATCCCATGTACAGTGAGATCATGATCTGAGCTTAATTCAAGAGTCAGATGCTTAACCCACTGAGCCACCCAGGTGCCCCTTTGCCTCCCATTTCTATGGCAAGCTGTGATCTTTTCTCCAATTGCACCTTGGAAAGGCTTGTTTTTTCCCATCATGAAAATTTAGCTAGAAGCACTGACGGTAACCAATGTTATTTTCTGCATTGTCTATTTTGGGAAACATTGGAAAAAGAGAAAACAGAAAGAAGGTAACATTCAGAGGCCTCTCACGCAAACACAATAGGAACGTATATTTACTAATTTTCAGATGACTTATTTACATGTCTGAAAGATCACAGAGTTAAAACTGAATGTTGGGGCGCCTGGGTGGCGCAGTCGGTTAAGCGTCCGACTTCAGCCAGGTCACGATCTCGCGGTCCGTGAGTTCGAGCCCCGCGTCGGGCTCTGGGCTGATGGCTCAGAGCCTGGAGCCTGTTTCCCATGCTGTGTCTCCCTCTCTCTCTGCCCCTCCCCCGTTCATGCTCTGTCTCTCTCTGTCCCAAAAATAAATAAACGTTGAAAAAAAAAAAAAAATTAAAAAAAAAAAAACTGAATGTTAATGAAATAACTATTCAGATGTCTTGACAAATACATTCAGCAAATGCCTTGAGTGTAAAATTGCAAATGCTCATCGGATTCGATAAAGTGAAAACTTAGAGGCTTGCTTAAGAGGACTTGAAATTCCATGGCCACACAGTTTTCAACCTGGAGTGACTTTTGCCTCCCAGGGGACATTTGGAGACATCTGGAGACATTTTTGGTTGTCACAACTGATGGTATGTTGGTGGTGGTGGTAGAGGGTGTGTGTGTGTGTGTGTGTGTGTGTGTGTGTGTGCACTCACTACTGGTAACTAGTAGGTAGACGCCAGCAATAATGCTAAACATCCAACAGAGCACAGGACAGCCCTGCCCCTATCCAAAACAAAAAATTACCCATCTCAAACAGGAGGTTGAGAAACCCTGCATACGGCCTCATAGATGATGTTCCGGAATAAGGGGCATAGGTTGAACATACTCAATTATTGAACATAAATGTTCAAATATATAAAATGCTTTGGAGGCAACCCTAGTTGTAATCCGCTCCACCCCGTTCTTGAACTATAGTTACTTCTTTGCTATTTCACTTCAATGGCAAGAAAAAAAAAAAAGAAAAGAAAAAGAAAAAAAAGGAAAGCAAGGAAAAAAAAACCACATAGAAACAAAATTGCCACTTTTTCTTACGCCCTTTGGTTAAAATGCGAACATTTCCAGCTTGCACGCGTTTTATCTGTCGTGGCCGCGCATGAACCGTAACTACCTGTGCAGTACGGTCGTCTAGCGGTTACCTGCATAGCCTCTAGCGACCTATAGTATTGGGTTGACATTGACACTCTGCTTAATTTAAATATAGTGAAGTTCTAACAAGTTTTTTCCCTGTTACCCGGACTTACCTTTCCCCAGTCGAATGCAGATGCACTTGCCTTTGGCGTCCTCCCTTTGAAGATACGGTTGCATTTCGTCGCCTCGATTTTGGAGGACAACCCAACCCCCAAATCTAGGCACGGGTCAGGAGGGCAGATCCACCCTCAAGGACAACTCCCAGCTCCATCCTTCGCTCTACCTGGAGGTGGGCAAACGTGAAAGCAATCCGAGCACAGCCAGAGGGCGCCAAAATGCCGCAAATAAAAGTTCCAAAGGTTCGGATGGTTGCGGGAAGGTAAAATTGGCTTTTGTCTAATGAAAGAGCTGCGGTTGTAAGCGTTGTCCCGTTATGTTTTGCATTTGCTTCTGGCCAACAGAGAAGCAAGGTGGGCATACCTCCCCACGCTGGTGGTTATTTTATGTCCCGGTGTGAAAGTGGCGGTGCCTCAGGGCACCCCGACACGGCTTGGCCGTGGCTTTGACCTGTGCGCTTCTAGGCAGCACTGCACCGGTTGCCTCGGCTAACCCAGTCTTGCCGAGAACTGGTTGCCTCTTTTAAAGAACAGACATGAAACACCGACGGTTCCTTCCCTCGGGCTCTTGTCCTTTCTCCTTCCTCTCCCAAGTCCCGAGAGCACGGTCGCAGGGACGACGCTGCCCAACCCCCCCAAGGCGGACCTCGGCGGCGTCGCTAGTCCCCAGCCGCGGAGCTCCGGGCTCAGCCCAGCGTGCGAAGGAGCCGCCTCGCCCAGCGCGCCTGGTCCTCGGGGGGCGCCGCCCGGACTTGCCTGCCGTTGGCAGCCTCCCTCAACCCCGAGGACCTCTGTCTCGATGGGCTGAGGGGGTTCGGCAGGTCACCCCCAACCTCACTGCCCGTCCAGGTATCGGAATCCCAGGCGGACGTCGCGCGCGAGCGGGATTGGGGTGCTGAGAAGGGTAGCAGGTGGCAGGGGGCGTCATTCACCACCGCCACGCAGCCCCTGAAGTCTGAGCGAGAGGCCGAGCACTTCCTATCCACCCATTCCAAAGGACCGAGAGAGACAGAGAGAGAGAAAAGAGGAGAAGAGAGAGAGAGAGGTGCCCGCAGACAGCCCCGGCGCGGCGGGGGAGGGGAGGCGGCGCGGGGTGTGGTAGTTGGGGGGGGGCGCGGCAAAGGAGAGGAGGGTAGGGTAGGGTGAGGGAGGTGGGGAGGGAGTGGGAAGCCCGCGTGCAGGGCAGATGGAGACTGGCAGGAGGGACAGCGGGATGGAGGGGAGGAGAAGGGGAAAGGGGACCACCGGGACGCGGGGAGGGGACGGGGTGGAGGGGAGGTGAGGGGAGGCGGGCGGGGCCCGGGATGGAGGGGAAGGGAGGGGAGGGAGGCGGGCGGGGTACGCGGGAGGAGGGAGGCTGGGCGGGCGGACGCGCCGGGGGAGGGCGCTGGGCAGGAAGGGGAGGGGGAGCGCGAGCGCGAGAAATGCAGAGGCTGCAGCGGCGGCGGCGGCGGCAGTAGCGGCAGCGGCGACGGCGGCGGCGGCAGCGCTCCAACTCGCTCCTCGCTCCGGGCTCCGCCGTCGAGCCGGGGAGAGAGCCTCCGCCAGCGGCCAGGCACCGGCCGGACGACGCCTGCGACCCGGGCCCCTCGGCGGCACCGCGCTCACCCAGGGCCGGCACAGGCACCCAGAGCCGGTAAGGAGGCGCGCCCCGGCGGCCCCGCCGCCCCCGCGGACCCGGGGCGCCGGCAGCCCGGGGGCCTCCGTTCGCCCCCGCCCCACCTCGAGGCCCTTTGTTCTCTCGGCGCCGCGGCCGGGGGCGTGGGGCGCCGCGGGCCTCGTTAGACGGCGCCCAGCGCGGGGGACCCTCCGCGAGGTTCCCGTCGCACTTCGGGGATGTGGGGTGATGGGGGGGCCCCCCGAAGTGGGTGGCTTCAGCCTCTCGCGGGGTGGGAAGGTGCGGGGGTGGCGAGTCTGGTAGACGGGAGATGCGGGGTGGGTAGCGAGCGGGAGCCAGCTGCTCGTGAAGGAGGAAATTGCCGAATGGGAAACCCTTTAAACGCACCGAGTCCCGAGGAGACGGTTTTGTGGGGCGGAAGGGAGCGTATCTGTCATCGGAACCAGTCGCAGCCCGGGAGGGAGCGCTGGGAGAGAGGGGCGCAGCAGCGAGAGATGGAGGGTGGGGGTGGGGTGGGGCGGGAGTAGGGGGAGAAAGAACACGGGGATCTGGTGTGATCCCAAGGAAGGAGGTGGCTCTTTGGTTCAGCAAATGGGTTTCCTTGACCCCGGGGGACTCCTGAATCCTGGCCTGCGGTGGCCAAGGAATGCGAGGTTCACACGACAACGTGCCCGCCGAAGCACCTCTGAGCGGATCAAAGCCTCCCCCCCCCCCCCCCCGCCTCGGACGTGGCCGAACTGCCTTCCCGCTAACCTGTGGGCCATCTCGGAGCATTTTATTTTTTTGCGAGGCTTCGGTGCAGAGATGCCCGGGGCGCCTCGCCTCCACCCTCGCGGCCCGGGCCGGGAGAGTGTGAGCGCGGACCTGACAGCGCGCGGTCCCCCCACGGCCCGGCTCCGCTGTGAGCCAAGGTTTGGGGTTCAGCAGGTCTTGCCGAAAGCGCTAACGCTGAAACCCGACGCCCGGTTCCTGTCTCCGTCCCCACGCCCCCCCTCCCCCTCCCCCGACAAATAAAAAAAAAAATGCGGAGTCCCTGGATGCGACCGCACACACAGCGCGCGGCTACAAACCGCATTCTTTCATGAATATTCATCGAATGCTCGGCTGAGCTCCTTATCTGCTTCCCCAGAGACATTTCCGCCTTGAAACGAACTCCTTGGACAGCCTGTGCCTGTGTAATTTTCACCCTGCTGAAATCAGCACAGCGCTCAGGGGTGCAATTTTAGTGCCTTTGAACGGGGTTGACACACCTCGATCTCCCTCGAGGCCACTACCTCGCGGGTTAAAATCCAACAGTAGCATCGAGGTGGTCGTTTTGCTGTAGGGGTGTGGATCGGCCTCCCCGGGATTCCAGCCAGGGCTAGCAGATCCTTGGTACTGCGGGCAAAATGAATGAATCGGGACTGTAATTACCTATTCCTTTGTCTTGGCCTCGCGCATGCGCCGGAGAGCAGGGTGTGGAGGGCCCCGGCAGCCCCATCTGATCTCTCCATCACCCACCCACCCACTCCCTTCCGAAGCCGAGGAACAAAGGCGTTTGCCCTAAATGTTGCGTGAAATCCTTGGACCCAAATGACAGTTTTTCTTTTATCCCCTCTGTGTGTATGTTTCTTCTTTTCCAGGTTATCTTTCATCTTTTGCTTTCTTAGCGATCTCAGTTGACGAAAAGTAAAGATTATCCTTGGTGATGAGAGCAAACTGTGGATTAAATATTTTAATGACCGAATACTGCTCTTTTCCTTTCTAGTACTGTCCATTGTTCTCTTTTCTGCAACATATTGCACCGCAGTGATGGTGGCCCTCGATTTGCATCAATTAACCATTTGACAGATTTTTGCTCCTGGTCCTTTCATTAAGGGACATTGGCCTCAAAACTAACAGTGGCTATCTGCCCCTAGTGTCACTACTTGGGAGAAATTAAGACATTCTGGCGTTTATAGGAACAAGATGGCCTACAAAACCCAAGGCAGAGAAAATGGTTACCTTGTCAGAATCCTAACCCTGTGTTTTCTCTTGATTCCTGCCTCATTGTTTTACTAGGGACCCCAAAAGGCCAACCCCACAGAGATGCAGATCACTGATAGGGCAGGAAGAAGGAAGAAGGCTACTGGGGCTGCAGGGGTGAAGATGGTCGATTGAATTCATAATGCTTCCTTTTTTTTTTTTTTTTTTTTTTTTGGTCAATTTCCAGCAGAAGCCATGATACATATACCTTTGGTGCCGATTTTCTTAACAATGATGTAACAACCAGATTATGGTCATTTAGATTTCTTTTTGGGCTTCTTTATTCTACCATCCAAAAAGTGACTTATGGATATAAAATAGCTAAATACTGTATTTTCGCAATAGCCCGTTATACTTAAAAGAATTTATGTTTAAGTATTCTTAGTACACCCTGATAGGACAGCATGTGGCAGGAAAATGGAAGTCTTCTCTTTTGTTCCTTTTAATAAAAGGATATTGATATTGACCACGTTTAATAGATGAGGGTGTGTACTTGATAGGGCTGGTACTGTCTCTAGTCTTTAGTATTGAGCAGCTTATTATGGTTTAGAGGGCTATCTTTTTTTTTTTTTTCTTCCTTTTCTTTTTTCCTTAAGGTTATGCTTTTGAGGGAGAGGTGAGTTAGAATACAGATGGGATTTGATAGCAAGTGTATTCCAGTATGCCCCCAATTCAGTGAGTCATGGGTTTTCCAGTGAGATCATTTTTAAGCTGAATTTGAAAAAATAATCAGTTACCTTATTCTTTTATCCGGCTAGTTTTTTTGACAGTCCTTAGCAGGTGGAGAAAAGGAGCTAATGGGCCTTTGGACAAAATGCGCCAACAATAACCATAGCAGACAGTGGCATTTTTGTCTTTAACTTTGCTCATCCTCTCATTATGGCATGCTGGGGAGAACCTTCTCTCCTGCTGGGTCACCCTAATTTGAATGTCCACTGCGAGAGCCCTGAGGGCTTCCACTCTGTCCTTGGAGGCATCTTTCTAATCTTACTGGATTTGCTAGAACAAACCATGTTATAGTCTAAGATGTGATGTGTTCTCTTTGGCTTTTGTGTTTTTGAAAACAAATTCACATTAAGAACAATTTAAAAACCATTTTTATTCCACAGTCACGATAAGTAGAGTATGAAAAACTCACTACGTTTGGGGGAGATTTGGTCACTGTAAAATGGATGCCTGTGTTATTCACTGTCGTTTTGCAAAAACTTGCAAAATCCAAACCTAATTTTTAAAGCAATTGCGGTGTCCTGTATATGCACATGTGTATATGCATATACACACACACACATATACACATATGTATATATATGTACGCGTGCTATAAAATAAAATCTTATTAAATGAAACTAAACTAGTTTAGTTATTGTACAGTGCTTCATACTGACGTTTGGAAAATGATCCATTTTTGGTCTTTCTAAATACGTAGGTGAAAGGGGGAGCCTAGCTAGTGTCTGAAGAAGCCCATTCCCAGTGCCTAGCAGGGTAAAACCAATGAATTGAATTGAACATCTTAAATTGAGATGTTCATTTACAGGCTTACGAACTCACATGGAGCATTAGTGAACATTAAAAGTTGTAATAAACAATGCTTACTAAATAAAGGATTTGTAAACTTGTTCTGGCTTCTTTTTCTGATCTCTTGTACAATTTGGTTTTGAAAAACATCCCCCAAAGGCCTGTCAACTATTGTGTGTCAGAAGTAATTGCTTTTGGTGTCTGGTTCTGTTGAAAGAAATGCTCTGATTCGCTTGGGCCTTCCTCTTTCTTCCATGTAGCTGACCTGCTCATTTTACACTTTCTTTATCAAAAGGTTAACATCTTCTTCATGATCGTTTTAGCTGGTGAACTGGAAGCCAGGTAACTGCTAAGGGAACACTGAGTGTATAGACAAGTTGAAGTTCTTGGGAAATTGGGTGCAGAATCTCTCATCAAGTTTTCTCGACTCAACTGGATCCTTTCCATTTATCCCAGTTCTTTAGATAACCCCATACAACGTGAACTTTACTCTTTGGCTTAATTATGGTAGATACATAATCAGGAGATAGCTTTGAGGTTGTGAATAGTCACAATTGTTAGTTATTTATTTATTTATTTATTTATTTATTTATTAAGAGAAAATAGTGCATTTGGGGGAGGCTTCCTAAGACACAGCGGAAAGTAACTGGGTTTGAAAAATCTCTAGACACTGGTTAAACCACTGTGGGCAAATTATTCAAGCCTCTCTGAATTTCACTTTCTTCAATTGTAAAATTGGGATGATAATTCTTATTTTTCTTGCCACAATAAGGACCACACGTAAGTCTAAAAAGCGCACAGGCACGGTGGCTGGCTCTTTGTGGCTTCTTGACCTCTCAGTCTGCAGTTGCAACACAGTCCATGTGATTGACATCCCTAATTAATTTCTGTATATTGAGCTGTATTTTTGTTCCGTGCTGATTAATCAAGACCTGAGGGGTTCAGTGTATTCAGTTAGAAATTGGATATTTCAATTTCAAAGTTGCTCAAATATCGTAATTCCCAACTACTGTCTTCATACATGTACATATTTGAGATTTAATGAGACCCTGGGAATTTGCCCCAAAGTGGATTGAATTAAGCCAGGGTAGCCACACTCATTGAATTTCCCATAGTTGCTTATATAACTCAAGAGGTGGCATTTAAATTCTTTTGAGAAAATAGAGGGGTAGTTCTAAAACCCACGGAAGCTCCCAGCCAGCCAAAGGAAGTTTTTTTGCTAAATACCATTCCCTACACCACTATTAAAGACAGACATCTAGGTAAGTGTCCTATGAGAAGATTGTCCAGCGAACCTTATCAAGAGTAAGAGGTGACCACATAGAATCAAATTCTTACCAGGATACAGTTAAAGTGTAAATATGAGAAGACACAAGCCTTGACATTGATTAAACCGCATTCTGTCTTTCCCTCTGGAAGTCGGGAATGGGGTGGCATGGACAGAGAGACTCATAGTGCCTTTTCCTTCTTCTGCAACCTGAGAACTTAAATAGCTTTAAAAATCAGGCTTTCCAAAGGCAGTAGAGAGTTTTTTGACGTGCCAAGGCCGTTGGTGAGGGGAGGTTTGCAAGTGGGCAGGTTTCAAAGTCTAGGAATAAATTCCTGAAAGCTTTAGAGATTTAGAAATAGAAACCATCTGCAAGCACAAACAGGGGCCCAGGGCATAAGGAAACCTCTCAAGATAATAGAGAAAAATGGTGTTTAGTGGGGCAGGCAAAGCATTTACGCAGTATTTCCTTCTTATCACTTAAACATTTTGTGAACTTGTTTCTGAATTGACTTTTTCCCTTCATTTTAGAGAGGACTGGGTTTCATTGGTGTGTTTTTTAAACTTCTCTTTGAAATAAATAGATTTCAGCCATTGTTTGTACCTTGTGTAGGGACTGTGGTATTTAGAAAAGCATGATTTGGAGGGCTAGGTGTGGTAGAATTGGACTTCGGGGCCAGATTCCCTGGCTGAAGAATCTTGTCTCAACCGTTTTACGAGCTGTGTGGCCTTTGGCAAATTGCTTCGCTTCTGTGCCTCAATCTCTAAAATGGGGATTACATCTAGAGTTTTTGTAAGGATTAAGTGAAATTGTCAGACACTTACAACACGGCCTCACATATTCTGCATGTCTTTTTTTAAAATCCGTTTTATTTATTTATTTAGATAGCACGAGTCGGGGAGGAAGGCAGTGAGAGAGAGAGAGAGAGAGACAGAGAGAGAGAATCTCAAGCAGTCTCCATACTGTCATTGCACAGCCCCAGCGTGGCTCGAACTCAGGAACTGTGAGGTCATGACCTGCGCTGAAATCAAGAGTCGGGCACTTAACCAACTCAGCCACCGACGCGCTTCTGCAAGTCTTTGTAAAGCACATTCACCATAAAGTGGTGAAAGAACCAGCTTTCTTTACTTCATGCTCTGTGTCAGCGACTTACACGCTTGTTTCAAAGAGGCCATCATCGCAAAACAAGCTGACGGTGGCGCCTTGGACAGGAGTTGGTAGAACACAGAACTACGTGGTTTAGAAACATCCTCCAGGTATAGCTATGATACCTTGAACATGTTGCCAGGACGCTTAACTGGTTTCAAAAGCCCAGAGTGGGTAAATCAGCACAACCCCAGCCTCCACAACTGGTATTAAAATGGGGGGGGGGGGGGAGAAAGTCCTTGGGATTTCAGAGACCTTCAAAGAAAGGCTTACTGTTTAGATATGTTCAGATCAGGGCAAAACTGTATCACCTGGGGAATAGACATAATTCATTCAGATTCCTGAAAGCACGCGGTTTTGTTGTGTCCTGAATCAAGACGCCTTCGTTTGCAGTTGAAAGGAGCGTCTTAATCATTGGTACTAAGATTAGTATAAACCAATCTCGATATTTAAAATTCTAAGGTATACACTTAACCACATCCCCACCACCCCGTTGCCAGGAGTAAAACCGAAGCTTCAATTATGCGGGACTGTAAAGGTATTGTTACCTGTTGACTGAATTATGTAATTATCCCCGTAGACACCTTAGTCAGCCTGGCTTCTTAAAAACAAAAAAGGAAGTTCTTTGGAGTTTCAGATATTTGGGTTTGAGGGGTCGGTCCTAGATTCAGTTTGAACCTTTTAGGCATTTAATTCAAAGATCTGCCCAAGGTGATTTGTGTTTTACCTTCTGGAGACTGAGTTTTGCTGTTGGGTGAAGGTAAAGTCATTTCCATTTTGGTTAAATCCTTTTCTAAATAGCTTTTTTTTTTTTTTTTTTTTTTTTTTTTTAACAGCTTTTTGAACCTTACGGATTTAGGAGGGAAATTATATTTTACTTTACCAAGAGGTTTTGGATATGGGTGTTGTAGCTTTTGAAAACTTGCCTCTGTGAAGTCTTGTTTTGATTTGTTTTGGTTTAATCTAGAGACGCTACAGGATGAGATTGGACACTTGTGAATATTTCTTGTACATCCTACACTCTAACTGAATTTTATCCCCTCAAACAAACTGTAGGATGCATTTTGCCTATGAATAAATGAAAAATGGAGGGTTGAATAATACACATAAGATTGCAGAGCTAGGGACGCCTGGGTGGCTCAGTCGGTTGAACACCCGATTTTCGGTGCCGGTCGTATGTCACAGTTCATGAGTTCGAGCCCTGAATAGGGCTCTCTGCTGTCAGTGCGGGGCCCGCTTCGGATCCTCTGTCCCCCTCTCTCCCCTCTCTCCCACTCATGCTCTCTCTCAAAAATAAATAAACATTAAAAAAGAGAAAAGATTGTAGAGCTAATAGGAAGTCCTATATTCCAGATCCATGTCTGATGGCCCTGTTCTGTCCAGCACTACACTGTATTTCCCATAAGCCTTGGCCATTTTATCTTATGTCCAATGGACATGGGATAACATGGGTAGCCTTCTAACATATTAAGATCTTCAGTGTTCATACAGAGAGAGTTGTACTAAGTTCTTCAATGAAAAGTTGCTTATCATAGAGATACAATGTGGAATAAATGTTTTAATCAGTAATACCTTAAGCGACCTATAGATTAGAAGTGCTTCTTATCCTAGTGAATATGGACTGATATCCTCAAGCCATCCTTTTCGAGGGGGTGGGGAAGGGGGAGGAGGGGGGAGGAGGGGGAGGGGGATGGCAACTACCCCTAATGAGGACTCTGAATGAATGTGGCTTTGGTTGGCCCCTTCACTTTCCTCCTTGCACTTCACAAGTGAAAGTAATCACTCAGATGCCTTACCTGTAATCCTACCTTCGTGGTACTAATCAGCGATGCTACTCGACCCCCTTCCTGCTATGTTGTTGGTTGCCTGATTAGAGACAAACTAAAGTCCTAACGTTGCCAACCCATTTTCGTTCTGCCTCCAGGCAGGATTCATTTACAGAAAATTGGTGGCTGCTTTTAAATACCATCCTAACCACAACCTCAGTCTTCTGTAAATAACTTGTGTCATTCCAACAGAAGGTTTGAAAGCTCATGACCAAAAACACTTATTTTGGAACTCGAGAGGATCTTAGAAAAGTCAGTGGCTTACTCAAGGTCTCATGAGCTGGTTAGTGGCTGAGTGGAAAACCAGGTTATTTCCCAATAAAGCCTCACTCCTGCCGCCTCTCCCTTGTGTGGAATTGAGTCAAACTCTTACTCAATGTCTGCAACTTAAATTCCTGCCATTCTTTTAACCTGGTACCATTTTGTGAAAATGTACTCTGCATCCTGTATGTCTCTCGCTGCTGCCCTCTCTCCCCTCCTCTGCAGAAGGAACCTCTTCCGCCTTCGACAGACCACGTGAGCCCCTTGTCTTCAGGTACCACCTGCTTTCTCTACGTGCCATCTTTCCCCCTCAACTTCTCTCTCTTCTTGCATTATAGGACGTGACTTCCTTCACATGCCAAAGCATTTATGGCATGCATTAAAATAACTTTACTCATAAAATGAAATGTTGGTGTCGTATCTGCGTTTTCCTCCTGAAATGAGCAGTGGTGCAGGGTTGGGGGTATTTTGTTTCCTTTGAGAAGAAATCCAGTTGGCTCTGCACTAATTTGGGGGCTGCAGAGTGAGTGGAACAGTCAAGCAAGACTCACTCAGGAGTCTCTTGGAAGCTCCAGTGAGCAGTGCTGTAGAGAACGGATGGACAGCAGCCTTCGTGCTGATTACTAGTGTTATCTGGCTTATTGGTTTGAGAGCTGCATAAAGCAGGAGGTTTCATCTTTTTTCTTTACAATCGCCATTAACAGTGTTTGGGCCGATTTAGAGGATTTCAAAGCGCGGCAAGTTTCTGCAGCAGTCATTAAAAGTGGAATGTAATTAAGTACTGAGGTTGTGAAAACACTTTGGCCAGACTTGAAAACTTATTTGAGCAGTGTAAATGCTGTATGTGCGTTTGCACGCGGAGAAGCCGGTGAGCTTAGTTTTGGCGAGATACGGTTTTCATTTCATATTTAAAGTGATCTATTTGGACATTTCAGTAAGTGGAGAATGAGTCTGATGAGTTTATATTTCTCCAGGGAAGCCTGCAGTAAATAAGTGACTTCACAGTTTTTAGACGGCTTTTAATTCTTATAGTCCTGTAGGTCAGAAACCTGGTCCTCAAATAAATCCAAATTAAAATTTCTTCTTGAAGGTTATGAAGAGATAGATGGTAGAGAACAGCCTTTCCTGGTTGAGCTTTCTAAATTACAAGTTTCCTGGATTGCTTGGCAAAGTGATTTTGATTACCTGTTGACAGGTCTTTAAACCACCATTACCACAGAGACTAATTCAACAGCCAAGTTAAGCGGTAACAAATCTAATTGGGGGAAATAATGTATCAAAAAGGAAAGCAACAGCAACCAGGTAGCAACTGTAAGAACATCACTATTTCTTAAGGATATTTAGAAGAAAGGTCTCGTGTCTTTGTACTGTCATAAGCTTCTCTGAGCTTGTCCTGAAAACAGTAGGGGCTGGAGGAATGTTTGCTGTCTTTGACCTTTACCTATGTTCTCAGCTGTGTCAGTACAGAATAACAGCGTCTGTATTTGTCTCAGGCATATTTGAGATGATTCCGGGAAAGAACAATCTAGAGAAATCCGTGATCTGTAGGTGGGAAGGGGGGAGATCACTTTATTTCCTCCTTTATCCTGTATTTATTTCCTCAGGAAGGTAGGATAAGGTGATGTGACCACTTGGGAATTTACTAAAGACATAATATGGTTAAGTAAGGTGGTCTGAAATCTCTGAATGACTCATTTTCCTGAGGAAAAAAAGAAAGAATCTCAGCAGTTGGTGGTGACAATAGCTCCTGGGGCTTCTTGTGATCACCTAACCCCAGTGAATAACACCCTGTTGACTGGAGGTTTACTGTAGCACCCAGGGTTTCCTCAGTAACCCTGGTGATCTTTTGTTGAGACCTCAAGACTTGAATTCCCAGGGCTCACCCAACTGGACTTTGGAAACCTCGTTCTAGAATTTCCAGTGTTTGGTTTTCAGACAAATAGTAACAGGTGTTTGTAGCAATATTCACCACCAGGTTGTTAATACGTGATTAGGAATGGTTTCCCAGGTGTGTGTTTCTTCATGTGACTCACATCTGAATGTTCTTCTTCTCCCTCATCCAATCTAATGGCTGACTAATGAACGGAAAGTCTCATTGAAGGTCTCGTGGGTGCAAGAGTCAAAAACATTAATGGCTCGCTCCATTCCCTTTCACCCTTTTGATTCTAACTAGTTTTGTTTCCACCAGGCAGAGAGCTTAGGTTTGATTTCATCTGTCCTAACGTCTCCTGGGTGGGTGGTCATCTTAGGAGACCCCAACTGGCCACCACGAAGAGAGAAGTAACTATACAGTGGAATTATAACCCATGATTTCACTAAGGTAGGAGTGGTAGGTTTAAGTGGAATAAACTCAGTGGGAAAAGAGTTCTCTTGAATATTGCTAAGATCTTACATTCAACTTTCTACTAATTCTGGGTGCAGGGGATGTAACAAAAGGTGATGTTTTTAAAAAAAAGTGTATCTAAATGTCAGTAGGCTTCACATTGCCCCCCCTCAGTCACCGAAACAACCCTGTTGATGAGCCCTTCCTGCTTACAAACTATCACTTTGGTGCACTTTGAACTTTAGTGCAACGAATAGTAACACAGTCTCGGACTGTATCCTTGCTTCTAGCAACAAATACTACAACAGGGTTAAGGAGAACAGGTAATCGTTCAAGGGAGCGGTTGGCCAATTAGGACAAATGGACTCGTGCCTCCCCTTTAACTTGCCTTCTTCAGTCCAGGAGCTACTATTTGCAGTCCCCTTGCCTGTATTGATCCCCATTGGCTGGGCTTTCTGCCTAGTGAGGTAGCCAAGAATCTCAGATAAAGGGCAAAGGAGTCCAGAATGATGTAATATTGCAAAAAATGTTGCTGCTGTTTCTAAGGGGAGTCAAAAAAGCTCAAGCCAGTTTTGAGCAGGGCATGATTCCTATTGGAAGAGGGTGTAACCTGGGGGAGATAGATCTGTAAAACCCAACCCAAACCCTTAGGGCATTTAGACAGTGTTCGCATTAGCTGCACGGAGCGTGGCAAACCCAGCAGGCCCTGGCATGTTAGCCACTGTTTGCATAGTTTACCTGGCAGAGAAATGACCCAACTGCTGACACAAATGTTTTAGAACACCGGAAGGCACAGTGGTCAGTGCGAGGTTTAATTGGCATTTGCATCTAAATCTGATTCTGAGAACATATCGAACTATCTCCCTACCTAGTTAAACAGTCCAATCTTGAGGGCGTGGGGGTGGCATTTGTGGGCAGTGGCGTTAACTTGTTAAATCTTGAAGTTTGTAAAATGCTTCCGAAAAGGAGGCGATGACTATACTTGGAGTTTTTGTACGGTCGTTTGGCAGCCATGTTTCTGGTTGGAGAGAGGGGAACACCACTCCCTTCTGTTTCTAGGAGCGTCTGGATTCCCCTTGTACAAAAAGTACGCGAAACTGTCTTGTAGGTCAACAGTCAATGACCTCTTGTCATTGAGCCCCGCTGCTTCCTCCTAGTGTTGGGGGGAGGGAAATAGTGCACGAGAGGAGGAAGAGAAGGGACAGGACAGGTGGGGAAACAAATATGTAGTAATAGAAGCGGTGGAAGACACCAATGCCTTGTTCCCGTCTTGGTCTGCTCGGGCTGCCATTACACAATACCACAGACTACATGGCTTTCACAACAGAAATTGATTTTCTCGTAACTATGGAGGCTCGAAGGATAAGACCAAGGTGTTGGCATGTTTGGTTACTTCTGAAGTCTCTCCTTGGCTTGCAGATAGCCAGCCACCTTCTTGCTGTGTCCTCATGTGGTCTCGTATCTGTGCACACAGCCATCCCTGACGTCTCTTCCTGATCTGTAAGCACAAGGTCCACCCTAATGGCCTCATTTTCATATAATGACCCCTTTAAGGGCCCCGTCTCCGAACATAGTCACATTTTCAGGTACTGGAGGTTAGGGCTTCAACGTGTGCATTTTGTGGGAACACAACTCAACCCCTAACAACTCATGCTTGATATTAGGAAAGGTGGTTTATAGTGAACTTTGGAAAGTCCTGGGCGAAAAGGTTTTTCACTTGTCCCTGCCCCCAAGAAGAGAGTGGAGAGAATCAATGGTATTTGAGCCCCTGGCTTGGTCCCCACCAATCCACGTGGGGCAAACATAAGTGCCTCCATTTGATATGAGATGCAGAGAAGTTAATTTCCCCAGGATTCGCATCACTGGAAACAATCAAACCTTGTATGAGATCCAGAGTCAGGTTTCTGTGGCTCCCTTGTACGGGGGATGGCCAAGAGTGCGTGCAGGTACTGTTCCCTCTGTTGTACTCATGACGGACACGGGTACGAGAGGCCTTGGAATCCCTCTCAACACAGTCTCTAGGCGGTTGCCGTCAACCAGTAAGCATCGATACGTGGTGAAGCCCGGTTTTCATTCTAGCATTATATTCTCCTTCTTTCCCTCTGCCCGAAGGCTTTCCCACTTGGGTAGCCACATACCCAAATATCACCAGACAGTGAACAAAGGGAGTGAGAGAAAGATTCACTTAGTGAGTACGATGTGAAGAACTAGCTACTGTCGAGTAGGTGAAGATGGAGTTATTTTGGGGAGGCCCTCTTTAAAATCTGCCAATCCTGAGGGCGCCTGGGTGTCAGTTGAGCATCCAACTCTCGATTTTGGCTCAGGTCCTGAGCCCAGCATTGTGGGATCAAGCTCCTCATCAGGCTCCAGGCTGAGCACGGAGCCTGGTTGGGATTCTCTCTCCCTCTGCCCCTCCCATGATCCCCCCCCCCCCCCCCCTTTATAAAATCTACCAACAGTGGCAATGGCAGAGACCTTGTTCTAGACGAAAGAGTAGATGGGATGCCTAGGCTAGTTGAAAATCCTCCACTAGCATCAAGGCTTATTGGTAGGAATTCACCACACACAGTGTCACCAAGGGGCAGGTTTTGATGGATGGAGACGTTAGGAGATGGGAGTTTTAACAAAGGCAAGTGTGGGCGGGGCCATTTGAGTTTTGCTGGAAAGTTTGCCTTATAGTGGGACGCTGGGGAGTGGAAAGTAGCAAGTGTCAGGAATCATATGATGTCTTTGATGACTGCAGACATCAAGCCTAATACATTTCGGGGTCTCTCCAAGCAACAAAACAAGTAGTGATACTTAAGGGATTTTCTTGAGGGGCATTTTCAGCACATGTGCATGTGGGTATATGCCTATGCTTAACGCTTTTGAGAGACTCTTTCTAAAAAACCAATTTTGCAACTTTTGAGGGTGTCCCATCAAGTAGTTCAACTACTGCTTTTTCTGTTTCAACTTTCAGGTCACGTCATGTTGTGTTAACGGCAGCAATAAAATATCACCTCGTTGATCCACCACTAAATTGAGTATAACAATTCAGTTTTACTACACCAGATAAACCACAGGTCCTAAAATAATTGAGAGTTGGTACTATTTAATATTTTTATAAAGGATTATAAGTGGTAAATTACTTTCTGCATAAAATTGCTGTAAGTAATAGAATTTTTAATTTTAACTCTTTAATTTATGCAACATCTATTTTCTTTTTTTTTTTAATTTTTTTTAACATTGATTCATTTTTGAAAGGCAGAGAGAGAGAGACAGAGTGCGAATGGGGGAGAGGCAGAGAGAGAGGGAGACACAGAAACAGAAGCAGGCTCCAGATTCTGAGCTGTCAACACAGAGCCTGATGCAGGGCTCGAACTCACGGACTGCGAGATCATGACCTGAGCCGAAGTTGGCCACTTAACCAACTGAGCCACGCAGGTGTCCCTATGCAACATTTATTTTCAAGCTAATGTCCACGGTTCGCATTTAGTGGCTCACTTTCTTGGTCAGCATCACCTTTTTCCACTCATTCTGGAAAACTAGGCTCTTTCTGGTGACTGGTGTACCTTATCGTTATCTCACTATGTTCATCGCCCTCTACTCTAAGCCATGAACCTCATAGAAGCTTCTATCCCTCTCCTTGATTACTGCCCTAATACTCTTGTATATCTGAGCATGACATCCCTCTGCCTAAGACTTTATATCATGATTTTCTGGTCCACCGACAATAAAATATGAAAATCCTACTGATCTGCAAGTTCCTGCACTAGTTTTCTGTTTACACTCCTTCGTCCTCTCTCACCTACCCTCTGTTCTCCAGCCACATGGCCCGCCTTTCCGTTCTCTTAGTGCTGTGTGCAGGCCCTGGCCTGCTGTTCCTTTTGCCTGGAATATACTTTCTCCCACCGTCCAAGTAGTCTTCAGTTACCACTTTCACAGAGATGCCTTTCCTGTCTGTCCCCACACCTCTTGCAGCCCTTAGCGTTTTTGTATTTTTGCATTTATCAAAACTGAGGGCATTATTTCATGTTTCCACCCCTCTCGACGAAAAGACCAGAAGGCGGGAGTGTACTGGTTTTGTTGACCCATACCAGTGCTCTGTGACAGTTCTGATACATAACCTAGCCCTCCGCATTTGTGCAGTGGACGAGGTTGCTTACCGTATATTATATGGAGGGCCCGTGTCTTCTGAAAATCACCTTTGGTAGTTGAAATGACTTCCATTTATGGACACTGTAAATTTCCCCTCATCTGTTGTGCTTACTATGAAGATGAATATCTGATGAACTCCAATTAGTGTAATTATTCTGTTTCCAGGCAGTAACTTTAGTAGTAATTGTTCTAAAGCCCTGAGACATTACGAATAATTAGTACTAATGGCTTATGCATCTAAGCTTCCTCCCTAGGTAGAGCCTCCGAGGAAGAATGAAACTGTGTTATTTGTGGGAAACAAATAGTATTCTGTTATGGAGTCTTTTCAGAAATAAACCACAGTGAGTGGAAGCTGGGGCTCATTACAGGTACATTTCTCATCCCTTCCTCCAAGTCACTGAATATCGAGGGTTTGCAGTGGATCCATCATTATTGAACAGCTTGACTAATCCATTTTCATAACCGCCTTTGGGAAGTGTCATGTGTTAGGCCCCCAGAGGAGCGTGCAGTTTTAAATCTTTACACATTAGTTGATGATAACAAATAAAAATGAGTTTAGCCCTGGTTCTGTGCTGTAACCACTCATTCTAACGCGTGCATTCTGCCAAGCCAGGAACTTGCTTCCATTCATCATTGGATGTCAGTTTCTAGCTCAGAACCTGTGGTCCAGTAAAGGGCCGGATGCACAGACGGGCATGTTTCAGGGCCATAAGGCATATGCCAGAATGTTAATTTATTTTACCTTCACGTCCAGGAACCAGCTGGCAAAGAACCTTTAGCCAAAATCATAGTGTTTCCTTTAGGGGTTGGGGGTACACAATTAAGACAGCATTTGTGATTCACTCCCCCTCTCTCCTCATTTCATACACTCCTCGATGGCCAGCGTTCAACTGTCACTGTCTCCTCCCTGAGCGTCATGCTTTACTTTGAACTGAGATGGTTAGAGAGTTAAAAACCCTCCTGTCAAGTCTGAGATCTCTCACGGATCTGTGTCTAGTTTCCTAAAACTGACTCTTCTTCATGGGATTCTCACTAAATTAAAAGACAATGTTTGTAGTTTTTTATAACGACGCGAAATGAATTTCCAAAGCAAACCGTATTTAGGGAACAATGATGCAGGGTTTCAGGAAACTATCTGACAATACAACTTGCTCCTTCTAAAAATGTTCCTAGGTATTGATATTTTACTTGCAAAATTTTTATTGTAATAGTTTTCTAACATATTAAAAGTGTAGTTACCGTTGAGTTGATGACCATCTTTCTTGCCTACATTTGTGAGCTGAGCTGGGAGAGGAGACGTATCACCTACATGATTTACACCCTAAACACTTGCTACTTATACTATGAGATCAATATTTCATCTTGAAATCATCTCATTTTAAACTTCTGTTTTTGAGAGAGAGAGAGGGCGCGAGCTCGTATGCATGCAGCGGAGGGGCAGAGAGGGGGGAGGGAGGGAGAGAGAGAGAGAGAAAGAAAGAATCAGAAGCAAGTGCCAAGCTCAGTGGGGAGCCCATCCCAGGGCTGGATCCCATGACCCTGAGATCATGACCTGAGCTGAAATCCAGAGTCGGATGCTTAACCCACTGAGCCACCCAGGCGCCCCGAAAATGGTCTCATTTTTAAAAAAATTTTTTTTTCAACATTTATTTATTTTTGGGACAGAGAGAGGCAGAGCATGAACGGGGGAGGGGCAGAGAGAGAGGGAGACACAGAATCGGAAACAGGCTCCAGGCTCTGAGCCGTCAGCACAGAGCCCGACGCGGGGCTCGAACTCACGGACCGCGAGATCGTGACCTGGCTGAAGTCGGACGCTTAACCGACTGCGCCACCCAGGCGCCCCTTATTTTAAATAAATTCAGGTTATGGATCGGCCAGCAGCATTGTCTGCAGCTGTGAGCTCCTCCCCATAACGCCCCTCACCCCTGCGTACAGAACGGCCCTCCTTATCCATCTAAAGGAGCCAGCCATCAGGGAAAGGGAGAGGACAGCTCTAGCTCATAGGGTCGAGCCAGTTTGATTTAGATCGGTTAGCAGACCAGAAAGAGCAGGGCCAACTCTTTGCGGGTACTTTTTTATCTGATGCACACTGTTAAGTCTCCCTAACTTCACGTTCTCTTGGGAAGCCCAGGCCAGGTTGCAGGTTCTGTCCTTGGAATATGTAATTAGCTGGAATGACATGGTAGGGATGGTGGGGCAGGAATTTACGACACAGACTGGATGATCGATACGCCTTTTGATGTGTATTTCCAAGCAGTTTACTAGATGATATTTTTCATCCTGTATTTTTTCTTAAACCCTCTGATGTGACCCGCGTGAAGGAAGTCAGCAGTAGTGCTGTAGATGTTTGGATTCCATCAAGTCTTTGAACTCCAGGGAACGTGCATGTGGCCCTCAGTCTTCTGCTGTTGTGGGTATAGGCCTCGCCTCCCCCTCGTCAGTTGTGAAGATTGTCCTATTTCTGTTTTATAAATATGTTACTGGGGCAGATGCACATGATGTAGCCTCACATATTTGCAGCCAGAAGTAAAAAAAAAAAGACAAAAAACAATGCAGCTAAAAGATATAGCTATTGCTTTTGCGATGAATTTATCCTTTATTTAATTTTTTTTTTAATGGCTGTTTATTTTTGGAGGAGAGAGAGAGAGACAGAGACAGAGACAGCAGGAGTGGGGGAGGGGCAGAAGGAGAGAGAGACACACACACAGAATCCGGAGCAGGCTCCGGGCACAGAGCCCAACGTGGGGCTCGAACTCCCAAACCGTGAGACCGGGACCTGAGTGGAGGCCGGACACTCAACCGACTGAGCCACCCAGGCGCCCCAAGACCAAGCTTTTTAACGGCAGTCCAGATGAGCAGCCCGTGTGGGATTTTTCTGCTCTGTCAAATGCAACGTGGGAAAAGGCAAAACCACATTAAACTCTTGCAGGATTAATGTTTGTTTATTGGATGAGCTGGGAGATGCAAAGACCGGTTTCCTTCCTTTAAGGAGCTCACGGTTGATGAAGGCAAAGAGGTGCACCAGTAATTAGAATGAGACAAGTGTTGGTCTGTAGATGTGGGGGGTAGAGACACTGGCCAGAAGATAGCCATTAAATTAACTACACGGATGAATCATTACTTTTTTTTTAATATTTATTTATTTATTTATTTATTTATTTATTTATGAGAGAGAGAGAGAGAGAGGGAGAGAGAGAGAATGAGAATGTGCTGTCAGCACAGCCCAATGTGGGCCTTGAACCCATGAGCCCTGGGATCATGTCCTGAGCCAAAATCAAAAGTCGGACGCTTAACCTGACTGAGCCACCCAGGCACCCCTCGGTCATTACTTCTGTCCTTTCTCTGTCCTACTGTATGTCACTTGACCCACCTCCTTCACCTGACCACGCCATGTGAGATATTCCGGGGTCAATTGGTTACCATTTAACGAGTTATGTGAATATCACTTTTGAGAATATGAATTTCGGGATTGATTTTGTTTCATTTAAAGGTCTTAATTACCAGATAGAGAAGACGTTTAGATATCTTACATTCCCATCAAAAACAAAGTGCTTTAAGGATTAGAAGTGGAAGGAAAAGCCTTCCAAAAATAGTTCTTAAAACACAGGAAGAATATACTTTATATCTCTAGCATACGGTCACTGAAGGACCTCTTGGGGAAATGTCCCCAGCTGGTGCCCTCTCCTGCCAGCCTTGCAGCAGGGACAGGATAGTCCTCTTGAGAGAATGAGGGAAGGATTGCTGTTGCTCCCGCATTCAAGATTCTAAGAAAAACTCACGCTGGTTTGTAGGACCCAGCAAATCTGTATCCTGGTGATGTTAACTTCTTGAATCCAGAGTATAAGTGCTGTTTGTCCTTCGTTCCAGAGAGAGATGTGATCTCTAGGAACACAAGTTGGGGGGGGGGGGAACCGCATTGAAAATGACTCTGAAATTACATGTGGCATATGATGAAAAGGGGTATCTCTACACAAAGAAAACCTTTTGTTTTGATAACATCTACTTTGGAAAATGTTAATTTCCAGAGTTTCTTCGTGGATTGGGTAAGTTTGCAGTGCTGTTCATATCAGATCATTTTTCCGTTAATGTTTTGTTATAAGAATATTTCCCTCCATATCTAGGCCCTTTTGCCCTAATGTGTTGCTTTCTCTTGACTCCTAAGTTGCCAATAGTTTACAGAAGGAGCTGAGACTCTTGAACATGATTTTTTTTTTTTTAATATCTTAACAAACGTAGGGCAAGGTTGGTAACCAATTATTTTCTCATTCCTCGAGCCTTTAGTTTCCAGTCTGATTTTTACTACCTTGTAATCTCTAATGGCTGATTGACAAATGATTATTTCTTAACTTCACAGGACGTGGGAGCCCTGTCTGCTTACTTGTGGTTTTCCTAGAGCTTCAGACAGTAGGTGGTCCAGAGTATTTCCTCCATGTGAATCAATGTATTAATCCTCGGGATTATTCTGCCTTGGGGAAGAAAAGCAAAAATGACTTATTATGACTCCTGAATATACTCTGAAATAGATTCTGTCTTACAAGTTTAATTTTCATGTCATTATTAAAAAAAATTAATAATAGAAATTAAAGATTTATATTAAGTCTTCACAGACTCTGATATGTAAAAGTTGAGTAGTAGTTCAAATGTGGTGAATAATGCATACTTTTAATTAGATCATATTCTAAGAAAAATCCGTAACACCCCGTCTTGATATAAATAAATCACAATTCTGTGAATCAGAAAAACTGCTGTGTTACGTGTAGTTCCCCTGAAATTTTCAAAAGCTGAAATTTTTCTGTGTACCTTGAAAGTTTGTTCATGGAATCTTCCAGCCCACACTGCAGTAAACAGCCAAGTATTCTGCATCAGAAGTGTTGTAATAAAGACTGATAAGGCTGTCTGATTACGGACATGAAGAGCCTTCCGTGAGCTCATCTGGAAGGGTTTTCTGAATTAAAACTAAAGGTCTTAACATTGGTGACTTGGATAGCTTTCGTTATGGAGAAGGAAAACTGCCGAAGCCTGTGGTTGAACTTGCGGACGTCACAGGTGTGGACCTGGGGGAAGGAAGTATTTCAGTGAGGATTCTGTCACTTAACTCTTGCTAGGTGTCCCCTCGTGTTACTTTCTAAAGTCAGCATGCGTGTCTCCAAACCCGTGCACAACACGATGTGTGTGTGAGAAGAGACTGTTTAGTTACGTAAATGCTTATTTGTGGGGGGTCCTTGTCTTTGCAGTTGGGTGCTTCCGTTGACACTTTATTTGGTTTTTGACTTAAAGTTTTTTTGTGATTATACCTATTCTATGGTCTAGGTGCCTTTCTTTTTTCTCTTTATTGAAATCTTTTTTTTTTTTTTTTTTTTTAAATGACAGCACTGGACTTTTCCTTCTCCATAAAATCTCCATAAAATCTTGGTTCTTCTCCATGTTCCAACTTTCTTATACAGGAAAAGCGATCACTGTTTTCAACCAACTCGATTTACCTAGCTGGCTATCCAGGTTTTTATGGAAGCCAAAATAAAACTTCAAAGCAACTGAAGACGCTGGAGCCTCCCATCTTTCCCTTTCAACTAACACCTACCGATGTTTATCTTGGGAATAATTTGATGTTTATTTGATGAAACGTGTAGTTAGGTGTTAATGGCCATGGATGTCGGGCTTCAGAACGGTGCGCAGAAACCTCTTAAGATTCTGTGTTGAGCATTTGATGCTCTGTGGTCAGGGGTTTCTGTGGCACCCTTGAAAGCGAGGAGTTAAAAATGCCTGCCTGGCCCCCACGTGGTCTCCTCGGAATGTGCTGGAGGGGAGTCACAGCCATTTCCTATCCGACCTCGGCTCACCTTTTCCTCTTCGTCCCTGCCATCTCTCTGCCTGCCTCACACTGTCTCCAGTTTGTCATCCTCTTTTCTAGCACCAGGAACTGTTTGCCATTTCTGATGAATATCTGAAGTGTGGCATACACGATATTGCGATGGAAACATGACTCGTTATGAACTGCATTCAAATATTGCTGTGACAGTGACTTCTCGAGGAGTATGTGGAAATTTCTGTTGGAGCGTAAGCTCTTCATCACCAGCTTTCTGTTCGACTTCGGTTATCTTTGGTAAACTTTTAAGTATGTTTCCGCTGAAATGAGGACTGTCCAGTTCTGATAAATGCCTAGGAAAGGAGGATTGGGTTTAGTGCTTGCTCCTTTAGCCATAGAAGAAGCCGAGGAAGGGGAACCTGGGTGGCTCAGTCAGTTAAGTGTCTGACTTTTGGTTTCAGCTCAGGTCATGATCGCACGGTTTGTCCATTTGAGCCCTGCGTCGGGTGCCGTAACTGACGTTGTGGAGCCTGCTTGGGATTCTCTCTCTCTCCCTCTCTCTCTGCCCTTACCCCAGTTGTGCCCATTCTCTCTTCAAAAATAAACTTAAAAAAAAATTTTTTTTTTTTTTTTTAAAGAAGCCAATGAAGTTGGCTTCATCCAACAGAATATACAAATGTGTTGGTGGATAAAACCATGCAACCCCTTACCCGGGTAACCCATCGATACTTGTCTGAATATCACACATTGCCTTTAGCTCTTTCCGGAAGAAGGTATGGCATGCATGATAAGTCTTCTCATTTTCTCTTGATAAACGATTTTTGAAGCCACCAAATTCAGGGTCCACATAGATAGGTCAGCGTTGGTACATGTAACAGAAGGCCGTATGTTTGGTGATAGCTGTTGACCCCACTCGCCTCTTGGGATGGGTGTTGGTGTCCCGAAGGGCATGTCCAGACAGCCCAGGCTATCCATCTAAATTATAGCTTCATTTGTCTCCCTTCCAAGGCCTTGCGACACAAGGCTGATCCTCATTAGGGCCCTGTTAGGATTGCAGATATGTGTGGCATATTTGCATCTTATAATGTCCTTTTACGGTTGAAAATACAAGCTTCAATCAGGGAGACAAAACTGTTTTAGTCTGGGTTCCCCCTGAATCCGTGAATTGGTACTTGTTCGGAATCCGTTTTACTGGTAACCAGAGCGGGCGAGGGGCGGAGAGAGTGGGAGACACGGAATCCGACGCAGGCTCCAGGCTCTGAGGCAGGGCTCGAACCCACGACCCGTGAGATCTGACCTGAGCCAAAGTCGGATGCTTAACCAACTGAGCCAGCCAGGCGCCCCACGATTCATTTTTTTCAGCGGTTATTTTGCAACATTTTATAATCTCTTTTGATTACAGTATAATAAAATGAAGCCTTTTGGTCTACGGAACACAGGAGGTGCCATGTGCCAAGCCTCACAAAGACTGACATTCTAAGATAGAGCAACCTAACGAGGGAGGTACTGTTGTCATCCCATTGTACAAATGATGGAATTTTGACACAGAGAAATAAGTAAGAGATCATGCGGCCAGTGTGACTTCGCCCTCCTTGGTCTATATTCCGTGCTTTCCTAGTCGGTAGAAAAACTTACTTTGCTGCTTCCGATTTGGGTAACTTTAAAAAAATTTTTTTTTTCAACGTTTATTTATTTTTGGGACAGAGAGAGACAGAGCATGAACGGGGGAGGGGCAGAGAGAGAGAGGGAGACACAGAATCGGAAACAGGCTCCGGGCTCCGAGCCATCCGCCCAGAGCCCGACGCGGGGCTCGAACTCCCGGACCGCGAGATCGTGACCTGAGCTGAAGTCGGACGCCCAACCGACTGCGCCACCCAGGCGCCCCTCGATTTGGGTAACTTTAATGTGACTCCTTTAAGTAAGTGCTGTACGTTAGCTGCCGTCGGTGGCAATGAGCTAGATTCCGAGGCTCGCGTAGGTTTATCCCGGAAGTGGAGCAGCCGTCGCCGTGCCTGTGAACCCCCTGCGGGCCGCTGGTGTCCCAGGCACCCCCTCCCCTGGTCCCTGTGACTGCATCGTGAAAGGGTGTCATGATAGACGCACCTGGACTTAAATCCTCGTTTCACACCTTATTTATGTCCACATTGGCTGGATCCAGTTCCTCCAACCTTCTTAGCTTCCATTCCTTTTGTGTCTAATTCGACATGAAGGAGGTCTGCTTCTCGTTATTGTAAGGATCAGCCGGGCAGGGAACACACCCGAAGAAGGAAGGGGTGGTGGGAATGCGAGCTGGTGCAGCCGCTCTGGAAAACCGGATGGAGGTGTCTCAAAAAACTAAAACTGGAACTACCCTATGACCCAGCAATGGCACCACCAGGCATTTATCCACGGGACCCGGGTGTGCTGTTTCGAAGGGACACGTGCACCCCCATGTTTACAGCGGCACGATCAACAGTAGCCAAAGTATGGAAAGAGCCCAGATGTCCACGGATGGATGAATGGATAAAGAAGATGTGGTATATGTATACAACGGAGCGTTACTCGGCAATCAAAAAGAATGAAATCTTGCCATTTGCAACTACGTGGACGGAACTGGGAGGGTATGATGCTGAGCGAAATTCGTCAGTCAGAGAAAGACAAAAATCATGACTTCACTCCTATGAGGACTTTGAGAGACAAAACAGATGAACATAAGGGAAGGGAAGCAAAAATAATATAAAACCAGGGAGGGGGACAAAACAGAAGAGACTCTTAAATATGGAGAACAAACTGAGGGTTGCTGGAGGGGTTGGGGGAGGGGGGGATGGGCTAAATGGGTGAGGGGCACTAAGGAATCTGCTCCTGAAATCGTCGTTGCACTAGATGCTAACTAATTTGGCTGTAAATTTTAAAAAATAGAAAATAAAATAAAAAGTTACAGAGAAGGAGGGAGGCAAACCCTAAGAGACTCCTAAGGACTGAGAACAAACTAAGTAAGGGCAGATGGGGGTGAGGGAGAGGGGAAAGTGAGTGTGGGCAGGGAGGAGGGCACTTGTTGGGATGAGCCCTGGTGTGGTATGGAGGCCAATTTGACAATAAATTATATTTTAAAAAACTAAAAAAAAGAAAAAAGAAGGAAGGGGTGGTCTTTTCCATCATTCCCTTCCCTGTCTTATCTAGATCTTCATTTCCTTAGAGCGTTTTTGACAAATTGTAATTATTTTGCTTGTGACTCTGTAACTCTTAACTATCTCCCTTATTGCCTTATGGCAGCTTTGTGCTACCAGCCCCCAGGCGTTCTGTGCCCGGCTCTGTTTCCAGCGTCCTGCACCTTGTATCTCTTCAAGGAATAGTCATCTACCGCCAACCCAAAACCAAGCAGTAGAGCTCTTGCCAAAACGCTCATCAGAAACCTATTCTCCAGTGCAGTATGTGCTGGGGACGATGTGAAATCAGCTAGAGTTCGTTCTTTGCAAATATATATTGACACCATAAACTGTGAAAACAGGGTTCAAGATTTCTAATTGATATTTTAGGTTGTCAAATAGTAGAATATCGCTTCCTATTCTGTGGGAATCTACATGTTAAATATTGCCAATATATGCCTTCTTGATAAGAATATGTACATTACTGGGGCGCCTGGGTGACTCAGTCAGTTAAGCGTCCAACTTCGGCTCAGGTCATGATCTCACAGCTTGTGGGTTCGAGCCCCGCGTCAGGCTCTGTGCTGACAGCTCGGAGCCTGGAGCCTGCTTGCGGTTCTGTGTCTCCCTCTCTTTCTGCCCCTCCCCCACTCACACTCTGTCTCTCTGTCTCTCTGTCTCTCTCTCTCTCTCTCAAAAATAAATCAACATTAAAAAAGATTGAGAATATGTACATTACACATTCCCAGGGTCTGCAGGACAGAATAATTAGGTGAAAGGTTGGTCCATCATCGTGTGTGTGTGTGTGTGTGTGTGTTTAACTAGTAATTTAATTCATGATAATATATCATTGGATTTATGCTTATGAGTCATCTGCTTTAACTTCAGACCGCATTTGGTAGAGTTGTCGCTACTGTTTGCTTTGTGTGTATAGGTGAAAATTGTCCTGAGCTTCCAATGTGAATAAAATGTAAGAGTGTCATCATGTTGGGAGAACACATTCTCGCTTGGGAGTACATTATCCACGAATACCTGGGGACCTGTGTTGTAGTTAGTAACTCTTGCCATGCGGGGGTCTGACATTGAATCCTGGGACTTGCCTCTTCAACCCCTATTTTAGGGAGGTGGGAGGTCAAGGTAGAAGGACTCCGAGTTACCCACACAGACACTACGATCGAATGCACCGTCAGATCCTAAGGTGAGATTTTAACCTAAGTACAGCTTAGTGGAAATGCGTCATTGAATATATTTTTGCGCTGAAGTACATTGAAGGTACCTTAATTACGGTTTTTTCAAACATACTTAAGTGCCAATGTTGAAATAAGACATTTTCCCCTGTGGTGGCTATCAGATACATTTTGTTAAGGTTTTTTCACATTTAATATTTAAAAAATGCTAAAGTTATTTTACAGTTAAACGTTAGTTTTCAAAACATTGTGTTTTGCTGTCACTTTGAAGATAAAGTGTCTTTTGTCATTGTTGCTGCTATTTCTTCTCCCTGGAGTTTTTCCATTAATACCGTCTGGCCTCCCTATTCTATTCTCATTGTTAAGAGACATTGCATAAGTGTTACATCTAAATGCTAGATATATGATGTTTTGTGTATACATCTATACAAATCTATAAATACCACTTTGCCTCTATGAGTAATTCCATTGTTTTGGTAAACATTCTCACCTCAGCGATTTAATGTCTGAAATTCTGAGATTAATGATAAAAAAACTGTAATTTTATAGGCTTCTAGAAATTACTAGGCACTGCACAGAAAGTTACATCACTTTTTTCTTTTTCTTTCTCTCTCTACGTAGAGAATCTCCTCAGTCTTTACTATTAGAAAAACACAGAGAAAACTTGCTGGGGTGGGAAAGACAAAAATGAAGAAAAGGGCGAGGGAAGGAAAAAAAGGAGAGAAATTAATTGTGTAGGGTAGCTCAGCCAGCATCAGGATGGATTATTTGGAAGCGTCAGGATTCAGAGTGATGGGCGTATGATGCTCAAGCTTGTGTATTTGCTTTCGTAGAGTCAAAACGTAAAACTGGGAAGTGTAGTGAATTAGGATAGGTTGAATTGTATCAGTGAAATGTGTGGATAGAGAAATAAATGTCAGGAAGAGTCTAAAAAAGGAAGGGGATACAGGTTTTCTAAAATCTTTCTAGAATTCTTGGAGATGGCTTCATAGTAGAGTCCCATTGTACTCAAAGGTATTTGGAGAGGGTCTTTCAGCCAGAAATGATGGCCACAACTTGTCCCAGCTTTGAAAATTGGCTTCAGCTCTTCAGAGGACGTTCTCCATTGTGTTGACAAGAATAGAGCCCTCCCCATAAAAGACCTTTGGGAAGCTGGAAATTCTAGATCACAGGGGCCACGACAACCCTGAAAACTAGGATGAAAACTGAGCCCCCGTGATGGCAGTAGGGGGCCAGTGAGAAAGAGGGGCCTCATTCCCCAATTGGCCATTTCCCCAATTTGCTTTACAAACCCTTCCATGAGAGATCTTTTTCAACATTGCATTCTTGCTCCGTCTGGATCTCTGGAGATCTGAACTCTGGCTGTGACCGTTGAGGAGAAGCACCTAATCTTCTATCAGTCGTCTTGTATCACCTTATGAAAGTCATTTCAGTGAGTGTTGGGTTTTTCCTCGGATTAAAGTTCTGAACATGAATCTGAGAGGCTTTGTTTGACCCAGAGCCCCTCGGACTGAATAGAGTCCACTGGCACTCTAAAAAGATGTGGATCCTGACTTCGTACATATGGCTGAGTGACGATAATGTTTTTATTTGGTGCAGAGGATTAAAAAACCTAAATGTTACTGTGTCTTCAATTCAACGATGGAAGAAGTCCGTTGAATACCGGACTGCCCACTGGATGTGTGTTCCATATACTTTGGTTTGTCAGTTGTAACTCTTATCTGGAGTGTTCCTTCTTCAAAGGGTACCTGTGGTTGGGAATCAACTTTGATGTGGCCTCTAAAGTTCCTGGCCCAGCACTTAAGCTGGCCTTTGGTGGAATAACTCCTCAGCCAATTTTAAGAAATTGTATCTCTTTCCGTATAAGACAGCGGCAGGAACGGAGTATGTGAGAATGGCTGTCTAAATCCTCTGACACGTCATATGTCCCAGATTTAACTTAAAAGAATTGGTAGACTTTGTGTTAAAAGAATCAAGGGATAAATGTGCTGCAGAGGATTTGGAAAATATTTAGCATTTTTGTGGTCTCTTTAACAGTGCCCCACTGTTTCCTGGGGCAAGGGCATTAGTGATCAGAGAAATTGTGAATCTCTGCATCTGGGCCACCGTGGAGCTTTCTTAGGCATGGGCTGGCTAGTACCCCGGGGTCATGGGTCTGTCTGTGTCTTGTTCTCAGTTGCTTGTGATTATTTCTGTTCAAACCGATCTGAGACATTCCAGACCTGGGGGAGTGAACGGATGGTTTCATGCTGGTTGATATTCTGGTAAATATGGGGCGCCTGGCTGGCTCAGTCAGTAGAGCACATGAGTCTTGATCTTGGGGTCATGAGTTTAAACGCCACCTTGGATGTTGAACTCACTAAAAATAAATAAAAATAATATTCTGGTAAATATCTTTTAGATGGTTGTGTGCAGTCCTAGGGCTAGAATTGTCACCTCAGCTATATATGCAACAGTCTCTCTGAGACACACACAAATTTAGCCACTGTTTGAAAACTCGTGGGATGAAAAGACCACGTTCGGATCTCATGTTTGTTACCTGGAGACAATGACCGATGATTGTGCCTATGAGAGCAGCCTCTGTTGTGAACTGAATCCGTTGAAGTGAAAACAAGGATGCCATATTTTACTTACCTATTTCTTTTGAGAGAGAGTGTGTGTGCAAGTGGGGATGGGGGGAGTGCAGAGGGAGAGAGAGAGAGAGAGAGAAAATCCCAGGCAGGGTCCACACTCAGTGCAGAGCCCAACTGGGGGCTCGATCTCATGACTGTGAGGTCATGACCTGAGCCAAAATCAAGAGTTGGATGCCCAACCGCCTGAATCACCCAGGCACCCCAGCCATACCATACTTAAATTAAAAGCTTATTGTTATTATTATTTTTTTTTTATCATGTGCTGTTGCTGTGTGTGATAAGGCGACAAAGCGTTGAACTTCGGTGCATCTGTGGCATTAATTCTATAGAGGCCTCCCGCGGTGTGAATCTACATGGGGGGAAGGGTCACGTAAGCGGAATCGTTAAACAATATCTGCTCCGGAGGCAGTTGAATGTGACCGTGGGATATGGTGGTGTTTGTGTGATCGTTACCGCACGGACAGTGCGATGTTTATTCTCTGGCTGAACATTCTCATTGCGTACACTTGAGGATGAATAAAACCAAGCTGAGACGTTGACCAAGCTCTGTCACTGAGGTGTCCTTTCAAACTCAGAAGGAAGGAGGCAATGTGTTTTCCACTGTGGGACGTGAGCTACTTCCAGCCCATAGTACGGCATGGCTTCCTACAACGAGCGTGTTTATGGTTGCCTACCATTAAACAAGGGGGCACTGGATGGCTCAACACCCTCCCGTCTTGATAAAAATACACGCCGCGTTGCAATTGTGCTTTTGTTTATAGCTTTCAAAGTGCTTTTATGTACGGTGTTAGGGCTCCTCGATTACCTTTTTTTCTAATCACACACCACCATTGCACAAGTCCCAGCATCTCTTAATTACGGAGGGCCTATACCACATCGTATGAAACTTTAAACATGTTCACCCCTCAAATTAAATACGCTTTGCATTAACTATAAATCTGTGTGTGTCGATCTGTGGAGGCTTGATGGCGTAACTATTACTGTGAACATTTGTCTTTGCCTGTTCAGGCAGCCCTAACAAAATACCCTAGAGTGAGTGGCTTAAACACTAAATATTAATTTCACTCAGCTTGACGCTGGGGAAGTCCAGGATCAAGGTACCAACAGATGGGGTGTCTGGTGAGAGCCCTCTTCCTGGTTGGTAGGGGACTGTGTTCTTACCATCGTCTCCCACGGTGGGGGGGGGGGGGACTCTCTGGGGCCTGTTGGCAAAGAGCACTGATTCCCTTCATCAAGGCTTCCCCCGCATGACCCAACACCCACGTACCTCACAAAGGCCCTGCCCCTGCACACTGTCATACTGAGGGTTCGGTTCCAACATAGGAATTTGGTGGGGTGCATCAGCATTCGGTTTATAGCAATAGTTACGTACTTATTCGTTAAACTCTGGAGGACTTTTTGAATTTTGGAGGCTTTATTTTTCTTTCCTTGAGATCTCAACCTTGCAGACTTTACAGGGCCTTTGAGAGCTGACACCTTTGTCCCACGTCCGCAGGGCCTGTCCTCGTCGCTGGCCTTGCATTGCCTAACCTCCTGGTGGGTGGGTCTGACCTGGGTGAGGCACGGCCGTCCCTCTGGCAAAGCCTGGTTTTCTAGCCGGAAGCAAATCCAAAGGTAAGAAGCTCCTCTCTGACTGTGTGCCTGGCCGAAAGTCGGAGTTTTAATCTCCTTGGGTTGCGGTGTTGGGGGTCTTTTGCATGGTTGCTCCCCCCCTGAGCTGCGGCACTGGCCAAAGTCTAGATAGATGTGATTAATCGGCCTGGAATTTGAAAAGCCAAATTCAGTCACTAGATCCATGAGACCTTTTCAGTCCTGTTCGGTCAGTGGTAAGGCAGTTGCCAGCATTTTCTTTTGTGTTTCTTTCTTTGTTTTGAGAATGAGAGTTGGGGGGGAGGGCCAGAGAGGGAATCCTAAGCAGGCTCCGAGCTGGGAGCCAGAAGAGCTGGGAGTCAGGTGTGGGCTCAATCCCACAACCGTGAGATCACGACCTGAGCCCAAATCAAGAGTCCGGACGCTTAACTGACTGAGCCACCCAGGCGCCCCTCGCTGTCCCCCACCTCCCCATCCCCCACCAGCATTTTTTTTAACCCCTACTTAAAAATCACTTGACACACAGCTGCTTCACCTTTTTAAACCTTCAGGGTAGACTTTCTCATGTTTTCTATAAATGGCTCTTTTTTTCCCCCATGCTAACATGTCTGTCTCTTTGCCGGCTTTGTGCCTTCCTATTTCCTTAATTTTTCTGAAACCCACAACTTGAGCTCTCTCTCTCTTTTTTTTTTTTTTTTTTCTTTTTGGACCATCCCTAAGGCTTCTCATTTGCATGTGTTTTTTTAGGGTTCTCTTTTACTTTTACTTATTGCTAAGACCCTTGCTGGTGTGCTTTGGTCCATCCATACTAAAATACACCAATTTCCATGTGATGGTTTTTGTTCCACTTGACTATAAAAAGTCACTTTGTTCTGTATAGAAACTTTGTATTTTATAGGAGATGTATTTTTGATTCACTTGTCTGTTTTTAGCTGCACTGACTTTACAGTAAGTATTAAGAATCAACCTAATTTTTGTTACTATTTATTTTCCACAGTGAATTCATTGAGCAGGCTTGCTATTTTCGGGTGATTCCAGACTCTGACCACTAATTGTTAAGAAATGTATGTGTTTAAGAGATGGTCATGGGGAGGAGGGAGTCTTATGAATAATTTATTGCCAAATGTGTTGAGATATTTTTAACCTGAATTTTTGGCACTTAAGGAATGGGTTTGAGAAATTTACTCTTAGAATTAGATTTTTTTTTTTTTTTTGCATAGATAGAACAGAAAATTTAAAATTATAATGGCTTAAATGAGAGAGAAGTTTAATTTTCTTTTACATAAAATTCCAACGATGGGCTCCAGGGCTGATGTGGTAGTTCGGTGGTGTTTTCAAGATACCAGGGTCCTGTCTTTCAGCTGCCATTCTCAGTGTTGATTTGTGCCCTCGTGGTTCAAAATGGCGGCCGGAATGCCAAGCTCTCTTTCTTCAGAAGCACGTACAACACTTTTTAGATCATATTTTGTTTGCCAGCACTTAGTAGAGGAGTTGAACTTATTTTACATAGGAGAAGGACACAAGTAATTGGATACCAGAGGGGTTGTGATAGTGGTCGTGTGCGTTGGTCCACAAAACCCCCATATTTCTGCCGTGGCAGTGGGGGTGGGTGGATGGTTTTAGTCTCTTGGATGGGAACACAGAAAAAGAGTAGATTCAGGTAGGTGGGAAAGGTGGTAAGGAGCTCACTTGGGGAAATCTTGAGTTTGAAGTACTCAAGGGATGTCCGTGTTGGGTCAGTGGTATACCACAGCGTGCTCGAGTCTGTAGCTCAGGAAATAATAGTCGGTAAGCTGTAGACACTAGACAAAGGAACCTTAGCATTCCAGAAGGCTCTTGAGACTGTGCACGTGGGTGAATCTCTCAGGAAAAGCAAGACAGCTGAGTTGACGAGGACTAAAGGTGATGCCTCCGTGAACATTTGAAGGAAGTCACGGACAGAAGAGAGAAACTTAGGTTGAGGCTTAAAGGTGAGAAAGGTGTGTGGGAAATTAGAGGGAAGCAATAGGTGTGTTTTTATTTTAGCTTCATTTTTACCATTGGACTGTTGTTTGATATAATGGACGCATCACAAAGATGAACATTTTAACTTCAGAAAAGGCTAGGTGTGATATAATCTGAAGGGCACACAAGACTATGCCACCAGCTCAAGAAAAGCACTGAGGTCCTTGTTGTCTCATTTCATCATTAAAAGATCCTCTGAATAAATCTTTTCTCACATCAAGGTGTTATTATCCCCATTTTACGCTTATGAAAAGCAGGCTTGCCGAGGCTCGGCAGTTCACTCCATGCCATGGGGCAGAAAGGGATTAGATCCCTGGCTTGGAAACCAAGCGCATTTATTGGTTCTGCTCTGGATTTTGTGCCTCAGTACCCTGACTCCTGAGAAGTTGACTTGTCAGGAGATTTTGACTTGGTAAGAGCTGTGCTGTTGCTAACAACCCAAGTCCCTTTGCTCTCAAAGAATTAAAAAAAATTTTTTTTTTAATTTCTGAAAAATTAAAAACAAAATTTAAAAATTAAAAAAAAAAAAAAAGGACTATCTTGTTCGCACTGGCTAAATATGTTCATCTAAGACTAGATTAGACCGGAATCTGCCAACTTTTCCTCAAGGGACCAGAGAGCAAACATTTTAGGCTCTGCCGGCTGTGTGATTTCTGTCACCACTACTCAAGTCTGCTTTTGCCGCCTGAAAACAGAGGGGGTGCGACAATGAATGGGCATGGCTGTGTTTGTTTGTTTTTCGTGTTGAAAATAGCCATTTATGTATACATATATATAACTTTATTCTATATAACTTTATAGTTTGTCTTAATGTTATCCATGCGAAGTAGATCATTGGCATTTTTAAAATGAACGAACAAAAATAACCAAACAAAAAACCGCCGGATGCGGCCGCCAGATGAGGATATACCATCTTTATTTTGAAAATTAGAAGACTTTGGCCCTTCAAGACTAAGCGACTAGTCAGAAGTCCCTAACCCGTCCAGCATGGCGATAGCATGAGCATTAAAGGGTCCTCTTTAGATCTGACACCATCGGCTTCCAACACCTTATTTCCTACTCTTCTTTTTGTCATGTGTGAGAAATGGAAGGTCTCTTTATTTTTATCTTTCTTTCTTTAATATAATTTATTGCCAAATTGACTTCTATACAACACCCAGTGCTCATCCCAACAAGTGCCCTCCTCCATGGGCATGGCTGTGTTCTAATGAAACTTTATTTGAAAAAGCAAGGGGGTGGCCCCATTTGCTGGCCCCTGCTCTAGAAGAAAGGTGAATTTTAGAATTTCTCCTTTTTTTAAAAAATTTTTTTTTTTAACGTTTATTTATTTTTGAGACAGAGAGAGAGCGAGCATGAACGGGGGAGGGTCAGAGAGAGAGGGAGACACAGAATCTGAAACAGGCTCCAGGCTCTGAGCTGTCAGCACAGAGCCCGACGCGGGGCTCGAACTCACGAGCCATGAGATCATGACCTGAGCCGAAGTGGGACGCTTAACCGACTGAGCCACCCAGGCGCCCCTAGAATTTCCGCTTTTAAGCCCGCAAGTAAAATCATCTGACAAAATTGTGAAAGTAGTGAATTATTCCCCTTTGTTTCCAGAACTCGAAAAATACGTAGCTGATTTTGTTCTTAAACTTGACCTTATCTCTAGAACGATCTTTTCTAAGTGTGATGACCGTTCTGAGAGGACAAATGAAAAGGGTGAAATTGGAGTCCCCGTTTTGTTCTCTATTTTATTTTCCTGTGTGTAGTCTTGATGGGATTCTGAGTTACCAAGGTCCTTCCAAATGTCTCAATGTCATCTGTCGCTTCCACGTCAACCCCTAAGTCACAGAGGACCTTGACCACCAAACAGACTTCTGAGTTGCTCTGATCACCATCAGGGTGTATCCTGATAGCCACACTGGTATAGACTGGAATCTGTAGATGAGAGGAGTCGTGGGTCCTCACACTGTTGGCAGATTTGCATGCATTTTACTCCCGGGCGGTAAGAAGACCACCTCAGGAGTCTTCAAGGAACAGAAAAATCCTTCAACTTAGTTGCTTCATCTAGTGTTTTTTTCTTTGTATAATGCCGACGTACACAGCTATCATGGAAAAAGCTTTGTAAGGTGGAATTGGCTTGTTGGTGGTTTTACAATCTGTTCAAATCTGTATTTGTCCTGCAGTGGAGAGTTTTTAGTAATTTCAACTAGATGATTTTAAGGGCAATCTCTTCTAGAAGAACACACCAAGAGGACTTTAGTATTTTGTGTGCAAATAAGTGCCGATTATGACCAGTGAGCGTAATTAATTTGTAGGAGAGTCATAAGCAGATTCTCTGTTCTTTCTAGCTGTTGGTTCTCATTGATTTGTAAGAGACAGAGCAAATGTTTGCTAAGATAATTGTAATTCACCTTTTGTGTGTTCCTTTTCATCGCAGGCATTGCGTGGTTCAGGATACACCTTGAGCACCTGCACGCTCATTGCCTTTGAGTGCTATTATGTATCTGTTTGACCTTTGGCTCTCTTCATGACTTATAGGAAAGAAAATATTTTCTCCTTGTGCGAAAGTTCTCCTAAAGTTGCGGTGACTGGAGGAGCGGAAAGGCTGGGTTTGGGGAATCCCGAGAGTCCGCTGTAATCACACATCACAGTCAAGTTCCGCTAATTCTAAATAAAGAGTCCGTCGTGCCTGCCATAGAGGATGGTTTGGATCTCAGCATAGTCTACTTTTCAGAGTTACATTACAAGTGGAATAAATCTGTGTGAATCAGTTAAATGAAGTAATTTGATAAAAACATTCAATTCAATGGGCGTTCATTGCCATGAATCTTCAGTGAATAGTGAAGAGCTCAGTGACAGTTTTGAAGAACTACAATTATTTCTCCGAGTTTCATTTGATGAAGAATTGCAAATCCCACATTCGAGTTGTCACAGAGTGTGAGTCACGTGATCCAGAATCATGACTTTCTCCTATATGGCGTGCCTGGTACTGATTCCTAAGACATTTTAGGCTTAAATTAGATGAGAGTTCCAATATAAAAGTGGAGAGGATGAAGCTTAACACACCATCTATGCCGGATGTCTTTGTTTCATATATGCCACGTTGACCGGTCCATCAGTTGACATTAAAAAAAAGTAACGGTGTTCTGACAACTGGCCTTTATTTTAATGGGTGCCCCCCCTCTTTTATGGGTGGTCTTAGGAAATTTTAATTCACTCTCTTCCAACTGACTGACGGCATAGCTTTGATTTTTTTTTTTTTTAAGTTGTACATAGTAATTTATTGTAACCTGCAGTGCTCCTACTTACACGTTTATTTATTTGGACCCATTGCTCTAAACACATCGGTAATTCTGGACACGAAAATTTTTTCTCTCTTGGTATTTACCGAATTAGTGTCTTAGACGTCTCACGTGTTAGAGACGAATTGGCTCAGTCCCTTTGTTTTACAGAAGAACGTTGCAGGTCCAGAGATGTGAGGGACAAGTGTCCGGTCACCAGGGCTAGGGGAAGCCATCCTAACAAAGATTCTCTTTCCCTGTGATTCAACTGAATCAATTTTTGGTCTCGCGTTCTTGACATAGTAAACTAATCTGCCCACTTAATACTTTTGTAAGTCTGCTGGGATTTTCTCCATTGAAACCGACTCGTGAGTCAGAGGTGAATATTCCCTTCCCAGCGTTTCTTCTGTATTCTCCTTATACCTAACAGTCACCTGGAACCTGGTGACTTACCGTGGCAGTGCAAGGCTGCTCTGTGTTTTCTAATCCCTCACCCCACGCCCATGCCTTGTGTCAGTCAGGAAATGTGACTTGTAACCCGCTGCCCTCTGTGTTACAGGTTCAGAAGTTGTGGGGCTGCAAGGTTGGTGACAGGAAGGAGTAGTGGAACTCTCAGAATCTTGACCGAGGCTGAGTTTTGCCAGCTTGTGAAATCGGGTCGATTTTGTCACGTTAAATACGTCTTCTCTATCATCCCCACCTTCTGTTTGAAGTGGACAATATGTGTGCCTTTGACTTTCTCATTAAGACATTACACCTCTCCTCAAACACATCTGTCAAAACTAAAGATTGCTTAAGACTCACACTGCCAATGGTGCATTCTGTTTAGCACCGTCCTCCAGAAGAGAGTAGGCTTATAGACGGGGAACTCCAGACACCCACATGGGAGACTTGGGTTGAGTGTAGATAGGATCCTTGGTCTGTTCATCAGAAGGAATTGTGTCAGACTGAGTGAATCATCAGTTGTCTGACAGCAGCCTGACTTCCCACCCTTGCCTTAACAACCCGCCCTGTTCTGCATCTCAGATGGTGCACCAGAACTTTGAAAGACATCCCTAGGAGAGCCTAGAAAGACTCATTAGGAAAGATGTGGGCCACTGACTATGTATTTTCTCCTCTAACTCTTGCCAAATAATTGACTTTTTATTGTAGTGTACTTGTTAAAATTGCCTAAGCCACACTGTCAGAATCCAGCCCCCCCCCCCCCCCGAGCTACTATTTATCTGCTTGCTGCCTTTGACCAATTGACAAGGTGTAATCTTCCTGGGGTCTAGACTTTGACGGACCTATGGATGGGAGTTCCGAGGCAACCAGGGACAGTGCCTGGACATTTGTGGCGTTTCCAAAAGAAACGTGGAAGTGGATTTGAGTCCTCAATACAATCTAATCCAATCCACACATGATTATTGTACATCTGTGCAAAGACCAAAAATTATAGACCTAAGAGATACAGTGATAGTCACTTAAGAGCACAAACAAAATGACCAAGCCTCGGAGAATTAAAAAGTGGCTTGTTTAACGTAAATCTCTAGTAGTGACCATTGATGTGAAATGTTGGGGGTCTGGGAGCAAACAGGAAAGAATTCTTGAGATGTCTTCAGTGCCACAAAGGTGATGTTAAAGCATGGGGACAGGACCCGTGGGCGGAAAAAGTTGTGAGGAGTGACTGATTATACACTTTTAAGCTGGGAAGGAAGGGGTTAGGGATAGTTTAGGTCTCTAGGGGATTTGTTCCAGGACCTTGAGGAGTCACTTACTATTGCCTAGTAAAACTTTAGTCATGAGACACTTCAGATGTGTATCAGTGGGCCAGTTGCCATCATATATCTTGAGGGGTTAGAGATAAAGGAAGCTTCCAAATGGGATTATGTTAAAGAAACCGTACAGGATCCTGGAGGTCAGGCTCATGTCAAGCTAAGGTTGCCCTTTGCCCTTACCAAGTGGTAACCTCGAGGCACCTGAGTTCCTGCAGGAAGGTCACTCTGCCGGTCCCAAGTCCTTGTCAATGGGCTGTAAGTTGCAAGTTGTAAGGAAGTTTAATTGTTCTACATTTCTTTTACCTTTGTTCTCCACGTCAGCCATAATGAGATTGAAACCCAAGTTGAACAGAACATTGTTGATTCCAGTTCACGCGATCATGTGCAATTAATGGTGTTAGTTCCTTTTCTAAGGAGAGTGGGGTGAGTTTTGCATGGCTTGAACCCCTCAAGAGAGACACTGCTGAGGCATTAAATAGGTGCTTGGTTTTAAGTTCACGTGCTGGGTTGATATTTAGCACTTGGTCAGCAGGCGAGTCCCAAGTGTGATGATATTCGTGTGGTTTGGAATCCAATGTCTTGTTCCCTGGTGGCTCCCTGATTCCAAGAAAACTTGGATCACGGATTTGGGTAATCTATTTTCTTAACTTGCTTTTTCTAAGCCTATAGAAAAAAAAAAAACAAAACAGAGAAATGGCCGACTTCTTGCCTGAATTTTATACTAACAGCAAGGAAAGATTTCTGGTAACTCTTTCTTGTACTCTGTGTTTGAATGTATTATTTTATACATGGAAAATAAAATATTCCTAGGAAAAGGGACTATTGATATTTCCATTTTAAAACTTTTACTGAACTCCAAACAGGTAAGATGGGCAAAACTGAGTATTATGCATGGCCCTTTGCCACAACCTCCCGATCTACCTAAAACAAGGGAGGTGGATATGTAGTTGGAAAATACTCTTTCCCAAAGTTGCTTTCAAGCACATTTTAAGACACATTCTCCCGTTTGATTTTTTTTTTTTTTTTCTGGCACCTTCTCCCGTACGTACTGGGCTCCCTTAGTCATTTGGTGTTCCCTGTTGGCATTCATCTTTTCTCAACACGAGGCGTCTGTTCTTATCATTGTAAGATTTTGCACATTTAGTAACATTCACTTGCTCTTAAAACCTACTCATTATATGATGAGTATTGCAGGCTTTAGTCTAGGATTTAAATGTGAAGGAAAATGATTGTTTTTGATCATAACTGAATCAATTTCCATTTGTTTGCCTGTTTTGAACACAGTGATTTATTCCCCCTCTATTTTACCTAATCTTGAAATTCAAGGTCACCACCAATTACCTAACAGGGCTGAGAAAAGGTTTCAGGTTGTTAAACACAAATCTAATCGAGTAAAGTTTAGAGATCTAATTGGCTTTATCAACCCATTTGTGAATCAGGCAGTGTCCCATCTAGCCAGTAGAGGGGAGCTCCCAGGAATTGTACAAAATGGAAGGTTTTTGTAGGAAGGCCGGTAGGGCAAGGATGTCACTAGCAAAAGAAAAGAAAGGATTGTTTCAGGCAAGGTCCTCTTCCTTTAGTGGGCAGAGAAGGGCTCCTATTCTGTGGATGACTTCATCTTCCTTAGGGGCATAGAGGGGGCCCATGTGACAGATTACTTCATTAGCACGGATGAGAAAATTCCTTACCGGCCCGGGTAAGCCTCCATTTCTAAGGGGAGGTGGAAGCTGCAGGTAGGTTAGGTCTTGAGCCCTGGTTTGGTGACGTGGCCTAGCATACATGACTCCATTTTGGGCCTGTGGTGTTCTCTTTCACGAGGTAAAGAAAGGTGAATGAAAATTTCCTGAATACCTACTGTGTGTCATGAGCTGAACTTTGCTCTCTCGTGCCAGTACTGCAGTTAATGCTATTAACAACCTCGCTCCTACCCACCCCCCCCCCACTTTTTTTTCTTTTGTAGGTGAGACCGAGTTTGCTGAGGTGAACTTCCCCGCCCAAGTTCACACAGCCGAACTTGGCCTGCTGACCCCATTGCCCAAGTGCTTTCTCCCCACAGGGTGTATTGGATGGGGGCTCAAAACTCACTGGCCAGCCGTCAAAGCTCCATTTGAAGTAGAAGAGGAAAATCTGTTGTCTAATTCTATAAAATGGATGCTCCCGGAAAAGCATATTGTCTCAGGGAGAGCTGTAAACCCAGAGCAACAATTGAAGCTTTGGTTCTGTAAGAAGGGAGTTTACAGAGCCCTACTGTGTGTCCCCCCAGTGTGAAAAGTTGCTGCAGTAACAAAGGACCGCCTAAGGCCTGATGTAGGTGCAGGGGGCAGGGGGCTTCTCTGCAGCTGATAACACTGCTCTTCGGTCTGGAACCTTCCTCTTCTCTGCAGACTGCTCGCGTGGTGCCCCTTCTGTGGCTAAACGGTGGCACTAGTGATGGGGCTAGGGGGGAGAGCAGGGGGGTAGGGAGGTGGGGGGGGGGATATGGCTGCTGGAGAGGTTCTGGGAGGGAGAGAAGTCGCGATAATGCTAATGTATTTGTGATTCTGACAGCAAAGAGAACTCAAAGATGGCCCCGTAGGTGACGAGATTTTATTGGGGCTGACGCCACCCTGTTCTGTCCCCCCTTACCTCGGGGTTAGACCCAGCTAGGTGTTCTTCTATGCCCGTTTTCTGCTTCATGGCTACCAATAATCATACTGGTCTTTGGAATTTTCGTGTTTCAGTTTTTATAGATGAGGCAAAACCATTAGCCGACTCCCGTGTGGCCGCAAACTCCTCAGTGAGTGTCCCCTGAGCCACTGGCTTCACTTCTACCACGTTAGCTTCTTAAGAAATACGATTCTTAGGACCCACGCTAAAGTGAATATGGAAAAAGACCCCTTGGTCTGCATCATTAACAAGGTCCTGGCGTGATTCCGCTGTTCTCAAATTTCACTACTTTTATTTGACATGTTGTTTTTAAATTTCACCAAATAAAAAGATTTTGAATGACGTCGACATGAGGGGCAAGTTGGTACTGAATTCCATTTGCTTCAACTAGAAATCGTTCCTATTCATTCATTCCGCGAGGAGATATGGATTGAATTTTTACCATAGCGGGTGTGGAGATAAAAGACGTAGTCTTGCTTTCGGAGTTCCCGGTTGGGAACAAATACCCCTCAGTTATGTTTTGCAATCTCACAGCACTCTGGGACTCAGACTTTCAATGTTTTCTTATTATTCAATGGCTCATTAAGTGGCCAGGAGACTCAAACTTGAAGAAGGCAAGTGTGGAGAGGGAATGCTTGGATGGGAAATCTTGAGAGATCTACTCCACTTGTAAGAGTAGGGGGCCGCATTACGAGTGACATTAGAGGTGACCTTGTGTTATTTAAGCTCACCATTGCAGTAGCCTCTTGAAAAGAGACAGCTTTTACTGTTTGCCTGTGGATTCAATGTATTCTTCCTTAATTCAGCCCATGTTTCCTAAACGCTTCTTTGTTTTGCGCTAAGCATAGCACCAAGGGGGGGAAAAAAGGGCAAATTCTTTGCTTAAAAATCAAGGACCTGTAGGGGCGCCTGCCTGGCTTCGTTGGTTGAGCATCCCATTTTGGCTCAGGTCGCGATCTTGTGGCTCGTGAGTTCAAGCTCCATGTCGGGCTCTGTGCTGACAGCTGGGAGCCTGAAGCCTGCTTCAGATTCTGTGTCTCCCTCTCTGCCCCGCTCACGTGCGGGCACACACACACTCTCTCAAAATATATATAATGGTTTTCTTTGAAAATGATTAAACTATGAAATAGCAGCAGGACTGGAAATACCACTACATTTACTATTGGTGTCAGAACAAAAAGGTACATTAAAATGTCAATATGTGGCAATTTTAAGTGGTCATAAAACGTGTGAACCAGCCCTTCGTGATTAGATATAGAAAACACTGGAAATAAAACTGTGGTTTTTCCCTGCACCGCCGGGTCTCCTCCCTTCTCCCTGGCTACTAGTCAGACTTTGTCCAGGGGACTACATTGAGCGCATCTGTTACGGCTCCAAGCCTAGGATGATCTGTCTAGTTGACCAGTAAGCCCCCAGAATATCTCAGCTTCTGGAAGTTGTTGTTTTGTTTTGTTCTGTTCTGTTTTGTTTTTCCCTGGGCTTTGTTTAATTCTGTCTTGAGAGCTTTCAGTTAGTGGCAGTCATAGGACATATTAGTTTCCCAGGTCGGTAGTGGACGGGAGGAGTGGTTCAGGAGTGATCTTAGCTTGCCTTTCGTGGGTTGGTTGTGGTTCACTTACTAGCTTTATTGGCGAAAAGAACAGGTGATTCATATGGAGTCAAATGTTAGAATGTTGCAGCCAAGACTCTTGAAAGGACCACTCCTTAAGTGCACATAAATAATGATGCAAATGCACAGCAGACTCTGAAAGAAAGCATATTAGGCTATTGATGAGAATGAATAATACATGTTTTCTGATGGTCTGCTGCGTGTGGCAGGATGTTTTAAACGGGAGGGGAAAAAAAAAACCCTCTGCATAAGGTCTGCATTCGGTCAACCTCCTATTCAAAGCCATGCGTAATGTCCTCTGTCATATTTATAGCAGCACATAAATTCAGTTGTATGGTTAAAAGTTGTAGAGCCAACTGGAGATATACTTTGAAAAATTGGTTTCTACAATATGCATTTAGTAACTTCAAAAGTCTCGCAGTGATTTGTGCGTTCTCCTCTTTAATTACGTGATGGGCCCTAATGCTGTAGATTCGCCACCGTGGATGATCTCTGGAACTTGGCCATGTCTCATTTAATGGAATGGGGATTTCGGTTGTAATTTAGCATACTTATTTCTACTGCTGTGTAACAGCTGAGCTTATGTAACCAAATTTATACTCCTGGTTCTTTCATTTTATACGTTTATAATTTGAAAATTGCATTTCTCAGTGTGGAGTAAGCCTGCCATGTTTATGGAGCACCCATCGTGGATTCACAACCGTAGAACAAAACCTTTGTTCTTGAGGTTTCAGATACGTGTTGAAGAAATTTGAAGAAGGGCTTTAGGTCAATGCTCCAGTAAGACTAGATCTGTGTTACTGTTAAAGCTCCCTGCACAATACAACAGAATATAAAAGGGCTAAGCAAGGATGAGACAGATGGATGGCTTATTAAAGATCAAGACCAGATTGCATGATCAGGAAAGAGTAAGTGTAGCAAAGTAGTTCTTAAGATTGAATGCCCTTTTTATATTTACATTGAGAATAAGGGTCTAGAGACCAAATGTGCCTTCCCTTATTTCCAAGCCTTTTATATATAATGTGATGAACCTATTTGCTTTAACTTGGGCACATCAAATTGTTTCCCGATAAGACCTCTCCAGGTTTATTGGTCACTGTATTCATCCTTTAACACTTTAATTGAGGAAATGGTTGTCCTTTTTTCTCTGTGTGCTTGAGAAATCCTAAGTGTTGTAATATGAAAGAAGCTAAGTGATACGGTAAATAACTAGAAAAATAAAGACCTGGAATACTAAAAGGTAAACAACTATTTCAAATGCTTATGAGTTAACCTGCCCTGCAGAGAGATCCTGTTGAGATCCTAGTGAATCTTTGTTCCGGAATAAGTTGGAGTTGACCCTGTTCACTTGAAAGAGAGGGATGTGGATGCTGAGTCTGGGCACTCCACTGGCCTTGGACTTGCCCTCACTCCTTTCTCTCCCTCCCCATCTGTATAGTAAGTAAGCTTTACCGAGCCCAATTTTGACTTACTTTCTGAGTGAGTCTTCCGGAACCTTGAATAATCAGTGATTTCTCCTTCCTGTTTCTCCTTTCATTTCTTTCTTCCTTCTTTGTCTCTTCCTCTCTTCCCATATGTATCTTCTCTTCTTCCAAACCCTTAGAAACTCTGTCTTGACAACATTCCAAGTTCTTGTCTTGGCTTTTGCCTTTACTGTAGCAACGCTCTTTTCTGTTGACCATTGTGGATATCTCTCCTGGCTCCTCTTGCGCTCTGTGAGCCCTTCCCGAGAGACCTATATCTTCATTCCTCCACCCGAGTCACTCCAGAGTCAGTAGTGGGCAACTTATCCCCAGATCGAGTCACACAATTTCCCTCTTGGCCTTTTTGCAGCAGTACGCAGACCCGCCAAACTGCTTCCTGAAACCCTCTCTTCCTTTGCCTTCTGAGACATATACTTTTTTCCCCTTTGCGACTCCTCTAAGAGCTGCTTTTCTACTTTCTGCCATTTGAATACAAACATTCTATTAGACAGCCTTATAGATTTATATTCCATCATCCCTCCCTCCAGGTAAATACATCCTCACCTATCTCCTCAATGTCAAGAGGGTTTTCTTACAATCTTAACTGGACTTTCTGCTTTCCTGTCTTCATCTATAGATAGTGTAGCTATCTGTCCGGGGAGGTTATCATGATGGTCGAGACCTCATGTAAGTGCCAGCGTGCTTGGGTTCACACCAACACCTCCAGAGGAATAGTTCTACGATCTTAGGTGAGCTATTGACCCACAACATGCCTTGGTTTCCTCAGGGCAAAGTGGGGGTAGTAATAATAATTCTTTCTCCATAGGATTGATGAGACAGTTAATGAGTCAATATACAGTAAGAGTAAGTACTATGTGTATAAATACTTTTGATATTTCTACTATCTCAGACCCCATCTCCTCTATCAAACTTTCCTGATGCCCTTACTCCAACTAAAGGTTATCTCTTCTGGGAAAAGTATGGTTTTTCACCCTCTTGTAACACTTAGCTTACTCAGCTTACTCTCATTTTAATTGTCTCTGTATGTCATCTCTCTCCTGCTAGACGAGAGGAGGTTTTTTGGTTCACTTGTCTCTGTGCATGGCTCCTACTTGAACCCACCTCAAAACAATTCTTTTCTTATGAAGATTAAGTCTCTTCTAGAATAATTTCTGAACATTTGAAGTTCTCGAGGCCACTCTGCATGTTGGATTCTTTTGTAAGTTTTTTTTTGTTGTTGTTGTTAATGTTTTATTTATTTTTGAGAGAGAAAGTGTGAGCAGGGGAGGGGCAGAGAGAGGCGGGGACAGAAGATCCGACGCGGGCCCTGTGCTGACAGCAGAGAGCCCCATGCGAGGCTTGAACCTATGAACTGGGAGATCATGACCTGAGCCAAAGTCGGATGCTCAACCAACTGAGCCACCCAGGCGCCCCACTGCATATTGGGGCATATCTGTTCTTATTGAATATAGTTTTTGAATATGTCCTGTTTCTTCATTCTTTTATAAATTCTTTTTCTTTAATGTTTATTTATTTATTTTGAGAGAGAGAGAGAGAGAGAGAGCGTGCGCGCACACACACATGAGCAGTGGGGAGGGAGGGAGAGAGAGAGAATCCCAAGCAGGCTCTGCCCCAGTGTGAGGCCCCTTCTGGAACAGGGAGATCATGACCTGAGCTGAAATCATGGAGTCTTGATGCTTAACCGACTAAGCCACCCCGGTGCTCTTGTAAATTCTTTCTTAAAGGTAATTTCGCCCCCTTTTCTCTTACCCTAATATTTGCTTCAGCTAACCAGGAACTTGGGTATTTTTTTAGGCCACAGTAATTATAAACCCAGTTGGTCTGGTGAAGAGTTTGTCTGCAGATACAATTCATGAGTTCTAACTTTGCAGGTTACCTTAAAATCAATCATGGATTGCTTTGCTTATAAACCTGTGGGAGCTTTGCAGCCCTGAATTCAGAGTGATAATTACTTGTTCAAGAGTACAGTTAATATACTCTGGCCACACATTTAGCCGTGTCAGGAAGCACTGATTCGTTCTCAGCATTTGTGTGAAGCAGATGTATTTTCTTCTGATTCTGAAATGGAAACAGAATCAAAAGGAGACTCTAGTTGGTCTTGATCATGTCATGAAGCAGCAATCAAATCGGGAATAACGCCCCAGCCTGTGACACCTGCCGTGGCATATTCATTCATGTTGCGTTTTGCTACGTGCGTGGAGTCATCCTCATTGTAATCTGGTTGATGTCATCCTTAAAAACTCGGTTCTCCTGGTTGGAGATGAAATGGTTAATTAATCCAGATTTGCGTTTTCAGAATAAAAATCTTGGCAATGGATGGGACCTTTGTACGTCCTGTATAGGAGGTGCCTAGATATTATTAGCACAGAGAAAGAAGACATAAATAGGAATAGCATGTGAAGTTGTAAATATAGTAACTTTTAGATCATATGGGAGAAATTCTATATTAGTCTTTTTTTTTTTTTTTGGTTTGGTGTGGTCTGGTTGTATATACCAGTTAAGTATACCAGTGATTTTCCTTGTCACAGACTTGTGGTGGTGTTCACTGACGTAGTGACAAAAACGTGAACATATTAGTAAGAAATGCAAGTGTGTGACATTGTGGAGTATGTAGTGATTGGAGAGAGAATACAGTGCATGTAATCCCCCGGGGTTTGGGGGTAGCGAATGCCTGGAAACTATGTCATTATGCAAGGCTGCATTTTCTGAAGAGCCACACTGCTGTAACTGGGGCTTGCAGTTTTGTTCCAAAGACTGGGGCGACACTAATGGATACTGACCAACCGAGGATTACTGAAACGAAGATTCGACAATTGTAAGGGGTGGCCCTGTGCAAATCGAGACATCTAAAATTCAATACGTGGGCTAAGATAAATACTAATACTTAATTGCCAGTAATTTGGCTCGCTACCAAGATACAGACGGGTTCTTGAAAGCTATTTGGAGGGAGTGGGGGACGAGCGAAAATCGGTGGCCTCAAAGGACTGAAATCTCAAAGTCGGTCATGACAGTGCTTGTTTGCTTCTCTTACTCAGAACCCCTTTTGATCCAACATTTCTCCTTTCCTCTCTCATCTGCACCCAACCAGACTCTTTAGTAAGTGTTTTATTTCAGGGTCTGAAGAAAGGAAAGGGTAAATGAGAGCTCCCAGAAACCCTACGGTTACTATAGGAACAACTTCCATAATGGCGAAAATATCGATTAGATTCTATCCAGGTAACTAGGGCTGTGCCTTCCTATGTTTTAAAACATTGCTAGTTTTTTGTTTTTTGTTTTTGTTTTTTTTTTTTACTAAAACCAGAGGCAGGGGGTCAGGGCTTGTGTTTTTGTGTGGTAGGAGCCAGAGGATTTGAGAGCCTCAGTTCTAGAAGAGGGAGAATGTCTTCTGTCTATGGAGAGGACTGAGCAGCAAGTCAGCTCAAGGGCTCCACGCACCCAAACTGAGCCCCTTTCTGAGCACTGGAGAACAGAGAAACTATTTTCATGGGCTCCCTGATTCAAAATGCCACTCACCGTGGAGTCCAAGTAGAAACCTTACACTGCTAGATACTCTCATTCTTGGGTGCCCGGAAGGCATCTTGCTAGAAAAGCTGGCTGCAGTTTCCATGAGTAAAAAAGATGCAGATAAAGATTGGATCCGATGGAGGAGTAGATTTTCAGAAGAAGTGGTAGAGCGAGGGTGGAGAGACTTGATTATAAGAAACTTCCTCTCATTGATCTCGTTCTCCTCACTCTTGCCCTTGCTCTCTCTTTTATGTGAACATAGTGAATCTTTGCCCTTACTGTTTTCAAGTCACCATGACCTCGTGCTGACCATGACCTCCCAAAGCAAAGTTGGCATTTAAAACCTGTAACTGGCCTGAACTCTTTCTCAACTTACAAACTCGCCACAAAGTCTTGTAAAATGTTGCTTTCTGTAGCTTTGTAAAAAGTTGATGCGTCCTAATTTTGTTTTGTGTAATTTGTCCCTGACAGTAAATGTAGAAATGAATTCCTGCTTGATTAACAAAACAAAACAAAACAAAACAACACCTGGGGTGCCTGGGTGGCTCAGTCGGTTAAGCGTCCGACTTCGGCTCAGGTCATGATCTCACAGTCCGTGAGTTCGAGCCCCGTGTCAGGCTCCGTGCTGACAGCTCAGAGCCTGGAGCCTGCTTCTGATTCTCTGTCTCCCTCTCGCTCTGCCCCTCCCCTGCGCATGCTCTGTCTCTCTCTGTCTCAAAAAATAATAATAATAATAATAAAAACATTAAAAAAATAAAAAAAACAATTCATGAGAGATTTCTTAGATAAAACTGTTTAATGAGGTTCTGAACACATAAGAAAATTCAGAAAAAATACAGACCTTTATAAACAAATTGAATTTTTTTTTCCTTGAAAGAAATATCCCATATTTCTGTGCTCAAACACAAAACAAAAATGGTTCTACCCAAAGTAAGTGGTGTAAGTGATTGTAAGTGTTTGTGTGTTCAGACTTCTCAAGTCTGAAGGAAAAGAGAATGAGTCCTCAGCTACAACCTTCAACTTTAGCAATATTCAGACCACTTTTGTGGTACTGGACTATCTTAATATTTATTCTGTCTCAAGAATTCTACCCTTTTCCATAAAATTCAAGTTACTTTTTTTCCCATGGTGGTGGCAAGAGAATAATTTCCACCTGGTGCAAGTTTCTGTTTTATAAATGCTTTTTTTTATATGCAGGAAACTGGTTACTTAAATAGTCTTCCATAACTAACTGAATTTAAATATATATATGTATATTTATATAAATTTAATATACGTAATATATTATTATCACATATATAATATATGTATATATATTATATCACATATATATATCACATATGTATCACATATATATAATATATGTATATAATATATATATGTATATAATATATATATATAATTTATTTAAGCAAACTCTATACCCATCATGGGACTTGAACTCAAGACCCTGAGATCAAGAGTCCATGCTCTACCAACTGAGCCAGCCAGGAGCCCTTGACTTATATATTTAAATGATTCTCACAGGATATAGGATGGGACAAGGAAATTGTTTTAATTTGGCTTCTGAGGCTTAGTAATCCTTTTATGTCACTATTGTTCTATTTAAGTCACTGACTTTTGCTTTTGAGTTTTAGGTGGATATATTGTTCTAGCAAATTGAACCTAAGAAGTCTTACCACATGGTTTTCCTCAACCAACACTCAACTGCAAGTCATGTTAGCTTCAGGGGTCTGTGATGGATCTTCCATAGATTGACTTAAATTCTATTGAAAAGATAGTTTTAAAATATTTTTAGCATTGCATAAAAGGGGAGATGGTTAGCGTTTGATTGTTTCTAGAAAGTGCTTCTTCTTAGAGTTTGGCATAGGGCACGTCTTGGCCAGCAGGACCACCAAGGGTTGGTAGATGACCCATCAAAAGTAGGTCAAGGGAAACAACTGAGCGTCTTCTATAAACACAACGCGATGAAATAGTTCTGCATGAGCAAAACTAACGAAGCGTAATTTTTCTGACAGTTACGTCTTCATCTGAAGTGTTTTCAGGGTTCAGTTCTGCCCCCACTCATTACTTACGGAGCTGACGCACTATTCTGAAAACATATCCTAAGTGTAATTGAAAACCTCAGAAAATGTTTTTTGGTCAATACTTGGATGTTGTTTTGTAAGTTTTTATTTCTAACTTTTAACAAGTTTCACGTGTGTTGAAGGTACTGAACATTTATCGTACATTAATTATATCTACAAAGAAATCCAACTATAGCAGGAAACCAACTGGATGTCAATCTTCAGGGTGCAAGATGGTGTGTAAGTTTTTATGATAATAATTAGCAGGAATATAGAGCTTTACTGATGGCTTTCATCTGTTCAAGCTGCTATAAGAAAGTATCATAGACTGGGTGACTTATAAACAACAGGAATTTATTTCTCACGGTGCTAGAGGCAATAAAATTCCAAGGTCAGGGTGTAGCATAATTGGGCTCTGGGGCCTAGTGCCGACTTCTTCCTCTGTCCTCATGTGGTGGGAGGGGCTGAAGCGCTCTGTGGGGTCTCTTATAAGGGCACCTATCCCATTCATGAAGGCTCCATGCCCAGGACCTCCCAAAGGTCCTGCTTCCTAATACTGTCACCTCAGAGATGAGCTTTCACCTTACGAATTTTGGGGAGGACACAAACATTCCGACCATAGCACTGATCGTAACCCATTTTTCACACACATAGCATTTTGTTAGTGTCATAAGCCTTCATAAAATATATGCACACATTTCCACCTTCCCCACCAAGAGCACGAACTTTAAATATCTTCATTTTACTGAATAGGAAATTTGAGACCCAGAGGGGAAGGTGATTTGCTCAGACTCTTAAGCAAATTATTGACAGCTGGGACCAGCACTCTGCATGCTTGCCATTTTTAGCAAACTTTCATACTGAGTGCGAGGGGGCTTGTTTTTGACGTGTCTTAAAAGATTTATAATTTACTTAACCTTTTTCTAAGTGACATTTTGTCCTCGGCCCTTCTGCCTTCATTGTCTCAAAATGAAAGACCAGATTTTAATTCAGGAGGCTAGGAGGCTGTGCTGATGGTGGATTGGTTTGTTTTAAGGTAAGAAAAAAATGTAAGTGCCCATCAGGAAAGTTCTGGATGCGCTGATCATATTAGCGTTTGTAAGAATTGTTACATAATGAAATTAAGTGATAATTCAGCTCTGTACAGAGGTGATTTTGACCCGGTGTCCCCTGAGGGTTGTGTGTACAAAATAAACATGACTTAGGTGATTTGAATGGCTAAGAAGCATCTTCCATGTTCCTTGATAGGCTCTCTGGAGTGAAAGGAACAAAGACTTGGGAGAACCTTGTAGGGGAGATCATCTCTATTAGAGTATGTTGACTACAACATAACCTTTCAAATTATTTCTTGCCCTTAATCCCCCAAACAATTTTTTTTTATGTGAAATTTAAGCTGTCAAGAGTCAGAGTCATTTTTTTAAGGTTTGCTATAGTGGCGATATATGGGGTCACATTTCTTTATAGATACGTATAGTCTTCAGCTTCATAGCTGAACATGAGCTTGTAAGCAGGATTTTGTTTTATATAAAAAAAAGGCTTGTCAGCTTCAAGATTCAACAGGATGTTTGGAGAAAGAATTAAAATCTAATTTTTAGGCCGTTTATTACTTTACTTCATGTACCTATTTCTGAGGCCTGAACCCATCATCTTACCTTGCCTGCCTAGCTAGGGAGTTGTTCTTTCACGTGCCTTCATCCGCTTGAAGACGTTAGAGAAACACACCTTTGGAATTTTCATGAAAGTTCATGAGTATACACGGTCATTTATTAGGAAAAGTCATTAGCTGCCAACAAAGAAACGTGTCAGTCGCTTTGATCAGCAAACCGTGCTAGAGTGACCCTTTCTCTCCTCTTTTCACCAACAAGCAGAACTCGAATTCTCTGGAATATTTATTTATAGCCACGTGGGATTAATTAACTAGAGAGAGGTTTGCTTTTATTAGGGGAGTAAGCCACAGGACAGCTGTGGGAGATTTAAAACACCATGTTCGGACCTTAAAAGTATGAACGCGTTGGTACTTGGTAAAAGAAAAAAAGTCCTCCACAGAATGCTGGGAAAAAAGGGGGCATTTGACAGTGTGACCTTCCCTCCTAAGCAATTTGTTTAGCTTATTAGCTGCGCTAAGGCGTCGATCAAGTTTTTGGCCTTCCACGTGTATTATAGGCAATAAATGAATTTTAACTGCAGAATTTGGGTTCTGCCTTCATCCCGATGACTGAAACGGAATTTCCCCTTGTTTCCTTGGAACAAATGATGAAGAGATGGTAGGAAGATGAAATAATATTTCTTCCGTGGTCGCTCTGGTACCCAGCTCAAATTAGGAGTCATTAGATTTGGTGACCGGTCTATAATTTTTACTTCTGTCTAGAAAATAATTTCTTGCTATCACAGACTGTTGATCTTTTTAAAAAGACCTGTAACCTCTTGAGAATCTTAGGTGCATAGAACATTCACATCCAAAGAGTAGACGAATTTACTCTCAGCAACATGATGAAAACAGATAGGTGTACCAACTTCTTTTCCGCATCCACCCGGTCGGCAAGAGCAAGCTTGAAACTCACATAGCGAAAATCTTCTTGGTGACATTTCAAAATATTGTTAAATCGTCTTTTGATTACTGTGCCTGTGTGTGTGGAGCCCGTGTTCTACTGTTCTCGTGGGGTTTACAAGCACAGACCTAGCTAGGAATCGCAAAATTAAATGACGGGGAGGGGAATTTAACGTTTCTTGCAGGCCCATGAAATGTCAAACGTTATACCGATGCTTCGCACGAAATTCCCCTAAGGTTGACTTTTTTTTTTTTTTTTTTTTTTTTCTGTAGAGGAAATGGAAGGACAATGAGGTTAAGTGACTTGCAAGGATTCAGGGCAGGTGTGCTGAGGAGTTGGGATTCATTAGCAACATCTTAGGAGTCACCCATGATGCAACACTCGGGCACTCCGTGAAATAATTCTGGTACAGGATTTTCCAGATTTAACACAGTGCAGTCTCTTCGGTTGTTGTTGACCGCTAGTTATTTTCTATGCCACGTTGAAGCCGTTACTGTGTAGTTTTGGCCCCGGTGACATCGAATTGGTCTTGTAATTTTAAAGGACAACTCTGGTAAGAGATCAACTTAAGTGTCTGGTTATTGTATCCACACTATGAGGTCAGTTCAGTGCATCAGCGTTGGTCTGAGTTTTTAACGGCTAGTGAATGTTCCAGATGTGGAGAAATTCGAAGGTAGGCTTAGCCTTCACTGTAGCTCAGATTGAGGTTTAAATCATTTCCAGGGGGGATTATTTGCTGCTGATTTTTGATTTTAACTGCTTTTTTTTTTTTTAACTTAGATGTTTCAACTCACAACTTGCTACACCAACTAATTTCTCTCAAAATTAGAAGTAAAACTATGAGAGAAGTAATTAAAACGCATACCCACTGCTCTCCTTATTTTTTTAAGGATACTGATACAAAGCCCCACTGACAAATGGGGTGATGAAAAGTTTATGGGCAGAGGGTATCTGAAGTTCAGAATTTCATCATTATCTTGACAACATCTTGAGTTCTGAGTCACCCCACGTCGGCACCAACCTTGTGACCCAGGGTGGGTAACATTCCTGAGATGAGCTCTGTCCTGTGGGAAGCTTGCTCATGAACTTCCCTCTGACCTCTTGGATGGTACCTTCTCACCTTACATGCTGGATTTGGCTTTTTCTTCTAGTCCTGCCCCATGACCTCCGTTAGTTAGAATTTCCATATGGGTAAGAGGATGCTAACGGGATACTTACTACATTGTGGTACTATTGAGAAGGTTAAATAAAATAATCTCGTAATGTGTTTAGGATTAGGATTGTGCTCGACACGCAGGAAACCGTTAGATTTTAAATTGTAATTTTAATTTACCCCTCGGTATGTGCAAGGTTTTCACCCCTGTGGTCTTGGGAAATAACCAGACTTCCCTGCTTTTCCAGGGTTCTGGTGGATTCTAGAAGCCTCCCTCTGATACCCCACTATAACTAATGTAAGAAAATTAGCCAAATGTAGGGGCATTTATTAACTTTGTGTTTGAAAAAACAAATAGGGTTGGAGACTTTCTTACAACTTGATTATGTACATTCATTTCCTGCCCAGAAATGAATCACAGCTGGGTTTAAAGAATAGAAAGTGGCCCTGTGTTTCAGAAAACCAATTTTAGTAACACAGATTTTAGGTTTGTAGACCAACATAGCTTTAAGCCTCTGGGGATAGCTATATAGAATTTCATGCTGTGTATGTCAAAAAGAGGCACCCCTATGGTATGGGCGGAATGCACACCACATTTACACTTCGTCTTCTATTCCGTGACTTCTAAATTGGCGTATAGGTTTCTATGATAGAATTGGAGAATATATAGAAAAGGCAGGCCTGTCAGGTTTTCTGTTTCTTAGCTCTAACCTCATGAACCAGAATATATCTTGAAATAGCAGAGCTGAAATTATTTTGACATTCCCGCATACTGGCTAATTGAGAACTCAATGAAAGAGTTGTAAACGACAACTTAAGACACTGGTCCAACTTATCTCTTTATGTTTTCGCTTATTGCTTTGTGGTTGTTTAGGAGATTAGAGTGGGTTTAATTGTATTTTTACCCTATATGTTTGCCCCCACTTCTGAGGGAGAAATAACCAAAAATTAAGTCGAATAGAGTCCATTGGATATCCGAAGTGGATCATGACCAAAAGCCATTCTTTTTTTTTTTTTTAAAGCTACATAAGATAGATTCTTTCTTTCATAACATAATAAAGGCCTTCCTTCAGACTAGGAACATTATTTTAGTCATCTTTCAGCTTATTGCTGTTTTCCTCCTTCAGCCATTAAATGCATTCCAGACAGGGAATTCACATATAGAGTGGAAACGAGCAGAGACGAATTTTGACCAAAGCATAGCACTCTCCTACCCAACACCCTGCTTTTAAATAAGATAAATGTAGATTATTTCATGGTCATGAATTACGATTCCAAGAAGTGTAAGGAATAAAATTTTCTGTTCTAAATGGATGACATTAATGACAAAAAAAAAAAAAAAAAAAAAAGTGACTGGGCAACAAGAACGTTCTAATTCTGCCTCCGCCGGTGCCCAGGGCAAGGCCTTCTCTCTCCTGGACTTTCCTTAATGGTGAGGACTGAAGAATACATGGACATTCAATCTGCTCCATGCTTCATGAAGGAAAAGCAACCAAATTTCCTCTAAAGAGCAACAGGTCAGTGGGTTCCCACTGATACATGATGGCATAAACATGCACTTGGAAAACATAGCATGCCCGCTTATTTCTGGCAATGGTTCTAGACTGAATTTATTATTTATAAATTTATAATTTATTATTTATTTGGATTTGCTTTCGTACTACGGAAGAAAAATTGAGGGTTCAAATACAATCACAGTTTCTGAGGCCAGAATCAAAAGCCTCTAGGAAGTTGGGGACTTCACTCAGAGTGAAAAAGCCTGTTAATGACCATTGAGTTAGTTGGAATTCTAATCAGGTTATTGATTATGATAATTGATAATGAAGGCCATTTTCATATTGCTGTGGAAGTACGTAAGCCAAAAATACCTGGAAAAGCAATGAATACAAGTCTGGAACAACTGACAAAGTAAATATAATTAGAGACACTAGGTAGGCTTTTCATTTCTTGGGTGGTAGTTTTCCTTTAACCGGTCTGGCTCTATAACCAGAAAGGCCACATGCTGCTTGTCTTTGGAGATGTGTGTGCCGATATGAGCATATAGCTGAATAGCTAAGTTGGAGAAGAGTTGGTAGTTTGAGATTCTTTTCTAGGAATTTGTCATTTGTGCTTGATTACAGCTGTGCCATTTCTCTGGCAAGTATTTTAAGATTATGGAGCCTCTTCTGGGCTGCACTATGGATCTAAAATGGCTGCCTCTGGGGGCGCCCGGGTGGTTCAGTCGGTTAAGGGTCCGACTTCGGCTCAGGTCACGATCTCCCGGTTTGTGAGCTGGAGGTCGAGCCCCAGGTCCGGCTCTGTGCTGCCAGCTCAGAGCCTGGAGCCTGCTTCCGATTCTGTGTCTCTCTGTCTCTCAATGATGAATACACGTTAGAAAGAAATTAAAATAAGATAAATTGGCCGCCTCTGCCATTTTGTACACAAACGTTCACTAGTGTTTGCGTTGGGCGTCGGAAAGCAGACAAGAAACAAATACTGCGCCCCTTCTCTTTTCGATGGACACGCTTAGCGTTTCATCACGTATTCTTTGATCTCAGTTTATTATTTCCTCTACTTGCTGCAACCAGATGCTCTCTAAATGGGCTCTTTTTCAGATTCACTTTTTTGTCATTTTTAACTGTGGCAAAATATGAAATTGACTGCAGTAACCTGTCTTAAAGGGTACAGTTCTGGGGCGCTTGCGGCGGGGGGGGGGGGGGTCAGGCGGTTAAGTGTGGGACTTTTCATCTGGCTCAGGTCACGATCTCATGGTTCGTGGGTGAGCTCCAGACGGGGCTGGGCTCTGCCCTGACGGCGAGGGATTTTCCCTCTCCCTCTCTCTCTGCCCCTCCACTGTTCACGCTCTCACTGTCTCTCTCAAAATAAATAAATAAACTTAAGAAGGAATAAAGTGCACAGTTCAGTAGCGTCCGGAGCTGTTTCCTTTGTAAACGGAAGCTTCTTTTAGTTTTCCTACTGAGAAGCATCTTGGTCCATGCTGTCTGCTAAACAGTCAGACCCGGTGGCTCGTAAATAGAAGGTTCTTTCTCAGAGTTGTGCAGGCTGGGAAGTCCCAGGTGGGGGTGCAGGCAGGTGGGTTGAAGGGAAAGCCCGCTTCTGACTGGTCGTGATCGGTCCCCTGGCTGCTCCTCACGTGGGCAAAAGGCTGGGGAGCCACGTGGGGGTCCCGTCTGCAGTCCCACCCGCGAGGGCCCCACCTTCGGGTCGTAATCGCTTCCCAGAGGCACCACCTCCTAGTGCCATCGTCTCGGCACGGGGTTAGGATTTCAGCCTGCCAGGTCAGGGGTGGAGAGGTGGGCAAAGCCGTTCCCTCCGGAGCCACCAGTAACGCTTCTGTGTTGTGTCCTGTTGTGCTGTGTTACAGAACTCCAAGATGGGAGGCAAGCTGAGCAAGAAGAAGAAGGGGTACAATGTGAATGATGAGAAGGCCAAGGACAAAGACAAGAAGGCCGAGGGTGCTGGCACCGAAGAGGAGGGAACCCCGAAGGAGAACGAGGCCCAGGCGGCCGCCGAGACCACAGAGGTGAAGGAGGGCAAGGAGGAGAAGCCGGACAAGGATGGCCAGGACGCGGCCGGCAAGCCCGAAGACAAGGAAGGCGACAAAGACACGGCCGCGGCCAAGGAAGACGCCCCGAAGGCGGAGCCCGAGCAGACGGAGGCGGCGGCCGAGGGCAAGCCCGAGCCCCCTAAGGCCGCCGAGCCCGAGCCCGCGGCCGCGGCCGGCGACGCCCCCAAGGCCGCGGAGCCCGAGGCGCCCGCGGAGGCCAAGGCCGACGACAAGGGCAAGGAGGCCGGGGAACCCACCAAGACTGAGGCTCCCGCAGCTCCTGCCGCGCAGGAGACGAAAAGTGACGGGGCCCCGGCTTCAGACTCAAAACCCAGCAGCACCGAGGCTGCGCCGTCGTCCAAGGAGAGCCCCGCAGCCACGGAAGCACCCAGTTCCACGGCCAAGGCCCAGGCCCCCGCAGCCCCCGCGGACGAGGTCAAGGCGGCCGAGGCGCCCGCCAGCTCCGAGCAAACCGTAGCAGTCAAGGAATAACAAGGACAGCCTATGGAAACCGAGTCTGCTTCCACCGCCTGTCTCTCTCTCTCTGTGTCTCTCTCTCTCTCTCTGTCTCTCTCTCTCTCCTATACTAACTCGTTTCAAATCCGAAGTAATGATATGTATTGCCCAAGATTAAAGAAAAAAAAAAAAAAGGATGTTGTCCCATCGAGGGAGGGAGGGGGTGGGGAGAATCCAAATAGTATTTTTGTGGGGAAATATCTAATATACCTTCAGTCAACTTTACCAATCAGTCCTGGATTTTAAAGATCAATGTCTGAAAGTACAGTACAATTTTTGTACCTGAACTGCTGTCACAGGCACTCCGCCGCTAAGATCCGAGTATCTTGTCTTCTGCAAGGGGGTTGGGAGTGATGCGTTTGATTCTGCCCACAGGGCCTAGGCCAAGGCAATCAGATCTTTCGGAAAGCAGTATTTTCTGTGTTTTTCTTTTTAATTTACAGCTTTTCTTATTTTGATATTTTTTTAATGTTGTGGATGAATGCCAACTTTCAGACAGCCCTCTTAGCCTGTCCACAAGTATCTCGATGCCAAGACTCCATTCTTCCTCCCCAGGTATTTTTGGGAGTAACAAACATTCTCTCATCCTACTTAGCCTCCCTAGATTTCTCATGACGAGTTAATGCATGTCCGTGGTTGGGTGCACCTGTAGTTCTGTTTATTGGTCAGTGGAAATGAAAAAAAAAAAAAAAAAAAAGTCTGCGTTCATTGCAGTTCTGGTTTCTCTTCCATTCTGTGTCACAGGCACCAACACACCGCTCATTGGAAAATGGAAAAAAAAAATAAAAATAAAAAAAAAAACACAAAAAAAATGTACAATGGATGCATTGAAATTATATGTAATTGTATAAATGGTGCAACAGTAATAAAGTTAAACAATTAAAAAGAAGTAATGAGGACTGTTGGTTTTCTTTTATGGCCCCTTCCTCCTTGGTTATTACCTCAGTAGAGAAGAGAGCGCTCTCTTGGGCATTTTCCTGGAGGTATTTGGGTAGAAGTATAAAGCGGTATGTTCTCACTTTGGCGAACATTATCTGTTTAAAAAATTAGCTGGTGGATCAGTGTCACTAAATTATCTTGGAGAGGCTAAACTAAAAAGTGACTCTGGATATATACCTTATAACATGGGGTGTTATTAATTTACTTAGAACAAAGGTATATATATATATATATATATATATATATATATATATAGTTTATTAAGTTTATTTATCAATATATATATATATATATATATATATATAAAGTTTATTTATTTTGAGAGACAGAGCGTGAACAGGGGAGGGGCGGAGAGGGAGGGAGAGACAGAATCCCAAGCAGACTCCACGCTGTCAGCGCAGAGCACGACTCGGGGCTCCATCCCACAAACCATGAGATCGTGACCTGAGCCCAAATCAAGGGATGGACAGTCAACTGACAGAGCCACCCAACTGCCCCCAGAACAAGTATTTTTGAATAAAACAAGAAGCAGTAAGCAGAGTTGATCTTGAAGGCTGGGAAAGAGAATTAGAAGATCCTATGGAAAAATATCATATATTATGTACGTTGTGAAAACACTGATGATCATATTGTTTTAGCCCTTTACTTATCATATTCATGACAAAGCCTGGACAGAGGACCCAAGGGCTGTGAGGAGGCAGTGAGATAGCAGCTCTGTGAAAGCCAAGTGTGGAACAGGAGTTCATGGTGACCGGATTCCTCTGTTGGTTTTGCCACTAATGTCTTGTATGACTTTTCAGTCTCTTAACCTCCAGGTCTCCCTGTGTTACCTACAAGAGGGTGAAGTCTTTATGATCTCTAAGGAAAGACCCTTGTCACTTCGGAAATATTTAGTAATTTGTGTATATGCCTGGTAATAATGTTATAGGATGGATAGATACCCGCCAACGTATGTGACGTCAACTTCATCCTTGATTTCTCCCCCAAAGCTTGCTCTGATTCCATATATTCTGTAGATGGGGAAAGGCTTGGAGAACTGGCAGAAGCAGTGACTTTTAGAGTGTGCTCATCCATCTGTAACACAAAATAAGGAATTGTCTCTTGAATCTCTTGGTAGTAATTTGGGTCTTTTCCAACTGGATTCTAGAAGCTAAATCTCAGATGTAAAACCCTTAAAAATGAACTTAACCCTAGCCACAAAAAGATTTCTCATGATTGAATCAGTTAAACAACAGGTTTTGGCAAGGAGTGGCATTGGGTGGTAATTAATCAGAGTTACAAATATGATTTCACACCCTACCATAGAAAAATTTCTATGGGACTTGTGAAGGGCCAGTACACTGGGATTATTAATTCTCAAAGAGACTTAAGGGATACAGCAGATACAGACGAACCTGGTGCTGTCCCTGCGGGTTAAAGAAATTGGCCCCAGTTAACTTCTGAGTGATCTGTCGTGTGTACCACACCTAAGATGTTGTCAGAGGATAATTCTGGAAGAAGAAATGGTGAAACCGAATACTGGGCAAATATTATACCTCTTGGGTTCAATTCATGCCTATGATCGCCTTTGGGGACTTTTGGTTCTTGTTTCTATAGTGAAATGAATTTGAATTCTTAATGCTTGAGAGCACAGCATACAAGAAAGACGTAAACACCTTAACCACCAAGCAACTCTTTTAGGTAGGAAAAAAAGCAGAGGAATGCCCAGGTTGTTACAAGGTGTCCGGGCATATATAAAATAGCTTGGGGACAGGTTGGTAGGGGGTGGTGGGGAGATCACAGATTCAGTGAACCTTGGGGGACATTTATACGGTTACTAATATTAAATACTGTGCATTTCTTACAGATAAATGTCATCGGTGGAAGCAATATGTTATATATATTCACTGTCTCTTCATCCCCTTTTTTAATTAAAAAATTCGCTAGGTTTTTTGGTGATTAGAATAATCAAATCAGCCTCCTGAATTAGTGTTTATTACAATAAATCACTGTTCAGGGATAAGTGAAACTAAGACATTTTTTCTCAGTTTTCTTACACTTAGATGTGTTGGTAACGTATAGAAGAATTAAAATCTGAACCAAGTATGCATTTTTTTTTCCTCTTTTCTGACTCTACTCAAACTGTGTTCAGGCAATTAAAGACCATCATGAATGTGCTCACCAAAATATTTAAATCCGACTTTTAACCTAACTATGGCTCAGGACATCAAATTTTACCATTCTTAAGAAAACCTAAGATGTAGTCTGAAATCAGATATTCAGCAGAAAGTGTCGTATGTGTGGGAGTATTTGGCCCAGCCAGGAAGGGAACAATTGGGCAATCCATGTTAAATTCGGATTAACCTAGATTGTTCCCTCCTCGTGAACAATATAAAATGAAGGGAATGCAATACCCAGGCTGTGCTTCGCAGTCAAGTCAGCACTGTTCGGACCTCACCACCTACTTGGCCCGCTAGCTCCCGTGAGTACAGCATCTCCTCTGAAGAACGAAGGGTTCCAGGGTCTAATACCTGTTGGGGACCTATGTGCATACTGCAAAGAGGAAACACAGGAACCAAAATGAACTAGTCCGAGGTTACCAGCTATGTCCCTCCACCCGGAAGGTCCTATTTAGTAGCTGACACTGACTCTGCAGGATGGGAACGGAGCCAAATCCCAAGAGCTGGGGAGCCCAGGCATCCCGGGGTGGCCCTACCTGGCCTCAGCCCTAGAAGACCGTCTTCAGCCTGGGACTGCCCATTGAGGCAGAGGTCACACATGGTCATGATACAGGAACACCATTCCCCATTCTTGGACAGTCCCCTATCTTTCAGTGGGGTCAAGACCCAGGGTCTAGCGTACAACAGGGAATTGGTGGTCAACTTGGGTGCTGGCAAGATCTAGACATTCAGCTGCCTGAACTGGGTAAGTTGGGAAGTGCCAGCAGCTACACAAAGTTTGTTTTCATAGGGCATCCGAAATCCTTAATCTTCATCACATGAAACATCAAGGCATAATGAAACACCCTATCTTCCTTGAAGGATTCACCCAACGTACCGCTTAATGTCCACTGTCAGAGTTGGCTTTGGGACACTCCTTTACAGATAGAAGGCTGTGGCACACAGCCGGTTTGAGTCAAGTGGGGACTCAGATTTTATGGGGAAAAATTTGCTGTTTGTAAAATTTACTATTTTGGTGACGAACTTGTCTCAAAATTGATGAGGTTAATCTTCATTCTTTTGATTTCTATTCTGCTTTTTGAGAGTAACCGTGGGGTAATTTTGATCGTTACTTTGTAACTAATTTCCTCAATATTGAAAGCTGAATGCTCAGAAGATAATTTTAAGAATATACCAAAAAATGCTATCACTAACCAGTTGTGATGTTAGTCACATGAGCTCTTATATGCATCCTCATAAAAGGAGACAAGATTTGCTTCATTTATGGCTGACACTGTTTTTGGTCTGCCAAGTAAATATTTTAAGCATTTAGTTCAGGCACTGCTATTTAGCCAGGGTGTTATTATTATTATTGATTTATTTTTATCTTTTACCCTCTCTGCTAATGGAAAAGTGAAAAGGGCCACGCAGGGAGTTTTTCGTGAAGACACATGCCTTTGGTTTAAAAACAACAATAACAACAAAAACTATTCCTTACCCAGAGCCTGTATGTTTCATGCCCTCTTAATGATAGAGATTTTTCTTAATAATGTATGAAATCTCAAAGTCCCAGAAACCATTGTTTTATTTTTTATGTATTTTTAAATTTTTTTAACCTTTATTTATTTTTGAAAGACAGAGAGAGACAGAGCATGAGTTGGGGAGGGGCAGAGAGAGAGGCAGACACAGAATCCGAAGCGGGCCCCAGGCTCTGAGCCGTCAGCCCAGAGCCCGACGCGGGGCTCGAACTCACGGACCCGGAGATCAAGACCTGAGCCTGAGTCTGACCTTCAACCAACTGAGCCACCTTCTGAAACCATTGTTTTCATACATTTCTGAGTCTTTCTCAGTCCTCATTTTATGAAGAGTAATTTTCTTTCTCCATCTGTATTCTTCTGTTCATATACATACTTAAGTAAATTCCCAGAGTATCTTTTCGAAAAACAACTAGAATCTTTAAAAAGAACACTCAGTGTGACTGTGCACACTGAAACAATCCATCAAACACCAATATCATCTATCTCCATCTCATGGACACTTGACCTTCAGATTTTTTAAGGTCCAAATATCACACGTGTTCCTCATTTTTCTCCCTGTAAAGGGCGGTTTTATGTTTCTCCTGAGCTGCTCTCTGAGTCCAGAAAGTTCGCTTTTAATATCACTCATTTATAAATTAATTGGGCCTCATATAATGGATCCAAGTCTTTTGTTTTAGCTCCCCCAGGAGCTAATTCAACGTGTTCAATTGTCAAATGACAAAACGATGAAGCCTTGGGCACCCATTTAGAATCATTTAGAGAATGTGCTCATTTGCTCTCTTCACATATGTTTTTGCTTAGATGGCCCAGGATTTAAGAGAGTGTGGGTAAAGGGGCCTCAATAAAAGTGCTGTTTGGGGAACTTCTCATCTTTTCCTAATTCTGAGTCAGAGTTCCAGATAATGAAAGCAAAGCGTGTTAGGCTGCAGGCTTTCCTGAAGCCGTGGGTGTGGAAACGTAAATGAAAACATAAAAAAGAAATCTATTTTTGGGGAGCCTGGGTGGCTCAGTCAGTTAAGCATCTGATTTCGGCTCAAGTCATGATCTCAGAGTTCATGGGTTCGAACCCTGTGTTGGGCTCTGTGCTGCCAGCTCAGAGCCTGGAGCCTGCTTTGGATTCTGTCCCCCTCTCTCTCTGTCCCTCCCCCACTTGTGCTCTGTGTCTCTCGAAAATAAATAAATAAACATTAAAAGAATTTAAAACTAAAGAAATCTATTTTATAACACTTACATAAATATTCTGATAAATTTTTAAAAAAAATTTTTAAAGACTGAGCTCCCATCCCTGGTAGGAAAGGCTTATTATTGGAAGCCTCACTGTCTTTTGGGCTGTTTTTTTTTTTTTTTTTTAATTTTTTTAACATTTATTTATTTTTGAGAGACAGAGCATGAGCGGGGGAGGGGCAGAGAGAGAGAAGGAGACACAGAAGCTGAAGCAGGCTCCAGGCTCCGAGCTGTCAGCACAGAGCCCGACGCGGGGCTCGAACTCACGGACCGTGAGATCATGACCTGAGCCGAAGTCGGATGCTCAACCGCCTGGGCCACCCAGGCGCCCCTCTTTGGGGCTTTTAAGCTACAAATGTATCGAAGTACAAAATGTGCTGGAGTAGGCACCAAAGACTTGCCTTAGGACAGAATAAATTAATCCTTCATGTTGCTTAGATTGTATTTAAGGGTCACACAACCGGAAAGCCAGCCCCATCATGTTGTTACTGAAAGGAAAAAGGCATCTTATTTATTTATTTATTTATTTATTTTTTTTTACCTTGAGGAAAATATATTCACTTGTAATAAACTTTTATTGGCAAAAAGAATGGGGAGGAAAATAAAAAAAAAAAATTCTTCCTCCTTAAAAAAAAAAAAACACACTCATTAAGGAAAGGGAAAGGCCACAGCTTTAGTACCTTACCGACAGAAACAGCCCTGTTTTGAGATTCACCATAAAAAAACAGGATGACATATCTGATTACAATCGTCTTTTACGCAATTTGGGGAAATTTGACCTGACAGGTGTACCCCATTAAAGGAACTAACTAAAGGTCCTATAGCAGCAGTGACCGAGTTCCATCCTCTTGCTCAGACATCTAAGAATAGAGCTGCCTCTCAGCCGGAACCACCCACTGCAGCCACCAAAGTCTGACTAGTATGCAAATTCCCCGGAGGGTTCTTTTTCTTTCTTTCTTTTTCTTTTCCTTTTTTTTTTTTTTTTTCAGCTGAGTATAATGGAGACTATATTTTGCTTGCTACCTATTCAGCTGCCTTCTCCTGCAGGAGCTGAAATTGCCTTGACATTCAGAGCAAAGCCTGTGCCTTCAAAATAAAACACACACCCGTAAAAGCAACAAAACCCCAAATAACGCAAGTCGAAGACAAGCTAATTAGAATACATCAGAAAAAGAGCTGGTTACATTTCAGATGCTAGTCCGAACCTCATTATGACTTTGTCTCTTTTGTGTCCTCTCTTCCTTATTCTGTTTCCTCCGCATTTTGTCTTTCCCGTCAAGGTTTCTACCTTTTTTTTTTTTTTGCCCAGCTAATTAAATTCTAAAGTGATGATGTCCCCGTCTTCCCTCCCTCGCTCCTTCCCTGCCTCTTTCCCTCCTTATTTCCTTCCCTTGACGTAAATGCTCATACTGGACCAGAACTATAAAAATTACGTACATCTTAAATGTGTAGTTCTCTTTTGTGCTTCATTCATTCCCAAACGGGAAGCCTGTACCTCTTACTCCCCTTCACCCATTTTGTCCCCCTCCACCTTCCTTTAAGTGTGTAGTTCTTAAATACACTTCCTTCCGACTCTGCATAACCCTTCTTATTCATGTGTTCAGGAAGACAGATAGTTTACTTGGAACTTACCTGTCTTTTACTCGCCTCCTCCCCACCTCCATTTATCTGGATCCGGGAAGGATAGGAAGCTATGTTCAGGATCCAAGATAATTCGAAATAGTTTTTGATGTAGAATGCTTATTAAATTTTTTTTTTTCAACGTTTATTTATTTTTGGGACAGAGAGAGACAGAGCATGAACGGGGGAGGGGCAGAGAGAGAGGGAGACACAGAATCGGAAACAGGCTCCAGGCTCTGAGCCATCAGCCCAGAGCCCGACGCGGGGCTCGAACTCCCGGACCGCGAGATCGTGACCTGGCTGAAGTCGGACGCTTAACCGACTGCGCCACCCAGGCGCCCCAGAATGCTTATTAAAAGAGCATCTTGAATGTCTCACCACCAGAAACTCCGACCGGGAGGGCGGGGCTGTGGCTCCTAAATGCCATACAACCTGGCTACGTAATATCTTCTTGGATGTTGAAATACAAACATCCCAGGCCGCCAGCCATGACTTTGATTCAGCAGTTCTGATGGAAGGTGGAAGGACAGGGAGAGTTTTGTAAAGCCCTTCTTTGGGGCTTCGCTTTGATAGTGTAATTGTCACACGATTGTAAAGACACTGGGTTAAAGTCTGGAGTTTGTGGGGGCGCCTGGGTGGCTCAGTCGGTTAAGCGTCCGACTTCAGCCAGGTCACGATCTCGCGGTCCGGGAGTTCGAGCCCCGCGTCGGGCTCTGGGCTGATGGCTCGGAGCCTGGAGCCTGCTTCCGATTCTGTGTCTCCCTCTCTCTCTGCCCCTCCCCCGTTCATGCTCTGTCTCTCTCTGTCTCAAAAATAAATAAAACGTTAAAAAAAATTAAAAAAAAAAAAAAAGTCTGGGGTTTGTGGATTATACTCTCATCTTGAGTAACGCCCTTGACATAGTGAGGCTTACTTGCCTCCTTGGGAAAAAAAAAAAAAAAAGGAAATAATAAACAACAATGGAGTTGGTGTGACTATTTTCAATAAGACCTAGAAAAAACTGGCTCGTGATGTACTCCATGAACATCCGTGATATACTTCTATTCCTTAAAAAGGCTAGGGTCTTAAGCTCTGGCCTGATGGTCCTACCTAAACTACGCAGCAAAATGTAGCACGAAGTCATGGCAGGTGAAGTCATTGGAGTCCCAACCCTATACTCAGGTGGCTCTGTGACCTGGGGACAACTTTAACTTTTTGGAGTCTCGGAATGGTCATCCGAGACCCAGAGAATATTCCTGTCTCAGGGGCTTGTGGTGAGAGTTGAAGGTCATGTTTAGTGCCGTGCCTAGTACGTAAGTGCTCATTGAATGGGCGTACCACGAGGATTTGCATTTCCCTCTGGAACAAGGGACAGTCACGACTGGGGCAATTTCGTCCTTCCCCTTCCCCTGATTTTTATGATCAATTTATCTTTGGAAGCAAAAGCATCTGTTATGGATTAAGTCTGCTTTGGTCTTCACATTCATTCTGTGGATACACCATATCATGTGCTCAGATGCTTCAGTTAAGGCAAGGACATGGAAGGGGTGCCCCAAGACGAGGGGTGAGAGTAAAAAGGAACCTTCTTGCTATGATGCTGTGATTCCAGGGCGTGTAACGGCAGAGCTTGGGAGGTGGGTGGGGGAAGGCAAGCAAAGTCTGGGGCAAGGAAGCAGAATGCATTCTGAGAGTGATGGTGTTGAAGCAAGAGAGGGCCCATGATAGCTGACAGTTGGGTGTTGACTGATGACCGGAGATGTGAGATAGTGATTAGGCTCTATCATTCCCTTTGAGGACAGTGAGTTCTGGCCCTAATGGCCATAGGTTTTGTTTCATAAGACGTGGGGTGAAGTCCTTCCAAGCCATGGGTAGGGAGGCGATTAACTCTGCTCCTGAATAGCTCTGGGTGGTGCCTTTTTGGAAGTAGATGCTGCCCAAATGAGCAGAAAGGAGGGAGCGCTTCATTTGCTCTAAGTTATCCCTCACTTTGACTCGACCTTGTAGGTTAGACTTCAAATAAAGCACAGGTGGGTGAACTTCTTTGCACCTGGGCTCGGCACACTCTTCTGATCACCTGCAATCTCTCTGAAGACCTCCGATGGCTTTATGCTTCTCGACCCTCCCTCTCTTGCAACCTACATTTAGAAGATGCTGGCAGACCCCCAGGTTTGAAGCTTGTCTCTGAGACTTTATGAGCACAGCGACCTTGGGCAAGCTACTTAACTTCTTAGTGCTATATCCTCCTTATCTGTAAAATGGGAATAATAACGTCACCTAACTCATGGGGTTGTCACCGAGATCAAGTGACATAACGGATCTAAAGCACAGGACCTGGAACCTACTAAGGGATCAAAGAAAATGTGCCATTATGTCTCTTCCTATTTCTCAAAATGTTCCCAAAACTCCAGGTTTACTGGACTTCTTTAAATTCACCTGTTTTCACCGTTCTGTCCTTAAATGTGCCTAGATTTCTGTTCCTTCGCAGTCCCTGCCTCCGTGTGTTTCTTGCCTTCACCACCCCCTATCACTCAGTGTCTGTAGGTTTCTACTTATTCTCCAGCTGTCAGTCATTCTGAAGCATTTCTGACTCAAGAAGACTGGAGTGTAACAACTCATGAGGTCCCTTTGTTTCTGGCAGACAGCTCCTTCATAGCCAACATCAACTTACATTACATTGACTCACGGGCATGTGATTCTTCCCCACTAGACTGAGTAACTTGAGGGCAGGGACATTCCTTCCCCTTTCCTTGTCTCTAGCGCTTTGAATGTTGCCTCACACTTAGTAAGCATCTTAAGAATATTTGTCGAGATGTAAATGATTTACATGATATGACTTCGAACGTCCTCTCTCAGACCTATTTGCCTTTTAAAATGAGACGAAGTTTTTAAGTAAAAATGACTCTCAATTGTCCCATTTCAGATAAATGGTCAGGCAGAGGAGAAATAGTTATTAGGGGGAGAGTCAGGTGACTTTGGGTGGGCAGGATAGTATTACTAGGGAAGATCGTCCTGGAACCACTGAAACGGTGTCATGCCTGGCCAGTTTTGAGTCTCTCAATTAATATGGCCAACACTGTATTTGGTAGCAATGTAATTTATTATCTTATTAACGAATTTAAAATGTAAATCGCATTTGGAAAAGGAAGGATGTAAATGCTTGTCCTAATTCAAATATCATAAATGAAAAACATCTGCGAATCACAGATTCAAGCCAAGCATTATTATTTTATGGAGATGCTCAGTGGAATTGAATCACTAAGCTCCCTATCTCTGAACAGATTCCAGCGGATCCCCAATAGTCTTCACATGGGATCGGGGAGTAATTGAACCGATGTCCTCAGAGCGATCTCGCCAAAAATACTGGCTTTCCGTTTAAATTTGGAGAAAACAAAAGCAAAAAGAAAGGCCTTTATTTGCTTAATATTCTTTGGACCAAGTAATTGATTGTTGGTTTCTTCGTGAGTTCTGGAAATTTGACATCTGTTTCAGAATCTGAGTTTCAGCCTTTTCCTGAAGGTCCCATAGGAGGTTGTTGAGTGAGCTGCTATAGGCTGGTTAGAGGAGCTGGTGTTTTCTTACCTAATTCTCTAGGTCTCTCTAAAGACAACTAATAATTATTGGATAGCTTTATCATTTGTTAAAACAAGGCACTAGGAATTTACATACCAAGTCTACAATCAGTCCGTTAACGTTATTAAGTTAAAGTTAATACCTTAAAGTTATTAAGTAGAGAGTAAGCTTATTCTGGCAAAGCCCCTAAAGTAACATAAATATTATCTTTTTTTTTATATGATGTGCATAGTGATTTAGTAAACTTCCAGTGGAAACACACATGATTCTCTTAGAGATCTTCTTTTCATGAACCGTGTTATCTTTTTTTCCTTAATGGAAAAAAATGTGTTCATAATTGCCATCAGTTATAGCAGGCACTAGCATGCTATACCTGAGCAAATACCTATGTCTCCATTATATGTCGATAATTAGACATAATTAGACATAATTAGACATAATTAGAACACAAATCCTTACTATTCTTCATTTACCTAAGTCATACCAAAAGATGCTTCACTTATGTTGCATTCTAAAAAATCCTGCTATTCTACTCCAGCGTGTTCAATGATCAAATTTTTTAATACGGTGAAAACAACCTGTATACGGTTGTAAAGTACGTAGATTATTTCATGCAACAAAACACCCGTGTTGGTAGTTTCTTCATTTAACCTGGCATCTGGTTTTAAGGAAAAATTCTGGCTGGTCATGTTACTTAGCTTGATTGATACTGTCTTATAATAGCGGTCTTCAAGGAAACGCCTAGATCAGTGGTCTACAACTTTCAGTTGCTAGATGAAATCTTGGTTACTTTTTTTTTAAAGCCCACCACTTTGTTGGCTGCCTAACCATCCATACTCCATAGCTCAGGTTCACTCATACAAGGGCCTCCTGGTACTCGAATCAAATTCTTCCAATTTTTTCCATCTCCTGATTCTCTAAAGCAAGAGCAAATTCATGCTCAGGAGAGATTTCATGCCGGCTCTAACCCATCACCACTTTCAAAGGCAAGAGGAGGCCAAAATGTTGCTCATGAGTCACAGTTTTGGTGAGTGGAGCCTAACGGTAATTTGAAATTGAGTTCCTTTTTTCAACGTTTATTTATTTTTGGGACAGAGAGAGACAGAGCATGAACGGGGGAGGGGCAGAGAGAGAGGGAGACACAGAATCGGAAACAGGCTCCAGGCTCCGAGCCATCAGCCCAGAGCCCGACGCGGGGCTCGAACTCCCGGACCGCGAGATCGTGACCTGGCTGAAGTCGGACGCTTAACCGACTGCGCCACCCAGTCACCCCTGAGCTCCTTTTTTATATCTGCCTTGTTCCTGGAGACCATTTGAATTTATGGAAGTGTTAGAAGAGAGTCTTGCGTTATCGCTGAGGATGTGGGAAGGCCAGGGTCCTGAGGCCACAGTTGTAGATAGGGCAGACGCCCGAAAACTGACAGGGGCCAGAAAAGAGCATCCCAACTGAGAACTAGCAGATCAAATGAGGAAGAAGCTGATAACCCACCTGAGCTCTCAGTCAGTAGACAAGGTCAGAAATCAAAGATCTTTGGAGTGCCTGGGTGGTTCAGTTGGTTAAGCATCTGACTCTTGATTTCGACTCAGGTCACGAGCTCGCGGTTCATGAGATTGAGCCCTGTGTCAGGCTCTGCACTGACAGCACAGAGTCTGCTTGGGATTCTCTCTCTCCATCCCTCTCTGCCCCTCCCCTGCTCGTGCTTTCTCTCTCTCTCTCTCTCTCTCTCACAATAAAGAAATAATAAATAATAAATAAACTTTGTGACTTATGTAGCAAAACACGCGGCCATATACGCATTTGCCGTAGATGCTCAAGCTTTCAACTTCCGCCCAGACCTTCTGGGGGTTTCCTGAACATGTGGGAACACGTGCACTCTTGCAACATGTACCATTCCTTGGGTCTCTGATAATAGGTTTGCTGAGTATAAAACACTTTTTGCCTTTTTGAAATGGTAGAGGTGGAGGGTGGAGATAGGACGTGGTTTCTTAGCATATTTAACTTCACCAATGAAGAAGTATATTTAAGGATAACTTGCAGTAACTCTGATGGAGAATTTTCTGCCTACGAAATGTAATTTTCTAAATGTTCATCATTATTATTTGTTTTTAGTTCATTTTAGAGGGAGAGAGGGCATGTGCATTCGTGAAAGCAAGGGGGGGTAGAGGGAGAGAGAGAAATCTTAAGCAGGCTTCGGGCTCAGTGCAGAGCCCAACTGGGGGCTTGATCCCACAACGCTGGTATCATGACCTGAGCTGAAATCAAGAGTCAGACACTCAACTGACCAAGCCATCCAGGTGCCCCTAAATTTTCGTTATCGGATACTGAAAAGAGGAACACATTAGTATATATCTCAGAATGTTTCCCAAACCTCATATGCGAATGATTTGCCTGGAGCTCTTGTTAAATTGCGGATTCTGTGATTCAGTAGGTCTGGACCGGGGCAAAGGCACTGCATTGTCTTTTTTTTTTTTTTTTTTTTTTAATTTTTTTTTTTTTTCAACGTTTATTTATTTTTGGGGACAGAGAGAGACAGAGCATGAACGGGGGAGGGGCAGAGAGAGAGGGAGACACAGAATCGGAAGCAGGCTCCGGGCTCCGAGCCGTCGGCCCAGAGCCCGACGCGGGGCTCGAACTCCCGGACCGCGAGATCGTGACCTGGCTGAAGTCGGCCGCCTAACCGACTGCGCCACCCAGGCGCCCCTGCATTTTCTAAAAAGATTCCAAGAGACGTCCATGCTGCTGGCCTTTGCTCCACACATTGAGTAGCGAGGTCTTACAGGACTTCAAATAATTAGCGTTATTCTCTCCAGTTGGAGAGTGTCTATCTCTGCAAATATATGTCATAGGCGTGTATCTGATTTCTTCCAGTCTGATACTTAAAAAAAAATATTCCTAGGCTTTGTGCTTCGTTGTCTATATCTGAATGATTTCTAGGCTTAAATTGCGAAATGTTCAACAGTATTGCTTCACTTCCACGCTAAGCCTGGTATTTGCCTCCAGGCTAGGGGGCCATTTCGCGACCTCAGTCCCCTCTGGGGGCTTAGGAAGCCTTAGCTCAACACTGAGGTTAATAATTGCTCTGTGGCCTTGGTCCTGAGGCCGAGCTCCCCCACGGACCCACTGGGGTAGAGGATCAGCAGCACATTCCAGAACCTATGCCCTCTCAAGCCGTGCTCCTCCAGAACCGAGACTCTACCTAGATCTCGGCGGTCCTCTCGCAGACTGGGAGTCCCGTGGTTGAGGCCAGTGCCAGGGGCACGACCTCAGCCAGCAGCCGACACCAGCTTCCTAAAAATCTCTGCAGAGGCTGTCTGTAGAATTTCTGAATTTCGCTGGTCATCTAGATTCGCCTGCCCCTCGTACCTATAGAGACGTCCCTGTTATTTTTATTCCGTCCTGTACATCTTAACACTGCCTACTTGTCTAGACTGGTTGAAATTTGCCAAATCCTCTGAACGCTGGGTTTTGCTGCCAGTCTCGGCTCTATCTTTGGCAAGAGTCTGGGCGTTCCTCACAGTAAGGGGCGAGCCTGTTGCTGGGCCCCCTTGATCCAGACTAACCTTTTCACCACCGTACACCTGGCTTTACCCGACAAAGTCCTGAGACGAAATGTGGGCGCCAAGGCGGGATTATCTGGGTGTTTCTAATCGTGTGATGATGGTGTCACCCAATAGAAGAACGAGGGGCCGAAATCTCGAGAGGAAGGGGTTACAGAAAGTTTTGGGGGAAGAGCTCTTTAATCTCTGGACGGGGCCTCAGACTCCTGAGCCACAGACTCCCCCTTACCGTGAGGCATAAAGCCTATTATTTTCCCACACTGTTACATTTCTAGACGCGACCGTAGAGTGAATATGTTCGATCATCTACTATGCTAATTCTCAGGGAAAAGCATTCTTTTGTGAAACAGAGATTTGATCTTGGTACTATCTTTGTGAATTAACAGCGTAGCCCACAAAAAATAAAGAACAGACATTTTAAGGTATTTTCAGTTTTTTTAAAAAAAGGCTATCCTGTCGGGCTTCAGGAGATTTGAGATTGATCAGGATATACACGGACGCAATAAATGTATATGTTTGCATACACACATGGATTGAAAACGTCTCTGATTCAAAGTGCTCTTTCAGGGGCGCCTGGGTGGCGCAGTCGGTTAAGCGTCCGACTTCAGCCAGGTCACGATCTCGCGGTCCGGGGGTTCGAGCCCCGCGTCGGGCTCTGGGCTGACGGCTCGGAGCCTGGAGCCTGTCTCCGATTCTGTGTCTCCCTCTCTCTCTGCCCCTCCCCCGTTCATGCTCTGTCTCTCTCTGTCCCAAAAATAAAGAAACGTTGAAAAAAAAAAAAAAAATTCAAAGTGCTCTTTCAGTCACTCACATATAAACGTCATAATTTTGCTGCGTTCATAGGACACCTGGGCTTGTTGACTCCGTGTTTTCCTCAAATTTGCTCACTGATTTATGTATTTCTACCGGGAAATATTTGTTTAAAACGGAAGCTTAATTTCACTGTCCAAATGGAAAGCCATTGAGAGGTCTTCCCTAAGGTTTGCCTCCAGTCCACTCTTCAAATCACCTGGTCTTGCCATTTCAAGGCCCTAAACTCTCCACTTTTTCTCCTCCTTCTTCCATCGCCCTCCCTACTTGTCCATCTGGGGTGTAAGGTTTAAAATCAAGGCCGGTATTATGTGTTGCCTCCACATCTGGGGGAAATTGGGAGTGTCTGGAAGGGCCCGACAACATGTTTCCCTCCCTCCCCTCTCCGTTCCCGTGTACAAGGCGCACGGGACAGTCAGTGCCATTATCGTGGCCCTGCTTGTCTCCGCGTGGCAGGCTTCTGTTCCCCGCCAGTCCACGGATATATTCAAATAAGCCCATCACATCCTGTTACAGGGGGAGGAGGGAGAGCCACCTCACCCCCTTGTTACTACAAAACCAGCCTCGCACAGCCTCTGCGTGTTCACTCTGCTCCCAGGAGCAACTCCTGTGTGCCCTGCGTGGGAGATGCCCTCCTTCCCCGGGGCTGCGTGCATGCGCGACTAATACCGTGGATGTCATCTGTTCAGTGCTGTGCGTCATGCGCTTGGCCCCCTGCATCACTCTGAGATGGAAATTCCCCCCTTACCAGGGGGGGAGGGGGTGGCGATTGAAACACCACCCATGACCTGTCACTGCCGCAACGGCGTCCCATCATCCCCCCGATGCCCTTGGCTACAGAATCACTGGGATGGAAGAAAATACGTTGAAGACACGCTCACATTACACTGTCGCTGTGTGGCCATTTCCACACGTTTTCTGGGGATGCAGTTTTAGGCAGTGTGATCAGTAGCCGGGAGGGATATTTTTGGAAAGTGGACCTCCCGCATCCCACCGAGGGGAAGACTGTCCTTTTTGCCTGATGATAAGGCCTGTCCTAGATACTCAGCTCACGCGCTTACATACCAGAGGAGGAAAGCTTGCCTGAACACAAAACCTAAAGCCAGGGACATAAGACCGGAAGTGTTTTTAAGAAAGGTACTACAGGGGCGCCTGGGTGGCGCAGTCGGTTAAGCGTCCGACTTCAGCCAGGTCACGATCTCGCGGTCCGGGAGTTCGAGCCCCGCGTCGGGCTCTGGGCTGATGGCTCGGAGCCTGGAGCCTGTTTCCGATTCTGTGTCTCCCTCTCTCTCTGTCCCTCCCCCGTTCATGCTCTGTCTCTCTCTGTCCCAAAAATAAATAAACGTTGAAAAAAAAATTAAAAAAAAAAAAAAAAAAAAAAAAGGTACTACATGCCTCCCATAGTTTAATATTGCCAAGTCCTTCCAAAAAGCCATGCCATCGGGTGAAAAGACAAGATTTATTTCTCTTGCTTGTGAAAGCAGATGTGCAGGGGGCGGGTGACAGACCCCGGGGTTTCACTTGTCGGGTTCGAGGTGCGGTTCTGACGCTGACTGTTCATAATCCTGGTTGAGTTACTTACCCTTGACCTCATCTGTAAAATGGGGATGGTAATAGCATCTGCCCTGGGAGGTTCCTGTGGGGATTAATGGGGTTAATAGTGCCAGGTCCTTCGTAATTGCTGCTTCCATACCCGCTATTTATTATTATTATTATTATTGAAGAGAAATCTCAGTCTCAAACGGGTGTTTGACAGCATCCACATATTTCGATATTGTTGGCTTTTTGTGGATTTATGTGTAGTGTCTTTAGTTCAAATCTGTCTTAAAGCCTTACTTGTCCTTGACTGATTGCCATTTTATTCGAGAGTGATTTTTTTCTCTTGTGTGCATTATTGCAAGGGCGAAGCAATGACTACTGGGCAGAAACACGCGTGGTGAGTCCTCAGCAAGCAGCTGGCTCCATGAATACAAAGTCGGGGACACTTTCTGATTTAATAATCCGGATTTTTCCACAATAATGCCTGGCTTACTTCTGCATGCATATCTGTGTTCAAGATGGCTAGATTTTTCAAAAGAAGAAATTTCAGGGTGAGGTTTTTCAGAATAAGAAAAACGTTTCTCAGTTATTGCCTTGAGGGATTATGCCTTGGTCATCATAAGTTATATCCAGTTTTCACTAGGAAGGAAAAAGCACATAATTTCAAACAAACGGCTATTTTTCATGTTGGAAATACGGCCGGAGTTCCTGTTTGTCTAGTTAATCAGACCTCTAAAAGGGCAGCGTTCCTAGAGAAGTATGAATGTGGTTTGGGAGGGGCTGTTGTTTATAGATAATGAGTTCAGATCAGGGTGAAGTTGATACGTCTCATCTATTAGGGATAGAAAAAGAAAAGAAAAATTGGGCTGGGGCATTGCAGAGTCTGACTTCGAATTTAGATTCAGTTTACATGTGGGCAAACACGTGACCGACAGCGGTGAGCATGTCTGTGTATGTATGTTACAGGTGTATAGGTGCAGAGAGGTAGGTGGACACGCTAAAGAAATGGGCACTAATCATGTAGCATCAGTGACCGTATGAAAGGGGCGGTTGACATCAGTGCAGTGTAAGAAGAGTGACTTTGTTACCATCACTTTCTGTTCTCCTGAGATCACAGAGTGTGAGAATTATTGCTATATTAATGGTCGTTTCTGGAAGAACCAACTTACATTTTTTCCGTAACACCAGGATAGAACTAAGAATGGAGATGAGATTGGACCTTCCGAAGTTGCTTTTATTATAAATTCTCTAGCTATTGAGAAAAATACGTGTATCTTGGATCACTCGTAAACTGGGGGAAACATCCCGTGTGAGTAGATATTTGGAGCTAAAATCATAAACAGTGACAAAGTGAAGCTCTTCGGTGGCCACGCTTATGCACATTACCAGCAGTGACAGTTTGCGTTTTGTTTTGGTTTGTTTTGGTGCCCCCTTGGCACCACGGGTGTTGGGAACTCCTTTTCTTTCCCCAATTAAATATAGGTATGGGGCACCTGGGTGGCTCAGTTGGTAAAGCATCTGACTCTTGATTTCGGCTGAGGTCATGATCTCAGGGTTCGTGGGATTGAGCCCTATGTAGGGCTTTGTGCTGAGTGTGGAACCTGCTTGAGATTCTCTTTCTCTCTCTTCCCCTCCCCCACTCACATGCGCACTCTCTCTCTCTCAAAAAAAAAATGTAAAAAAATTTAAAAAATATGCCAGTTATCATCACAAGAAAAAAATTCTGTAGTTATGTCTGGTGACAGATGTTAACTAGTCGTCTTGTGGTGATCACTTCACAACATAGACAAATGTTGAGTCATTATGTTGTACGCCTGAAACTAACATAATGTTGCCTGTCAATTGTACCTCCATAAAAAAAGTAAAAGAAGTATATTGAAGTGATAAAAGCAGAAGAATTAAAAGTGACTCTAAAACATCTCTGCCAATATTTCTCAAGAACATGTGAAAGCATCCTACACTACGGTACGCAGCGTCCGAGGCGCATAAAGATGACCAAATCATACAGAAAAGCTTAAATTATGCTCAAGGTCATTCATGGGTCAGTTTCTTTTCATTTTACACACAAGACACTTGATGTTTTCCTTGGTTATGTTGTTATGAGGAGTGCCTACCTCCCCTCTTTTTTTGTTCTTTACGTCTACAGATGTCAGGGCAAAGCCCCAACCAGTCTTTTACACTGGGCAGAACATTCTCGTGTCATACTAAACTGTGCAATCATGTGCTCACACAACGTTTGTGTATGGTATACAGAACTTTTGACTCTCATTCTCAATGCCCCCCCCCCCCCAACATGGCTGCTGCCCTGTCCCTCACCTTTCCTTGCTCCCTAACGCTGCTTTGTCCTCTAGCCCAGAGATTCCAAACTCAGGAATGGGGAACCTGGAGGTTGCAAACTCAGGGGTCTGTAGAGCTGTGTAGGGCCAAGTGGAGACTGGCAAATTGTTCGAGGGTCGTCTGCTCCTCAGCTCATGTCGATGGTTGCCGTGAGAGAACGTGGGCTCAGAGTTTCCAGAATTTTTCTCAAAAGAAGCTCTCATTTTGGGTTTTTATGGGAGCTTTCTGAAATGTTACGTGTCACTTAATGTAATATTTAGAAATGTGTGGGATAAATGTAACAGTTTGTGGGACCAATCTCACCCATAGATTTGAGTCTATCATGTCAACCTTATTGATTTTTGAAATCCACTCTATCTCTGGGTCTCCCCCGTGCCCGACCTGCATCTAGTAAGATATGTATTAAGGACGAAGATGTGTATTAAGACACCACCTCAAACTAGAGTACAATTTTAACATTATAATATAATATAATATAATATAATATGTTATAATAATATACATAATATAATATAGTGTCATGTAATGTAATATGTTATAATAATATACATAATATAATATAGCATAATATTACACAGTATATGTAATATACTATATTATTAATATAATAGTATTGCATATTATAATAGTTTGTTATATTATATTATATATTAGAATAGTATATTAAAACAATATATTTCTACATTGACAGCAATATATTTCTATATATTATATAGGAATACTATACTATATTATATTATACTATTATACTATAGTATAGTATACTATACATATATAATATGTATAAGTTATACATATTATATGTATAACATAACATATATGTATACATTATATGTATATGTATATTATATACATTATATGTACATTATATATTATATACATTATATGTATATTATATGTATATGTATAATGTATACATACATTAACATTATATGTACAATATAACATATAAATATATATAATATATAATAATATAATATAATAGATTATATAATACTAGTATATTAAAATAATATAAGTCTGGATAGCAATATATTTCCCAAATGGATTATATATACTCTTTAGTTATAAATGGCATATTAAGGGAAAGAAAACTTATATATAATTTATTCTTAAAAGCTTGAATTCATCACAGAACAAAAGAAAGCTCTAGTGAATATTCTTGAGTGGTCCTAAACCTCTCTAAACTACTAAAGGGTGGCCTGGGGCAAATTTAGGATGGTAGGAATAGAATTCAGATGAAATAAAATGTAATTATGGTCACATGTATAGTACAACCATCATGCACTTTCATCAAATCATGGAAATGGGAAAGAATGGATTGTATCAGTCATGAGAAATTTCTTGATATGTTTATTTGTTCTAGCAACAGTTTCTGTCAGTAAACATGAATCTCTCGGTCTCTCACATGAATCCCCTTGCCAAGTTCTTGCCTTCGATAAACACTGGGATGGTCACATAGTCAGCTTGTTGCTAATAATGCCCTTTATCCTCTCTGATACATCCTTCGAGTTCCCCCAATGTAGCCTTGGGCAATGCCGTTCTCAGGCTGATTTTATTCTGGAAGCCTTCATCACCTTCATGTTGCTTTGTGCCAAATCTAGTTGAGGGAAGAGGAGGAAACCCAAACACCTCATTCCTCAGATATCCACCCCCCGGGTGATCCTGAAGACTCCCATCACCTCCGTGACTGTGGGCAGCAAAGAGTCCCATTGCCTGGCACCTGGCCAGTCCCTGGTCGTCCCCAGGGAGGCTCTTGCTCGCTGCAGACAAAGCCTCGTGGCATCTCCTCGGACTCCTCTCAGGCTTCAATCTCCACATCTACACCAGCCTTGCAGCTCCGGGTATTTCAAAGAACCCACCATTGCCCTGTGGCAAATTTGCTGAGATCTTAGCTGAGCAGCCAGTTGGTGGCTTGAGCCACTGCGCTGACATCCCCACTGGCACAGCCGCTTCTTAAATACTAAGATCCGGCTTCTGAGACCCCCCCCCCCACTTCTGTGGCCCTCACTTCTGCCACTGCTCCTGGGTTTCTCTGAAGTCTGTTGCACACTTACTTTTGGTTTTGTTTTTTTTTTTTAACAAATCAAATTTATTTATTTACTTTGAGAGAGAGAGAGAAAGAGAATCCCAAGCAGGCTCCACGCTGTCAGTACAAAGCCCGACGCGGGGCCTCAAGCTCACGAACTGTGACATCATGACCTGAGCCGAAATCAACAGTCTGTCGCTTAACCGGGGCCTCAAGCTCACGAACTGTGACATCATGACCTGAGCCGAAATCAACAGTCTGTCGCTTAACCGACTGAGCCACCCGGGCGCCCTTGTACCCGGAATTTTTCTCTGCTTAGTCTGAAAACTCTGAGCTGTTTGTCTGCAGCTAGGTCTTGTCGCAGAGGAGTCCTCTTTTGTTATGACTCTAGGGATCTACCTGGAGTAAACTGTTCCCTGGAAGAACATACTCTTTGGGGGATCCTCCCATGTAGAAGTTGTCATCACGGGGACAAGGCCCAGAATCTCGCAGACAACTGCTCCTGGAGGACTCCATCGAGATGTTCACAGCCCTGTTCCCTCGCTGGGCTGGAGGGTGGGGCAGACAATCCACCGTGGATTCCAGTGAGGCGTAGCTGTGACAATACAAACCTTCCTCCCTTGCTTGAGATGTCCACACCCCGGGGGACACGGCTTAATACTGTGCAGGCTGATACTCATTACACTTAGTTTACACTTAACAGTATGTTCTGGAAGTCATGCTTTCTCAGGGCATGTCGAACTGTTTTGTTTTTTTTTTTTTAATTAAAAAAATTTTTTTTTCTTAATGTTTTTATTTATTTTTGAGACAGAGAGAGACAGAGCATGAGCAGGGAAGGGGCAGAGAGAGAGGGAGACACAGAATCGGAAGCAGGCTCCAGGCTCTGAGCCATCAGCACAGAGCCCGATGCGGGGCTCGAACTCACAAACGGCAAGATCATGACCTGAGCCGAAGTCGGACGCTCAACCGACTGAGCCACCCAGGCGCCCCCCATGTCGGACTGTTTTTAGAGAACACCGTGTATCATTTATTTACTGTTCCCCTCTCGAGGCACCGCCAACCTTTTTGACCATAGACACCGCTTCCGGAGCCTAAATGAAAATGGCGCTTTCGTACAAAATTATTGTTTGTTCGTTTGTTTTCCAGAATAACCTTTTCAATAATTGCAAACAAAGGATTAAAATACTTCTGATGGTGTCGACAATACCGTCACTGCTCGTTCCTTGAGTTTTCAAGTTCCAGGAAGGGAAATTTATTGAGCGTTATTTGCTCAGCAGCCAGCGTGAAGCGAGCCCCTACTCGTTTCCATATTTATTCAGAAACACAACAACAATCGCCGGGCACCAGAGGTACAAATCCTGGCTCCTGAAGACCTTCTAGTTGGAAGGTGAAAATGGTAGCATCAGGGACTCGGTGTCTCGGAGACCTTCTGCTGGTCCGCAGGGTACAGTTTACTGAGTCAATGGCAACAAATTCTCAAGGTTGGGAAATGTGTTTCCTGTAGGTAAATTTCACTTATAATGGTATTTATTTTGTTTGGAGTTTGGCCTAAGCTGTGATGCTAACTCACTGGGGCCCCTCGGCTCCGAGCGAGCAGAGGCCCCTTGTCGCTGTCCTTCTTTTTCAACACTTGTGGAGAATTTTCAGAAAGCTTCCCTTTGTAATCTGATGCATTGAGAAGGGGGACGACGACACAGCGACTAAAACCAGAATTTGATTCTGTCGGTGAAGGAGCCCTAAGTGCAAATATGTGAACAGGATCTCGTTTATTGTGAAGAGAACTGTTTTGTTTGCTGAAGGAAGACACGTCTTTCTTAAAACTGTCACTTCCACGAGGACGTTAAATTAGCATTGGCCGTGAACTGCAAATGGCAGTTAGCCTAGTTATGGAAACGCTTTCACCCACCTGATTAATGTTGTAACACATGAAGGGGATCCTTTAGCTGAGATTTAAAACAAGAAGGCAGAACTGATATCAGAAGTTGAAATATGGTCTTAGTTAAGCGGTCACTTGTACAACGCACAACCATTTTGACCGAAGTGACCAGATTCAGTAAACGCAAATACAGGGTAAGTCTTGCAACTTTTAATGAGATACACAGGGTCAGAGAAAATAACCTTAATGTGATGGGGCAGCAGAGTTTTGCCAGTGGTGTATCCTTTGAAGTCACAAAACAAGTCGCAGAAAGACTAGGGATATCTCAAGGTCTCCTAAATTCCAGCTCAGCGCATCTTGAAAATCCAAAGACTTCAAATGATCTTCGAGTGATTATTTGAGCAGGTAATTTGGCTCTGGATAAAAATGGAATTTTTGTTGTCACAATTCATGTAAATAGTGTTGACTTTGGGTGCAAACGAGTTGGGATCAGACCTGCTTGATATTGTTTCAGGCAATGATGTCAGCAGTTCTGTGTTAAGTAAATAAATCAGAGATTCAGTGGAAGCCAAGTTACACAAGGAGAAACACAACCACCTCATTCCATTTGCTTTTCACCACAGAGTTTGTGTAACTTCAGGGCAAAACCCAGAGCAAGTCCCCTGGCGACTTGGGAATATTTCATAGGATGGCAGATAAACTACGTGAATGCTGAGAAAAATTCCAGCCGATTTCTCCAATCACTGGGAAGTGTCTGAGGTGGATGAAGAGTTGTAGGGGCAGGTTAGATCTCCTCCCCAACTCACCCCTGCCCAGATTGGAATAATTCTCTACGGAGTTTACATTCAACCCTGTGCTATTTAGCACTGTGTTGTTTTTATTAATAATAATAATAATAATAATAATAACTACTGCTATTTATTTTTTTCTGAGGTTTTTATTTATTTTTGACAGAGAGAGACCGAGCCTGAGTGGGGAAGGGGCAGAGAGAGGGAGACACAGAATCGGAAGCGGGCTCCAGGCTCTGAGCTGTCAGCACAGAGCCCGACGCGGGGCTCGAACTCACGGAGCGCGAGATCGTGACCTGAGCCGAAGTCGGACGCTCAACCGACTGAGCCACCCAGGCGCCCCACAACTGCTATTTATTGAGAGGGTTTCTTCTGTGCCGGGCCGTCACTGAGGGGGTCAAAATATATTTAGCCTTTTATCACTGCGGAGTCATTCATTGTAAACATTTTTCAAAGTTCTGAGCATGACTTTGCTCAGGAATGGCTTCAGGAATGGATGAAGAAGGGAGATTAAAAAGAAGAAATTTGAAAACAGGTCCTCAAACACCTGTTTACACCGATTTTCACAGAAGTGTTCCTCACAACTGTCAAAGGTGGCAACAGCCCAATGGTGACCTAGGGTTGAATCCACCAAAAGGGCTTTATACAAGCAGCGGAATATTATTCAGCCATGAAACAAATGACGTGCTAGGAACGAACACAGTCCCAACGCGGATGAACTTGGATAGCATGCTAAGTGAAAGAAGCCCAAAACACAAGGTTTCACATGCTACATGATTCCATTTGTATGAAATACCCAGCATAGATCACATTTATAGAAACACAAAGCAGGTCGGTGGTTACCGGGGGCTGGTAGAAATGGAGAGTGACGGCTACCAAGTACGGGGTTTCCTTCCGGGGAGATGACAGTGTTTCAGAGATGGGGGGGCGTGGTGGCACAACATCGTGAATGTACTAAACCCCGGTCAAGTGCACACCGGTCAAGTGTACTAAATACCAAGCGTACACGTTTCATAGCTCGTTCTGTGTTATGTGAATCTCATCTCAGCAACAGTAATTTAAAAAGACCGAACCTAGCACCAAATCAAAGGGGTCTCATTTTCTAGAATCCTATACTCACACTTTTTCATTCCCAACTTGCAGCACGTCTGAATGGGCCCAGTGGAAATGGCCCAGCAGCTGAGCTGGTCTCACTTAGTTCAGGTCTTGGTTCAAAGGTCACTTTATTAGCAAGACCTTTCCGGCCCATCTGTAACGGTGTCCCCGTTATTTTTTGTTCCTTTTCCCGTGTTTGTCTTTATAGCACTTTTCACCAATGATATATTTATTTGTTCATTTTTCTGCCTCTCCTCCCAATTAAATATAATCGCTACGAGAGCAGGAAATTGATTATTTCAATTCACCGTTGTACCTAAAACGGTGCCTGGTAAGGGCCGGTGTTCAATACCCTTTTGGTGAATGAACAAACATCAGTATCCAGTCCTGATTTTCTTCATTGTTAATCACCATAGGAGAATAACAGTTGGGGGGGGGGTGGGGACGGGAAGGGCAGGTGTAATTTATCTTCTTCCACATCTAGGACAATGCCTTGAACAGGGATGATGCTGACTGAATAGTGTAGGAACTAAACTAAAGACAGTCCAGTTGGCAAGATGAGACACAGGTAAACAAGAAGTTAAAAGACGGTGCAGAAAAATGATATGACGTTATAGTGGAGGGAAGAATCATCTGGGGGTCATTAGATTTTGTTTCTAATTCTGGCTCGAATTTTCCTTCCCTCAGGAGAGGATTTCAATCTCTCTAGGCCTCAGTTTTCTCATCAGAAAATTTAGAAGGTGGGACCAGATGGCCTTTCCGACCCATCCTAAGCTTTAATTATAATGCACATATGTGTAGCAAAGGAAAAGAGTGCTACGCATTTAAATAAATGGGAAATCACCCTAGATGGGAAAGTTATCTGGTTAGCTACCCTCCCCCTAACCTGATCATGTGACACGTCTAAAGAATAAGAAGGATAAAGGAAATCTTTTGCAAATGTGAAATTCTGTTGCTCAGTATAATTTTATGAATTGTAGGCGAGTATGAATTCTAAGATATATTCTAAGCCTTTTGAGACCACAACCTTTATTTGGAAAAGTGGCGAGTTTATGCAGTTGGACTTTACTGATGTAAACTCTTCATGGAAATTGAAGACTGCATTAGAAACAATTCTAAAGGTTGATAGGATCTTAAATGAATCTTGAAGCCTACTAGCAGCGAAAGATCTGATTACATTGATTTCCAACTGGAGTTCTAAAGTCCTCCCCAAACTTCTCTTCTTTATAATAACGTGAAAGGTATTTGCAAACTCTAGACAAACACAAACAGAGAATTGAAACCCACACAAAAATTCTGTTCTCTCTGCCTGCGGTAGTTAACATGGAACAAGGACAGCCAAAGTTAGGGTTCAGCTGACTCCTTAAAGAAACCAGTTAGCTTCGACACTTAGCCTGTTTGCTGAATTCTTTGAGATTTGATAGTAGGGACTTGACAGGTCTCTCTACCTTGGAATTTTAATATGAGAGCAGAGAAGGGAGTTAGCGAGGACAAGAAGCAAAACAGAAAAATCCTCAACTGGGACAGCACTATAGAGATGTTTATGAAAGGCAGGATTAAAAAAAAAATCCATTTAATGATTTTTCCTTCGGAGCACTATGAAAAAGAAATTATGTTGCCAAACTAATTTAAATTTAATTCAACAAACATTTATCGAGTACGTACTCTGGGACACATACCGTCTTGCGGTGAAAACAAAAAATGGGGTTGAATTTTTAAAAGTCTAAAGGTCATTGTGTAAATGTGACCAATATATGGCTAATTTCTTACTCTTAGTTTTTCCTCCTTTTAGGGAACATTTCTGCCGCATTCTCATACAGAATGTAATTTCTTTCCTTTTCCTGTATTCCTTGAAATATGCATGATTATTTTTTACCACATTTCAATTTTTTCTTTTCTTATATTTTGGTTCATACTATTTATAATTAAATATGAAATATATTATACTACATTATATATATACATAAATATGTATATCTATATACATGTGTATACAGATACATGCATATATGTATAATTTTTCCCCCTCTTTCCAAGTCTATAATATATTTCCACTCCTCCCTGTTCGGGGTGGGGGTGGGGGGACTCTGGCTGAATATTTGATCTGGATCTTTACTTTAATCAAATAAGCAGAACTGGGTTGTAATTCTTGCAACTATGGTTCCATTGTGCTAATTAGTTAAATTCTCCAGGCCTCAATTTTCTTTTTCATAAAATTTATGGGCAATAAAATATGGAAAAATCACCTCTTGGATTTATTGCTAGAACCCTTGGCTGAGTTGTAATTCATGGATGTCAGGAAGAATGATGGCAATCCAGCACAGATGGCTGATGGGTGGCAGTCCATTAAGTTGACCCTGTATTAGCATAAAGTACGTGTTTATTTAGTTGCACAGACACGCAAGATGTTGCTGACGGATTGTAACAGGGGCCTTGGACTAGTGATAAATCTGAAATAGTCTAAGGTAAAATATTTAACTAAGAAGCATTTTGCATATCACCGAGTCGTAAAGGCAATAAGGATACCAGCTGGCTGGGTTGAATATACCCTAACAATGAACTGATGAATTGGACTGATCCAGAAGACTTCACCACATCTATTTGGGAGGTTGACAAGACGATGCTTACCCCTAGAAACTGAGTCAGAGACTGAACGGCACATATAAGGACGGGGTAGGGATCCAATGTTTTGTCACCTATGTGACTTCTGAAACCAAACTTCCAGAAGCACCACTGAAAGATCCCAGAGTAGCAAATATTGTCACCTGAATGACACCGAGCAGAAATCAGGATGGCTCAGGAAACAGGAGACTGTAAGACAACCCGCCCCAAACCTCACCAAAGCAAAACAAACCCACCTTCAAGGAGTCGTGTTTGTTCTAATTGTGTTTTTTAAGAACCTTGTAGATGGAAAGGCAGGAGAATTCCTAGCAAACAGCTGTGGCAGTTGAGTTGAGGTGGGGAATGAGAAGCCGACTGGCGACCAGCAGCACTCGAGGTTGACATTGCCATTTGAAGGCGGTGCACGTACTGGTGTGAAACAGTCAGAATTGGGGTAGTTCCTTAGGAAAGGCGTCAGGTTACCTCTGAGAGAAACCAATTCCCAGGAGGACTTTAAATCAATTAACGTGGAAGACTTGGTTGCTTGTGTCGTTTTTACCTACTGGGTTTTGTGCCAATTCTCCTATTAGATGAAGTATTTTCAGCTCCCCCAGGTGATTTTGATAGTATTCAAGTCTGAAAATCAATGCTCTAAGTCAAAAGTCTGCAAACTATGGTCCTTGCATGGGCCACGTTTGGTCTGTTGCCTAATATTGCATGGCTGGTGGGCAAAGAATGGTTTTTATATTTTTAGATGGTTAAAAAATGTGAATACTATTTTGTGACATGTAAAAATGATCTAAACTTGAAATTCTCCAAGTGAGAAATGCGTATGGTCAGATTCATCCCAGTCCTTTGGGCTCAGAAATTCCGGAGTAGGGCCCAATGATCCGTGTTTGAACTCAGGGGTTCCCTGTCCTACAGCGTGTTTGATTAAAAGCTCATGCGTGTTGCCTGCACAAAAGGCACCATGAATATTTTATTTCATGCTTCCGTGCTAACGCAAATCAACTCTGAAGGAAGTGCTATTCATTTACGTTTATACAATGCAAGCTGTTTTTAATGAAATCTTTCCCTGGACTGAGGGAACAGATCTACCTGCTGCAAACAATATGAGGTACTGGAAGGTGCGATTACTTTCCCCCCAATATTCCAGGCGTTTGAATCCAGGGTCACCACCATATATAAGGCAACCAGCAGCCAAAAGTCCCTTTAAAATAAATTAATGTCTTGGGGCGCCTGGGTGGCTCAGTCAGTTGAGTGTCCGACTCTTGGTTTCGGCTCAGGTCACGATCTCACGGTTTTGTGAGTTCAAGCCCCACATCGGGCTCTTTACTGGCATCACAGAGCCTGCTTGGAACTCTCTCTCTCCCTCTCTCTCTGCCACTCCACCACTCACTGTCTCTCTCTCACGTAAAATAACATAACATAAAATAAAATAAAATAAAATAAAATAAAAAGTTGGTGTCTTGAGCTTTGAGCTGTTTTTGTCTTTTTAAGAGTTTCCATTAATTTTTATGGGAGCTGATAGAAAAATGGCTGAGTGAATGAAACTCTTTATTAGTCTATAAAACACATTCACTGCCAACCAGAATGAACAGGACACCAAGGAATGGAAAGATCAAAGGATGGCAGTTTGTTATTACATTTTTTTTTTGTTTATTTATTTTTGAGAGAGAAAGAGAGAGAGAAAGAGAGAGAGCAGGAGAGGGGCAGGGAGAGAGAGGGAGGCACAGAATCTGAAGCAGGCTCCAGGCTCTGAGCGGTCAGCACAGAGCCTGACGCGGGGCTCAAACTCATGGACTATGAGATCTGACCTGAGTCGGATGCTTACCTGACTGAGCCACCCAGGTGCCCCCAGTTTTGTGATATTTTAAACAATCGAGGGGCACCTGGGCGGCTCAGTCGATTGAGTTTCGGCTTCGGCTCAGGTCATGATCTCACGGTTTGTGAGTTCAAGCCCCGCGTCTGGCTCTGTGCTGACAGCTCAAAGCCTGGAGCCTGTTTCAGAATCTGTGTCTCCCTCTCTCTCTGCTCCTCCCCCGCAGGTGCTCTGTCTCTCTCTCAAAAATAAATAAACATTAAAAAAAAATAAAAAAAAACAATTGAGATTCCTTGGTAATATTTTTGAATTGAGGGAGGGATCAAATTAAGGGAATACAGTATCTGGCCAAGTACAGTTTAGTTTTACTGAAACATGGTTATTATTCTACAACAGATTAAAGCACACACGATCCCAAGTCCCAGTGCTTCCATCCACAATCATTTTGTTGAACCGAGTCAGGCCCCTTACTTTCCGTCACTCCTGGTTTCCTTTCTTTTCTGCGAACATTTATGAAACACCTACAATGTGTAAAGTGCTACGTGCTGAGAAGTATGTCAAGTTTATCATTTGCGTACGTCATTTTTAAGAGCTGGCATTTCTCAAATATCTTGGATGTTAGTCTGAATCTGTTTAAAAATGTCTTTACGTTGGTGAATTAGATTTGAAAATATTTCCCATACACAAATAATTGAACAAAGTAGTATTTTGGCTGAATTCCCAAAGCGATCTGGGGTTTTTGGTGCTTCCTGAAAATATGGTCGGCATATCCAGGCTCAGCACCACGTGGGAGCTTGTTAGAAATGCAAATTCTTAGGCCCCATCCCAGCCCTACTGAATCAGAATCTTTACACAGGGTGGAGGAAGCAATTTGTGTTTCAATGAGCCCTCCAGGTAATCCTGAGAAGCCCTGATCTGAGTGAAATCAGGAGACCTTGTACTATTGATTTGTTCTAATTAGTAGTCTGAAATTTCAATAATGAGAAAAAAGCGTAGTGTGTACGGCAGAATGGGCAAAAAAGGCCAAAATTTTATTTTTCGTGAAATTGAAAATATTGCCGTATGATAATCATTCACATAGTCAGGTGACGTGAGGGGGGATGTGAAGTGTTGGGAGAAAATTGGGAGTGACATTTAATACCTTTTTATATAAGAAGGCTTTGGGTTGAGGTTCTATGTTAATTAAGGTTATCTGTGCCATTTCATTCGAACAGTCGGCTCATAACCAATAATCGCATAGGAGAGATTTTCTCTTTTCATCAAATCGGAATCTGGAACATACTGGAATAAATAAACTTGCACTTTTAGTCGCTCAGACCGGTGCTTCAGAATGACCCGTCGGGGGCGGGGGGGGGGGGGGAAAGAATATTTTGTTTTTGTCTGTTTGTTTTTAATTTCCAAATCCCTCCTGGACTTTCACTTCTGTAATATAAACTTAAAATAACCTACCAGAAAAATGAGATTAAAAATGAGGCTCAGAGGGCAAGCACCAGATTTTATGGCTGGAGTCAACAGACACTGAATGACTCTAACAAGTGATCTTTCCAAACGCTGACTCGCTTTCTGAACTGACCTCGTTACGGACTGGTAACAAACAGTTCACGATGGGCAACTATTTCTGCAGGCCGATACCATGAGTCAGCGTTGGTTAAACCGCCTCTTCAGTGTAAATACTAATAAACTACCTGCAGGAAAACACCAGGTGAGTAAACTTTAACGAAACAAGCAACAGTGGGGGTTCTGGAGTCTGGACTAGAATCTTGGCTAGGCCCTTTCCCTTGTGCCTCGATGTTCTTACCTGTAAGATGGGGCTCATAATAATAGCCTTGACCTCACAGGGTGGTGGGGCTTCTCGTGGTTGACTAGTATATGTAAGGGGATGCTTTAAATGTAAGACTACAGAGTTCAAACAGCGTAGGTAGGGAAATGAGGACAACAGGGAGGAGGAGGGCATTGAAAAGTGGTAGGATCAATGGAGTGTAAACTTCACTAGTGTTAACGGAGTTAGCACTCCCGGGAGATATAATTAGGGCGAGGGTGGGGATCTCATGATAGGATTAGTGCTTTTCTATGAAGAGACACCTGTGAGGACAAGGCAAGAAGGCAGCTGTCTGCAAGGCGGGAAGACAGCTCTCCCCAGAACCCGGCCGTACTGGTGCCTGATGTTGGACCTCCAGCCTCCAGAACTGTGAGAAGTAAATTTCTGCTGTGTGAGCCCCAGTCTATGGTATTTTGTTACGGTAGCCTTAGTAGACTAAGACTGTGGTGTTCCTGAGTGAGACCTTTGGAACTGGGATTTTTGGTTGGATTGGAGTTAAGGACAATGATAAGGTCCTTTAACTTCTGCACCGGGAGTGGTTGAATGAGAGGGCTGCCTAGGCTCTCTTTAATCCTTTTTTTTTAAAATTTTTTAATGTTTTTATTTATTTTTGAGACAGAGAGAGACAGAGCATGAGCAGGGGAGGGGCAGAGAGAGGGGGAGACACAGAATCTGAAGTGGGCTCCAGGCTGTGAGCTGTCAGCACCGAGCCCGTCGCGGGGCTTGAACTCACGGAGTGTGAGATCGTGACCTGAGCTGAAGTTGGACGCTCAGCCGACTGAGCCACCCAGGCATCCCATCGTCCTTAATTGTAATGCTTGAGACTGAACTTGCAGTTCCAAGACTAATGTTTACAGAGTGACGCATACTCAAGTTCTTTTTATGATCTCTATGATGCACCACGAACAAGTGAAAAGTCGTATCAAAGTTCTTGGAAGTATCTGATTATCTTCATGTCCTCCTTATCTTAGACCCAAAGAGAGTCGTATCACTTATACATCCATTCATTCAAGAATATTTAAGTGCTCATAAAAGCGCCAGGCATATTTCTTGAAACTTGGGTTGCGGATAGACTATCTTGGTCTGTTTGATGAACTGTAACAAAGTGCCATAGACTGGATGGTTTCTAAAAAATAAAAATGTATTTTTCCCAGTTCCAGAGGCTGGAAATCTGGAATCAGGGTGCTGGCGTAGTTGGGGTCTGATTGATGAGGTCCTCTCCTGGCTTGCAGACTGCTTTCAGCTTATAGTCACTGTTACTGACTTCTTGCTATGTCCTTACAGGGTAGAAGGAGCTGGGGAGCCCTCTGGGGTCCTAATGCCATTCATGAGCGTTTCATCTCATGACCTAACCACCTCCCAACAGCCCCACCTCCTAATGCCATCACACTGGGGATTCGGTTTCACCATATGAGTCTTGTGGAGACAACCACTGAGCCCATGGCACATACTCATGTTTTCCATGCCCTGAAGAAGCTTATATTCTAGGGATATAGGAGCATGGGGAGGGGGGGAGCATGGTAAGGGCAAGACAGATAATAAATAATATGGAGGTCAGTTATATGGTTTATTAGCGGTGACTGGCTGACAAATAAGGGAGGAGGTCTGGGGGTAGGCGTGGTGAGTGTGCCAGGGTTGATACACAATGCTAATGGGCGACTGGGCGAAGAGCGTTTGCAGAGAAGGTATCTGAGCAGATTTGAAGGGAGTGAAGGGGTTGCTCCTATAGATATATGAGAGTAGAACTTTCCAGGCAGAGAGGATTGAAACTCAATTATGTCCGTTTCTGTCTCCTAATTTGTATGTAAAATTTATATAGGCTTTCCCTGTATGACCTCAAAGTGGCTCTTGCTGATCTATCCTGGCCATCGTGGACATTTCTTTTTTCCCTTCTCCTCGCTCCCCTTGTTTCTAGACCACAGGTCTCTGTTTAGATCTTGCCAGCCTCGGCATCCCCCGGTACTTGTGAGTGCAAATGGCCAGCCTCGGTCCTGTCCTTTGGGAGCAGAAACTCTGGAGGGGGGCCCAAGGATCCGTGTTTCATCTCATTCTCCAGCTGATTTTGGTGTTGCCCATGTTTGAAAATCCGGGCTCTAAATCAGAAGTCGACAAACTACAGACTGTGGGCCAAGTCCGGCCTTCCGCCCGGCACTGTATGGCCGGTGAGCAAAGAAGGGTTTTTATATATTTGAACGGTGAAGAAACGTGATCGCTATTCTGTGATAGGTGAAAAAATGCTCTAAGGGTCGCATCGCCGTGTCTGTCCATAAATACGGTTTTATCCTAACACGGCCATGCCCCTTCCTTTACAGACTGTCTCTGGCTGCTGTCACATCGCACTGGCAGAGCTGAGTAGATGCAAGAGAGACCAGTGGTCCACAGAGCCTGTGCCTTTACACAAAAGGTCTGCTTGCGCCTGCTCTAAACCCTTTGTTCCTAAACCCCCAGACCTCCGTCTCCCCCACCCCCTCCCTCCCTGTGCCTGAGCAGAGCTTCTGTCAGTCACTGTCACTGACAGTCTTCTGTCCAGAGGTGGAACGCAGAGTCAGAGGATGCTAACGTTTGTTGCCGGATAATGTTGTGCAGGGAAGCAAAGCAACCTTCATTTCCATGTGCAAACTAGATTTACCTTCATTTCCACATGCAAACTAGATTTACCCGTGTGTACCCGCTTGGGGAGAACACGGCTTCCGGATACTTTGCATTCACAGTTCTGTGTCAGGGTTGAGGGCATGTATTTTCTTAGCATTTGATTACGGGTCTGGTTTTAGTGGCACAGGCAGGCTGTGGGACAGGAGACCAGCCTGCTACCATGAGCTGTCGTCTAGGATGCTCTGGCACGCACAGGGCAGACGATCGCAAATTGTGGAAATGAATACTTGTGGCTTAGGAACGTGGCAGTTGTCACTCTAGATGGGATTACGGGTCCGCCACGTTGAGACTTTCGCTTCCTGCTGAGGGTTCTCTCCTCATAGTCGGTGAGCTGGAGAGACGTGCACACCGCATACTGCAGCGAAGAGGATGTGGGCCATCACGGGGTCCGTGCAAAGCGGGATGATTGGGCTCCCTTCCCCTGCCCAGCAGCCATCGGCTCCTCTCTGAGGCAGTGGGCTTATTTGCTTCATGCTAGCATAGTGGCCTCTGAAACAAAAGTTAATCTTTTCTTTTTTAAAAATTTTTAACATTTATTTATTTCTGAGACAGAGAGAGAGAGAGACAGAGCATGAGCAGGGGAGGGGCAGAGAGAGAGGGAGACACAGAATCTGAAACAGGCTCCAGGCTCCGAGCTGTCTGCACAGAGCCCGACGCGGGGCTCGAACTCATGGACCGCGAGATCATGACGCGAGCCGAAGTGGGATGCTTAAGCGACTGAGCCACCCAGGTGCCCCGAAAATTAATCTTCTAAATCCCTTAATAATGTGCAGCAGAAGCAGCCAGGGCACACAGACTACTTACGCGAACTGCTTTCAACATGAAAAGGAAGATTTCACTTTGGTTTCAATTTTACACCCACTTAATGACGCGAGTGTCTGAGAATGACACGATCTTCCTTTACTTTTCCCGGGGGAGAGGTCAGCGAATGCTCAGGTCCTTCCAAGGATCCCGTCTTTGTGTACCTCGCTGGTCTGCTTCATCACGTCTCTGTTCAACTCTCGTAGGTCCACCTGCGCTTTGGTTCGGTGCATTGGGGGAAGTGTGTGTGTTTGTGTGTGTGTACGTGAACACGTGCTCTCTCTCTCTCTGTCTCTCTTTTTTTTTTTTTAAGTTTTATTAACTTAATTTTTTGAGAGAGAGAGAGAGAGAGACATGGGGACAGAGGATCCGAAGCAGGCTCTGTGCTGATGGAAGCAAGCCTAACGTGGGGCTCGAACTCACAAACCTTGAGATTATGACCTGAGCCGGTCAGCTGCTTAACTGACTGAGCCACTCAGGTGCCCCACCCACATGCCTTCTCAAAACGAGGGGAAGACTGGCTCAGTTGGAGACTCAACACTAAAGAGTGAAGGAGGAGCATCGTGGAAATTTCAGATGGCTACAGATACAAAAGGGAGTCTCCATTTCAAAAATAATCGTGGTTGATGATTAGTAAACTTTTTTTAAGTGATTTCAGTGTTAACTTATTTTTGAGGGAGAGAGAGAGGCAGACTGCAAGCGGGGGAGGGGCAGAGAGGGAGGGAGAGACAGAATCAGAAGCCGTATCCAGGCTCCGAGCCGTCAGCACAGAGCCTGGCGCGGGGCTCGAACCCACGAACCGTGAGATCACGACCTGAGCTGAAGTGGGACGCTGAACCCACTGAGCCACCCAGGCGCCCAAGGACAAGTTTCATCTTAGACAATCGAGTTCTGTTTCTCCACAAAGAGCAGCTTTCCCTAAGTGCCCACTGAGGAGTTAGGAAACTGTTGTCTGGGAAGAGAATAGGACGGCATCGGGGAAAAACAAGAAGGAAAAGCATGGGGAATTTCGGAAGTAGAGACTCTGGGAGTGAGAAGGAGGTCTTTGTCCTATTCACACAGATTACTTTTACTTACAACTTTTATTACGAAAAACTCCAAGATACTGAAGAGGTGAAAGAATATTTTGATAGATACCTGTCTATCCACCCAACTAGAGTCAATAAATTGTTAACTTCTCCTTGTATTTGCTTTTTCCATCCAGCCATCCCATGCCTGTGTCCCTCTCTCGATCTCTTTAGCCATCCCATTGCCTCCATCCAGCCATCCGTCCATCCATCCATCCATCCATCCATCCACTGATCTATCTTTCCATTTGTCCCTCTTTTTAAAACCTCTTAAAAATAAGTTGCAGATATCATGAGTCTCGATTCAGAAATTAGCATGCTTCTCTCCAAAATAAGGACATTTCCCAGCATATCCTTGTTCTACTTAAAGTCATTAACAGTAACTCCTTGATATTGCCAAATATTCACGTTTATTGAGTTTTTACTTCAATCACCACACTTGTTGCTTTACAAAGTTGTGTTCTTTTTAAATTTTGTGTCTTCCTTGATCACATTTGAAAGCTTCTTTTAAAAAATGTCCTCTTGGGGCACCTGGGTGTCTCAGTCCTTGAGCTCAGCGTCTTGATCTCAGGATTGTGAGTTCAGGCCCCACGTTTGGCTCCGTGCTGGGCATGGAGACCACTTGAAAAAAATGTCCTCTACAAACTATTAAGTATAGTTATTATATTGTATCTAATAACTCCAATATATAAAAGTTTATATGTCTGTTTCAGCGATTTGTTATTTTTACTGATTATCTTATGGTACCTGCTCCATTTGTGTTTCCTGAAATTTGAATGAAAACTTCCCATTTTCCTTGGAGATTTATTAGTGGAAATTCGAGATTTGGTTTGAATTAGAGATCCTTCAGAGAGCATATAGCTTGCTTCTGCTTGCAATAAAATTGAGATTACTGTAATCTAGTTTTCTTTTGAGATGTTTCTGATCACATGGGCAATGTACATTTAGACTGAAAACCCACGTAAGGGCCAGACTGTAATTACAAAATCTTAAACGAGATCTCTGTTTCATTCATCCAACATGAATAGTTATGTAGTTTTTGTTTTGTTTCATTTTGGTTTTGGTTTCCTTTTGTGTGTGATGTGTTTCTTGGTTCCCTTTGGGGTCTGGCTTTAGGTAAAGGGTCTCCTATTAGATTCCAGACTGAACAACCCTAAAGTTTATTGCATCCTTAGAGTTTAACACACAACCCTAAGAATGCAGCCACTTTGGGATTGGCTTGCTTTTCAGCGTTTCCAGATTTCTCCTTGGTTATCATATTGCCAGAAAGAGGTATTCCATAAACTCCTCACTAAGATTAGAAGGGAGACTATTCAAGAAAGAAGATGGCTGACTTTCCTGTAGGGAAAGACAGTTTCAAGGTTTGCGTTTAATTTCCTGTCTTGAAATAGTCTAGAATAATGATGATAGACAGACTTGCCTGCCAAGATTTTCTATTTTGTTGTCATCAGAAACACTGAACAAACATTGACTTCACCTGACCGTATACCAAATGCTTCTGTTTTCTTGCAGCAGTAGAGGTTATAGATTGTCTGAAAAGGGATACTTTGCTCATTCCAAACCAGGGAAACTACATCATGACCTGATTAATAACCAGAAGATGACATTTCTGCTTTTGATCTTTAGAGCAGAAAAATGTTGCTGTTTTAGACCCACAAAGAGTAGATTCCACAAGGGAAATGGAAGAAGAAGATGACTTTTGTGGTTGTAATCTTCAGGATGGGACCGTATAGGAAACCACATGTCTGGCACTATGACTACTTCCATGAAGGAAGCCAAGGTCTACAGTTTGCCTGACTGACCATCGCCATTAACCAATCTTGAAATACAGAGATGTTGGAAAGTGAGAGAATAGATCTGGAAGACAATTCTATATTAAATTTTGAATTATTTTTTTTATTTATTTTAATGTTTATTTATTTGAGAGAGAGAGAGAGAGAGACAGAGACAGAGCGCAAGCGGGGAAGCGGCAGAGAGAGAGAGAGGGAGACACAGAATCGGAAGCAGGGTCCAGGCCCTGCGCTGTCGGCACAGAGCCTGACGCGGGGCTTGAACCCACGAACTGTGAGATCGTGACCTGAGCTGAAGTCGGACACTTAACCAACTGAGCCACCCAGGTGCCCCTAAAATTCTGAATTTTATTATCAGATAGTATAGAAAATATTATCTTTGTTTGTTTGTTTGTTTGTTTGTTTCATTTTTCAGTTTGATTCACCAACAAAATTAAAACTTTTGAGTTTTTATGTAGGCAAGAAAGAAAACGGATTATTAGGACAGACTTCCTGTTACATTTCTTCCAGAGTAACTCCATAGCGACAATAGGACACAAAAGCTAATGGGAAAATAGCTTTTTTGTTTTGAAGCTAAAATAATAACAGGGGGTTATTGTGTTTAATTGGTCACTTGGCTATGGCCTCCTCGCATGTAAAGAACGTGTAGATATCAGGCTCCTGGAAGTAACACAACCTTGTTTCTCCCAGAGTGGCTGAACACCATCATAAACGACACATTCAAGTTCAAATCACTGGATGAGGATTTTGTGGGTCTTTTAATTCTCGCTTGAGTCCTCCTTACAAAATGCCTCTAATTTGGATGGAGAGGAAGTCCCCCTTTCCAAAATGAGATGCTTTTATTTACTACTTAAAAACAAAATTGATCACACGTCCTCAGTCCTTTCCTCTGCCTCTTTGAGAGTTCCATTGAGAAGCAACGAAACAGGACAAGAGATGCAGATACTTTTTGGGCTAAAAATGGCAGAGCAGCTCCTGGTCTTGGACCTGTTTCCAAACGTCTCAGGCCATGCATCTAACCCAAAGAAGCCCAGTGGAGATTAGCTTATAGATTATTTTTGTGCACTTCAGTTGAACTTGCCCTCTGGCCTGGTGTTGGAGAGTTTTTGGCCCCAAGACTGAGAAACCCCTACATCACCATCAACTATTAGGCAATCTTCTCATTTTTCTGTTTTCTCTCTTCTCATTGCCACCATCTTGGTCTAGACCCTCAATCCCATCCTGCACTGGGCTTTGGATTGTTAGAATTCTAACCAGTTAGAACCCTGCCTCCCATCTCTCCCCATCCTGTGTGTGGCAGTCTGCTAATTCTTGCAAAAGCCACACTGTTCAGATTCCCCTGTGCTCCAAAACAGTGGCCTCTATGGTGGCGACAAAGAAACAGTCCAAGCTCCAAAAGTTTGCTTTAAGGTCCTTTAGGATCTGGCTCTACATTCCTTGTCCAACTTTGTCTCTTACAACTGGTAAGAATCCTCTGTCTTGGTTATATACACTTATTTTTTGTAGCACCCTGCAAGTATCAGATTGCAAACATCCAAATCAACAGAAATCATTATTTTTGTAATGTGAAACCACAGAGAACAAGGTTAAGGGTAAACACCAATGGATGTAACAAACCCGTCTAAAGATGTAATAGCTGTTGTAGCTCCACATCTACCTGGCACTATCTTTCTTAGTAACTCTTTGGCCACAGTCGAGTGACGCGCGACAAAATCCATCTTACCCGGAAGCAAAATGTCGCATCGTGTAGGAAGCTTCGTCTTCAGAGAAATTCTTTCTCCAACTTTTCTTACTCTGTCCTCTTCTTTTGAACTCTCCTCTTTGACATTTATTATCAACAACGTCTGCAATCCCATGTCCCTGAATGTTTGCCGTCCTCAGAACAGCTGGGTTTATTTTGATGGATGTTCCATTGTTCACCGGCAAACACAGCCTTACGTTGGACATGATTTTCAAATTGATGAATATTCGGAGGGTTTATTGTGCGTGGGTGGTCTTGTCCATGACAGAATCCCTAGTCGATTTTGGCAGCCTTCCACATTCAGATGTCTATTTCTCTAGAATTCCTTTTGTTCAGTAATTTTAACCCCTAGATCCTTTATTCATAAGGACCTTGTGATGAAATCAATAATTTTGTATTAAAATATTACCTGTTTATGCGTTTTAAATCTCCTTTTAGTTTTACTTTTGGGGTGTACTGTATGTTCCACATAATATGTTAATATATTCATTTTATTATTTGTAAAGAAATAAATGCATATACATTGAAGACGAACACATAGTTTTGATGAGAGGGGTACAGATATGACCTTAAGTTTGGAGGCCAATTAAAAAAATTTTTTTTTAATGTTTATTTATTTTTGAGAGAGACAGACACAGAGTGTGAGCAGGGGAGGGGCAGAGAGAGAGAGGAAGATACAGAATGTGAAGCAGGCTCCAGGCTCCAAGCTGTCAGCACACAGCCCGACGCGGGGCTCAAACCCACCAGCCGTGAGATCATGACCTGAGCCGAAGTTAGACCCTTAGCCGACTGAGCCACCCAGGAGCCCCTGGAGGCCAATTTTTTAAACCATCAAGTTGACACTTACTGTATTTCATAATATGTGACTTTCTTTTTAAAAGCAGCTTGACGGGGAGTATAATTCATATTCCATAAAATTCACTCATTACGTACAATTAAATGATTTTTAGTAAATTTGCAGAGTTGTGTGACCATCAGCACAATCCAAGTTTGGAACGGTTTTAGTATGCCAGAAAGATCTTGTGTGGCTATCCCCCGTCCCTCTCTTGTCCTATCTCCAACCCCAGGCACCAGAGAGCTTTCTTTCTCCATAGATTTGTTTTTTCTGGACTTTGCATGTAAATGGAATCACACAATATGTGGTCTTTTGTGACTGGCGCCGTTCACTTTGTAGGCTTCTGAGGTTCATGCATGTCGTGGTATGTGTTAATACTTCCTTCACGTTGTGGAATGGAGTTCCACTATGTGGATGTCTCATTTTGTTTGTCCATTTACCAGTTGATGGTCATTTGGATTATTTCCATGATGTTCGTTATTGTGAATGATGCTACTGTGGACATTCACGCGGATGTATGCTTTCATTTCTCTGGAATAAAATTTCCGGAGGGTGAATCGCTGGGTCCTCTGGTAACTTCATGCTTAATTTTTTCAGAAGCAGCCGAACTGTTTCCCAAAGCGGCTGCATCGTGTTACAACTTACCAGCAATGTGTGAGGATTCCAGTTTTTCCGCATCTGCCTCTTGTTGTGGTCTTTTTGATGATAGCCTTTCGAGTGGGTTTTGATTTGGTTTTCCCTAATGACTAAGAACAAGCCTCTTTTCTATGTACACCTTCACTGGTGAAATGTCTCTTGAAATTGCTGATTATCTTTTTATACCTTCTCCAAAAAAGGGATCCCCCATGGGAATAGGAATACTATTTCGTGCTTCTTGGAACCCCAAATGCTTGCCTGGTACATGGTACAGTCGTTTGCATCTTGGTGTCCCAAATGCCCAAAAGGGTGATGATAATGTTGTATATTAAATGTAAAAAAAAGTTTCATATTTTTCTCAGTGGCTCACAAGCCTACGGTTAACCTAAATGTGTAACTTGGGTCGACTTTAGGAAAATAGGGAGTGGTGGAGAGGGCAAGCTCTCCTTTAAAAAGACATGTATACGGGGCACCTGGGTGGCTCAGTCGGTTGGGCGTCCAACTTTGGCTTGGGTCACGATCTCGCAGTCCGTGAGTTCGAGCCCCGCGTCGGGCTCTGTGCTGACAGCTCAGAGCCTGGAGCCTGCTTCAGATTCTGTGTCTCCCTTTCTCTCTGCCCCTCCCTTGCTCATGCTCTGTCTCTTTCTATCTCAAAAATAAATAAAACATTAAAAAAAAAAAAAAGACATGTATGTTCATTAAAAATGATCACGGTGCAGGCCAAGGAAATTCATTTATCACTAGATTCAGCAGGGATGTCAGGCGCCAGACCTTCCACCACTGAGCCTAATTCTGGAGAGGTCATCATGCTCCCCAGGGTGTGTATCCCTCTCTGGTGTCATGAGGATCTTCTCTGAGAGATTCCAGAACCTTCCATGAAGTCTTCTTTTCTCTGGTTTGACACATCCATAGTGCTGCAGCCAAAGGTTTCTTTCTGCATGCAACCACGCTGATGAGGCTGGCATACCTAGAGCCCTTCATAGACCCGTCACTCTTTTAAAAAAAAATTATTTTTTAATGTCTTTTATCTATTTTTGAGACAGAGAATGAGCAGAGGAGGGGCAGAGAGAGAGGGAGACCCAGAATCCGAAGCAGACTAGAGGCTCTGAGCTGTCAGCACGGTGCCTGGCGCGGGGCTCGAGCTCACGAACCAAGAGATCGTGACTTGACCCGAAAGTCGGACGCTTAACCGACTGAGCCACCCTGGCGCCCCACCCCTCATCTCTCTTTGAGTCGGCTTGGAATGTTCCAGGGTGACCCGTGAGGGGAACTGATGGGAGCCTCTTTCCCTTGTGCCAACACCCAGCTCACTTTCTCATCACTAGCCCTTTGTTCCCATCATTTCCTCATCCAGTAAGATCTCCCATCCCCCACGTCCACCTTCAGCTGATAACTCCCACCTACCCTTCTCAGCTCACTTTGATGGGGCCCCTCCAAAACCTTCCATGGGACCCCATACTACTCACATCAGGGCACATTCCACATTTTATTGTAATTTCCTCCTTCCTTTTCAATTTCTCTGCTACTTGAGGTCAAGGGCTATGCGGAGCGTATCCACTGGCATCTTCTCCGTGATCAGAAGAACCCTCAAAGATTGGATAGCAGGCCAAATGAACTGAGGCAGAAGGGGCCCTACGGCATCACCTTGGAGAACGACCTGCGGGTGAAGAGTCGCTAAGCCTGAGTAGAAAGGATGTCGTAAAATCCCCGTAAACCTGCCCACAAAGTTGATACCTGATTTTCCCTCCTGTTCTTCCCTGAGTCTGCAGCTTGGGGGGCACGTAGCATTCTTTCTCGCTTCGTGTTTACCTTGAGATAGTGTCTGAAGCCTGAAGATGAGAAGCTGGATGGTGAGGATCCAAGCTTGGAGCCGGCCGCAGGTGATCTGACAGGTCTTTTCACTCTGGTTTATGACTATGCCCTCCGTGACCCAGTGCCTTCTTCGAGACCTGGGAGAGGAGGGCCGCGTATAAGGCACTCGCCTAACACACCCGTTTCTCTGATATGCAAAGTGACGGTTACCTATCTAATTCATGGACTTAATCCTCACCCAAGGAAACTCAGGGCTGCGGGTGGTGGAGACCCATCTGTGCCAAGAATACGACTCCATCTTCTCATTTTAGAGAGCTTGGGTCATCTGCAAACCTGGAGGGCCATAGAAATTGGCTCCGCCTTCATTTGGAAAAGGGAGTTGTGCGTAGGGCTGAACGTTTTAAAGTAACTTTTTAAAACGTGACTTTTGATGACACCTGCCATTTGCATGCTGTCTTCATGACTTGCTTCGAGGCTCCAGGCTTCTGAGAGCCCCGGGAAATGAGAGCTGATGAGAGAAATGCCTTTTGTTGCATGCACCCTTCTTGTCTCTTTCTTGGGCGCGATCCGATTGGACCTCTTTTATGGAGCTTGCCAGGGAGAGTCTCCAAATTGTAGGACGAGTGAAACACTGCCTGCGAAGTTGCTCTCTCAAATCATCTCCTGTGGGGTATTGGCAAAACCACAAAGGACATGATAAATCGAGGAGGTTCTTGTCTTTGCTGTTAGGATTTCCTCAATCTCTGTAACCCCAGAGAGTAAAAAAAAAAAAAAAAAAAAGGCAGCGTGAGTAAAAGGGCTTCTGATTCCTTGTTATTACTAAGTAGCATGGGCTTAATTTACTAATATGTTAGCACTTCTTTTATTTGCCATTGTTGTGAAATGGGAGGCCTCCTATTAAGCGAATTAGTAAGGGGTCTTACCCAGATAAGCATTAAAACATACACTTAATTATCTTTACAACAATAGAACATACTTCTTTGCCTTATTAAGCATTTTGTAAAAACCACAATGGAATGTTCTACTGATTACTCAGGCTAATCGCAAGAAACTCCAGATATGCACTGTGACTTAATACATTTTATGTGCCCAGGGCTTCTGCTGAGGTGTCTAGATACAGTCAGTCCTTCATGAAATGGCTCCGGGCAGCTGCTTTTTTTTTTTTTTTTTTTTTTATTCCCAAATCCTGGGTTCTGGTTTTTTCTTTTTTCTTTCCTTTTTCTTTCAAAGGAGGTTTTACGTCTCAGACATGTTGTCAGGTTGTGACCTCCCTCTCTCTTCTTTCTGCTAATATTAGAATTCTTTTACCATCCATCCTTCCTACCCCTTTCAAATCTGTGCCTTCACACCTTATAATGGGCTGGGCAAGTAGATCACTGAGCTGGTTGAATCTCACGTCAGAGTGATTAGGCACAGAGATACTATCCTAGGGGTAACGTAGAGGAAGTTTACTGAATGGAATGTGTTGTAACCTGAGTTGGTGAGTGTTTAAAATTCTAGGCTTCTTTCTGTTATCGGTAATTTCTCCATGGAAATGATGTGTGCTTTCCTTAGATCTGAGCGCTCAAAGGAACGAATACGATTCTAGAATGAATCCCATATTCTGTTGTTTGCAGGCAATGAAGATGATCATGATGAGTGAGAGAGAGAGAGAGAGAGAGAGGAAAGATAAACATCACGGCCCCACAAATCAGTTTTCATCTTTCAGAAATCTAATTTTTTAGTTCATCTAGAGGTGATCAGACTGTAAGATAAATCATAGTGACTGTATTAGTTTCTTAAGGCTGCTGTAACAAATCATCACCAACTTAGCTGCTGAAAAATGTACAACTTTATTAACTTACAGTCTGGATGTCAAAAGTCCAAAATCAGTCTCCCTGGGCTAAAGCCAAGCTGTCTGCAGGGCTAGGTCTTGCGAGAGCCTCTTGGGGACCATTTCTTCCCTGGTCTTTTTCAACTTCCAGAGGCCATCTACATTCCTTGGCTCATGACCCCTCCCTCCATCTCTAAATCCAGCCTTGCAGAACCTCTGATCCTCTCTGACCATCTGACCTCTGCTTTCATCATCACAGCTCATACTCTGACCCTTGTCCTCCTGGCTTGGCTCCCTCTTGTCAGGGCCATTGTGATTACCCTCACCCACCAGATAATCCAAGATCATCTCTCCATCTCAAGGTCTTTAGCCACAACTGCAAAATCTTTTTTGCCATGTAAGGGTGTATATTCATAGGTTCTGGGATGAGGACCAGGGTGTCTTTGGTGAGAGGAAGGGCGCGTTACTGAGCCTACCACACTAGTACTAACCTCACGATATACTGATTTAAAATCTAGGACGGCGATTTAGAATTTAGAATTTTAATATTTATCTAGTAGGATAAGTGGCATCACTTAGTTCTCTGGACGCTCTCTTCTGCCACGCATTGGTAAGTGAGGAGACCAAATGATAGGAGCTTGCTTGGTGAACTAGAATCACACGTGGACATTGCCAAGCAACCACAGTAGCTTGAAAAATTGTCCTCTGTCCTCCACGACTCTTGCTACCCAGCTAGGCCGTACGGGCTGCTAGGATTTTTGTTTGTTTGTTTTTTGGAATAGTTCTTGAGTTTGATATCCTGACAAACTCATCCTCACTGGTTCTTTCACTAGATCTCACGAGATCTGTAACTTGTTATGTTTTCTAGGGTACAAAAAAATGGGATGAATCTGTGTTAACGTTAATCTTAATCTATACCCTAGAGGCAGTTGAAAGACCTTCGTCAGAATTTACATTTTAGGGTGAATCGTTAGCTTTTGAAAGATCATAACGGGGAACCAACACTTTCTTTAAAGATTTTTTTTTTTACTGTTTATTTTTGAGAGAGAGAGGGAGACAGAGTGCGAGTGGGGGAGGGGCAGACGGGGGGGGGGGCGGGGACACACAGAACCTGAAGCAGGCTCCGGGCTCTGAGCTGTCAGACTCGGCACTCGAACTCACAACCGGTGAGATCATGACCGGAGCTGAAGTTGGACGTTCACCCGACTGAGCCACCCAGGCGCCCTGAACCGACACTTTCTTTATTTGCTCAAATCTCTGAAAACCTGGGTGCAGGAAATAACTTTGCAGTGGTGCCGTGAGTTGTTTTCAAAGCAAGTGAACCCAGGCCGATGGCACATCACCGCTTGGGGCACATTCGTGTAAGAGTCCTGGCAGGCGTCATGCTGGTTATTAAAAGGCTGCCAGTAAGTCACCGTCTAGAGTTGGTCCCATGACTCCCAAGTGAGTACCATGAAGCATAACTCTACCTTGTGCCCCAGAGGGGGATATTTGTTTTGTTTTGTTTTTTTTTTTTTTAATTTTTTTCAACGTTTATTTATTTTTGGGACAGAGAGAGACAGAGCATGAACAGGGGAGGGGCAGAGAGAGAGGGAGACACAGAATCGGAAACAGGCTCCAGGCTCCGAGCCATCAGCCCAGAGCCCGACGCGGGGCTCGAACTCCCGGACCGCGAGATCGTCACCTGGCTGAAGTCGGACGCTTAACCGACTGCGCCACCCAGGCGCCCCAAGAGGGGGATATTTGAATGTTGGTAAAATAGCACTAATGATTATCGCGAGTACTGCCTGGCTTTAGCTGAAAGAGCCTGGTAACAGCTGGGCGGTCAGACTGATTTAAGTCAGTTCACGGTACCTGGCGATAACCTAGCTGAGGCCGTTATGAATCAGTTTACCTGGGTTATCGTTTGATCCTCTCGAATAGAATTGGAAATCATGCTAGCCTCGTTGGCGCCCTGTCTACACAGCATGTCTAACTTGGTTCCTCTTAGGTATGTGGTTGATCCGTCTCTCCCCCTTAACTCCCTTTTTTATTTTTAGGTTCTGTTGCAGACATGATCTTTTCTGCCTTTCTCTTATATTTTAAAGATAGACTTGGCTTCAGAGGCCTGCTGCCCGGATGTGCTGTCTACAACCATGAAAGAACAAAGTCTGAGAATCTGGGTCATCAGCAATTTCTGCTCTGTGGCCCTTCTTCCCTTCCCTTCCCTTCCCTTCCCTTCCCTTCCCTTCCCTTCCCTTCCCTTCCCTTCCCTTCCCTTCCCTTCCTCCTTTCTTCCTTTCTTATGCAGCTTTGCAATCAGTTAAGCCATCTCTGACATTGGAACAACAGAATGCATAATTTAAGCGTAAACAAACTTGGGCTCAGAAATTCTTCTCAAAACTTCTCTTTGAGTCGTCACTTCAACAAATATTCCTGTCAGCCACCATCCTCTTACTGGTTCTTAATTTCTTTTGAGGCAGCAAGAGATAGTAGTTACATCTTCACCGAAGGACAAACCATAGGGGAAAGGACCGGGTGAGGACTGCTTGCTTTGCATTCTTTGGTTCATCACTTCAGTTCATCAGGGAAATAAAACTGTCAGCACAGCTCTCTGGGCACGGAGGACATGGGTAGGGTATGTGATTCAAAGTATTGCCCAAGGCTAAAGCCACTGTGTAAGCCTTAATTAACTGGGACAGCCAGGGGCAGGTGCCGTAGAAGGGAACAGTATCATTATTAATGTTAATTTTTATGTGAATATTGGGCAACTCCTGGATGCATTGGTTTCGTAATTAATTTTCTTATAAGTTATGAATGTCCTAGGATATCCCCTAAAGGAGAGCTGGAGAGAGCAATTCATTTAATTCGGCTTAGTTTTGTACAGGCTCTTCTCGTAGCCGTGTATTTATGACTACAGTTGAGTTTTTGCTTTCTCGCGTGGCTTTCTAGAGCTTAGACTAGCTTTGTTTTAAGATGGAAATAGTTAATGATTACTATTATGCTGATTAGGACAGTTTAAGTTCCTCACAGAACTTGCGATTGCATTGGAGTTTCTGACACTTGAATCGGTTATGGCAGGAAATACACAGGTATTTGTCCATCAAATAAATGCTTGCTTTTTTTTTTTTTTTAGTTGAGGTTATCCTGAAAATTGGTTTTAGTTAAGTCAAAGTATTTTGCCTAATGCAAAATATGATATATACTCTGACATTTTTTTCTCTTAAAAATAGAATTTGTTTGCCTTCCTATTAACATTGATATTTTTTATTGTTCCTGGCCACAGATCTTTCAGTGGGAACAGGTAGGACAAGCTACTTGTGTTTGCCCCATGGCTTAGAAACAAGGCTGATAAGACTATTTTCAGTTGAACCAGATTTTCAGGTAGGACAGAACTGTTAGAATTCAACAGAAACCCTGGGCAAGGCTGAAGTCAACCCTGGGGGTGAATGGGATAGGGGAGAGCTCAGTGGTGCAGAGAAGCAGATTTTCCTTAGAGAACATGACTCCTTTTGTAAAATGAAGACAGTTAAAGGTATAGGATAACCTAAGATACTGAGAGGACTAAATGATATAATTTGCAAATGGTAGCATGAAGAGTAAGGACCCAGGAGATAGTAAACACTTAATCAAAGTTAGCTTTTTATTTTTTTTAATTTATTTTTTATTTTTTTAACGTTTATTTATTTTTGAGACAGAGAGAGACAGAGCATGAACAGGGGAAGGGCAGAGAGAGAGGGAGACACAGAATCGGAAGCAGGCTCCAGGCTCTGAGCCGTCAGCCCAGAGCCCGACGCGGGGCTCAAACTCCCGGACCGCGAGATCGTGACCTGAGCTGAAGTTGGACGCTTAACCGACTGAGCCACCCAGGCGCCTCACTTTTTATTTTTTTTACATCTCTCTCTTTTCTATTCCTTCTTCCATAAATGAATACATGCATAACTAACCAAGCAACAGGCGTGCCTTGCTGTCTTCCCTTCGGTGCTGACATGGTGGGGCTTACAAGGAAACATCGAAGTCTTCACCGAAAGGATTCAAAACAACCGGCAAGATGAATCCTAAGTGATGACTTAGAAAATGTAAGAGAGATTGGGGCATCTGAGTGGCTCAGTCGGTGAAGCGTCCGACTTCGGCCCAGGTCATGATCCTATGCTTCGTGGGTTCGAGCCTGAGCCCCGCATCAGACTCTGTGCTGACAGCTCGGAGCTTGGAGCCTGGAGCCCGCTTTGGATTCTGTGTCTCCCTCTCTCTCTGCCCCTCCCCTGTTTGCACTCTGTCTCTCTGTGTCCCAAAAGTAAATACATATTAAAAAAAAAGAAAAAAAAAAGAAAATGTAAGAGAGAGATTTTCATCCGTTCCCAATATGGCACAGCATATGCATCAGAGAAATCCAGGAGGGGAAGAAGTGACTCTGGAGTGAAGAGGTCTGGGAGGAACCAATCCTTTGGATGGGTACAGAAAGTGCCCGTGGAGGTGAAGGTAGGGAGGATTGTTGGAGTATCAGGTAGGGAGGGGCAATAAAATTAAACGCATGGGGACCAGAAAGTGCAAGATGTGTTTGTGGAACAGCAAATAACTTAGGTCGTTGGCGGGAAAGTACTCCATTGGTGATTATTTAGTGAGGAAACGGTGTGTTAGAGTCATTGTAGGGTGGAAGCTTGCAGGCATATGTACATTTTTGTTCAAACCACCTTGTAAGTGAGGTTGAAAAATACGATCACTAACATTTCAGTTGGGAGTACATATTTGGTTCCTCACTATGGTCAGAATATGGTCATTAATATGATCTACCCATAAATAAAATTGAGACAGTATAAATCCACAGGCATATGGTAGACTCTCCAGAGAACCCCTTCACATCTTCTCTCGCTGGTTTTTAAACAGCACTCCAAGCGAATCAGATATTATACAGTACTTATCTGATATCATATAATAGTTATCCGTGTCGATAGATGGCTCATTCTTGGCACTGGCCTTTCTTAGCCCATGGGAGATACTTATTGACCTGGCAATGGAAAATATTCAGCCTTGGATCAATTTATAAGTACTTATATCCTATTAAATTTAATTATCTATCAAAATGTATCTACTGTTGTCATAGTTTATCACTTTTGGGGGACGTTAATACTAAAATAGTACTGAACAACTTGAATAATTCATATATTCTTTACTTTGTCATCTTTTATTGAACTCTTCAAAATACTTAAACATTTTTCACCTTTATGTGGAATTACTTTATGTAGATTGACTGTCATAAAAAGAGTCTAAAGCAGCATATATGGCCCCAGTGTCAAAGCTGATGCTTTGTAGGATTAAAATATTTTCTTCATAAAGTAAGCAGCTAAGCTCACATCCAAGAGACATATTCTTGATGACAAATGCTTCTTCTTTTAAGATTTTTTTTGTTGTTATGTGTGACCATAATTAAGAATTAGAGTAATAAAGGAAGGAAGAGGAATATAATCCAGGGAAACTAACTCTGGGTGGGTCAGATGTTTCTGGGCAGGTAGACATTTTTTTTTTTTTTTCATTTGTCAACATTGTATTATGAAAAATGTTTAACATAAATTTGAAAGTAACTATCTGTATGTCCACACCTAGATTGTGCTTTAACATTTTACTGTGCTTATTTTATTACATGTTTATCCATCCCTTTACCCTGCACGCGTAAAGAATTTAATTCTAACTATGTAAGGAATGACTATGTCAGAGTTCCAGTTGCTTAGATTTATGTTATCTGTGTTCCTGTTTCTGTAGCATCTACCATTACTTCCAAGCAAGATCAATGGGACAGATTAGAAGATTCTGTTCATTATATATATACATATATATATATATATAGTTATATATATAGTTATATATATAGTTATATATATATCCTTCTTGAGCATGTTCCCAGCATGATTCTGTGGAGCTGTACAAGCTTAGTTATGTAACAATCATCTGGGGAGCTTGTTAACTTGATATTCTCCCGGACTTCACTCCCCATTTATCTTAGTCAATAAATCCAACATGAGGACTAAAATCTGCATTTCTTTTTAGAAGCCTTTCAAAAAGTGCCCTAGGTGATTTTAACATGTGGTTGGATTTGGAAACTGTTGACCAAAAGAACTGTATCTTACTGGTCTTTGGAGAAGGCAAGAGCTTTTTTGGGGAAAAGTCAATAATACAATATATAACCATGAATTAAATTCTGTGGTTTAAATTCTAAATACTAGAGACTTTCAGAGAGTGGAAAGACCAGTGTGGGCTAGAATATTGGTCAAAGTTTCACAGATGACAAGAGGCTTAAATGGAGTTTAAGAGAATGGGAGAGAGGTGCTGAAGAGATATGAAGTTAGTGGGTTTTGGAGTGTGTCGGATGCTAGAGAGTAGAAAATGTGAATTCCAGAAGATCTTTCAAAGAATAGCCTTGAAGGTCTTTAGCCCCTGTCCTGTCAGCAAATGACACACGCTAGGGTTTTTAGAATCCTGATGGCAAACTATAGGTGTTGAATTCAACCATCCCTTAGGACGAAAGGGGGATTCCCTGGAAGGCTTGCACAGCTACAGGAAGGCAGGGGTGTGGACACAGGTGGGATACAAACCCACCAGGGCTCTTTCTTCCCATTTCTCATTTCAGTTACTCCCTGCATTGGCTTCATTCACTCAGACTGGCTTCTTCCGCACAGTGACCACACAGGTCCCCGGAAGCTCTTGGTCTACATCTTGCAGCTGTGCTATGTAGAAAGTAACAATGGTATGCAGTTTCAAATTCTAAAATTTCAGGATTAGGCTCTGATTGGCTCAGCCAGATTCCTGGACCAATCAGCTTCCATCCGTTCCTTTGTCCATCCCTCATCATTGTCCAACCCTCAGCCATTGCCACTACAGCAGGCACTGGGGTGGGTGCTGAAATTACAAAAACAAAAATAACAAGCAGATTCCCCTGCTAAAGACAGAAGCTCCTTGGTCGGCCTGTAATAGCCCATTTGTAGACCTTGGCTGCGCGCAGTTCTGTGCAACAGGAAGGCAGTGGGAGTAGGGGGGAGCTAGTAGATTGTGTGAGGCAGGCTATGCATCATTTCCATGTTATTTCGACGTTCTGTTTCTTTTCTTATCTACTCTGTTCCGTCAAGGCTGCTTCTTTAAGATGCCAGTTCCTTGCATAAGAAGCTTTTCCTAGGCTGTGCTCTGAGTAGCACCTAGCTTGCTAAGAGGCACTGGAAGTCATAATAGTTTCTGACAGGATCTTTCTTTTGAAGGAAAATGTGAGAAAGCAAGGGGGATGAAAATGTCTTTGTTTTCACGGAAGCATAGTCAGAGCGAATAATTAAGAAATTGATACTCGATTCGGCAGCATTATCTGAGCTGTTAGTCAAAAGAAGGTTGGTGAGGGTGTGGGTGTGTTTGTGTTTCGAGAGGATGGCTGGAAGTTCCCGAGTCTGTTTTTGTCAATGGCTCCATCCAACTGGATGATGAGGGCAAAACTCTTCTGGTTGAGTAGAGCTGTCTATCCGAAATGCCACACTTAGAACAAGTAAACGGCTACTCGGGGATGTGGTTTTAAGGAAAGAGATGGGGTTCTAAGTCCCAAACGACTTCCTCAACCCCGTGTTCAATATCAAAATGCTTTCGTCAGAGAGACAAAATCATTTCTTGTAACTTTAAAAAAAGAGACAGACACAAATATTTCTGGAAGAGGACACTGATGTAAATTCATATCAAAATGCTAATAAATGCTATCAAACAGTTACCCCAATTTTTTTATTGTTATTATTGGATGAGGCAGGTGCATTTGCATGTGTGTTTCTGTGTGTAAATTAAGTTCGGGAAATGGATCTCAAATTCTGCCTATACACAATTTTGCGTAGAGCTGATTATGTGGTACGTTTTCTCTTTTACTTCGTACCATGCACCATTCGTGTTTTTGAATGGGAATTCTGTCTGAAAAATAATAGCAGAGTCAGACATTGGACGCTCTCAGAATATTTATGGCTTTGACCATTTATTTTAACCGTGTGGATATTAGCATTCTATGAAGCTACTTCTCTGAAAATTTAATGCTTTTTAACAGGCACATATGAGTTAACTTTTTTCTCTCAAATCTCTTGTTGAGTAGCAGAGAATAGTTCAACATTCTTTTCCCAATGTGATATCTTTCACTAGAGCGTTATCTCCTTCAAATGACAACTTTTGGATGCAATTCAGATCAGATAAGACCTGTTATTTATTTAAGGCCCTTTAAGAACATGGCCAATTAGAGACTGTTGAATAATAGGCAGATCACTAAGGTTTCCTAGAAAGGGCTCAGTAATGGGGTTTTAGAGCTCCTGTTACAAAGCATGGCGGGTTGCCTATTTTTAAAGGAATGTTTATTTTTGGAAATCTGTGATTCTCTTGTTAGCTTCACACTCCTTTGCTCGTAGGTGTCTCAGAGAAATCTGAGCTCTTGTCAGGCTATTTCTATAAAGCCACCTACTTTTTTTTTTCTTTCTCATAGGTTGCTTGCAAGAAGGAATTCTAACATAAGTAAAAATAGTTTTAATGAAACTGTACTCTGCATGATTCAACTGACTGCAAATCAAGAATCCACCAAATTTCTATTAATGAATTACCTTGTCAATTTATTCAGCAAATATTTACTGAGGGCTTACTATGAGTCAAACACCACAGTCAATGCAATGGCTAAGCTCTCTACTCGTATTTGACGATACACAAACAAACACATATGAACTTACACCCACAGATGGGCGTCATGTAGCAAGCAAGTGCCAGGCTGAGAATTGCCTCAGGATAAAGGGCTGAGTAGTGACCACCATCAACTTCTTTCTTGAGGGTGCTAGAGACAGTCATTTTTAAGAGGGGCCACTTATGTGAGGTCCGCATGAATAGAAAAAAGTTTGGCTTGTGAAAACCTAGAAGACAGCATTCTAGGCAGAGAGAAGAATTGATTCGAAGGGCCCAAGGTGGGCATGGGCTGGGCATGTTGGGGGGATGAAAACAGGTCTATGTGATAAAATATCATGTAGAGAAGTTCAGAGAAGACCTTAGAACAAGGGTCTAGATCATGGACTGTTGTGTAGGTAGGTCAGGGGAAGAAATTTAGGTTTTAAGTACAAGGAAAAGCCATTGGAAAGTTTTAAGGAGAGGAGTGGCATGATTGAATTTAATTTTTCTGTAGGAGCTGGATTGTAGGAAACAAGCGTAGAAGTCAGGAAATCAATTATGAGGGAATCGTAGTAAGCTAGGCCAGTGGCTTCAAGGCACAGCTCACGTAGCCCAGAGAGCCTACAGGATAATAACCTCTTCGATTGGAGAAAGAAAATATTAGATGTGTGTGTACATATACGTGTGTGTGTGTGTGTGTGTGTGTGTGTGTGTACATATATTGCAATATTTTTCTTTAAAACCTATTTTATATTATATAATGCATAATATATGAGTGCCTCCATACGAATATTATTTATAAATAAATCAACGTACACAATGGGTGTGCATGTGTTCAAAACTATTTTATTGATGCAGGTATGATCCAAAAGTTTGGAAGTCACCGGTCTAGGTGTCAGATGATGATGGCTTGGATTTGGCAGTGTAGTGGAGAAGAGAAGTCGATGCAATTGGGGCAAGGTTGGAAGGTGAAATCAACAAGATCTGTTGGTGAATTGGGTTGCGACGGGCGTAGTGGCGGGGGGGCGGGGGGGCGCTGTGAGAACACGTAAGTCTCAAGACACAGTCCAGCCCCCCGGGAGCCTTGCAGCCCTGTATTTTCCTGACTGAGGACTGGCTGGGGCTGTAATCATTTTCAAGTTTTTGTTTACTTGCCACTTTCCCCCACAATATGGCTATTTCCTCAAGACAAAGTAAATAGCTCTTCAGGGCCACCCCTGTACGACATCGGGGGCCACGATTAGCTTTTTGATCTCTGGGGTTATGTTCTATGGAGTTGTGCCCCAGGACAAACAGTTCAAAATTATACATTGAAAAGATGCTGTGTGTGTGTGTGTGTGTGTGTGTGTGTGTGTGTGTATACCTGCACACGCACGCACGTGTCTTTAAGAGTCTTTTCTCATAGAGTGACACTGGTTTAGGTGTATTCCCCACCCGCCTCCCAGATGAGGGTCTTTACCTGAGACCATAGAAACAAAGGAATAACTTGAGATTAGTTAACCACGTTGTGTCTGCGAGCTGAGGCCTCATGGGTGAGAAGCGACTTCTGGTGCGATCTGGAGCCCAGAACTAGGCTCTCATTTCTTCCTACTGAAGATGGTTATAGAAGAATGTGACCTGGGGTGTAGGGATCTCCACATCTCTGCTTTTGCCTTTCCCGGGTTCGATGCACCATGGAAAACCTGCTCTCCTCCTCTTCCACGCTCCCCCGAATAACCCACCCACACCCAAGGCGTTAGTGAACTACATTCATCTTAATTAAAATTTTGTCCCCGGAAGCTATTTTCCTTTCCTGTGTCCATTCTTATCTCTACATTCAGAGAGGCTTTCCCTCACACAGCCCTGCACCTGGCTTGACCTCCCTCGGCCTGCTTTATCACGAAAACTGTTTCCTTCTTTCCCCCGCATCATGCTAGGTGCTCTTGAGATTATCTTCTGGACAAACCCGCTCCTTCACTGAGATGGAACCCATGCACCAACTCCTACAAAGATCAAACTCTCTCTGTGTTGTTAGAAGGAGATTGCAATAATTGTTACATGTTACCCATCATATTGTTACTACGATAACGTGAATTCCAAGTGAGGGACCAACAAATGAACTGTTGGAATATGATCTGTATTTACAAGAGACCATTTGTTGGAATATGATCTGTATTTACATTAGACACCGTCTTTTTCTTTCAAACGCAGGAACGTAGCCTTTGGTTAGTTGCCGAAAGCACAGTGAACTCTATGTATCCTGGGGTGAAGAATGCAACGTTTTTTCCTAAGGAACAGGACAATTATCTTTTATAGTATTACAATGTTTTAGTTTCTCGTGGTAAACAAAACACTAGATGAGCAGTTAGATTGGTTTTGTTGTTCCATTTTTAATAGGGACACAAAGCCATCGTTTTCTAGTAGAAAGCAGTAGAAAGCCCACTCTGCCATTTTGTTGCCGTTGTTTGTCTTGGGAGGAAACTGAGGCTCGGATGCTGTGTTTTGGTCCTGAATATTTGGAAAACAGTTGAGACAAAACCTCCCCTCTCCAGCAACTGAAAATCAACCCAGGGAAATGGACCATATATGCACAAGATGATTCAAGGTGCTTGGTGCTCAGAAGCCAAGCAGAAAACTCATCATTTCACTTGACAAATCCTGTTTGTCTGTAGCCTGACTAGGAGAACCACAGCAGCATATCAGGATTGGAGTTTGAATAAAAAGATGAAATCGTAGGTTGAAAAAGAAAAATCTTCAGTTCTGCGTACTCTTCTAGTACCTGAAGAATTCCCCACCTGTATTAGTTTTTTATTGTTGTTATTAAAAAAAATCACCACAAATTCGATGGCTTGAAATACACAACTCTATTAACTTATAGTTCTGGAGGTCTGAAATCCAAGATCAGTCTCTGAGATGAAATCAAGGTGGCAGCGAGGGTGCATTCCTTCTCGAGTCTCTAGAGTCTGTTTCCTTGCCTTTTGTAACTTCTAGAAGCTTCCTTTGTTCTTCAGCTTGAGGTGTCATGCTCCAACTTGAAAGCCAGCCGCATAGAGTGCCCAAATGTTTCTCTCTGTCCCTTTGCTTTTTTTTTTAAATTACGTCCCCTTCTTTCTTGCTCTGACCCTCAAGCCTTCCTCCCATAAAGATTCTTCTGATTAGATAAGGCCTGCCTAAATAGTCCAGGGTAATTTTCCCATCTCAAGATCTTAGTCACATCTGCAAAGTCCCTTTGGCCACGTCGGGCGACCCGTTCTCAGGTTCTGAGGATTAGAGCCTGGACATCGCTGGGGGCCATCCGTCTTTGTTCGGTGTCACCTTTCAGTTCAGAAGCTGGACTTTTATCCAGAAGCTCACTTTCCAAGGTGAGGAGAGTGAGGCACTCGCCTGAGGGGAAAAAGTTAAGGGACCACTAAAAAGAAAAACCAGTTATCAAGGTAGCATTTTATTTATTTATTTTTCAGCTAAGACGGCAAAGGAGAAGGTTTATTGTATACGTGTTGCATTCAGCCACAAATGAAAATCCAATTCGTCCCGAAAGTCGCAAGTCCAGAGCCAAGGACCGAAAGGGACTGTTTTGGTCTCTCAAAGGTGGTCGTTGTGATCAGAGGGCAATGGATGTTCTAGATCCATTGAATGAAGTTCTAGAAGGTGGGCAGGCAGTTCAACAATTGGTACCAGTGTCCCTGGCCTCTGGCTTTCCTTATTTCTGTTCCTGTGGCTCCACAGGCGCACGAGCTAGTGGTTCCCTTGGACCTCTGCCTCATCTTCTTTTATGCCCCGGCCCGCGCATTCGCTTCTCCCTCCGCTCGGCTCTCGCGGCACAGAGGTTTCCAAGAAGATGGCGCTAAGGCCGAGAAAGCCTCAAGATAACATTTTGGTACAATATTAAAAAAAAAAAAAATGCAATTTCAAAAATCGATACTAGACTGCTTTAGTTGTTGTTGTTTTTTTTTTTTTAATTTTGTGTTTATTTTCTAAAATTCACATCCGCATTCGTTAGCGTATCGTGCAACAATGATTTCGGGAGTAGATGCCTTAGTGCCCCTTCCTCAGTTAACCCATCCCCCCCACCCCCACAGAACCCCTCCAGGAACCCTCAGTTTGTTCTCCGCATTTATGAGTCTCTTATATACCGGACCGTTTCAAATAAAGACGAGATCAGCATTATAGATTTTTACTTTTTCCTTTGGGTCCAGAATGGCCTGGCATGACCATATCCTTTGCTTAATTAGCAAAAACATGTGACCCAGAGGACACACAGGAGATGCCCTTGGGCTACACTTGGATTTAGAGAGAATAACCACAAGAAGCAGGGGTTTTGCAGGTGGTTTTCATGCTGGCCACTGAGGGAGCTAGGGCGGAGAGTGTGGCTGGCCTCACAGGTAGGAGCTGCTGGGTCAGGGCCTTGGCCTTGGGAAAATGTCAGCGGCTTTTGGGCCATTGGGTGGTGTAACTTAAGTTATGTGCCTGGTCACACAGCCAAGCCATAAACCTATTCTCTGACTCCGCTGAAGATTCTGAGAGCTACCTATTATCCTTGACTAAATCCCTTTTCTGCTTTAATAGCCAATTTGCTGTTGTTAGCAGCTAACAATGCTGAATAATGTCATTTATCATAATAAGGACTACCTAATTTGCTTAGGACAGCCAAGTCAGAGCCACAGACATGCATCAGTGTTGAAAGAGCAGCCTGGCTGTGACTTAACCAAAGAAACGAAGCGTGGACACCTCATCTAAAAACCCGATCCTAATATTCTCTGGAATCTAAAAATAAAAACTTTACTTCTCAGTTCCTTACCTGCTTACTCCCCCAGTTCCAAATTAGTAGCTTATCGGGGATTTTATTAGTAATAAAAAGATATCGACAGATCAATTCCGGTTGGAATCAATCCTATATGAGGTGCTGGAAGGTGCTTTCTGATATGAGCCTCCTTTCTCTCTCTCTGCTTCTTATACAGGGTAGAATTGTTGGTGATTCCAAATTCCCAGACCTTATCTTCTACTTCTTAAGTTAGCTGGTCTTTCGTTGGTAGGTAAAAGATGATACTGTGACCGTTTACTTCAAAATTTTCAGAGGGTATCTGGTTCACGCCAGTACATTTTTGTTCTTTCTTGATTCTTTCTTTCTTAAAATATTTCTTATCTTTTTTGTCCAAATCAGTTGGATTGAATTGGCTATATATTAGAATCGACTGTACATTCAGGAAATAATTCCTTTAATGATGATAAGGGACCAAAGGGTTCTGGCTTAAGATGGCTAAGCGGAAGGATCCGGAACTCACCTCGTCCCATAGACACGCTGAATCTATTGCTACATACAGAGCAATTTCCTCTGGGAGGCGGGGGGAGAAAACATAGCAAGAGACTGATCGCTGAGATCACATCATAACTCTGTGTCTGGTGGAAAATAACAGATAAAACATAAGCAAACGTTGACTATGTTTTACTAATCACTATAGTAATTACTATAGCAATTACTATAGTTTAAGGTGGTTTATGACTGTTTGACCCATGGGACAATATAATTTATGACTGTGACCAAATCATTGTCCTTCTGTACTGAAGGGATGTGGAGAATATCCTTTCTTTGATCTCTTTTGAGGAAAACGAATCCATATTTGTTTTCTGGGTACGGACAAAATACCCGACACTGCCAATACCGGAGATAAAAGAAAAAACTATAAGGCTTGCCTCTAGGAACTTACAATTTAATCGGAGAATGGAAGTTTTTATTTAAGAAAAACTATGGAGTAAGATATGAGAATGTATGGAATCAAGTGCAAAATCATAGGGTACAATCTGAGCCTTACATAAGTTGAAGGTTTAGACATTTATTTAATTTTTTTTACATTTATTTCAAGACACAGAGAGAGAGCATACGCAGGGGAGGAGCAGAGAGAGGGAGACAGAAAATCCCAAACAGTGTCTGAGCTGTCAACAGGGAGCCCAATGCAGGGCTCAAACTCACCAATCATGAGATCACGACCGGAGCCAAAATCAAGAGTCGGACGCTCAACTGACTGAGCTCCCAGGTGCCCCTAGACATTTATTTAGATGAATGGTGGCCAGAGCCCTCTGAGTGGGCTTTCTTGAGAATGATTATGGTGCAGCCTTCTTCTCCGCTAGAGAAACTTCAAAATTTAGAATATGAATGAAAGAACATGATATGAATTACATTCATATTTAATTGAGATGATGACTTAAAGAAGGCTGGAATGGATAGCACAAGAAGTAGGTGGTTATCAGCTTGGACCGAACCAAGAAAGTATAAACCACTTAGGGTATTTCCGGCATAGAGGTGTTTAAAACGGGGAGTTAGATCATCAAATTGTTGGGAAGGATGCAAGAGAAGAGGGAGGGCGTTTTCAGAGATAAAGGGCTCCAGGGGGCTGTTGTCAGCCCTGTAGCCCCCGGCCCATCTGCCCCAAGCTGCCTCTGGTGATCTGTTGCTAAACAATACAACCTAGAGCAGTGTATTGCAGGGACCATAGGAGCTGATACCTACTGCTTCTGCCTGAGGAGGAAAGGTCCCTTCTCTTTTCCCCCCCTCTAATCTCCCACGAAAGTCTCCTTTGGCAGGACCCCCACTGGAGCCCTGCTGGCAAAGGAGCCTGTGAAATGTACTTTACAGGCTGCTAGGAGCTAGACACTCTCTGGCTCAGGAGTGACATGATGCCAGCGCTGTTTTCGAGAGAGTTCTCCAGCGGTGGCTGTTCCCGATAATGCTTTTCTTTCTTTTTTTTTTTTTTTCCTCTTCTAACTTACCCGGTCTCCCCTTGCCACTGCCTTTGGGTTTGGTTTTGCCTTGTTATCATCTGCCACAGTAGCCTTTTACACGCATTTTATAGGACTTAGTTTTACCTCCCTAACTGGGCTTTTAAAGATGGGGAGCACAACTTGATTTATTAGCGAAGAATTTGCTATAGAGGGAACAAAACAGTCTTCGTGGTGCCGATGACAGAGCAGGGAGAAAGACATTTATAATCTGCTCTCAAGCTTGTATTCCAGCACAGGAGGCTGCGAATGAAGAAATCAATGCGTATTTCATATTATTTGGGGACAAATGCTGTGAAGAAGAATAAAGTAGGGTAAAGTGAAAGAGACAGACGACGGTGGGGATGGTGGGAGGCTATCTGAGACCTGGTGGCCAGGGACAGATTTTCTGCTAAGGGGGCCTGTGGGATATGAGATAGGGAGTCACGCTCACATCCAGGGTGGGAGCTTTCCAGGCAGGGAACAGCAAACGCAGACTTGAGACAGCAGCTAAATGATGTACCAGAGGAACAAGGAGTCTAGGGAACCGGGGAGGAGAGAGTGAGGGAAGGTGGTGAGAAATCTGACCAGCACGGGGAGGAGAAAGGGGTAAAGACTACATAAGACATATATCTTTTGTATTCCTCATAGTGTTTGTTTCTTTCTGGCAAGGTAACGTGTTTAACCCCAGTCTTCAAACCCAACACCCCCCTCCTCACCCATTATCTTTTTTCCTTTTTGTATATTCTGTTTCTTTTCCTCTCTGAGGTGAGTCTTTAGCAACATTTCTTTTTCCCTTTATTAAATTGCAAGACCACTTTCCAGAACGACGTGTATAGATCAGCTATTCCTGCAGGCAGGTTGCCTTAGCAACAGGGAAAATCTTACCCATTTCAGCAAAACCTTATCAATAAAGAAGTCTCATAAGAGACTAATGTGCACATCATTAAAGGTCTGCCCTGCTCTTCCTCTGTCCTCTCCACGGCGATTCTCAGATCGCTAATGAGGCGAATGCCTGTTGACTGAATGGCGTCCCAGGAGCAGACGCTAAGATAGCCTAATAAGAGAACGATCCTTAGCAGTCGCAGTAGACGACCCCGAGTTACCATAATGTTTTGGCTTCCTAGTTGTACCACCCGCGTTCTGATGCTGCTCAGGCAGAGGCATGCGGGTTCCATGTGGAACCCTGGCATCTGGTTGGACTCACCCATATCCATTGCCTCGACACCTTGGGCAATGAGAGAGCAGGTGTCTAGAAGGAGGAAGAGTCTATCTAGTCTTGCCAACTGCAGCCTATGAATGAGCAGGTATGTGGGTCCCTGAAGGGACAAAAGGAAGTTTAAAAAAAAAATACACAAACAAACATACATCACAAACCTTTCAGGTTAAAACTGAAGATACTTAATGCCTCCGAGATACATTATACAATTTATGGTAAAAAACAAAGTATATAAACTAGGACTTCTTCATTACAATAAGTTGTATTTCTGGTCTTAAATATTTATTAGAAATCGAAAGAAGCAGCTTTGTATTCAGAGAAACAATATATATACACACATATACATATACACATACATATATGCCTAAATACATATCTATCTATCTATCTATCTATCTATCATCTATCTATCTATCACTTATATCTATTAATTAATTGGCTGGTTGATTGATTAGAATTGGCTCACATGATTCTGGGGGCAGGCAATACCTAAATTAGTGGGGTAGACTTGCAGGCTGGAAATTCAGGTAAAAGTTGATGTGTCAGTCTTGAGCCCACAGGACATCATGCCAGAAGGCAGGCAGGATTTCTATGTTAAAGTTTTAGGAGAATTTTTTTTTTTTTTTTCCCGGAGGAAACCTCGGTCTTTGCTCTTAAGGTCAACTGATTGGATGTGGCCCATCAATTTATGGCGAGTAACCTGCGTTGCTCAAAGTATATTGATTTAAATATTGGGGTGCCTGAATGGTTCAGTTGGTTGAGCGTCTGACTCTTGACTTCGGGTCAGGTCACGATCTCATGGTTTGTGAGTTTGAGCCCCATATCAGGTTCTGCACGGACAGGGCGGAACCTGCTTGGGGTTCCATCTCCCTCTCTCTCGGCCCCTCCTCCCCTCTCTCAAAATAAATGAAAAAAAAAGTATATTAATTTAAATGTTAATCACATCTGTAAATACCTTCACCAACACTGAGACTGGTGTTTGACCAAACAACTGGGCAATGGAGCCTACCCACATTGACACATAAGATTAGCCATCACAAAGCTCAAAATAAGAGATTTGACTTTGATATCTCTCTTTTCTAAGGGTAGTTTCTTTTTTTTAAAATGTGAGGGAATAAAAAGGAAGTGAAGCTAGGATCCAGAAGAAATATGGCAGCTAGAATAAAAGTGATTCTAGTAATTCTAGCGACTTCCTTATCCTTTTTTTTTTTTTTATTTCCTTAATTATAGAACTTTTCTATAGCAAAACCATTGGGGAAACATTCAGCAGGCTGATGAATCAGAATTTGCTTTATAATTATTTTATGTAGTACCGTGAAGTTAAAAAATAATCTTGTACTTTGACAACAGAAAACTGCTACATATCCTGGATAAAATTAAAATCTGTATAATTTGAGGCTTTTTCGGTAAGGTAAATAATGCCTTTCATTAATGTGGTATGGTTTGATTAAAACAAGTAATAATTGGCTTTGGCAATAAACGTGTATAAAGGACTAATATCAATGAATTCGCCGGTCTTGGGTTTTGTCTCCACAGGGATGTCTCTCTCTGTGGCTGTGTGGTTATAGTTTATGCGTATTTATGCAATATTTTATGATTGTCAGTTTCTATCATTAGATGATCTTCTCCTGCAAAGCAGGAGTCACGGCTTCCATGTTTTGGTAACATTCTTTCCCATCTGATACGGTCTCTGGTGATCCTGGACCTATAATGATATTGTGAACCCGTGAGTATGGCCACACTGTGACAGTTAGTTTTATGTGTCAACTTGCCTAGGCTATAGTAACCAGTTATTTAATGGAATTCTGCTGTGAAAGTATTTTGTGCATGTGGTTGATATCTACAATCAACTGACTTTAAGGGAATTACCCATGATAATATGGATGGGTTTTATCCAATTAGTTGAAGGCCTTAAGAGCAAAAACTGAGTTTTCTTAGATGAAGAAGAAGTTACACCTCGAGACTGTAACATAGAAATCCTGCCTGAGTTTCTAGTCTGTCACCTGCCCTATGGTTTTCAGACTCGCCAGCCTTTACAATCATATAAGCCAATTGCTTGAAATAAATCTCTTAAAAACTTCATATATACTGAATACATATGCACACATGCATATATGTGTATATGCGTATGTATATATTTGTATATACATACCCTACTGGTTCGGTTTCTCCGGAGAACCCTGAATAATACCCACACAAATATTGCTTTGGTGTGATTCATTCATTTGCATTATTGAACTTGGAATGGATCTGTTAAAAATTACTGTCTATATGAGACTGCTTAGCCCAATGGAAATAAGTCATTTAAGCCATGACACTGTGGAGCAAATAGCTATTTTACTGGGGATGGCTAACGACTTGTAAAACCTTTTACAGGTTAGATTGAATGTAGGGTTTATTAAACTAGACAGTATCATCTTATAAATCTAATTTGTTTGGCTGTGGGATTCAACATGGAAAGTATTAATTAATTAAATATTAATTAAATATTCCTTAGCGTTGGATGTCTAGTAAAAAAAAATAGATTAATATCATGGCAATGCCTAAAATCATGACCCTTTGTAAACTGTATGGATCCCTCTGCAAATGAAAGCATCCATGAGCAGGAGGGTTGAGAACATTTATCATGTCAGATGGATGAAGTTCAAAGCATGTGGTAAGGATCCTTGCATGAAATTTCAGTGCCTTAAAAAAGGATGCCGGAACCTGAGCTTGGTTTAAAAAACAAATACCAGCCAAGGGATGTGGCTTAGTTTTCTGAAAAAGGACACTAAGTTAGAGAACAGCAGGGATGCTCAGGGTGTGGACTAATTACCATCAGTACATCTGTTTGAGAAGGCGCTTTGTGTAGATGCATTCTCAGTACTATTCCAGAAATGCAGACACAAATATACAGTCTTAAGAAACCCGGCCTGGAGTCACTTTGTGAGGGAGGGCAGAGAACTGGCAAGGGTTTCTTTTTGTTTTTTTTTTTTTTAATTTTTTTTTTCTTAACGTTTTATTTATTTTTGAGACAGAGAGAGACAGAGCATGAACGGGGGAGGGTCAGAGAGAGAGGGAGACACAGAATCTGAAACAGGCTCCAGGCTCTGAGCTGTCAGCACAGAGCCCGACGCGGGGCTCGAACTCATGGACCGCGAGATCGTGACCTGAGCCGAAGTCGGACGCTCAACCGACTGAGCCACCCAGGCGCCCCTAGAGTTTCTTAAAAGAGAATTTTCTGTGTGGGTGTGAAAACATGTGGTTTTACAAATTATCACGAGTGCCACCAAACCCACAATTTTATTACTCACATAAAATGTTCTTCTGCTTTCTTGAGTTAACCAATGAAATCTGGGAAGCCTGACATATGATTATTTATTACAGGTTGGGCCAGCCTGGTCCAGAAAGTACAGGCTCAGAGGGGATGGTTTGGGGCGATTTGAGTCAAACGTAACATATGGGCCCCTCTCTGCTCCTTTGTCAAGTCTGGTGACTTTTCACCTGCCTTCGGTCTCCAGGGCTCCTCCTGCTCAGGTTACTCCTCCAATAATTTGCTTCCTGACATTATCTTCCTCTGACCAGTTTTCTTCCTCCACTCTGCTGATTCTCCTTTTTCTCCCCCTCTGGCTTGCCGAAATGCTTTCTTCCTTACAGAATGGCATTGAAGACACCCCTAAGTGCCTTAGCACCAAAATTAACTCATTTCAGGTGATAATTTTTTCATCAATGGAAAAAAAAAAAAAAATCCCAGTCCCGTCTTCTCGTATTTTCCCCTCTCTCCTGCTTGCCACTGGTGAAGAAGAGGGTATGTTGAAATCACAAGAAAACATGGAACTATGTTGAGAATCCTCCAAAATTGGCCAGAGGATGTTTTGGGTTGTGTTATGGCTGCCGCGCTCAGAAGAATCTGGAAGACCTCTGTCTACTCCTGTGGGAGACAGAGGGGAACAGCAACTCAGAGAAGAGCTTCCTCTAGAATAGGACCAAGGACATGGGCCTCCGAGGCCCAGCCTGGTAACACGTGTGGGGACACCCTGGGCCTTGTGGGTAGATCAGGATTAAAAAGAGTGGGAGTGAGTTGGGCACCCCCCTCGCTCATGCGGAGACTGAAGGGTGTCCTTGGGAAAAGAACAGAAATGCTTTCACACGCCCTTCAAGTGTGCATGTTTGCGGACAGCCAGTCTTGTCCCGGGAGAGGACGACGCCTACCTGCCCTTCCTGCCATCGTGACCATGTAGCACCCCACCTGTTCTGGGAGGTGCGCTTGAGAGGTAGCGGTTGTTCCAGTCTCTCTTCTGTCATGTGACCAAAGCATCACCCTTCCTCCTTCTAGCTGCCTTCCAGAGGTATGACTCAGATCTCCGCATGTGTGCAGAATCCGGCCTGCCCACGCCCTCCATGTCCTTCCCTGTTTCCCTCTTGCATCTCGTGCTCCTGATTCTCAAAGACAACACTCTTCTCCCAATCAAGAAGCTTGGCGCTTTGGACTTCTCCTTGACTCTTCTTCACGTCTGATCATTCACATGTGGTCGGCTTCAAGTTCTGCAGCTTGTTGGCCCGTGGTTCGTGTTGTGTAGCTATTCTCCTTCTTCCAGGGGCTTTGTGAATGCTCTGTCTGAGACTGATTTACCTCGTGGGACAGCCTTCTCATTGGCTCGTTCCTCTTTCCTCTCCCTTCCAAGCTAAATCCTTTAGCTAGACTTGCTGTCTTAAAAAAAGATCCTCTTATCTCTCTGCTGTTATTCAGAAACTCTCAGTTTATATCCCTTTGCTTGGTTTCCAGAGCCCTCTCGTCATTCCTCAAGCATTCTTATTTCTCCATCAGAGGGTCTTCACTGCATTGGAAAGGCCCTGTGGCCAGAGGGACAGAGGCTGCTTATTCTTACCTGGCTGTCTTTCTCTTCCTCTTCATCTATGCCTGTTAGCAAGGACGATTTAAGTTCTTGTGGCCCTCCCTTGGTACTTTGAAGCCCGGCATCACTTCCTTTGCATGGCTGGGCTCCTCTCATTTCTCAGATGCTTAGCACCCCTTTCGTGTTTCCTCTCCAGTGCTCACTATTGACTACAGATCTTGACTACATCTTGGTGGGCACTGTACCCAGGGTGAGGGAAGAACGTGGTCTTCCTCCCCATGAAAGCAAGGGCTCAACAGGCCATCTTGGATGACCACACCAACCTGGAAATGGGGCACCACATTTCCTTGTAGCCACCAAAGAAAGCCCTCCACAAAGCCTTCATGGCAACGTAGGTTTCACCAAAAATCTCCGGGGAGACGGCAGGAGAGGGCGTCCGTTACGCGACCGGTAATCACGATCCCTCTTGCTAAGGGCTGAGAGCGATATCATTTCCTGTCTCTGTGTTAAACAATACTGGGACCAAGCCTACTTTCCTGTCCTCGTGTTACCTGGAGTCAGGGATAGCTTCCTGGCTGTGTGTGAAACGACACGGATGACCATTCAACAAAACAAGCAAAACAAAACAAAACAAAGCAAAACACAGTAACAGAAATCTACGCTGCTCGCTCCAGAAGACACTTGCTCCTGGAAGACCGGACTGTGGATCACCGAGGAGCTTGCTCTTCAGGGCCCTCTTCAAAATCTCCACCTCCCTGTCCCCATCAAGCCACAGCTGTTAGGTTCTGAGTTCTGGCCAACCCCACCCGGTTCCCTGCCTTGGAAGACCCGCCTGATGACGACCCAGGTCTCAAAATTCCATACGTGTGTTTTTACAGTTTCTCCATTTTGAGACACCGCTACGCTCTGTCAGGTCTTGTGTTGTCAAGTACTGTTACCATGGAAAGTTAGTAAGCTGCACTTTGCTTGAGCAACAGATGTGCCTGGTGGCTTTTTGGGAAACTGATGAAAAGATCTTTCTGTCTCCCTCAGAGTCCGCCATCTTCTAGGCTTTTAATCTCTCATCGTGTGGCTCCTAACTGAGCCTCTGCCCCCAATTCCTCTTCCACAGGCAAGGAAATTTAGGTCAGCCTGACTGACAAACCCAGAGGCCTTGGAGGGCCAACCGTCAGGTAGGCTTACCTAACATCTACCCAACAAGGTGGCTCTCTCTCTGCAGAAATTAATATGATGGTCTCCGTAATGTTAAATAGCGTAACTCCACCTGCAGTCTGGATGGCGTAGAAGCCTCTGTGGGGTCTTTATGCATTGCTTTTCATTTCTTTCCTCTCTACCTATCGCAGGAGGCTGAAACAGCTGCCTCGCAGCTGCTCAAGAAATTGTTTGAAAGAGTAGAATCAGCAAGAAAACATTCAGAACCCTGCCTTGACCGTACTTCCTCTCTTCTCAGGACAGGAGAGTTTGTTTTTTGTGTGGGTATAGATTTACACAAGGATCATAGTCCTCTCCAACCAACTTCTCCTGTTTTAACACCATGGCGTGTCAACGTCTCTGATTTCAAAAAAACACAAAAAGTGAGAAAGGATATGAGGATATCCAGAAATTCTTTGGGATTAACCAGCGTTTCTGTAACCCTTTTGGAAGCATGGTGGAATTTTTAGAGCACAAGTGCGCTTTTAAAAGTTCCCTATAAATGTAATTTTTAACGACTATATAACATTCCATCTGAATCCCATTCAGTAATTTTCCTTACGGCTTCCTTATCGATGGGCATTTTGGTTGTTTATAATGTTTTAAGATTTTGAACATTCCTAAGAACAAATCCTTGTCTGCATTCCTTACTGTTTCCTTTCAGGGTAAATTTCTGGTAGTGGAATTCCTGCATACAGGGCGATGGTTATTTAAATGTCTTTAACTAGGGTTGGGGGCGGGGTGCCTGGCTGGCTCAGTCGGTTGAGTCAGCTGAAAGCTCAAGTCTTGCTCTCAGGGTTGTGAGTTCCAGTCCTGTATTGGGCTCCACCGGGGTGGGGGGGGTGGGGGTCAGTGGAGCCTACTTAAAACACAAAATGAAACAAACAAACAAAACATTAAAAAAAAAGAAAGCAGTGAAAGTCTGTAACTAGACATTGTACATGGGTCTCCCTTTGGAGATTTGAGATGTCCCTTGTGAGGTGGTTTAATTTATGGCAGAGAAAAAAAATATGCCGAGTTAGTTGTCAGCACCATCTGCTGACCACGTTTGTACGGAAATCGACCTTTTGAATAACAGTGAACACCAAGTTCTAGCTTTGCTTTTATGTATTTAGTTTTTAAAATTATTTCTTTTTGAGAGAGAGAGAGAGCACAAGCACGGGAGGGGCAGAGAAAGAGGGAGACAGAATCCCAAGCAGGCTCCAGGCTCCGAGCTGTCAGCACAGAGCCCGACGCGGGGCTCGGACTCACCGACCTGAGATCATGACCTGAGCCGAAGTTGGACGCTCAACCGACTGAGCCACCCGGGCGCCCCCACCTTTGCTTTTAAACAATCACAAGCAGACCTACCGGACGGTGGCTGGGGTCTGTCTGTTTAGGGAGAAACCGTAACCATTTCAAACGCAAGGTTCCGGAAAGGTGGTGCTTCTCGGCTTCCCACTGGAGCTGCAGCCTGCCCGTGCTTCCTGGAGAACGCAGAGGCCAGGGTCCTGGGGCTCCTTCCTGGCCCAGGTGGGGCATTCATGCATTTCCATTTGGGACCATCGTCCTGCCTTGGGATTACTTTCTCTGTGTTCTTTTTTTTTTTTTTCTTTCACTAGAACACGTTGTACTTTTGAAAAGCCAGACCCTCTTTTCTCTCCTCCCTTATGCTGGGTTGAGAGTGGTGCCTTTTCCCCAAATTGTCTAACCAAGCAGAGTAATTAGTGCCCAAGGAGACAGGAGGCCCGACTGCCTTTGCCGAATGAATGGTTTTCATGGGAACAGTGTGAACGCACTGGACTCAGCAAGGAAACTTGCCAGTGACCTTGTTTGGTGCCGGCCCTGCTGTTTGGTTTCCTAGAACTTGTTTATATTGCTGATGCTCTAATAAACAGCCCTTTTCACCGGGGCAAATCCTTGAAATAGTTCTATTCCCAACATGAGTCCCTATCGCCGGTCAGATGCTCCCGCACGTAATTAGCTGAGTGGTTGTTGTTCTCTGGTACATGGGCTCAGAAATCGGTAAGCCCCTGGTCTTTTACCCCTTGTGTGAAGGTTTTCTTCAGCTACTCAGTCTTCAAATGTTCATCAATTGGCCAAGCGGGTCAGATCCTGTTTGGGGCACTGGGGAGGGAATGATGGATGAGACAGACAAGGCCCCGTTTCTCATGGAGCTTACTATCTCATGGAGCTTACCGTCTCATGGGTGTAGTCGGACAATAAACAGATAAATAAATACGAAAGGTGTCAGATGCTGATAAGGAATGCAGAAAATTAGAATAGCCTGCTGTGACGGTGAATTTCTACCCCTGTTCGAGTGATCTAGGAAGGCATATCTGAGCTAAATTCTGAATAAGGGCTCAGATTGACCTGTTTAGAAGAGGGCTGGAACATGTCAGCACGAGGAAGAAGTAAGTATAAATCCCCAAGGCAGGCAAAGATTGGTGGATTTGATAAACAGAAAACCCGAAGGAAGGCCACATGGAAAGAACTTGAGTAAGGGGGTGTGGTATGTGATAAGGTTTGACAAATAGAGGCCAATCACAAGGGGCCTTGAAAGCCAGAATGAGGTGACAGGGTTTTATTCTAAGTGTGATAGGAAGCCATGAAGATTTTGTTTTTCAGTTTATTTATTTATTTTGAGAGAGACAGAGAACAGCATGAGTGGGGGAGGGGCAGAGAGGGAGAGAGAGAGAGGGAGAGGGAGACAGAGAATCCCAAGCAGGCTCCGCACTGTCAGCACAGAGCCTGATGTGGGGCTTGAACCCACGAACCGTGAGATCATGACCTGAGACAAAGCCAAGAGTCGGATGCTTAACTGACTGAGCCACCCAGGGGGGGGGGGGGTGGCGAAAGCCATGAAGAATTTTAGGCGATGAGCGACATATCGTGATCTATGTTTTTAGAAACCCATTCTGCTGGCGGATTATTAACCGCCTGGCAGGAACAGAGGAAGCCACAAGGCCACTGAGGAGGCCATGCAGAGGGGATCCCGGAGGGAGACGGGAACGGACTGAGCTAGAAAGGCATCAGCGGACATGGAGAGGGGTGGCAGAGTCGGACCGCGTGCGCGCACATTTTTTTCTAGCACCAGCCGGTTCCCTGACACCCCCTGGGTGTCCCAACAGTTCGGTTCAAGTCTGCCCAGAGTTCGCACAGACCCTACAGATTAAGGACTCAGTTCCACAAGACCGCTCTACTCCAGACACCGGCACTGTGTGGGGTCTCCAGGCTACCTGCACTCTTGCCTGGCTGGTGACAACTTTGGGGGAGTCCACGATGCGTCTTCTGCTTTGATAATTTGCTGGAAGCACTCATAGGACTCAGGAAAGTGCTATACTCACTACCAGAGTTATTATAAAGGATACTGTGGACGGCTAGGTGGAGAGGTACACAGTGCGAGGTCTAGAAGAATCTGAAGTACAGGAGCCCCTGCTCCCATGGAGTCAGGATACACCACCATCCTGGCATACGTTCCCCAACCCAGAAGCTTCTTTACCCTCATTGGAGGAGCGCGTTTATGTATCCAAGTTTCATTGCATGGGAACGATTGATTAAATCATTGACTGTTGGTAACTGAAGTCAATCTCCAGCCCCACTCCTTTCCCTGGAGGTAGTGAAAATTCTCACACTCGAATCCGTGCTTGGTTCCTTCAAGGGATCAGTCTCCATTTGGAGCTATCTAGGGCCCCTGCCAAGGGCCCCCGTCTCATTGGCATAAACCCAGGTATGGTTGAAAAGGGGCTTGTTATGAATAAAAAAAGACATCCCTATCCCTCAGGAGATCCATGGGTTTTTAGGAGCTCTACCAGGAAAGGAGACAACGATTAAATATACATTTTTTTATTATACCCAAACTGGAGATAGATTTTAGAGACTTGGATGGCAGAAAAGGGAGTCTGGGTGTTAGGGTTCTCTAGTGAAACAGAACCGATAATTTATCTATCTATCTATCATCTATCTATCTATCTATCTATCTACCATCTAACTATCATCATCTATCTAAAAAGATTTATTTTAAGAAATGCCTCATGTAATTGTGGAGGCTGGGGAGTCCGAAATCTACAATGTGGATTGGCAGGCTCAGGACCCAGGGGAGCCAACAGTGCAGTGGCAGCCCAAAGATATCCTACCAGAGCATTTTCTTTTGTTTGGAGAGACTACTCTGTCTTATTCATTCAGGCCTTCAACTGATTGGATGAGGCCCACCCACGCTATGGACGTCAATCTACTTTCCCCAAAGTCTATGTAGATGTTAATCTCATCCAAAGACAGTCTGCAAGTAGACCCATAAAATCAACTGTCGCAGTGGGTAACTCCCAGTTTTCTTGCTTCTGCATTACCGAGTTATACCGGTGTCTGGGCTTATTCAATACGGGCACAGACATATGACATAATTTGAGTCGTATGATTTCCAAAATTGTTTACATCACTCTACAAGATTTCATTTTCTCCCTAGCATTGTTTTGGGTGGCGATGAGGACTCAGTGGGAAGAAAGGGAGGGTTAGAATTACTAGTTGATGTATTTTAAAATTTCAAATCGATTGGGAATCTCTTGCCCACCGTGTAAGAGAAGGAAGGAAGGAAGGAAGGCAGGGTGCAGACCCCTGCAGCCCAGTGAACCGGTCTCAGTGGCAGGGGTCACGGAGCGCCTTCCACAGGGCAGCTTCCTTACCAGTAGGCGATTTCAGGTTCACAGACACAAGGTGAGCAAAGTTTTGCCGCAGGCTGGGGTATCCCTCCTGCTGGGTGTCATCACAGGAGAACTGGCTGCTGTCGAAGTGAGGTTTTTGCAGGCTGAGGGTGGGAAGGACAGCAGCCTTGTCCCGGGGCACAGACCATGCTCCCCAAGTGAGGGCTGTAGAATCTACAGAAGGTGGGTCGCTCAGCCCCCCCTAAGACTTCTAGGACTCAAGCAAAGCCCCTTGCCTCCTTTCTTCCTGCTCGTGTGGTCTCCCGTATCCTGACCTCTCGTTGGGGATCCCTGACTCATTATTTCCCTTCCGGTCTGCATTTCCCTAGCCTAGAGTTGTTTTCTGGTCCTTGGAAAGAAATCCTTTCTTTTTCAGGTGTGTTCCTGCAGGGATTTCCTTCTTTCAGGTTGCGCTGCGCTGAGCATACATTCGGAAGAAACATTGTTTCGATTTTTGGAATCAGGCTTTGGGAAACCGAAAGTTCTGAGCTGTGTGAACTCACGCAAACACAACTGTTTGTAAATGGAGGAGGAAGCCGGAAGGTGCCCAGAGTTTTGGAAAGGAAAGGAGACAACACTGGAGGCAAAGAAACATCATTTACGATCTCAAAAGCATTAGCCTGACCTGTAAGGATCAGGGTCTCCATCCAATGCTTTTCTCTTGGGTAATCCACCAGAGTCCGCTTTCCCATCAATTTCTAAGAGGATAGCTCTTTTATGCTTTTTGTCAATTTTTAGTAAGTAATGCTTTTCCACAGTGAGTTAAAAGGCTATCCAGACATGTGAGAAGGCTGTAAATATGACTGAAATAATTGATAGACACAGGGAAGCTGTTAAAAAGAAGTATAAACAATAACCTCCATTTAAAATGTTTCTTCTACCGTTGGCCACCCGCTCCTCATTAGAGACTTCTCTTAGAGATTTCGTCCCATTTTTATGTTGATCTCTGTCCTTGCCTAAAAGTGGATGGTCTCCAAAGTGGAATGTATACACAAGATTGGGTGTGGAGGAGTCAGATGATCTGTTGGGGTGTAGGAAGAAAATACTAGGATTTATACTTAAAAAAAAAAAAAATTATCCTTTACATTTTTCTATTTTTTTCATGCTACAACATTAGTACCACGATGATACACACACGTGATATATATATATGTATGTATATAATATAAAAGTAAAGGGGCGCCTGGGTGGCGCAGTCGGTTGGGCGTCCGACTTCAGCCAGGTCACGATCTCGCGGTCCGGGAGTTCGAGCCCCGCGTCAGGCTCTGGGCTGATGGCTCAGAGCCTGGAGCCTGTTTCCCTCTGTGTCTCCCTCTCTCTCTGCCCCTCCCCCGTTCATGCTCTGTCTCTCTCTGTCCCAAAAATAAATAGACGTTGAAAAAAAAAAATTAAAAAAAAAAAATAAAAGTAATAACAGTTGCACAATAAAAATGTCTAGAACTCCTGGGGCGCCTGGGTGGCTCAGTCAGTTAAGCGTCTGACTTTGGCTCAGGTCATGATCTCGCCATTGCCAAGTTTGAACCTCACGTTGGACTCTGTGCTGACAGCTCAGAACCTTGGCCTGTTTCAGATTCTCTGTCTCCCTCTCTCTCTGCCTCTCCCCTGCTTGCGCTCCTCTCTGTCTCTCTCTCTCTGAAAAATAAATAGACATTGAAAAAAATGTCTAGAACTCTTGAGCTAGACATCTTGTAGGTCCACATTTTTATTTGCCACCCCCCCCCAAGTTATGTTTCAGTTGGTCTTAGGTTGAGCCAATGATCTGAATTTTAAGAAAGTTTCCAAATGGTTCTTGAATGGATGTTTGGAAAAGAAAACAGGGTTTTAATTTCCAATTGCTCATAGCATCTCTTTGTGAAACATGAGACAGCATGAGTTATCTGCAGATTTTGACTGAGGCCACTTGCCCCAGATTGTGACCCTGCATATAGGTCTCCTGAATTGAAGCGATGCCTGTCTGTGTGTTCTTGACCCCTGTCCTAGATTCCAGGGGAGGACAGAGACTGTTTAAGATATTTCAGGGCCATCTTTTCAATTCTTGCCTCTACATGTAACTTCCACTGCTCCCTGTACTGTGAGTGAGCAGTCATGAGTCTTCATTTGTCCCCTGGAATTCTAAACCATGTGACAGTGTCCTCAAATGATGCTTCTATTGTCCTGCTTTTCCTGCCCCAAAGAGTTGTCCTCCCTGTACGGAAGACACCTTTGACATGAGCATCTTAATACCTACATTCAGGTTTGCTTTCAGCAACACTGGCCAGGAGTGTGCCCATGAGTGAACTAAAGATGTGACCTTTTAAATATCACGTCTCTTAAGGTCTCACATTGTGGGTCGAATCCTGGGAAAATGTCATATCAACTGGTAAACAGCCTCACCAGTACAATTTACTCTATTTCCACCAATAGGGGAAAGCGTTTGTTTGGGCTGTGAATTGTTTCCTCTTTCCACGGAGCCTAGCATGGGAAACACAAGAAACAGAGGCGAAGGACGGTTAGTTGTGCCATTGGTAAGTAATAATCTTACCTAGTGATATTCAAGCTGGGTATGCAGTTTTTAAATGGATCGAGATTCCGGATCCTCAACTTCCATATATTATCTTTCTTGGGAAGCGATCAGCCTCAGACCATGCCCTTGAAGGTGCTGGCTGGTTCTGCTTCCTACCTCTCCTCTCCCAATCTCGTTTCTGCTGCTTATAAAGAACAGTGTGGCCCTCTCATCTGCCAGTCCTTATTATGCAAGCTTGTTCACGATGAAAACACTTTAGGAAGGCCAAACTAACTGGACTCAAAATACCATATTGTGTCAGAGAAGTCTCTTTTAATCCAGGCTCCAAAACCTGGAGCCTATCCCTCTTACTAAAAAAAAAAAAAAAAATGTATTTCCAAAAAGCTTTACTTTTTAGGGCTTATTAATTACCAAAACTTATATGTGCTGTGTTGTCTTGATCCTTTGTGGACTAATAAATAATATTATTGGTTCCTGAAACCTCTGTCTCCCAAATTTTAACTTCAGTAACTTAAATACTACATAAATTTAAAATTATCTACCTATGTGTTGATCACCTCTGATTGAATGATCAATAAACCATATTCAAATGGGAAAATATATGACCTTAAGGTAAATTATGTGGGGAAGTAAAATAAAAATGGTCTCAAAGAGAAAGGAAATCACGTACAGTTTGTGACTTTCACGAAAGAGCTTATTTATGTAGTTTTAAAATGGCTGATGGCAGGGATCATGTTGCTCTGCTATTTAAATGAACAGTTTTGGGGACGCCAAATCAGTGGTGGCTTAATCAGTTAAGTGCCTGACTCTGGCTCAAGTCATGATCTCACAGTTCGTGAGTTCGAGCTCCACGTCGGGCTCTGTGTTGACAGCATGGAGCCTACTTCGGACCCTCTGTTCCCCTTTCTCTTTGACCTGCCCCTGCTGGCTCTCTCTCTCTCTCTCTCTCTCTCAAAATAAATAAATAAACTTAAATAAGTGAAAGAATTACATTAAAAATAAATTAACAGTTGCGTTTTAAGATTTCAAAATTTAAATACGATGCTAGAAATTCTATCATTTGCAAGCATTTAAACCAACAGTACAAAAAAAAATTGGGGGATGTCAACTATTTTAAGTATATTTTAATACATTTTCGTATTACATCAGCCAACGTTTGAGGTCCAACCCACTTGCTCACCACTTTTGTCGTTGCTGTTCATTGGAGGCGTCGTCTGATAGGCCTATTTTTCCTTCCAGTTGCTTCTCTGGTTTTAATTCATTAGTATGCTGACAATTGTTCTCATAACATCTTTAGCTCTACAGGATGGGGGAAGTTGAACACGTCAATGTTGATGGAAAGGAACCAGGAAAGACGAAGTAGAGGAAGGTGTAGACCAGGGCCCTGCCCGTGGACGTGTGGGGGGGATGGGATGCACAGGTACATTCAGCGAGATTTGTGCCCATCGCTTTGCCTCTTGTAGGAGGGAAGTGAGAATAACTATAGAGACAGCTAAGTCTGACGGCAGTGCCGGTGGTGATTGGGGAGTGGAATATTGTCTAGTTAATGAAGGCAAGTTGCCTCAATTTTCTCACTGAAGGAAGAAGCCCCTTTTTTTGGAGGGTGAAGGCAGTAAAAGTTGAGTCGTTGACATGTGACATGTTAAAGTTTGGATGGAACGGCTTCTATCCCAGTAGCGGTCTTACTCTTTCATAAATAATTTTGCATTACATTTTGCTTGTGAGAAAGACGCCTGCTGATTTGCAGTTCTCCCCAAATTGCTGATCTGTGATCCTTCTCACCGCAGCCGATCCTCTCGGGATTGAGAGAACTTCACTGTTTTTACCTCCTTCTTTCTGTCGCGATGAGAAAAAGAAAACCTCCCAGTGTCATGAGGGTCTGGTGTGTGTCCTTCACTGGGGGTCAACCCAAATCCTCCTCCGGGGCTTTCTGAACACCAGGACCCTCGGGGCTCTGCACCAATCCGTCTGAGTTGTAGAACGTGAGGGTCAGTGGAGGTTACCGAATGGGTATTTGTGTAAGGACGCGCCAGGACAGGGTCGGGGCTGAAGACCCACAGGCAGGTCCCAGGGCTGCTGGTGCAGCCCGCTAACTCTGCCCGAGACATTTGCTCCTGCCTGTCTGCCTCTTAAACATGACCCTTGCCACACTCCTGCCCTCTGTCCCTCCCCCCACTCACCTCTTTATTCTGAACCATTTCGTGTGCCAAGGACTCACCGCAGAATGTTAGGATTAGAAACGAAGTAGTTAAGGGTGCCTGGGTGGCTCAGTTGGTTAAGCATCTGACTCTTGGTTTCGGCTCAGGTCACGATCTCACGATTTGTGGGTTCGAGCCCCACGTCGGGCTTTGTGCTGACAGCATAGAGCCTGCGTGGGATTCTCTCTCTGCCTCTCTCTTTTTCTTCCTGAAAATAAATAAATAAAATGAACTTAAAAAAAATGAAGTAATTAACAGCACAGCTTCCTTATCACTCTGGGGCTTCAGAAACAAAAACCTTTTCTGAGGTCTCAGATTAAATATCTTCTCTTGGGTTTTTCTTTTTAATGAAATAAAAATTGCTCCTGGTGTTAGTTTTTGGTTGAGAGCACAAATGTCTAATATGCACTTTAGATGAACTGTGTTACATAATGTAACATACTTATATTATTTGTTTACCTTCTGTTTCTATAGACAGAATAATAACTTAATAACTACATAATACAGGTCATGTTCTCTCTGATCATAATAACCCACTTTTAGAGAAGCCTGATGAATCCTCACGGTGAATCATAGACATTTCAGGTATGCAGTAGGTTGAACCTGATATAAGTTAGAAACGGGGTCCCGATCAACTTGCAGCTGCAAAATGTGGGCCAATCTCCGTTTCCCAGATCCTTAAAGAAAGGGCCTGACCTGGGGGAGGGCTATCAGGCCACAGATCCAGAAAAAAAAAAAAAAAAAAAAACAAAAACAGAAACAACCAACTTGGATTGGATAATATCTCAAAATGTTGTCTCATTTTATACACACACACACACACACACACACACACACACACAAAGTGATACCTATACTGCTTAGGTTATTATAAGGATGGAATTGGTGTCTTCAAGGTGGGAGAGTCTCCCTAGTTCCTTTCTGGTAGGTAGATTTCATTTCCTGATGTGCTTGCCAGAAAGAACTTGGCAGAGATTTGAAATGTAGCACAGCCATTCATCTTGGGATAGCTCAGTAGAGATTTTTGCTCCGAGTCGTATTCATGCATTCTAGCCCGAGTCACTGTTTACATTCCTTTTGGAAACTCTTGATATAGCTGGTTGCAAAACCACTGCGGAATGCAATAAAATATAAAAATGAAGACTCGAGTGGGAAATGGATTTGAAATTCATGGTATTGTTTTTTTTCCCTAGCAAATATATTAGTAAGGAAACACAGGCATAGATAGATTTATTTTTCCAGAAATAATATTTTTTTCTAAACCGCTTTATTCCAAATAGAACCGTAGCTCCTTCTTTTTTTTTTTCTTCTTTTTTTTTCTTTTGCTAAATCTGCATTGAGTATTAAAGAACATAAATATTTTGAAAAGACTTACTGATTCCTTCATGTCTCTTCAGTTGAGATAAAAGGACATCAAAGGCATACATTGGGGGAAAAGCAGGGAGAATCCCTAGGGTCGTAAGTCTTAGTGAAAATTCGCCTGGGTGAGAGAGGACGAAGATGTGGCGTTCTCTCTGCGAGGAAGCTTTCTCGTAGATTATAAGCGCCACCGAGATTAAGATGTTAAATCGTATGTTTATTCTTAACACTAAATGATTACTTTTCACTTAGCCGTTTAATGTCTTTGTAGTCATTTAAAAATACAGTAGTAATGGACCCATCAGTCACAAGTTAGATCTGGGAGCCTGCAGACTCAGCTTGTTTTGCAGATTCTGCGGTGTCTGAAGATCTGTTGGTAAGAAAAATTTTGCGCTTTCCCCACAATTCAAGTTTTCATCAGGCCTCTCCTTTCTGGTAACTCCCGGTTCAGATGTTTCTCGTTTTAGGCCGGACGGCTCCCCGAAGAAGCAAACTCAACTAGATGATCCTTTAAATGGACTGAAAGCATTGGCTGCCATAAATCACGAAAGGCGATCTCTGCTCCAAGCCGCCGCTAATGTAGCTGACTTTTGAATTTGAATTCCCTGAGGCTTGACTTAGAGCTTGGCCCCCGGCCAAGCTGCCATTAGGAGATTTGCGGCAGGTGACTTCGAGACACTCTGCGTAATTGCCCCCAGGCCTGCATCTGCTCCCAACAGGGGGACAAGAGGCGGTTTTCTACAATTTTACAGACCACGAAGATGTGCCGTGGACATTTTATTACAATATCCCCTTTACATTAGCTGTTACTGCTTATGTGCATGGAAGCATAGGTAGCGGTATGATTGAAGTGGAGAGGAAAATATATTTCTACCCTCTTGGTATTTGTCCCATTCTGGAGAACCTCAGACAAGGGATCGTTTGGTCACGTGGCCCCGCGAAACATGTCATTTTGTACGTTGCATGCCTGAAGATCGTATCGTTGCCTCCTTCACACGTTTGCTGCCGGATGGAGCAATATATCAATGAGATGTTCTAGGAGCTTGTAGAAGGAGCTATTAGAGGGTGTGTGTGGTTTGATTGCTGTGGTATGGTGTTGCGGCTCATGAAAGAATGCAGTCTTGGCCCCACATTTAGGTCACCGTAGGTGCGGAGGTGTTAGTATTTGGGGACTGTTGCTTTCCGTTCTCCTGGAATTTGAGGTAAAAAGATTTCTCAACGGAGGGCGCCTGGGTGGCTCGGTCAGTTAAGCATCCGACTGCGGCTCAGGTCGTGATCTCATGGCTCGTGAGTTCAGGCCCCGCACTGGGCTCCATGCTGACAGCTCAGAGCCTGGAGCCCACTTTGGAGTCTGTGTCTCCCTCTCTCTCTGCTCCTCCCCTGCTCAGGCTCTGTCTCTCTCTCCTTCAAAAATAAATAAACATTCCAAAAAAAAAAAAAAAAAGATTTCCCAACGAGAGTTAACTTCTCAGATCAGTTGCGTGGGATTAAAATAATACCATACAGGGGGCGCCTGGGTGGCGCAGTCGGTTAAGCGTCCGACTTCAGCCAGGTCACGATCTTGCGGTCCGTGAGTTCGAGCCCCACGTCAGGCTCTGGGCTGATGGCTCAGAGCCTGGAGCCTGTTTCCCATTCTGTGTCTCCCTCTCTCTCTGCCCCTCCCCCGTTCATGCTGTGTCTCTCTCTGTCCCAAAAATAAATAAACGTTGAAAAAAAAATTTATTTAAAATAATACCATACAAACAATTCTTTAAAAAGACAGGATAGCTCTTAGGACCCTTCGACCTAGTGAGAGCATTCTTTCATCAGAGACGTTGAACCCAGTTGGAAGCTTGGATAAAAGGAGAATCAGGGGCAGACGGGGTGTTTCCCATCTAAGTGCAACCCAAAGAAAGTGAGTTTGGGCCAAGAAACCTCAAGTGCTAAGGACCCCAACTGGTGCCACTGCCTCTATTCCAGACGTGGTAGCCCAAATAACATCAAATCTCCTATTATTATTCTCTGTGTTCTGATTCCAAATTCACTGGGCCACTTACTGCAGGCGACGTGTTCTTTCTCTTCCATGTTTGTTTGCGTGCATTTCTCAGTTGGGGCAGTCAATGGACATTGGCGTATGTCAACAGATATGTGCTTCTCTTACATACTTGGTGACTCGTGGCTATGCACCTGAAAGACAACAGATCTCGTGTCTAGCACACAGCAAATAAGACACTTTTCCTGTTCTTTTGGTCAACAAGTATTCACCGTGTACCCTCTCCTGGCTCACGCCAGGCTGTAAGTCCTCTTGGGACAGAGCAGGGGATGCCTCGTTGGGTCAGTGCCAGTTTCTACTGGGAAATACCTGCCAGCCTTCCCCTCGCTCCCTTCCACACTTGAATCTTTCTCAATGTTTGATGTGACCCCATTGGTACCAGATGCTCATTCAAGCTTTGAAAGGCTTTGACGATTTTCATTAGCCTCCTACGTGGCAAGAGGAAGGACAAAATCGAACGTGGCTTTGCAGGTGAAGCTTTGGAAAACCTTGAATCGCAAGTCGTAAGTCGTTCTCTGCGGTCCATTTCAGGGTTGTACCTTCCGTGGTGAGTGGCTCCTGGGTTTGGGGAAAGGCTTCTTGGCCCACAGCAGGTTTTGAGGAACACTAGGTCGTGAAATCTTGGCACCATTTTGGAGCTGGAAGGAGCCCGAGAGATACCGCACTTCTGTTTATGAAAGATCTGGTACTGCACTTCTGTTTATGAAAGGAAACAGGTTCGCAGGTTAAGTCAGTTGGCCCAGAATCTGCAAGAAACAGTTTTATTTGTCTCCTGTGACTTGGGGCAAGTTTTCAGCGGTTTCTAGAAGCGTGTTCTCTTCTCGATCGTGGGTGCTTCTAACACTGATTGTTATACTCCTCATATTATTAAGATTCAGACCAGGCAAACTCAACTTTACTCAAATTATGCAAGAAAGTTTATAATATGATTTTATGTATTTATTTATTTATTTATAATTTAATTAAAAAAATTAAATCCAAGTTAATTAGCATATAGTGTAATCATGATTTCAGGAATAGAATTAAAAAAAAATTTTTTTTAATGTTTATTTATTTTTGAGACAGAGAGGGACAGAGCATGAACGGGGGAGGGTCAGAGAGAGAGAGGGAGACGCAGAATCTGAAACAGGCTCCAGGCTCTGAGTGGTCAGCACAGAGCCCGACGCAGGGCTCGAACTCACGGACCGTGAGATCGTGACCTGGCTGAAGTCGGCCACTTAACTGACTGAGCCACCCAGGCGCCCCTCAGGAATAGAATTTAGTGACTCATCACTTACATGTAGCACCCAGTGCTCATCCCAAGTGCCCTTCTCAATGCCCATCACCCACTTAGCCCTTCCCCCCCACCGGCCCCCCCCCCCCAGCCACCCTCAGTTTGTTCTCTGTATTTAAGAGAACAATGGTTTGCCTCCCTTTCTGCTTTTATCTTCTTTTTCCTTCCCTTCCCCTCTGTTCATCTGTTTTGTTTCTTAAATTGCACAAATGGGTGAAATCATATAGTTGTCTTTCTCTGACTGACTTATTTCGCTTAGCTACAATATGATGTTAAAGAAGCAGAAAATGGTTTCAGATGCACCAAAGTGGTCTAGTTCTGACGAATACGATAAGCCAAGGGGGCAGCCACCTCCAGCAAGAAGGCCTGCCTCAGTTGTTCCTATGACCCCGTGTCTCAGGTTGTCTGACAGAATCAGGTTATCACCTGACTCACCGTTGTTGCTGTCTGGTCATGACTGAGCACCTCCGAGAGACAGCTGTGGTAGGCAGGTTTCTCCGATGGCCCATAAGGGATCATCGCTCCTGGGTTCATGGCCTCCTGTTTTCTCTCCCCTTGAGCCTGAGCTGAGCCTAGTCATCTGCTTCTAACCAACACACACAGGAAAGGTGAGAGGATGCCTCTTCTCAGGTTGGGTTACAAAGAATTGCGAATTCCATGTTGCCAGAGGCTCTCTTGGTTGCCTTCTTGGCTTGAGCACATTGACGAAGCGAGCAGCCATGATGGAGAGGCCAGCGTGACGAGGAAATGAGGGTGACCTCCAACGAATAGCGTCGAGGAACCGAGATCCTCACATCGACTGCTTGTGAGGAACCAAATCCCGGAAGTGATCACAGGGGCTTGGAAGCAGACTTGTCGTGTTCTATCTGAGCCATCAGATAGCCACAGCTCAGCGTATACCTTGACTGCAGCCGGCGGGAGACCCGGAAATGAGCGGAAGTGCAGCCATGCTTGCGTTCCCCTGGCTCGCAGAAGCTCTGAGGTTACAACTGTGTGTTGCTTTACGTTGGTACATGTGGGGGATAATCTGTTACACGGCAACAGGTGACCAACACAGTAGCAAAAGGGGTAAGACAAGTTCATAAACGTGGATTGACTGTAAATGCATTGCTAGTCACACTAAGTTTTGTATTCCGCGTGGCCTTAACAGGGCAGTTTCAACACTAGGAGCATTTTGAATGAACGTGCCATCAGACCAAGAACGTGCAAAACTCCTCTGCTCCTTTTAAATCCACGGGGACAATGAAGCCACGTTTGTGACTTAATGTAAAGGCTGAACTGCGCCAGACTTTCCAGCTTAGGGCAACTGTGACATGCGGACGGAAGAGGAAATAACACCTGCCATCACAGTATTGACAGTTACACAAATCACAATAGCAACTGTGTTTCGAGGCCGGGATGTGTGCTAGATAATATGTTAAGTGATTATGAACCTCATTTCATGGAGTTCTCTTGCCAGCTCTAAAGTAGAGGTAGGATATCCCAATTTCTCAGGTGAGGAAAAGGACATTTTGACATTTTCCAACGAGTAATCTGCAGTAGCAATGACGTCGGAACCCGTTGTGTCTTGCTGGGAGGCCTGTGTTCACAGTGTTCAACCTTAAAAAGTTGTCTAAAGTGACACCCATTCTTCTCCTCTGCTTTGCTCAACCAGTGGTATCTGGTCATTAGCAATACGACCTTTGTGTTGTAAAACACAAAAACTAAAAAACCCCCAAACTTCCGGACTCTAAAAGCTACTATTTTTCCAAGAGCATGTTTGCAACAAATCATATTCTGCCTTGTGAGTTTTTTCATGCTCGTCTTGTCATATTAGTTTTATTACCATGTGAACTTTTTATCCCCAAATATTTGTCCTAGTCACAAATAAGTTCCTGGAAGACAGGAATACTCTTTTCATACTTCGATGGCCCCAGCCATGGCTGGTCCTGGACTGTGGAAATAATAAGCATCCAATAAATCTCTGTTGATGGGTTTGATTTACCCTGAACTAAACACAGTGATAATCTGAGAGATGACTTCTTTCTAGGACAGCCTGTCAGCTTTGCCTAAGGGGCCAGGGTTGTCAGGAAAGAGTCGTGGCTTGAGTGGTGCTGAGAATTGGAAGTTACCACAAGATCAGCTGTAGGAATTCTCTCAGGGGCAGCCTTGACCCAGGACCCCTCCTGAGAGGGTTGGCAGATAAACTGGGGTGACCAAGCATCCTAGTTTTCCCAGGACTGAGAGATTTCCCAGCACTTTCAGTGCTAAAACCAGGAAAGTCCTAGGCCAACTGGGAGGAGTTGGTCGTCACAGCAGGAATGTTATTATGGACTGAATATTTGTGTACTCTTCACCCCCATTCATATGTTAAGGCTCTAATCCCCAGTGTGACCATGTTTGGAGTAAAGAATTAATTAAGGTTAGGTGAGGTCTTAAGAGTGGGGAGCTGATCCAATAGGATAGTGTTCTTTTAGAGGAAATATCAATTGCTCTCTCTGTGTCTCTCTTTCTCTCTCTCTCTCTGTCTCATTCTCTCTCTGCTGTGTGAGGACACAATGAAAAGGAGGCCATATATAAATCAGGAAGAGGGCTCTCACCAGAACCCGACCATACTAACGCTCTGACCTGGGACTTCCAGCTTCCAGAACCATGAAAAATAAATCTCGGTTGTTTAAGCCACTCAGTCTATGGTATCCTGTAATGGCCGCCCAAGCTGACTAACCCAGTGTGCAATCAATCGGTGGTGAGGGGTGCTGTTTTCACTACACTGACGTGACTTGTCTTTTTGAGGAATTTAAACCCAATCAACCCAATTCTATGTATCTCAGAAATACATAGAAGCCTATTATTTCATAAGCGGTATAGGGTTCGTACCAGAATGTTGGCTAGATTTACACAGTTTGGGGAGGGAGGATGTATGTAACAAAATACTTTTGAAGACCATCATTATCAATATTTACCTGTGATGTGCTGACGGAGCCCCTGGGTCTTTTCCATGTTACAGATCTTCTTTGAAGTCCTGGAGAGTTTTGCCCCCTGAGTAGCGATATAGGGCGCAGGGAGGAATAAAGCCAGGAAATTAGCATGTGCCACAGGTTCGGGAGAGCCGTATCAAAAGCTCACCCACCAGGCTATTTAATCTGTTGGCCTGATGAGTCGAAAGCTACCTGCCAGGCAAGGGTGGGTTTGAAGAATCAGACGGAGAGAAATACGAATGAGTGTAATTCACACCATTATTTCTTGGCTGCACTCGTACATGGATGAAAAGTTTTTCCTACCTCAAAGCTGGCATCTATCTTTTGCCACTTTTTCTGAGCTAGTCCTGTGGCAGCTGAACGTTGGTGGAGAAAATCACACAACGGAGCTCGACTAGTTTTCTACTTGCAAGTTATTTTAAACTTCCAGTTGGCACCGCCTGGTAGTTCTACCGTTATTTCTTTAGCAGGTGACCTTTCCTCTTCACTGAGGCTCATCTTTCGTCCCTTCCTCTTGATCTCAAGCCATCACATCCCCTCCTTCGGCAGATGGCTTTGCCTCATTCTTCACAGAGATTAAAAAAAAAAAGATGTCATTGTACCTAATGCACGTCACCGCCAATGATAACAATCCGCTTCGATCTGCACCCATATCTTCCTATCCTGCTCAATTCTGATGAAAGAAGTGTTCCTCTTCTTCCAGAACCAATCAGCTCAATGAGCTCCGTGTGCTTCTTCTTTCTCTTCAGGCAGCTTCTGAACTGGCCCCCAAAGATTCCCGTCTCGGAGCATCCACACCCTTGTGCAATCCCCTCACTGGATTTAGCGACTTGCCTCTAAGGAGCAGAATACGGGAAAAAGTGATGGGTTGTCCCTTCCAGGACTACAAGATTAGGTTATGAAAAGGCTGCGACCTCTTTCTCCGCCCTGCTTCCTTTCACTTACTTGCTGTGATGACACAGGAATGCAAATGTTGTCACTGGGATCCTGTCCCTCCACATCTGGACCCGTCGGCATTATTCTGAGGCTGGTTCTTTACTTGTGGTGGTGGTGATGTCTACCAGCAATTGGGAAATTGTCTACCAGTAATTGGGAAATTACTCCCAATTTCCATTGTCTCTAGAGAAGGAGTAACAGACAACATCGTGTGCACTGTGTAAAAACATGTTTGGTCTTTGAATTGAAAACTTTCATCACATTTGATAAACATAAAGTTAGAAATTTTAGTATGCATTTGTTTCTCTCTCTCTCTCTTTTTTTAAACATTTTTATTTTTGAGAGACAGAGCACCAGTGGAAGAAAGGCAGAGAGAGAGAGACACACATGCACACAATCCGAAGCAGGCTCCAGGCTCCGAGCTGTCAGCACAGAGCCCGATACGGGACTCTGAACCCATCAACTGTGAGATCATGACCTGAGCCGAAGTTGGACACTTAGCCAACTGAGCCACCCAGGAGCTCCTAGTATGCATTTTTCTATAATTAGCCGTTAGTTATATATGACCTTCTCCTCCTTACTTTGCTCTCACTTGGAGTTTTTCAAGTTTAGCCCAGTTCAACACTCCAACCTAGTTGACACAGATGAGAAATTGATTAGACACACCCATTTCTTTGGGAGAGAGAAAGATACAATTGTTTTAGAAGAAGATGAAGCATTTTTTTTCTTTTTTTAAATGTTTATTTTTGAGAGAGAGAGAGAGAGAGAGAGAGAGTTTGAGTGGGGGAGGGGCGGGGGGCGCAGAGGATCTGAAGCAGCTCTGTGCTGACTGCAGAAAGCCTGACGCAGGACTCGCACTTATGAACGGTGACATCATGACCTGGGCTGAAGTCGGACCCTTAACTGACTGAGCCACCGAGGCGCCGCAATGCAGCTTTTTCTTGATGATGTAACATCATATGAAACTGACAGAAGAACAGAAGGAAAGAGTTGGTGCTCCAGGAAGCTGTCCACACTCTAGTCACTTTCTGCTTGACTAGACTCTGTGGGCAGACTAACTCTGGGTGAACATGGCATTGTGCAGCCCGAGGCTGAAGTAATTTTGTCTTTTGGCCCCTTAAGAAGAGAAAAGCCTCCCAGAGGCATCAGAGGTGTTTCTCAGGTTGCTAGGTCCACAAACGTGTTTCTGATCTGTCGAGGGACATGGTCCCAGAACAGGTGCCCTGGGCTCCATTACAAAACAGTGTGTGAGTATTAGTTTATGTGAGACCTTGAATGCAAAGGGAGAAATCAGAAGATGGGAGAGAATCAGCTCTATCTTGGGCAGAAAACTCGGGTGTTATCCTCTCTGGATCTCTAGTAGATAAATGACGTATAATAAGTACTAGATAGATATGTATTCACTGACTTGAGTAAAAAAAAAAAAGAAAAAAGCTACCTCAATACATAGCTGCTTGCTGAATTAATCCTTGCACTCTGAAAGACCAAGTGTTCCTTTATATAATCAACTGCTATTCAATTAACTTGTAATAACCACCTTAATAATTCTAGAGCGGCAATTTGAGTCTCCTGAAAAATCGGGTAGCATTTTCCTTTGTAGTCTGTTCTGGGGAAATGAGTCACAAGTATTAATTACTGGGTGGGGATTCATTTTTTTTTCTCTTTCTTCTTTCTTAATGCAATGACAAACATGCTGCACTAATATTAAATAATTATTGAGCTTTGGATAATTGAGAAGTTATTAATACTCGGACCAAGTGGAGATTTTATTCAGCTGTGCAAGCTCATGGTGAAAGAAAACTAGCTTAAGTTGCTGAATTTCTGCTTCCACTGAAAAGCTATTTAAAAATGACACCGGAGAACATGTAATTACCCCAATGGAATGGTTATGGGGACACTGAAAACCTGGTCACCCTAGGTGGTTAACTGCATGATTAAAGAATAACGATGGCATGGGTAGCATAAACCTTGTCCAGTAGTGATCTCAATTTGCATGTTGGTTCAGCAAAGCACGGGAGGTTAACTGAACGCCAAAGAGCAGTGAACTGCCTGCGATTTGTATCTTGCCATGGTGATTAAGAATTCAAGAAATTGGAATCTAATATTTATAACACTCTCTGGACAAAATCTCCCCTCAACTTCCTGTACTTGCGACGGTGGCAAGACAGAGAGGGGCATCCGTACTCTTCACTTCTGCAGTTGGTAGCTATTAATTTCCTAAGAATTTTCCAATGATTGTTTGCTGCCCAATGTAAAACGGCGCCAGAAGCTTTCGGATGTGTTATTCACACTGTAATTTTGGTTTATTTCTTTCTAGCCTTTTTTTCCAGTGCATATTTTTTGGAATAGTTACAATCCTGTTGTGTTTAAAGTTTACCCTCACTTTCGAAAACCTGGTTGTTATGAATGTTGCTGATATTTCTAATAGCAAAAAATCTGGAAACAAAGTAAATATTCATCATAATCGATGGACGCATGCCATTCTTAAATGTATCGGGTACGAAAATATTGTCATTTGCTTAACAGTCTCCATGTAACTGGCTACCTAGACTCTTCCCGTGTTTTGTTTTTGTTGTTACAAATGAGACAAATGTAATGCATTTTTTCACACACGTAGATTCTTTCTGGGTTTTGACTGTTTTCCTAGGAGAAATTCTACAAGGGAAATTAGTGGGTGAAAATTTATAAACCTCTATGTAATGACTTTGGAAGCAAATATTATTTAGAACCTATTTGTTTTCAAGTGTCACTAATTAGCTTAGAAATAAAAGGGGGATTTATTAGATGTAAACTGTTGTCTATATAGAAGAACAGGAAGGAGAGAAAAGTGCTTCTGGGTGGCTGGAATCAGGGACTAAGATGCCCTCGGGGTTTTCGCTGACTATACTTCGTTCTGGGGTTCAGCTGTCAGCCTCGTTTCATGCATTCAGAGGTTGGCTTTTATTCCCCCCCAGGGGTAACACAGCCTACCCGAACTTCTGTGTTTGTGCCAGTATCAAGGGACTGGATTTAATTTCAGTAGAAACGGTTCTGGGGAGCTGCCTGAATCCCAGCCTGGCTTGGGCAGGGGGCTGCTATGGTGCCGCCCCCATTGGTACAGTAGGCAAGATCCTGTAACAGAGACAAGGTTTCAGAGGCCTAAGGTTTTACCTTTTTAGGTCCATTCCTAGAGAATGCAGGACTTAGGTGAGTTAGGCACCTTGGTTATTTACGTTCATATATGTGATAAAACGGCCTTATCAGTTGGCAATCCTGTAAACCCTATTTAGAGGTACCAAGTTTACCACACCTTCACCAGTATGAGCTATTGGCATTGTTGTTGTTGTTGTTGTTGTTATTATTCTAAAATATTTTCATTCCAGGGGCGCCTGGGTGGTTTGGTCGGTTAAGCATCCAACTTCAGTGCAGGTCATGATGTCACAGTTTGCGAGTTCGAGCCCCATGTCGGACTCTGGGCTGACATCTTGGAGCCTGGAGCCTGCTTCAGATTCTGTGTCTCCCTCTCTCTCTGCCCCTCCCCTGCTCGTGCTCTCTCTTTCTCTCAAAAGATAAAATAAACGTTAAAAAAAAAAAAAGAAGAAGACAGGTGTTATTACTTAAACAAAGATAAAAGTAACATTTAACAGGGGCGCCTGGGTGGCTCAGTCGGTTGAGCGTCCGACTTCAGCTCAGGTCATGATCTTGCGGTTTGTGAGTTCGAGCCCCGCGTCGGGCTCTGTGCTGACTGCTCAGAGCCTGGAGCCTGCTTCAGATTCTGTGTCTCCCTCTCTCTCTCTCTCTCTGTCTCTCTGTCTCTCAAGAACAAATAAACATTAAAAAAATTAAAAAAAATATTTTCATTCTGGTTCAGGAAGGTAGACCTAACACATCATGTACATAAGTTCGCATTCGCCCTAGTTCCACTGGAATGACATTAAATAAATACAATAGCAGTACATCCGTAAGTATTCTGAAGGGGACAAAGAGCCCTAAGTTGGTCAGTAATTTGGGGACATTTATGGAATACACAGAGACCATTTTGATGGATGAGAGAGAGCAGAGGATGTTACTGTCCAGAACATGTACAGAGAAGGCCATGGTGGAAGTAAAAATGATTCTTACTGATACAGGTCTGGAGTCTACAAATATGAGGAGAAAAGGAGAAGGCAAAGCTACAGGGGAGACGTCGCATTGAGGGCGTGAGGCCAGGGGCCTTCTGTCACCCTTGCTCAGGGCATTCCACTCTTTTTCTCGTTAATTTTTTTTTTTAATTTATTTTTGAGAGGGAGAGAGACAGAGCATGAGTAGGGTAGGGGCAGAGAAAGAGAGAGAGAAAGAAAGAGAGAGAGAGAGAGAATCTGGAAGCAGGCTCCGAGCTGTCAGCACAGAGCCCGACGCAGGGCTCAAACTCAGGAACCGTGAGATCATGACCTGGGCGGAAGTCGGACGCTTAACCCACTGAGCCACCCAGGCGCCCCAGGGCATTTCCACTCTTAATCGTGTAGCATGACTTCTCAGCAGCAGCCAAGTGTTGCCCAAAATAAAACCAGAACGAGATTGTTCGCCCAGAAAACTGGTGGAGTATGTTCAGCCATCACTCCTAGGTGAGAGCTGACATGCAAGACAGGAGGCTTGTCTCGTCTAGACATGTCTTATGTAGATATTCATTGTCTATTACTGAATAAAAGAGACCCTAAAAACTTAGTGGGTTAAAGCATTTTATTTATTTTTCTTCAGGAATCTCTGGGTTGGTGGGTTCTGCTGGGTAGCTTTCTCCTTGACGTGGTATTGGCTGTGTCGCCCACTGAATTACGTTTTGCTGGGGGCAAAACATCCAAGATGGCTTCCCTCCCACGTCTGGTGCTTCCGTTCAAGCGTTCGAAATCGCTTTGGGCCTGCTCGGACTCTTTCTCATTACACTGTCTCCTACCATTCTACAGCTTAGCCCGAGATTCTTTAGGAGGGTAGCTATCATGGATTTTATGAGGGTAACCGGATGGGAGAGTAGGTAAGGTCCCTTACATCACACAGCATCCCTTTGACCTTGTTCCATTGGTCAAAGCGAGTCGCAGGGCTAGGCCAGGTTAAAGGAGAGGAGAAAGAGACAATTTAATGGGAGGAATGGTATACGTGACTGTTAATTTAATACATCAACTCGACTGGGCCAAGGGTACCAGACGTTCGGCCGAACATTACTCTGGATATATATATGAGGGTGTTTCTGAATAAGATCAACATTTGAATTTGTCAACCGAGTAAAGGAGGCTGCCTTCCCTAACATAGGTGGGTCTCATCTAATCAGTTGAAGGCCTGAACTGAACAAAAAGTATGAGTAAGAGGTAACTCCTCCTTCCTGACGACTGAGCTGGATTGGCCTTTTCTGATTTTTGGACTCAGACCGACACATCAGCACTTCCTGGGTCTTGAGCCTGCTGGATCTGGGGCTGGATCTCATAGCTTTTGCTCTCCTGCAGCTCAAGACTTTGAACTTGGACCAGAACTACGCGTCAGCTCGTCTGGGTCTCTGGCTTGGCAGCTACAGATCTTGGGATTTCACAACCTCCATAATTGTGTGAGCCAATTCTTAGAATAAATCACTCTCGCCTCCGCTCCCCCCACACGCACCCACACCCACACCCACACCCTATTGGTTCTGTTTCTCTGGAGAACGCTAACTCAGCATTCATGCACATGGAAAGTGGAGATTGTTGGTGGTCATTTTTGTGGATATTCTACCACAACGATGGTGGGTAGGCACGCATGCGTTCTAAGGAGGGTTTTTCCATTGCTACTTCTTGGCCACGTGTGTAGGGCTAGGATTCAGTCCTGTTCGTCAGGGGAGAGGACCGGTGGGGAGAAAGAACTACATGGTCTGACACTGTTAGGCTGTATTTCTAAATATAAATAGGAAACAAAGGATCTGAGACAGTTAAGGAAAATGACCAGCATGAAAGAAAAGAGTCAAGATGAACATACAATGATCAATTTTGGAGGAAAACGAGATAATTCCGTGAATAGCATAGAACTTTATAATGATTATAATTAGTGTCTATCCGTTTTCTAACACTTCCACAGCAAATCACCACAAACTTAGTGGCTGAAAATGACACAATAATTACCATGCAACTCTGGAATTCAGAAGTCTGGAATGGTTCTCACTGGGCTAAATGCAAGGTGCTGGCAGGGCCCATTCTTTCTTGAAAGTTCCAGAGGAGAATCTGTTTCCTCGCTTTTCCAGCTTCTAGAGGCTGTCTGCATCCCTTGGTTCATGGCCCCTTCCTCTACTTTCAAAGCCAGTGATAGCCCGTTGAGTCTTTATCTTATTGCCATCTGTTTTTGACCTTCCTACCTCCCTCTTCCCCCACTTAAGGACTTTTCTGATTACATTGGGCCCACCTGGATAATTCAGGATATTCTCCTTATCTGGAAGTCAGGTGATTAGTAATGTTCATTTCACCTGCAACATTAATTCCCTCTTGCCACGTGGAGCGCCTGGGTGGCTCATTCGGTTGAGCGTCCGACTTCAGCTCAGGTCATGATCTCACGGTCTGTGAGTTCGAGCCCCGCGTCGGGCTCTGTGGTGACAGCTCAGAGCCTGGAGCCTGCTTCGGATTTTGTCTCTTTCTCTCTCTGCCCCTCCTCTACTCATGCTCTGTCTCTCTCTGTCTCAAAAATAAATAAAAAAGAAACATCAAAAAAAAAAAAATTCCCTCTTGCCACGTAACCTAAAATATTCACAAATTGTGAGGGTCCGGGCATGGACACCTTTGGGGGAGCGAGGGGCATGCGTCTGCCTACCACAGACCTAGGGAATTCTGAGAAGAAACCTAATTCTGTGAAAATAGGAAGGTGACCATTTTTATACGCTAGCATTTATGTGTTGATGGAATCTCAAACCGAGTTGGTGCTCAACAAACAATTATTTGTTGGATATGTAGGCGGGGGGCGGGGGGGAGGAAGAAGACAGTTATACTGGACCCTGTAACGTTTGCAGGTCCTGGTAACGTGGATAAATAGTTTGAAGTCTGTGTTGAAGTGTTTCCGGGGACATCGTATGAGTGAAGGGCTATGGAGCAGGAACGTGTTTTCGAATATTTGCTTTCCCAAATGATATTTTGTGAGGAGGAACATAGGAGATACCCCAGGGTATCGAAGTGTGTGGGTGATACTGATTGGGAAGGAAGGGGAACATCTAGAACCATAACGTGCGTTATTTTTGTCTAGGTCAGAAGTGCCTTATTCAGTTAAGGCGCTTCTATGTAAACCAGTGTTGGAGAGGGCGTGGAAGAGAGCTCCCTTGCTACTTTGTTTCTTTAATTTTTATTTTTTTAGTTATACTATTTTTCATGTTTATTTATTTTTGAGAGAGAGACGGAGAGCATGAGTGGGGGAGGGGCAGAGAGAGGGAGGAGAGAGACTCCCCAGCAGGCTCCGCGTTGTCATCTCAGAGCCCGGCACCGGGCCCGATCCCATGAGCTGTGAGATCATGACCTGAGCGGAAATCAAGAGTCAGACGCTTAGCTGACTGAGCCACCCCGGCACCTTTCTCCTTTGTTAACCGGTGTAGATGAAGACGTGGGTTGCAGGAAGGAAGTTCAAGGTTCCAAACGGGCAACGGGAATATAAGGTTAGGAAAGGCTAGAATGCCCGTGGAAATGATCTCGAAAGGTTTTTCAAAGTATGTTGGAATGGTACAGAAAATAGGGTAGCTTAGTCAAGAAGGGCTTTTGTCGCTACATTTCTTCGACATAGAAACTACGTTTACCTCTGGTCTGAGTGGGATGCTATGTTATTTGTTGCCACAATGACTTTACAGTGGATGTCTGCTTTCTTTCTTTTAAAAATTCCATGAACTTTGAAATAAATTATTTTTATTTAGTGTTCTTTGCATATGTGTAAACAAAATGTTCTACTAAATCTAAACAACTAGAGCTTTAAATTTTGAACAACTATGAGAAAACTGACTCCCAGAGATTCAAGAGAAAACACATGTAAACTCTGATGCTTGTTCCCACTCCCAGAGCTGATAAGTCATTCGGGGGGATCCTCTCAGGATCTGGGGCAGAAAACCACACTTAAAAACCCACCAGGATGGTTTTCGTTTGTTTCAGAATGAATAATGTTGACCTGTGATAGAAGATACCCTTTGAAAAATCTCAAGAAGAGCTTCAGCTTTACGAGCAGGGAGTAGTGCCATGAAAAATCCTACGTGACATGGTCCAGGGCCCTTTAACATTCTGGGACGCGAGAAACTTTTTAAGACTTAATAAGGTAAACAAATAACAGCATTCCATTACTTTCCTTTTTCATGCTTTTTCCTTTTTAATTTCTTTTGAGAGAGGGAGGAGAGAGACAGAGAGAGACAGAGAGACCGAGAGAGCCGGGGAGGGGCAGAGAGAGAGAGGGAGAGACAATCTCAAGCAGGCTCTGGGCTGTCAGCGCAGAGTCTGAGGTGGGGGTCAATTTCACCAATGGTGAGATCATGACCTGAGCTGAAATCAAGAGTTGGATGCCTAACCGACCGAGCCACCTGGGTGTCCCAGCATTCTATTACTTTCTGTTCAAGTTTCAAGTATGTATTACGTTTCAGGACGTGTGTTACATATAGGGTTCTAAATATGGTTTTATATTAGGCTGCATGAGTATTGTAGGAAATAAGGCATGACGTTCTGCTTCATGATGACACATATTGACACATATATGTTTTTGTAGTCAACTTTTTATTTTGGGCTGATTTGCGGTTTACAGAAAAGTTACAAAAATAGTACAGTCTCATATATACCCTTCCCCCCCAACTTCACTTCCCCCTCCTATTATCTTCCACTGCTCTGGCGTATTTGTTAAACTAAGTAACGAGCATTGCTATATTCCTATGAACTAAATTCCAGACTGCATGCAGATTCCTCCAGTCTTTCCCTAATGTCTCCTTTCTGCTCCAGGATCTCAGCCAGGATACGATGCTACGCTAGGTTATTATGTCTCCTTAGTTCTCTCTGTTCTGTGACAGTTTTCTCCGTCTTTTCTTGTTTTTCATTAACTTGACAGCTTTGAAGAGTGTTGGTCCGTTATTTTATAGAGCGTTCCTCAATTTGGGTTCGTCTGATGTTTTTCTCATGATTAGACTGGGTTGTAGACTGGGGGTCAGAAAACCACAGAAAGGAACTATCCTTCTCGTCACAAAGTATCAGAGGTTACATGATGCCCACGTGATTTGTCATCGGTGATGTTAACTTGACCATTTGGCTAGGATCAGGCTTACCAAGTTTCTACTCTGTAAAGTTGCTATTTTCTTTTTTCTTTCTTTGGAAATGAGTTACGAAGTTCAGCACACGCTCAGCAGAGTGGAGGGATTAAGCTCCACCTCCTGGAAGAGAGTGTGTTTACCTATGTTATTTGGAATTCAAAATCATATTTTAAGAATGTTTTTCATCTAAGGATTGTACCCTCGGTGGACCCGTATTTTGTATGTACGATGAAAGGAAATACCATACTCAAACTCCTGTGTGCAAACCCTTTCTTATTTGTCTCTGTCCTGGTGGACAAACGTGTGTCCAATGCCATGTGGATACTCCTGAGTCTTTTGTCTAAGATGTCCAACCGTATTGACCGATGCAGGATTATGGTGGATGTAAGAGGAGGGAGATTTGCACATGTGTTTGGCATGTGTTTTCATCTTTAGATGGAATGAGGCTGAATTCTAAGTATGGAATATAATAAACTCATTGATTTTAGATCAAAGTTACTGTGTGGCGAGTTCACACCATCAGTGGCTAGCTGACAGATAGGTTTCTACCATGGTTCGCACCACTGCCCCCTAGAGCAGATGTTAGGGATTGAGTTCTATCCTTTTACAATTCATGCGTCGAAACCCTAACCCTCAGAAGTTCAGAATGTGATTTCATTTGGAAATAATCTTCGCAGATGTAATTAGCAAGATGTAGGTCATGTGGGCAGATGCTAATCCTTTATGACTGGTGTCCCCATAAAAAGTGGGCAATGTGGTCACAGAGACACAAATACAGAGAGAAGGCCATGAGATGATTAAGGCAGAGATTGGGGCGAGGCTTCTATAAGCCAACAACACCAAAGATTGCAAGCAAACACAAGAAATTAGGCAAGGCCTGTGGAACAGATATTTTCTCATTGTCTTAGAAGAAACCAACTCTGCCAACACCTTGATCTTGAAGTTTGTCTCCAGACCTGTGAGACAATAAATCTCCACCGTTTTAAGCTACCCAGTTGGTGGTGCTTTGCTACAGCACCCCTACCAAACTAATAGAGTAGATAATTGAAATTGGATTGAACAACCCAACTTTTGTGGCTCAGAGCCTGGTTGGTGAGAAAGCTTTGTCTTGTCACAGACTCCGGAAGGAATCTGTAATTTCTCCTTTATGATAAGCCCTTCACAATTAGACACCTGTACTAAGTGTTCATGTAAGATTGTTTCGTGGTACGGATCACGTGGACATATTTCTCACCTCGTAGAAGGTGCTTGTCTTCCAAAGTCAAAGCCCGACAGCTTTCCATCCAAAGGGCACTGTTGTGATAACAAGACAATACCAGCGTTGGTGGTCAAGTTCCTGCCCACTTCATAATGGTCGAACCAGTAGCTGAAGTGTTCAGCCGTGCCTTCTGGTATGATCGTAGGTGAGGCAAGCTGCTTTTCTTCCTTTCTTTTTTTCTGGTAAAGCAGCATTACCTTCGAGGGTGAAATGAAATGTAGTTGTTTCTTTAGCAGTTGAGTTGAAAACGTCTGTGCGTTTTCCGGAGGAAAGTGCACCACACCAGCAGGGTGAGGGTGTGGATGATTACAGACAGCTGTGCCTGGCACCTAGCAGGCTACGGCAAATGCTTCTAGACTCATCCAGGGATGAGAATACGTTCACTTTCCATGAAAGAATTACCTAAGTGATGGCCTTGGGGGGGGGGTGGAGAAAAGAGGTGGTGGGTGGTGATATTCATTAAAGTTATTTGAAAATTAACTCCTTGAAAGGCATTCTCTTATACTAATACTTCTCCCAAGTTGTTCGGCTTCTTTCTTAGGCATACCTGATGATAATCTAGGGAAACGGAGCCATCCTTGTGTCTGTTTAGCATTTGAAGGAACTGAAATGTGGAAATGAATGAACAACTCATAGAGGCACCCCCCCTCCCCCACCCTAAAGTTCAATTCAAATGTAATTGAAACTAACATTTCCCTAAGAAGGTATCTTGGACATTTGAATAAGCCAATGAAAACTTGGCACTTTTGTCTATGTTTAACAAACTTGTCAAGCACAGTTTTGGTTGCTTGAGGGTTGTGGAGGGTAAAGAAGGCTGCTATAGCCCTGGACTGTTCCTTCCTTAAAGGAAGACTTACAACTTGTGTGGGGTTGGGGGAGAAGAGGGGACTCTCTACCCAGGGAGGTGAATTCCATCTGGTCCTCAAACGAGAGACCATTGGAGAACGGACTCTGTGTACATCATTGCTCACTCGAGGGTTACCAGTTTGGGGACCAGTTGCAACTTTCAAGGTTCAATAGCATGTATTTGGCTGAGTGCATGTCTTATATTTCATATTAGGCTTTTCATTTCTAGAGCAAAAATTCTAATTCATCCTCAAATGTGCCTATTCCATCTCTTTTTGTAGTTAGTGCATTTTTTTAATGCTTATTTATTTTGAGAGAGAGAGAGAGAGAGAGCACGAGCCAGGGAGGGGCAGAGAGAGAGGGAGAGAGAGAATTCCAAGCAGGCTCAGTGCTGTCAGTGCAGAGCCCGACACGGGGCTCGATCCCATAAACCGATGAGATCATGACTTAAACTGAAATCAAGAGTCGAATGGTTTACCATTTGAGCCACCCAGGTGCCCCTATAGTTAGGGGATTTTTCAGGAAAGAGCCTCCAGCCCCAACTTCTCCAACTGCCAACTCCTTATCTCTTATTTGGAAACCACTGCAGTCTGGATCCCCTGGAGGGCATTTGGGGAACAATCTTCCCTTCTCACGATGGCACCAAACCTTCTGTTGGAAGGTGTCGAGGGAGGAGGAGAAAGCCTTTCCAACAGCGAAACGAACCAGGGTAAAGAGAAAAAAAGAGAACTGATGACCCACGTACCTCAATATATGTCACTTACCTGAGCAGAACCGGACAGCATGTTCCGAGATGAGAGCCAGCCCCAAAGCCGAAAGAACAGGAGGGCAGGGGAAGAAGCTCAGAGGAGAGGACAGAAGTCGAACAAAGTGAAGCAATGCAAAATAAACTAAAATAAACTAAAATAAGGCCCAGTGGAGGGGTACAGGAGTGGTGTCAGACCCACAGTGGACACGATGATTCCTGCAGGCTGACCGAGAACGGCAGGCTGCGATGGTGGCCAAGAGCTATTGCCAGGTCTGGGTGAAAGGAGACCTGAACCACTTTGCCGTGTAGAAACTCACCCGCCTATGCATCTTGGCCCATGGGGAGCTGATTAGGTTACAGCCTGAGAAAATACTCGCTCGTAATTATGATCTCTAGCTATCAGGAACGTTGGCTTGTATGTTTTACTAAGGAAGTAAAAGAAGTTTGCGATACGTGAAGCGTTTAATCTAAAAGCTAAAGTTTTGGCGAAAGGGTTAAATTCAATGGTCGGTGACTGTGTTCTATAAAGCCATCGATTCCTTGAAGTGCTGGAAAATTGATGTGAAAATGACATTTTACCTTACGGTTGACATAAAAGGATTGGAAATGAAATGTCAAAGGAAAAAGACCCTTGCCTTGAAATTATTATCAATGCAGTGGCGGCAATTAGGGAGACATACACATTTTAGAATGAAAGGAATAATAATAAAGACGACCCGAAACACACACGCACGTATACGTACATGCTCAGATACACACAGGTGCACATACACACATACTCCTACACACCCATACGCACCCACACAGGCACACTCATCCACTCACACGTTCACACACACTTTCATACACATGCTCACTTTTACATACACATACTCGCACACACTCATACACACACACACACACACACACACACACACACACACACACACTCGTGATCAAAGCTCTCCTGTTTCCTTTTATTCTGCCCCCTCCCCTGCCGTTTTACAGAAAGGCCCGCGTTCTTACCCTTCCTGTTTCAGGATTTCTAAGTATGAAATCTACCCGGAAGGTAGGAGAAAAGTCAGCTTGGGGAACGTCACGAAAATCCTTAGCAGAACAGAGGTTCCGAGAAAGCTCCTTTATCTGATACACCTACCGCGTGACTTATCCCACACTCCCCCCCCCCCCCCCCCCCCCCACTTCACATTGGCCTCAAGCGCCCATTTCCGGGGCTTCTGGGCTCCCGCGTTATTGACAAGCAGGCCCTTCCCCCATCCCCTCGGGGACACCGCAGGAGTCTGCGGTGAGCCACCACTTTAGCAAGGGGAAGTCAGGGAGTAAGAATCTGTTATTTCATCATCTCAGGGGCAGAGTGCCCGCCTCCCTACCTGTTTACTAACTAAGTGGGCACCACTAAAAACTCCCTAGAACAGGAAGTCTAGGATCTGATGTTCACCATCTTCTCGTCTCTGTTTCCCTTGGACGCAGAGATGGCTTCGAAGGAACCAGAGAAGCTGCATGGGATGAAGGCCTGCGGTGAGGCCGGATGGAGATCACCTAGGGCCCCCCCCCCCCCCCCCCCGGAACCCACGCTTGGCTTCTTACTTTTAAAACACAGGCTTGTAAAGCACATGCCTGGTTTGCCCAAACGTCGGAGGAACAGATAAACATTTAGACGGTGGACTGATAAGATCTCGGAAATGATAATTCCTGGAGCTCAGAGGGAGCTCTGTGTGCGGCTCTCTGGCATTTGTTTATTTGTGTGTGTGAGGGTTTTACAAGCGAATCCCGGGTGGAAGAATAATAGTGATCCCTGTGGCACCAGCGGCTGACTGGGGGCATTTTGTGGGCTAGTAGCTTCTTTCAGCGGTAATTGCTCTGTGAACATTCCTTTGCAAATTTTGAAACAAGTGCTAGAAGCGGCCAAGTAAAGTTTTCTGTCTCTCTCTCTCTCTCTCTCGCTCTCTTTTTTTTTCCCCAGAGAGTTAAAATGAGCCAACTTTAGAGCTCGTTTTGAAAACCGCTTTCTCACGCTTTCTTAGGGATTGAGAGTGAAGGAAATTGAGTATCATCTGCATTGGACCTTTGGATGTGGGTGAGAGCAAAAGCCAAGCCCTGGGTTATTGTAATTGAGCAAGACAGAGAAGGAGATTTAGAAAATTCAGGTCGTAAAGGGCCCCTGGGGTCACTTGTTGTAAGGTTCCTCCCATTGTCCTTGAGGAATCTGAGACCCCCGGTGCCAATAACCCGGGTTTCTTGAATCTGAGTCATCTGCTGCAGGTGTTGAGAGCCTGGGGGTGGAAGAGGATGAAGTTACGTGGGTTCAGGCCACGGTGTCAGTGGGGGAGATTTTGGAGGAACAGGGCAGGTGAGCCGTCAGAAATGCCTTGCAAGGAGTCAACGTCATAGTCGGGGAGATGGAGACAGATTCCTCCCAGGCCACTTCCCGACAAATCTGCCATTCCTCTTCCTGAGTTAGAGGGAGGAAAAATGTGCTATTTTCTAAGGTGACTAAGGTGGGTGCTCAGCTTAGCAGACCTGCCCCGGTTTTATCGTTACTTACCAGACCACCCAAGGACCTGCCCGCATTATTGGAAAAGACCCAGAAGGTCACTCTGGGCTATGAATTTTTCCACTGCTGGTCTCAGAGCTCTGGGTGTGCGTGGAGGCAGAAGGCGAAGAAGGCTGAATCTTCATCGTGCCTCTACCAAAGCTGTTATGTTTTAGATTTTCTGTATTAGAATTCTCAGTAAGGTTTCCTTTGGGGAGAAGAAGGGAGTTCTGTCCATTAACAAAATGTTTGAAAAGTGACTCGTCTAATCGCTTCTCATTTTACCAGTGAGGAAACCGACACCCAGAAGGTTAATTAGCTAACGTGGGATTCCACGGTTAATGGTGCAGATTAAGTTACAACTCTAATCTTTTGACCACCGGGATACTGGTGGTGATTGCAAAGGGGGTCCCGGACTCAGAGAGGACTCTACATGTCGCTTGTACTACCTAGAATTCTCCTTTAAAGTACTGATGTTTCCATGGCAAGAGTCACCCATATCTGTGGGTCACATCTGTTTAATAGCAGCATAGTTACATGTGGGTTGGATGATGTTGATAAATTCTTTTTTTTCTCATATTATCATCATATGATAATTCTGAAGACCTGTTTTGCTTCTTATGTGAAAAAGACACCAAGATAAAATTTCTTGTTTTAAATAATTGATCGATAACTAAAATGTTAACCAAGTGGTGAGCCTCCTGATATTTTGCAGAACGCTTCCCACCCCCAGAAACAGAAATAATTATGTTTGTGGACTGTTAAGGCTTATAGGAATAAGCAAGCTTATTGCTTGCTCCCATTTTCCCTTCCCTCTTTCAGCTCGAAAGCTCAGCTTTATTTGATCCACTTTATTCAACTTTTAAATATTGTCTGTCATCACCGTGCGGTAACAACGCAGTGTTTATCTTCCGTAAGAGAATACAAGGTAATCTCTATCCAGAGGAGAATAATAGCTAAAGGTATTGGCAGACTAATAGAAAGCTGTTGTAGGAAAAATTGAAATGTGGAGCTAAGTGCTATTTTCCAGTTTCTGTTGAGTCGGTTCTCAATAGTTTGTGGAAAGCATCCTCAAGGTTTGAACTAGTGACTGTCTTCCTAACATCACCTTAGGTGTTACAGTTACCTACGGGAGCAAATCCAGCTCCCTGCCTTAGGACCTGTAGGCTAGAGTTTTACAAAGGATGTTCTGGGAACCTGGAGGAAGAACAAATAAACGAGACGCGGCACGTGGGGCGCAGAAAGGGTTCTAACAGCAATACTTGCTTTCAGAGAGGTTTTGGGGGACTGAGCTGGAGTAAACCAAAGGAGAAAAAGCAGGGTGGAAAGTACACCACCACCTAAGAAGTTTGAAGCTACGTGGGAAACGTAAGTCTTTTGCGATGCCTGCAAAGAAGAAAGAAGGAAGAAAGAGGAGCAGGCAAGCAGGCAGTGGATGGATTGCAGAGAGCTCTGTGAGCCAAGATGAGAGTTTAAACTAGGTTCTAAAATCTAGGGCCAAACAGTGAAGAAGTTCACGCCTAGGGGTGGTGGAAACCAAAGGCAAATTAAAGTCAAAGCTTTTGAGGCAAAGACAAAGCCCTATGGTTGTCATGAAATGGGGTGGCTAAGTTGGGTTTAGGGAGAAAAATTTTTGCGGTGGAAGAGATCAAGGGTATTAAGTGTTCAATACCAGGTACAAGATCAATCGTCTGTCATCAGACATGGATGTCATACACAGTGTTTTTGGGAGTAGAGGTAGAAAAGAAAGATGGCAGCTAGAAATTCAAACTCTCAACCGCTAACAGAGGGAGGCAGGGATGTGATGAAGAACTTGATGAGGCTAAGCTGTTTTTATTTCCAGGTTGGGGAGGTGTGATTGGGAAGAGAAATAGGAAGGTGGCAGGGAGACTCTCTGTCTTGTAAATTCTGTGTACATGGAGGTGGAGGGGGAGGGCCCAGTTGATTCCTCTTGAGAGTTAAGGGGTGAGTTATGTCCGAGTTTAAGGGAAAAGTGTCCATGAATTTTCCATATGATGATCCTGAAAATACCAGGTGAGTAAGTTGCTCAGTAAATGGCTACTAAACGTTGAGTAAACAGCTGTGACTGTTCTCTGGAGAAATGGATCCTGATGATGCCACATCTTTGGCCCCTTTCCTGGAGTACTGAGATATTTGCAGTGTTATTACATGTTAATATCTCCAGTCCTAGCAGGGAAGGTTTATTGCCATCGATTTGCCTTCAAGCACAGTGCAGCTGCATTTCCTGATTTCAAGGGCATTCCCTCAGTTACCCATATTTACCGAGTGCTGTTGTGTGTTCCGTGCTGGAGGTACAAAAGGGAATACATTAGGAACTTTTCCCTCTTCTCATGGAAACCTCCTCTGTTCAAGTAGGTGTGGAGTGTTAGGAAGATTTTTTTTTTTAATGCTTAACTAATATTTCTCCTTGAAAAACCAACAACAAAAATAAGCCACTCTTTAGAGCAACATTATAGTACATTATCTTAAAAGACGAAGGTGTACTGCAAGGTATAAATAAATCGATATCTGTGTGTGACCATTAATTGTTAACCACTGTCAGCCACTGCTTCATCTAACCTGTACTTAACTTCCTGTTCTTGAATCCTAGAATGTATTAGATGTTTTAGAAGCATTGTCATTGATCCCTGAGGAATATGGCACCCGTTGTCCCCGAATTACTTTGTTCAGTTGTTGCGTTTTCTTCTTATGTATTTCTTAGATGTTTCATACAACTAACAATTTGTCTTTACTCATCTTCCTGTGTTTTCTTTTTGGGTCTCATATTTCTTTACAAATGGTCTTTAGTCACTATTTAGGCTAATCCCTGTTGTGGTATTGAATACCACTATGACTCCTGGCAGAGGTGTATAATTTTTCCCTTTTGGAAGAGGAAGAGAATTTTACTCATTCCAAGAAGAAATTGAGCTCATTAGCTGTGTACCTTTTTGACAGTTTGCATTAATTTCCTTCACTGCCACAAACAGTCTGAGTTGGAATGAGAAAAAGTTCAGGTTACACCCCAAATTACTTTGGTTAAGGGTTATCCATTTCCTCTAACAAATTTTAAAAGTAACAATGAAAAAATGTGACCAGTTTTAACAATAAAGCTAAAAATGGCTTTAATTGCAGGTTTTGTAAAACTCCAGTGACTGTTACAAATTCTGTGAAGACCCGTAAGACTAAAATTACGATTATTACATTTGTAGTTTTATTATTTTTAAACACAGGTACAAAGTCTAAGGCACATTTAAAAAAAAATTTTTTTTAATGTTTATTTATTTTTGAGACAGAGAGAGACAGAGCATGAACGGGGGAGGGGCAGAGAGAGAGGGAGACACAGAATCGGAAGCAGGCTCCAGGCTCCGAGCCATCAGCCCAGAGCCCGACGCGGGGCTCCAACTCGCGGACCGTGAGATCGTGACCTGAGCTGAAGTCGGACGCTTCACCGACTGAGCCACCCAGGCGCCCCAGTCTAAGGCACATTTAAGAGTAATTTTTTTGTTAGCAAGTTCAGTTTTAAAATAATCTTAAAATACCGCATTCTTTCTGTGTGATCAAAGGTAGAAAGCTCCCTTTGATCGTATCTACTTGGTTCCACTAAACTGTCAGAAGGGCAGAAGGATCCCAATTATTTTATGTGACTGTATGTATACATGTAGAGATCGCAAATTAACATAATTCCATAAATTGACACAATTAAATCACATTTATGACAAGATGTATCCTTGATGGGCACTGTTACTTGAGTCTCAAGCAATTGAATCATTCTCCCTCCTTCCTTGAGAAGTTCTGGAGGATTGAAAAATGATTACCCTTGCTGCGAAGGTAACCATGTGACAGAATGATGTGTTCTGGCCAATGAGATGTTAGAATTCCACTTGGGAGCCTCTAGGAAAGATTTTGCTTTCCCAGGAAAACGTCAAGTGCAAGAGGAGAGCTCCTTAGTTCTGTCCTTTCTATCTTCCTGCCCTGAAGGTGGTTATGTGGGAAAATGATAGGTGGACCTATGGCAGCCATCTTTATTAGGATCATGAGACAAAACACCTAAGGCCTAAAGGCCATCCTGTTTAGGATGATGGAAAATGGAGAAAGGATCTTAAAGGGTAGAAGGAAGGATAGGAAAAAGAAATGAACCTAGTTCTCTGAGGATCACTTCGTTACCTTTGTTGCCAAATTTGGAACTACTTACTTCTGGTTTCATCATCTGTGAGGTAATTGCTTAAACTTCTACTGGCAGCTGAATTCTAACTGATACATTTTAACATTTTTCTGACTCATTCCCAGCCTCACATTTGATTAGTAAGTAATAGCAGATATTTAAACCCAGGTTTTTCGATTCAAAGCCCAGTGTTTTCCTGGCTCTGCTGTCTTTCCACATGGTTATAATTTGGGAAATAAATACATACACTGTGAAGTAATAACATACATTACCCATTATGAAGACTTGCCCTCCTCTTATTTAAAGCCCTATTTCTCTCATAACCCTCTGGACTGCTCTCTTATGGTTTGTCCAACAAGTTCTGGGAATGAATTTCCCTGTGTTACCCTCTGTTTCCCTTATCATTGAATGTTTGTTTACCTCATTATAACTTCAGACAAGTTACTGATCATCAAATTTGTTTTCCTGATCTTTATAAGAGGATAATTTATATTAACCTTTTGCATATTTCGCGGTCTTGTTGAGTGGGAAGGGGCTCAGGGGTATGGGGCTCAGTTTATTACCAACATTCTAAGTTTTGCTTGCTCGTGGTTGCTATACAGGTGTTTAAATCTTTATAGAAATCAGATACTGAATAAAGGCCCATAATGACACAATACATTTTCACCTGCCTTTGTCTGTAAAGTAATGGGTGTGCTTAACATTTTTATTCAATTTTTAGTGGTGAAAGCCTGGTCCATCATTTTCCTTAGTTGATTTATCTCTTTTTAGACCTTTTTAAAAGATCTATATGTGGATATTTGGTATACATATAACTGAGATCTAATCATAGCATTATATATGTACTCAGAGAAACCACAGAAATTTTCCAGTCAGAGCATATAACTAACACTGGGAACTATGATTAGTCTCTTAAGAATGTGGCCTTAAATGAGCAGGCCCTCTCAATACACTATAAAACCAGGTTATAAGGGACCAGAGATTGCATTGATACTCATTAAGGGAAAAATGACTCCTAAGCTAGTGAGACTCAACTCTTGGAGTTAATTAAATGTACCAATATATTTAAAGAAAATGTATCCAACGGGTGGGTTGAGAAGCCACAGAAACAGAAAAAGGAGAAATCTAGAGATCTTTGTGCTGTTCAACCAAGACTTGTCTGAGAGAGACGATGTTCTGAACCGCTCTACTTCCAAAGGCAGGAGTCTTACTGTTTTTATTATGAATCTCTGACACGTATGGGCTGTTTCAGTGTTGCTACTGCACCCATTTATGTAATTGAATCCTCATAAAAACTGAAGGATGTAAGCACTACCATTATCCTTATTTTATAGATGAGGATATGAAAGCTGAAGGAGGCCAAATTATTTAGGTTCACACAGCTCGTGAATGGCAGCGTTAGGATCTGAACTTAGTCTAGAGAACCTGTGTGCGTAGCCACAATTCGGTGAGTTTATAATGACAAAAGGGCGCTCTGGCCTGAGTTTTGCAGAAAGCAAGCAATCTGAGGATTAGACGTCTGCGACTTGTCCAACCGTATATGTGAGAATTCAGGCAGTAATTCAAAGTCTCTCGAATCTTGTGTTGATGTATTTCCAGCATAACAAGATGCTTCTCCGTGAGGAAATCATTCAGGAATCGACCAGTGAAGATGAGACTGCCTTCAGCGCTGGGCAACACTGGAAGCCTGTGCTCTTTGGAAGGAAGTAGATATGCATAGCTCTCACGCACGTGTACGTGTATTTAAATGTATGTGTGTGTTTATGTGTGGAGTCAGTCCTCATTATTTGTGGATTCCGTGTTCGTGAATTTTCCCACTTGCTCAAATTTGTCACCTCTACATCAATACTCATGGTACCTTTGTGGCCATTTGCAGACATGCACAGAGTGGAAGAACCTCTGGATCACCCGGTACCCGTGTTCCCAGTGAGTTTGGACAAAGTGACCCTCTGGCTTCTTGTTTTAACTTTCATGATGTAAAGAAGTATCCTTTTCTCGATATACTTAATGCCACATTTTTCACACTTCTGTGCTGCTTTGGGTGACTTTGTTATTTAGAATGGTCCCCAAGTGTAGTGCTAAAGTCTTTCCTAAGTGCAAGGAGGCTGCAATATGTCTTAAGGAGAAAAAAAAAATGTTAAATATACTTTGTTTACAGTGCTGTTGGCTGTGAGTTTAATGTTAATGAATCAATGATATATATATATATATATATACACACACATACATACATATATATACATATGTATTAATGTTTATTTATTTATTTTTGAAGAAGAATGAGAAGGAGAGGGAGGGGAAGAGAGAGAGGAAGAGAGAGAATCCCAAGCAGGCCCCGTGCTGTCGGCACAGAGCCTGGTGAGGGGCTTGAACTCACTAACAGTGAAATCATGACCTGAGTCGAAATCAAGAGTTGGATGCTTCACAGACTGAGGCACGCAGGCACCCCTGAATCAATGACATATATTAAACAGAAACAAGGTTGTGTGTTGACCAGTTGATGAAAATGTGAGCCGATGCTTGAAGGAACTTAAAGCCCTGTTTCCTCCAGGAGCCGTGGTTCAGTATTTGCTGATTTGGTGTTTGTGGTGACTTTATAGAATATAAGAACTATGGATAATGAGAATCAATTGTGTGTGTGTGTGTGTGTGTATATATATATATATATATATGCGAGATGGATAGATATAGATAGCTACAACATGTCTATATCTAGATAGGAACACAAAGGTGTCCATTTCTGTCTCTCTCTTTATACAGATATAAATATATAAAGATATGAGAAGCTATCAGTATAATAAACCCTCAATTAACATGCTAGCTATCATTATCTAGTATCTGACTAGGATTGCTCTCCAAACCGCAGTCACTCCTGGGAATGATGATGATGAGTTTTCTGGCGCTAAGTAGCACTTCTCCATAGTATGGAACAGTAATAAACAAAGCCAAGTCCTGACTCTCATGGAACTTACGTTATAACATAAGCTAAAATACTAGTAACTAGAAAGTACCCACCAGTTTTTGAACGACCTAAAGATCTTCAAGAACAAGTGAAAGTTGGAGGAAGAAAGAGCATAGTTCAAAGTTCAGTAGCTGTGTTAGACTAAACTGGACGGGTAAATACGTGAGTAAGGGGTAGGGGGTTTTTGTCATGACTCGTCCTCGTTCTGAAATGTAGTATTCTGTGAATAGGTCTGGAGCTCTACATTAACAATGAGAATGCTATCGAATGCAGGAAACGAACACATGTTCTAGCTTTCAGGTCAATTAGTATGATATTCCTCTTTCCTTTCTAGGTTGAAGAAGCAGATCTGTTCCGATGCAATGCCAACTGAATACATGATCTGATTGTTTCAGTTATCCTGTGCCAAAAAAAGCAAGAACAGGCTTTCCGGTGTTCATTATGGAGTATTGAACATATTTAGTGTTAGAGTGCCTTAGAAACAAACCACTATTCAAAGCTTTCTAGGCAATTTGAATCAGGTTGCCGAGCTTTGAAAAAAAAAAAAAACAACACTGCAGCCCAGTTTAGAGGATCCAAGTACTTGGAAAACATATATACTCTAGGCTATGTAAAAAATGCAGCACTCAAGCCAATATGAGCTGTACTCAGAGCAATGCAGAGGGGAGCAATACGAGGGTAGATTTTAATTCCAAAAGGAGGGGAAGAGAAGGGACAGTGTCATGAGCATTTGCAAGACAGGACAAAGATAAGTCCAGTTTGTCTCAATAAAATATGCATAGTTATGGAGAATTCTATGAGGGAGGGTCATTTAAGTGAGACCCAGAATGATCCACTAGATATCAAAGCCATATATGAGCCTTTGCTAGAATGGTGGCCACATAAGTCCAGTCCTAGAATTCCTCTGGGTAGTCTATCTGGACCATCGGACCACACCACCTCGATATCTGGTGTCTGGGTGAAGGATCTGGAAGAGAGAATCAGGACCCTGCTCCAGAACATACGGGCTAAGAGGTAGGAGAGAAAGCCTGTTTAAATGAAATCGGACCTCATATATAAACTGACTCAGCTATTTCTAAAGCCCCCATTTATCCCTAAAATGCAAGAATTGTGAGAAAGAAATATGATATTCTTATTTCACAACAAGAGTCATTTTCTCAGCCGCAAAATTAAAAAGCACTGCCAGTAGGCCTGCATCATATACTGTTCATGCTATTTCCTCCTCGGGATGCAGAATTGCTTCCTTTCATGTGGGGGAACTTTATTCCAGAGCTAACCAAATAACAAGGTAGAAGATGCATGCGTGTGGTGCCGTGAGCTATGGTGCTCACAATCCCTTCAAGAAAATCTGAGGCAGGAAGGAGGTTGGGGAAGCAGTTCATTCCTGCAGAAGGTGGGTGTCTTTTAATGGATAAGCCCTGCCCCGGGGGCTCATTGTCAGCTGGAACAAGGTGTTCTCAGAGCTTACTGTAGGCTGAGGTTCCTCCTACCAAATCCCAAAGCCCGCGTCTTTCTCCGGTATGAGAACTGCAGCTGAGGCTGAGGACTTGCCAAAATGGCCCTGCTCTCTCTCCCCTTCTCTTTATCCTTCAAAGGTGTCTCCCCTTCTTCCAGTCCCCCCAAATCCCTCCAGTGTCTAATGCTGTCTTTGCCGCTGCTTCTTGGAGATCATGACGGAGACGCATGAAAGAAAGGAAGGACTTCTTAGTCCATAAGAACACAGAGACAAGAAAGGACTGATATGTGCATTTCTGACACTGGTCACCAGGTGCCCTCTGGGACCAAGGACCTGATGGAGCCTTCTAGAATTAAGTAGGAGGTGACACAGACCAGCCTCCCTTCTTGGACCGTTCCCAGGAGGGACAGATGAGCCACCTGATGTGGACTGGGGGTCAAGGACTCTGACTTCATCTTGGAACACTAGCTGATTTGGGGTGAGAAGAAATAGACCGAGGTTCGCACAATGAACCCACAGGCAGCTGTAGGTTTCTGCACTGAGAGCGAGGTGAGAAGACAGCTTTGTGGAGAAAGGCCAAGGTTGTACGCCTAGCTGCATGCTGAGTTTCTTTCACAACTTTCCATTCAGCGTTCAGAGTGTACTTCTGGGACCTCCTCTTTCAGAGCTGCCCTAAATGTTCATTTGGCAGCGCCTCTGGATGGAAATGCTGGGAATTTGCCTGGGAATATGCCTCTGCCCCCCGCCGTATGGGTAGATCAGAGCTTCAGGCGTTTCTCTTTGCTTGTAGCTGGAAAAGACTCAATTTGAAAGGTGAAAGGAGCAGAGGGATCATGGATATTACTGAAATACAAAGCACACTGACGTTATCAAGTTTATAACCTATTGCCTGGAAATCTAGAAAATAATGATAAAACGATACAGGCTTTTCTGCCCTGGGAACTGGAGACAGACTGGTAGAAATCTTCCTTCCATGCTCTTCCTCCAGCCCACTTTTCTCTTAATGAGGAAAAGAGCTGGTTACCGAGGTGGTTGAGAGTCAGGTTCTACAGCGGCAAACATTTCGCGGGTTATCTATCCTCAGGAATGGGAGATACTTTGCAAATTCAGGAAGGAACCTAGATAGGAGTTTAGAGCTCTGGCTGTTATACAAACCTGCTGTGTCACTCTGAGCAAGGCGGCAAATGTCTCTCACCCTCGGGTCCTTTGTGGTCAGATGGATTAATCCATGATTCAGTGTGAGGGCTACCCCCGCCATTTCCAGAATCCCGTGTTGGCTAAATTAAAAACGGACACACAGAATATGACAATGCAGAAGCGTATCTGAGATCAGGGTCGCCTTCAGTAATCTGGCTGGCCATTTTTGCAACACTGGCTCTTATTTTCATAACTATTTCCTTGGAAAACTCTTGCTTATGTTGAAGACTTGGTTGAGCACCTTTTGTAGACACAGAAGCTCATTATTCTCTGCTTAATTCAGAGATTGATTACCAGGCATGTTTATCTTAAAAAAAAAAATCAAGCTTTACACAGAAGCTAGATTACCTATAAAAGAAGGAAGTTATCGGAATATGCCTCATAATTTTTCCAGGCTTATGGTAATGTTATTCTTTGTTTTTCTACTTCCCCAAAATATTAGCTACTAAACAGAATATTAGATTAATTTTTTTAATTAAAAATTTACTTAGAGAGTAAATAATGTAAATCTCAGTATTTCATAACGCTAAATAATAAACTTTATTAGAAGAAAAGAAGGACCTAAGAAGGACAAGCAAGGAATGGCAACTATTGGGAATCCATAGTAAATATGGCAGGCTCATTGTTCAAGTTAAGTAAGTATGATTATTTGATAGCTATCTGTAGTTGTCATAAAATACCTTTTTCTCTGTATGCATTGCTGCTGGGATTGAAAGGGAAGTCTACAATTTTCTGCCCTTAATGTCTTTGTCAACCGTCAGTAGCTGGTTAAAAAAAAAAAAAAAAAAGGAAGGAAGAAGAAGAAGAAGAAGAAGGAGAAGAAGAAGAAGAAGAAAGAAAACACAATCACTTAGGTTTGGCCATCCTACTGCCCCATTACCCTATCCACAAATTGCACTGAGGCCAGAGAGATGGACAGCCAGCTGTAGCCACACAGGACCAGGGTCCCAAGGCCCCCCACATGCAAAGCAGCCGGAACTGTAGGGGCCCGAAGCCGGCTTCTTTTGCCTCTGAACACCTCCGGCGTAGCTTTCTCTGGGCCAACGTCTCTTCTAGGATGGGAATCATCCAGTAAGGACCGGAATGTTTTGTCTCAAACCAGGAATGTTGCTAGAATCTGACTCTCTGCAACCAGCCAGGAACCTGTTCGCCACGGTTTACTTCTAACACGTGTCCTGTTCAGCAGCCACTTTGTAAAGAGGATGCCCCAGCGATAGGAAAGGGGAGGGTGTTGGCATGGATGCCTTCCTACCCTCAAGGGAGGTGATGGCCTCTACCCAACGGGCTTGGGAATTTGGAACATCCCTTGTAGAGGAATACTCCTTTATGGGAGTAGAGAAGACCGCCTTTACAAACAGGCACCAACAACAAGTACCTTTTCCTTCACAACTCAAGACAATTTATGATTCCCATTTTCCAAGTTAATTGAACACAGAACTATCTTAATTGCTTATTCCGCTGGTTCTCCAAGTGTGATCCCTGGACCGGTAGCATCAGCATCACCTGGGAGCTTATCAGAAATGCAGATTCTGCAGCCGTACCCAGGACTTACTGAATGGGAGACCAGAGGCGAGACCCAGAAATCTGTATTATAGCAAGCCCTCATGTAAATTTGCTGCGGGCTCAAGTCTGAGGACTGCTATTTTACTCCTCTTTTCATGTTTTTATAGTAATACTGGTATTTTCAAATTCATGTCGTTAAAATTCATGTTTTCCAGTTAATATCTGCAAACCGTTCCTTCCTACAAGTGGCCCATGGGACCCTGTGTTACATTTCTTATGTCATGGGCTTTAAAACTTCAAAAGGGTAGGTCTCTTTGGTCCTAGAGCCTACACCTCTGGCTTCAAGTCGTATATCCATGCCTTAATTTTTCTCTTGATTCACAGAAGTCTTTAGATTCGATCCAGGTTGATCACTTGATGGAACTTTACGTTTCTTTGGCTCATAAGATCTATAAATATATTTTCCTTCAGTTTCTTAAGACCATTGAACTTGATGGAATCTCAAGGTATTTAAAAGTGTAAATTCTATTAAGTGATAAAATCTTTTAAATCTTGATGTGATTTTGTTTTCTTTTATAGTATTAATACTTTGTATATTTGATGGATGTTTGAGATGATATCCAGTTGAAATTTGGATCTCTCACTTGTCTTTCCCTGACTTGCTGTCACAACTTATGAGACCATTCAAGCAGCGCATGCACATACACATACACAAGGATTCATGCACAATTGAAAAAGAAAAAAAAGCTTAATTTGGTCTGTTTTGAGAGAGCGAGCACGAAAGAGTGGTCGTGTTTGAGTGGGGGAGGGGCAGAGAGAGACTCCCAAACAGACTCGACACTGTCAGCACAGAGCCCCACTGGGGGCTTGATCTCACGAACCATGAGATCACGACCCGAGCCAAAATCAAGAGTTGGACACTTAACAGACTTAGCCCAGGAGTCCCTGAAAAATTTTAAGTTCACATGCGTTAAGGGCCTATTGTCCATTTTGTCTTCCCAAAAAGTGCAGTGGAAAGACAACGATTGAAATTTCTTTTATTCCTTTCAGGATTTTCTTGGAGAAGTAAATCAATATGAAGAATGGCAAGAAAAAAAAAAAGGAAATTTTTAACATTCACAATGGATTGTATTGGTAAGGGTCTCTCAATTGGAGAATGTTTGAAAAGTTATAGAGCTTGAAAAGAAAATTCTAGCTTCTATATCCAATTAATTGTTCATTCAACATTCATTAATCAAATATTTATTGAGCCCCTACTATGGGTCAGGCATGGTTTCAGGTAATTTGAAATACATGAGTGAACCAAATGAACTAATTCCATTAGTAATTTCTATGATATTCCAGAAGACACTAAACCTATAGAAAGGGGAAACAGTAGAGTAGGATAGTGGAGGAGAGAAGACAAAAGTAGTTCTAATTTTGAATAGGGTGGTCTGGGAAAGCTTCATGGAACCCAGGTAATTTGAGCAAAAAGTTGAAGGAGGTGAGGGATTTAGTTCTGCGGATACCTGGAGGAGAGGCTTCCAGACAGAGGGAGAAGTTAGAGCAAAAGTGTGGTTGAGGGCATCCACTGTGCTAGATCACGGGGATGAGGGAGAACTCTAATTGGGGTCACCTCAAGTAGGTCATGGTGACCATTTACAGGGGCTTTGGCTTTTCTTTGGAAGGAATTAGGGAGTCATTGCAGGGTATTGGTCAGAAGTGATCTGACATGTTTTCAAAGGGTCATGTGTTTTGAGTACGTTTTGGGGGGGACTATATCAGATCCATAGAGAGTCTATAATCTAGGTGAGAGATAATGGCTTGGATTAGTATTGCAGCAATGGGTGTGGTGAGCAGCGGTAAGGTACTAGATGATGTTTGAAGGTAGGTTCTAGAGCATTTTGGATGAATTAGAAGTGGGATGTGGTGTGTTTTATTTATATGAGAAATTTAGTTTGTTGGATTGCTTTTCAACTCTACTGAAGAAGTGTCTAGAATTGAGTCAGCATGTTCACTCTAAGAAAAAGATTCAAATTCCAGTGTATGCTATTAATTTGTCAGGGTTGCCTTAACAAATGCCACAAACAGAGTGGCTTAAACAACAGAATTTAATTTTTCCACATTTTTAGATGCTAGACACTTGAGATCAAGGCGTCGTCAGGGAAGTTTCTGCTGAGGCCTCTCTCCTCGGCATGTAGATCGCCTTCTCTCTGTGTTTCACACGATCTTTCCTCCATGGGTGTCTGGGTACTAATCTCCTCTTTTAAGGACACCAGTCAGATGGGATTGGGAAGCACCCATATGACCCCATTTCTCCTTACTTTTTTAAAGTCCCTGTGTCTAAATATAGTCACATTCTGAGGAACCAAGGGTTAGGGCTTTAACGTATGATGTTTGGGGGACACAATTCAGTCCCTAACAGTGTGCGATTGTACGTTTTCCTCACACATGGTCATTTTACTCATCGTTGTGTATGGCACGGCCTTTGGGACACGCAACTTAGAAACACATCCGAAGGCCCTGATGAAATCTACTCAGATTTCACAGTGAGATCCTTTAAAATCAACTGGAGTTCAGTTTTTGGCGGTACTTGGAAGCATCTCAGTCTTGGATTGCAATGCCTCCATTTAAATAGAAGCAAGATACTTTTCGTTTGTACGTGCTATTCGAGATACAGCTATAACTAGGAAGAATGTTGAGTTAGAGGTGAGTTTTAGGCATCTTATTTTTTTCTGATAAGATGTCTGTTTATTATTTTACTTTTAATTTTTTAGCGTATGTGCTGCCGAAGCGAGCACTAGTTTTCTTTTTTTTTTTTTAATCTTTATTTATATTTGAGAGAGAGAGACAGCCCTATATGGGGCTTGAACTCAGGAACGGTAGGATCGTGACCTGAGCTGAAGTCCCACGCTTAACCGGCTAAGCCACCCAGTTGCCTCCGTGTTTATTATTTGAAAAGTTTATTATTACTGTTTCGGAAGCACATACTCTGGCAGGGGAGAATCTCCTGTAATCTTGCCCGACGGTGTGGTCGAGGATTTAGATGGTACAGGAGTGAGCAGCTACTGAAGTGTTCTACCTGCTGACATTTCAGAACCCCCAGAGCTTTAACCATGGGGGGTACTGCTGGGATTGCTCTGACCACCCGTAAACTGTGATATGTTTGGACTTTGGCCACGATTTCTTGGTCAGGTTGATGATTTCTGACTACCCAGCAAAAGCACCCCATCTCTGGCCTCTGCCAGGGGAGCAGTGTGGGTGAGGAGGGGGGCGGTGGGGGAGGGGGAGGGAGCCTCAGAAAAGTTCTGTTCCATCAGGGTTGGGGAGGGGGGCCAGCTCAGGGAAGCTTGATCCCTGCCGGCTGCCTCTGGCCCCACAGCCTTCCGGCTCCTGACGGGGAGAATTTGATGCCCTTCAAAATAGCGAGTATATTGATCTGTTTTCTAGGCAACAGACGCCAAAGCTCTGTCAGCTAAATGTGACTTCAGAAGGTTAAATATGGTTTTGGAGTGAACGGCCAGCCACCCACAAATGTTTTATAGGTGGCTTGAAATGCAGATACAGAGAGGGAAGAAGCTCCGGGTGGGTTTTTGTGTGTGTATATGCATCTCTCCAGGCAGAAGTCATGTCCTTTGTGTTTTATCTGGCTCTGCAGGGCTCTGCGTCTTCATGAGACGATGCCATCCCTCGAAAATTGGTAAAAATAGGAGGAAAACAGAAAATGTCAAAGAAAACAGTTCTCTTTACTCTTCTGAATTTTATATATATATATATATATATATATATATATATGGTAATCAACAAGACGATCATTCTCCCATCATGCCCAAAAAAGGTAGGAGAGAGAGGGAGAGAGAGAGAGAGAGAGAGAGAGAGAGACAGACAGACAGAAGGTATGAAGCCTTCAATAGTGGAAAGCAGAATTTAAACATCTTGGGATAAAAACACCAAGAATTTGGCAATATGTTACTAAGCGACAGATTTAGAAAGTTCTTTGTCATTTGATCTGCCTTTTTTCCTCCTCTTGCCTTTTATACATGTGGCCAGTAAAAACAGCTCTGTTGGTTTTCGTCTCGAGTCTGGTTTGGCGCTTTTGTCTTTTATGTGATGGTAAGCTGTGGGGTAGCTTGGATTTATATAGAAACTACCTCAGGGGAACACTTACAGTCCGCCCTTGGAATATTTTCCACATTTCTGTTTAATAAAATTTGTGTGAGTATGGACCGGTTCGTGGCAAAGTGGATTTTGTTAATCATTTCAGCCTCAGGGAACCTGGGTTTGGGTCTTAAGGTTGGGATCTCCTAGCCCGTGACCGATGTCGTCTGTTGTCTCCTCTCTCTCAGCTCTGAATTTTCATATGCGGAAAGTGCTGGTGATAACGTGGCTTGAACTTTCACAGTGTTGTTTGGAGGGTTGTGTTGGAGAAGAACATGGGAAGCAGTGCTTCGCAAACTCAAAACCCTACCAAAGGTTGATTATTAATGTTGAAATATTTCCACATTTATTTGAACACTACTGTGCAGACTTAGAGCTCTCCTTAGCAATAACAACGGGCATGGAAATGACGGGATGGTCCATTTTTTTTGGACGTAGACTATTAGCCTTGGAGACAAACTAAAAAGGGAGGGGAAACTTTTCTACATAAGCATAGGGGTAGTTACCTAAGAGCTAGGTCTTTGGTTTTTCAGGCTGCTATAATTGATTTATGCCCATTTTACTGCCTGGGTGAAGTTTGTGCGCAAATGTGACATTAGCACATAATTATATTATAAAAGCATGAGTTACCTAGGTAATTAAAGATGGTGAGATGGAAAAGTGATGCTGACCCAGAGGTACCATTTTGTGGGATTAGTTTCCATTATGTTTCCCAGAATTGATTAGATACGGCACCCCACCCCCCACCCGCCCCTCTATAAAAGTAGCATGGGGCTACTTGGCTTAGGGAATGGTCTCTTCTGCTGGCTTTCGTTTTGGGGTCCAAGATGAAAAATGAAACACCGCATGTCGAGATGGACATACCTCAGCGTTTGATTTGCCACCTGACACAGTGGAAGAGAATTCTGCTGATTTTTCTTTGGGGCACTCTGTCTTTTTTAGAAGATGGCACAGGAAAAAAATATTCTTTTCCATTCTGCCCAGTTCTGAGGATATTGTGGATTCTTAACAATCACGAAGTTATCTGTGACAGTTTGAATAGATTCTGCAAGTTATTTACTTCCTGGACGGATATGCAGCTTTTTCCAGATCCAGGTGTCAGGGAAGAAGAATTCACTCTGCCTTTCAACGTCCTTCTAGCTGAACTAAGAATCAAATTGACACGAGACAGAGTCCACACAGGGAAATCCACGCAGACATGGAAATTCCAAAGGCAGTGAGGCAACACAAAGCCTATATGAGCTAAGGGAGGGGTGGAAGTCTAAGGATACAAATCAGAGAAAGATGTTTAGTGGGGAAGTGACAGAGGAGGTGTTTGGAAAGCAAAGTTTGGCCTATTATGCAAATCAGTTTCTTAGGTAGAGGGAAGTCTCTGTTAAGAGCTCTCTTCCTGGTGCATTAGTTGAGGGGCAGGTTAAGGTTTTCCTGCATCCACTGGGTTTTGATGGTTTTTAATTCAAAATAATGTTGTGCCAAGGTGGCCCATCTTGGGGTGGCCTGCCTTTGGCCCCTACACAGGGGAACAGAGTACTCTAAAAATCAGGAGAGTGGAGAAGTTATTTTGTGGATGAACGACGTTAATTGCTGAGGTTGTAAGTAGAAGCAAATCAAGAAGTCAGTTTTTTTTTCTAGATAAGGCTGATTTATTTAATGTTTTCAAGTGTCTGAGAGTTCAAAAGTATCTTTGAATACACCCTGCGCTTCATCAGTTACGAGCTGTGACACTTGGGTCTCTTCATCTGCAAAGTGAGAGTAGGACTGTCGCAAAGTTTTCATAAATTAATACATTTAAAGTACCTTAAGATATGCTGGGGCGTCATAAACACTCACTAAATGGCAGCTATTACAAATTTCAGAAAAATGATTGGAGCAAGGAAAGCTCGTGTACTGAAGTTTTTGTGAAGGCCAAACGGCAACGCTGCATTCAGAGTCTCCTGTGTGGCGTCTGTGTTGCGACATTTGGCACAATTATTATTGTACTCAAATTGCCGGAACAATGGATATTGTGCTAGGGGATCCCAGGCTTCAGTTTCATTGCATCACAGACTGCACTGTTATTTAAGGGGGGGGGATGATGAAAAGCAAGAGGGGAAAATAGTACTCATTCGTAACAATTGGACTTGACATTTCACGTATGTGTTGAGCAAGACAGGCAATCCTCTTTAGCGAATTCAATTTCACGACACAGCCTGTGCCTTTAAATATATAGACATAACCCCTCTCATTATATACATATTACATTTATATATGTATATGTGTTATGTGTGTGTGTGTGTGTGTGTGTGTGTGTGTGTGATGCCTTGCAGATAACCATGCCTCAGTGGCCTCTAACTGATGGATGGGCCATTGCTGGTGATGCCCCATAGCCTCCTATCAGATGCTTCTCTTTTTCTTCTAGTTTGACTTTTCCTCTCTCCCACCGACAGTTTCCTTGCCCCATACTCCTTATTTTCTTTAATTTTTTTCTTCGCTCTGTCGTGTCTGAAGTCTGCCCAAAGCAGTCGCATCATCTGTCAGGTTTTCACCACCAACGTAGGGACAGACCTAAAGAGATTAGTAACCCTCGAGGAGAGTATGCTTTACTAAATAAAGGAAAGATAACATCACGGGGCTTTTCTAAATGTTGGAATCATTGCATATACCTTTTGGGGGAAATTATTTGTGGCTCCCAGTCATGGCTGAGATTAGAGTTCTGTTGCAAAGTTGATCTTCTTTGCTCCTGGGATTTTTCCCGAGGGGATGGGAACACAGCTAGCGTAGTCCGATCTTGGCAAAGGACTCTGAAAGAAAGGAAGTAGCAGTTGGGTCACGTACCTGCTGCTCTGGGGTTGTGCATTTCTCTCCACTCTTCGGGGAAATGAGTGGAGATACTAACTGGCGTAATTGTGACCAAGCAAAGAAGGGCATAACTTGGAGCCCATGGTGGAAGAATCCATGTATTGGCTAGCATTTCTGAGTGTGCAAGGGTTGTTGTGGGTGAGGAAGAGTCATCCTGCCTTCGGCTGACTTCTCGTTTCAGTGGACTCCGTGCCCAAGGAATATGTCATCTGTGTAGGTACAAATGGAGTGGAGGGAAAAGGAGGCAGTTGCTAACGGGCCGGAACTAGCACTCGACCGGATGGACTTCTCCAAGTTTTGCTTTAATGGTGAATAAAACCATTGTGATTCCCTAGACATTGCCAGGGAAACCTTTTTACTGGCGATTGTACTTAATAGTCCTTAGCTTGCGGTAATGTTATAACGCACATTTCATTCTCTAGTGAGATTGGTAGCCTGTCCCTCGTATGCGATTTCCTCAAGTTGTACAACTGCAAAGCCATATTTCCCCTATTCTTTCTTCTTTGGTCAAGGAGAATTTATGTGGCCTTTGAAGCTGAAGCCAGAGTCCCTCCTGTGTTGGCCTCAAGCTTCAACTGGCATTTCTGTCTCCTACAGAAACCTAAGACTTCCGTGGCAGGCAAATTCTTCCTTTGTAATTTTTCTATCTCCCATGATTCTTAAAACGAAGTGGAAATTGGCCAAGCCATCAGAAAAACTCAGAGTTGGGGTACCTGGGTGGCTCAGTGGGTTAAGCATCCGACTTCGGCTCAGGTCACGATCTCACGGTTTGTGGGGTTGAGCTCTCCCTCGGGCTCTGGCTGACGGCTCAGAGCCTGGAGCCTCCTTTGGGTTCTGTGTCTCCCTCTCTCCCTGCCCCTCTCTGGTTGCGCTCTGTGTCTCTCTTTGTCAAAAACAAATTAACGTTACATAAATCAGTAAAATAAACTAAAAAGAAGAAAAACTCAGAGTCATCACTGTGATATTATCCTCTGTGATGCGCTTTTTAGGCCTGGAACGTAAAGGTTGCCTACACCCCACCTCTGGCTTCAAGGCCGCCCCTAGAGTGTGTGGGAGGCCGGCTAAAAACAATTTTTTTTGGTGGAGCTCTTGAGTATAGAATCATCTTCGTTGAAAAATACTTTGAAAAATTCACGAACACTATGAAGCACGTTGGTTTATCGTTAACGATATAGAATGATTGAGAAGACATGCCAGCGTATTTGTTTATTGCGAGATCGGAGCCCTTGATTCTTCATACTATTCAGGTATCGTTTCTTTCGGTTTAGGTGCAGGAACCACCGCTTCATATTCTTTGTTGTCAAATGTGCTGTTACCGAGTAATTTCACATCTCCCACTGTGAGAAAAAGGTAACGACACTGTTATTATTCAAGTCCTGTAGCTCGTCAGAACCTGTCTGGATTGAAACAATGCAGCTGTTCTGGGCTCCGAAAGGCCCTAATGCCATTTGTTTCGTGCTGGTTACATCGTTATTCATGATGCTGCACCATCCATTTTGCTGTCCTGTGAGTAGCTTCCGATGGCTTTCAACTGTCGTGCCTGGGCTTCTTTGAAGGTGACCACAAATGCACAGAGTGTACAGGGAAACGTGAGCAATAATTTATTTTATGGGCATGTTAAATTTATCATTCGGAATTTCATGGCGTAAATATAGAACAACCCAGTTTCCATCTGCCTCTTCCCTTGAACTTCTCAGGCTATAATCACAGCATTCCTAAAATGTGATCTTTTTCGGCGTCGACTGCACCCCTGGTTTCTGCTCACCGTCACCAGTGTGGTGGGGAGGGGAGGGATCTGTAGGTAGAGCCAGAACAGTGATCCTATTCATGCGAGGAATCCCTGACCCTTGTTTGACTCAGCTTCATATGGGAGAGCACAAAGTCACCACGTCAACTGAGGCCAGAGCGGACGCGAAGGGAAAGGCCTAATGATGTTGCAGAGCAACAGTGTCGAAAGCCCTTGGAGGAGAGAGGTGGGGTCACTCCCAAGGACGGTATCACATGTGGTGCGAGCCTGCAGAGGGATGGGGTGCCAGCAGTGGGGGAGGGGGATGCACAGGGTAAATGACACTTGCTATTTCGGGTGCTGTAGGCCAGCATCCCCAGGGGGCACGATGGGTGGCCGAGGATGCAAGAGACCACAGATGCAGCTCAGACTCGGGGGGTTGGCTGTGGGCTGTTGGGGCGCAGGGTCCTGAGCTCTTCCCATATCCAAGCGAATGAGGATCATCAATCTCAGGGTGTTAGCACCACTCCAGCAGCCCGGTCTCACGCCACCCCATGGAAACAATCCTGGGCCTGTTAGCAGAATCGAAATCGCTAGCAGAAAAGCATCTCGCCAGGCTGCTTTTCTGGAACTGGAGCCCAGCCCCAGGGCCCCAGAGGGCCCCAGCCCCTGGAGGACCCCACAGGCACAAGTCTGGAAGCTCTTCAGGGCATCGGGTCCCCCAACCTGCTCCCCAGCACAAGGTAGAGGGTTGGAGAGAACGCTAAAGGGTCCAAAAGAAGACGGATCGCATGCTGGCCCCCATCCAAGCTCAGGGAACCTGCGCAGCCAGGCCCCAGCACCAGAGCGGTGGGAGTAGGGAGTCTTAGAGAATTTCGTGGAATGCACAGGGAGCTTAAGATCCCTTGAAGCACAGGAACTCAGACGGAGCCCAGTTTGCCTGGGTCTAAGGTCATCACTGCCTTCTCTGTTCGAGTCCTGTGACAAAAAGGAGGGACAAGAATGAAACAGAGGGTAGATATGGGAGAGATTACAAGGGCTGTTCTTACAAGTCCTGAAAAGGGATGTCCGTGCGTTCACCAAAGACTTGGCGTAATACGTAAGCAACGACAACAAAGGCGCCCCAGTTCTGACCTGGAGGGAAAAATCTCCATAAAGACATTATGAGGTCGACCAACAAAATTAGATTAGAGTTGGCAGATTCTGTAAAATTGCCGTATCGGTCTAAACTTAGGAAGTTGATTAACTGTACAGTGGTCACGTGAGGGAATATGCCTTCACCTGGGAAGTACACTCTGAAGTGTTTGGGGGTAAAGAGGCATGCCTGGAAAAAAATTTGTCTGTCTGTCTGTCCATGTATCTATCTGCCCGAGCGTGGGCCGATTCAACAAATTACAGATTGGGTGGCTTCAACAACAAATGTTTATTTCTCACAGTTGTGGAGGCTAGATGTCTGAGATGAGCATGCCAGCATGGTTGGGCTCTTGGTGAGTTATCTCTTCCTGGTCTATAGATGGCCTTCATGCTTCTTGTCATCATCATAACATACGCTGGACTGTCAGTCTTCTCCTTTGTTATTTTCCATGCTGATGGGCCGTGTTAATGTTGGAATGGACTCCCATTGAGCACAATGATCTTTGCTTTGTTCATTTCGGGTAACGCTGCCCCTCGTGTCCATCTAGAAGTGGACGTTTTGTCAGTCCAGTGGGGCTCCACATACACAAGTACAACCAAATTTTACTGGTGGATCCTTTCCAGGTTGCTAGCTCGGTACTTTTCAGAATGCGCTGAGTGGCTGTTTGGAACTTGTCTCTGCTGACTCCGCTGGGCTCAGTTTCAAATCTCTCCTAATCCACTAGCGAACCTTTATTAAAGTGAGAGAGAGGTTGAATCAGTCTTTGGACACATTATTAAAATAAAGTTGGGGCCGTGCAAAGATCAAAAGAGAATACTGGTCTCACTTCCACCCTCTATCCCGTCGCTTTAAAGCTGAGTTGTTTTGTTTTGTTTTGTTTTAGAAATGTCAATATTCGTAGGTGAATTTTAAGTAGTCTTTATTTTTGTTTGGTTTTATTTTTAAAGGCAGCCATATGAAGTTTCTCCTTCTACAACCCCCCCCCACCTTTTCCCTTTTGTGACTTAAAGTTCAGGTTGAGCAGGTCAGGTCGAATGCCCGTGAGGATTTTTATATGATTAAGTAGGCAATGAAATACCAACCCTTAGGATTTGCTGGATCAAACTGTAATTATGAAGTACCCTGATGGTTTATTACTGCCCCCCACCCCCCACCCCCCACTTCTCTCCCACCCACTCTTGGCTTTCTGTGTCTAGAACACCCTGAGCCTATGGTGACTTGTGCTCAACTGCAACAGAAACATCATGTACCTTTTCAAAAATGCCCACTCATCCTTAACGTCACAAGTCAAGAAAGAGATGGCCTTTTGATACGCAATTCAACTTCTGGTCCCAGCCCGTCCTTATTGTGCAATTGCCCTGTTTTTCTGCTGCAGTTTTTCGTTGCTTCTGCTAGTTACTCATTTGCTCAAGCATTGAGCAAACAACTTTCTATTAGACCCGGGGGATATACTGATGAACGTTTCAAAATTCCTGGTCCCCAAGGAACTTGTATTCTGCCAAATAATTTGTTTTACAACAGGAAGCCATAATAATTGCAGTCACTAAATTAAAAGACAGAACCTTAATTAAGTCTAGTATTGGGCTTTGTACTTGTTTTATTCCATTTCTTTCCATTTCTTTATTAACTCCCTAATTGGGCGGACAACGGTCATTACACAAATCTATTCTCCAACTTCATCATGGATGAAGTCTCTCTCTCTCTCCATGTAGTTAGATACAATACATAGATATACAGATACATGGATGTAGATAGGTACAGATATAGATATGGTGTCTGTATTTATTTATATACAGATATATGCTATTTCTTTTGGATGAGCTGTATTGTTCATTTATGAGAAGTTGCTAACCAGATCAATAAGTTTTCTAACCACAACTTTAAGTTATACAGCATTTAATACTTTTTGGAGTGCTTTTATAATATATTATCTCCGGTGATTCCCATAGGGACTAACATTTATCTTCAAATGAGAAAACAATGGCTCAGAGTAATTACTTGGTTAAAGTCAGAAAGCTAGTTAGTTAGGTAAGATATCAGTTACCTGTCTAAGATAAGAAAGCCAGTCAGTGACGACATGAAGTGTGAAGAAAGTGTTAATTGTCTCTCTGTTTTACCCATTTGTTTTATAAATAGTTCTTGAGTCTTTCTGTGTACTAAGCATTATTTTTGATGCAGGCATTCAGCAGTGAGCGAAAGGAGAAAACCACTTCACTTTGTAGAACTTACATTCTGGCGAAGGAGACAAAAAAATCGTATTCTACAAGATGTAAGAATGTGATAAGGAAGATGTAGGAAAGGCAGAGTTGGATGGAGGAGATAAGGAGTTTGGGGAATCATATTTTCTAAGTTTAGATAAGATGGTCAGCAAGGCCTCACTGGGAAGGTAATATTTGACTTAAAGGAAGGGAGAGAACAAGTCACAGCAACATCTGGGGGAATAGCAGGAAAATGAGTGTAAAGGCACTGAGGCAGAAGGGAGCCCCGCATGGTTGGAATGGAGTGACAAAGGGGTCCTGGAGGAGGCAAGATCTGAGATGACTGGTGTTAAGGTCAGAGGAGGGGTTAGGTGAAGGTGTAGGCTCATCTGATGGTGGATGACCCTGGAGGCTACCATAAGGACCTTGGCTTTTTCTCTTTGTGATATTGAGTTCCACTGGGTGATTTGAGGAGAGGAGTGAAAGTGCTTTATTATATGGCTTATTTTTTAAAAGTTTATTCTGGCAAATATTTTGAGGAAAAAAAAAAGTAGGAGATCACGAGTGTGCACAGAGGATCCTAGTGGTAAGGGTTTGTGAGCTAGGCACACGTCCAATGGGCAGTGGACTTAATGGCCTCATGTTCTTATCCTAGTTGGGACTCTTCCTTCCACTAACTGTTGGGCACAGGGGGCGGGGGAGCTTTGGATAATCAGTTAATGTTTTACTAGAAAGGGAAATAAAAATTGACAAGTTGGTGTATGTCTGAGCCGATTTCCTCTTACTCCCAATGATCTGTGGACTGCTAAGATCTTCCAGTTTAGCTTGTTTCTTTTCCCCATGCCAGAGTGTGTGTTTCTGCCTGTCCCACCTCCATCCTCATAGTGTTTTTACTGTCTGAGTGCCCATCCCAACCTTCTTAGGAACATGCAAAAGATGAGACACGATGGACAATGTCCTTGCTAGGTCCTGGGTTGTTCTGGAGTTCCAGGACACAACCCATAACCCATGTCTTTCTTTGAAGTGGTCAAAATTGAGTGTAGAGATATTCTAAAAGTCAATACAGGCAACTCAAACAACCTGCCTAACCACTGAACTATTTAACGTTACAGAATTTATAGTACGTGGTAGAAGAAAGACCACTGTGTGTGCAGTTCTGGGACTGGAGTACCGTAGGCTGTGAGCAGACACGCGTTGGCTCTGTTTTGGTTTTGCTTCATTTTAAGTTATTTGATTTGGTGTCTGTAAAACCCCGTGTGCACATTTTTGTGAGCCTTAGGACCATTCGCTGACAAGCTTGCTTGAACTCTAAGATACGCTCCCAGTTTCAGAAAACCGCAAGTTATTTACTCCATAGACAAGGAAATGGAGGTCATTCAGCTCATTTCTTACATAATTTTCAACTTCCTTTCTGAGTCTTGACGTCTCCCAGCAATGGGAGTCATGTGCTCTTTAGGTAGACGCAGGAATGGGGAGAGCAGGTAGGTAGCGCTGAGAGCTGCTAGCTGCTAACTCTACTCCATGCACTTGCTTTGGCGCTAAAATGATACGAATCAAAGCGGCAAGAGTGGAGGAAGGTGCATGTAAATTAATCCTGCTTTTCCTGTTTAATTGTGTTTAGAAAAAGTTCAGCAGGAAATGCCGGAAAACCTCTATCTTACGGGAAGTAAAATTCTCTTAAAGTTCTTTAAGACATGACAAATAAATATTAACCTGAAACAACACAAGGAGCAATCCTTAACATCCTTAAGATTAGAGAGCAGCGTAGAAAGTAAATCTTTCAAACACCAACTGGCGTCTTCCAAGATGTTTTCAGAATGACTACATATAATGAGCAAATACATACCTTCAGCAAGAAAGAAAAAAAAAAAAAGAAGACTGAGTCATGAGGAAAGAGTGACTCTGTAAAACTTAGAATGGAATCAATAATCACCAGATATCAAAGGAAAACGATAAAGAGGAAAAGATAATTCCTATGTGTCTAGCTTGGAAAGATAATGACTCAACTCGGTGAGGTGGGGAGAGATGGGCATAGTTTGTTTGAAAATTAGGAATGGCTTACTAATGGCACGATTTTTTCTTGTGTAGGTCTACTTAATGGTAGATGGTCCGTGAGTCCGTCTGAAGAGGCTAGAACAAAATTTGAGAACCTTTTAGTTCCAAATGTTGTCTTTTCTTTGTCCTCCAAGGGGACAGGGGATGGGAGGGACTGAATGCTGATGGATCATTCACCTTGGAGAGTCCCACATTATGGAGGAAATAGCTTGTAGAATCAGAGAGGAGAAGTCTTCTGGGGGACCTCCAAATTGTGAACTGAGCGCTGAGAGCTGAGACACCAGATGTTTTCATGACACGGGCAGGGTTTAATTTAATCAAAGGATATGGCCTAGAAGGAAATTCAGTGACGGATGGTGAGGAGCAGAATCCCAACCGAGCTGACTTACAATTTCAGATGCAGAGAAAAGAGTGGTTCAGGAAATTCTGCAACAGGTATATCATGGGTTCTTAAAATCCTTCATGTTTATGATTTTAATTGTTCCTGTTTCCCGAAGTGATTAGCAGAAAAAAATTCAGGAGGAAATGGATATGTGTGCTGGATGGGAAGAGAAAAGCCAGGGCACGATATCCCATGTCACAGCCCGCTTGTGGTTGGGGAGGGGGTGGTGTAATGTGAGGAAGGGAGAGGGGCTGGAAGTTTCTGAGAGGAGGGTGTGTGTGTGGGGGGGGGGGGGGAGAGAGGAGACCAGGCTTGGTCTGTGAGAAAGGACTCAGTGGGAGCCCAGGGTGATCCCATTGGGGTCTGCGACCCTCCAGACAAAATCCAGAAACCAACAGCTAGAATGTGTGTTTACCCCTAAATAGGACGAAAAAGGAGGGGAAGCAGAACTGAAAACATCAGACTGTCTGGAACAGTTTACACTATGGAAGGTCAGGTTATGAATGAGCTCATTTTCATGTCCACGTATGATCTATGTGAAGCTCACTTCTCATGCATGATGATCTCGGAAAGAGTTTAAAATAATGCCCAGCACCTACTAAGGGCTCAACAAATGTCGACTCTTTACCTCTGATTCCACCTTCAGTTTGTCTAATTCCCGTGATTCCAGTGTCCTGAACGACCTCAGCCATGGTTTTTTTTTTTTTTTTTTTTTTTTTTAATGTTTATTTATTTATTTTGAGGGAGAGCGAGCAAGCACAGGGGAGGGGCAGAGACAGAGGGAGAGAGAAAATCCCGAGCAGGCATTGTGCTCTCAGAGCAGCAGCCAACACAGGGCTCCATCTCAGGAATCATGAGATCATGACCTGAGTTAAAATCAAGAATCGGGCTCTTCTGACGGAGCGACCCAGGCACCTTTCAGCCAAGCTTTCTAAAGCAAATGCATGAAGGAAGAGTTAAGAGCTAACATTCCTAATTGCTTCTTTGGAATCACTTTCCAATTTACTCATATTGATCAGGCATGGAGGTTCTTCTGGAAATTGGTTTTATCTCGATTATAGGGAAACAAATGGTGTCTATTATTTTGCAAAGAAGCTCAAAGCTTCAGACAATAAACACGTTTATGTGTCTCTCACTTGGTCTTGTTTTGAAGTTATGGAAGTTAATTCCCCTTTAAGCAGTATTAAAAAATAATTCATAGCACATTCTACTTGGGTTTAAAATTAAGATTATGGCATACTGACTATCCTATCAGAATCAGGGCGAATCTTTTGTCTTTAGCGGTTTGTGATATGCCTGGTTATGATTTTCTTTTGTATTTTGGGGCTAGCTGAGATTCTTGAATATGAAGGTTGCTTTAAGAATTTTGGAAAATTCTTGGGGCGCCTGGGTGGCGCAGTCGGTTAAGCGTCCGACTTCAGCCAGGTCACGATCTCGCGGTCTGTGAGTTCGAGCCCCGCGTCAGGCTCTGGGCTGATGGCTCAGAGCCTGGAGCCTGTTTCTGATTCTGTGTCTCCCTCTCTCTCTGCCCCTCCCCCGTTTATGCTCCGTCTCTCTTTGTCCCAAAAATAAATAAACGTTGAAAAAAAATTAAAAAAAAAAAAAAAGAATTTTGGAAAATTCTTGATCGTGTTTTCCTTATATATTTTTTTCTGCCCTGGTCTTTTATTCCCTTTCTTCTTCTTCCCCCCCCCTCCCCCACCCCTCATCCTTCTCCTCCTCCTTCTTTGTCTTCAGTTAATTCTAATAATAAGGATGTAGGGTTTTGCCCTATGACCTGCACGTGATTGATAATGTGTATTATTTTATTCTCTTGTGCTTTAGTCGAATATTTTATGCTCATCTGTCTTTGGGACCATTTAGTGAATCTTCTGCTGTGTTTATCCAGTGACGTCTTAGTTTTGGGTATTGTAGTTTTCAGTCTTAGAATATATATTTTTTAATGGATTCTAATGTTTGATCAAATGTCACATCGTTTCATCGCTTTTGTCCGTATTTTCTTCCAATTTTTTAAACCTATTGATTATTTTATCAAAGTCTTTGGATGCTAACAGCAATATCCACTTTATCTTCGTATCCACTTGTATCATTTGTTCCATTTGGTTATTGCTCATGTTTTTCTGTCTCTTTCCATGTTAGTAATTTGTTATCAGATGCCAGGTGTTATGTACGAAGCCAGAGTCGGAGGTTTTGCGTGATTCTACTTCTAGCAGACAGGGCTGCGCTTTTCCCTGTGAGGCCGATGAGGGGAGGAGGTGGTCAGCTCAGTCTGTAGGGACTAAACTGGATCAGGACCATAGAGGTTTTAGTTCTGGTTTGGTTTCGCTTTAGTTCTCTAGTTCTGTCTTTTTTCCTTGGGCCTGTCTCTCCCGCACTTTTGACTGAGACCCCCCGAGAGACAACTTTTGCGTCTTGCCACGCACTACGTATTTCCAAACTTGGTGAACATCCTGGGGACACCAGCCCTGATTCTGAGCCAGTCTCTCCCAGTTACTATGGTAATTACTGGAGATCTTAGTTTACCTTCCAGAAGTTTCTCAGCCTGGAGCTCAGCCTTGGAATTCAACAACAGTACCATGAAGAAACTTGGCTGAGCATTTGGGGAGATTTTCATTTCAAGTCGCTCTGGTCCTTTGCATGGATGCCAATAGCTTGGCTGGTTTCTGTCCCTCCTGTGGTCCTTGTACATGGGCCGGGTCTGGCCTTCAGACTGTGCCTAGGATCTGTGAATGAAGAAAACAGTCCGTGAGAGACAGCTCACCTCAGGGAAGCTCTCTGCCCTTGGAATTGTAGTTCATTTAGTTCTGTTTGGTTCCACAATTCTCTGATCTTTTCAACTGTGATCTTTGAAATACATGTATTTGAAAAAAATTTTTTAACGTGTATGTATTTTTGAGAGAAGAGAGAGAAGACAGAACACGAGTGGGGGAGTGGCAGAGAGAGAGGGAGACACAGAATCCGAAGCAGGCTCCAGGCTCCGAGCTGTCAGCACAGAGCCTGATGCGGGGCTCGAACTCAGGAACTGTGAGATCATGACATGAGCTGAAGTCGGAAGCCCAACCGACTGAGTCACCCAGGAGCCCGAAGTAAATTTATATTCCGTAGTTGGGTCCAGCAAAAATATGTTTGGCTGCACCAACTGCATTTTACCTATCGTTGGAAGTACACGTGGGGTTAATTTTTAAAAAGTTTGCGGCCACTATGTCTTTCCTGCCTAAGAGCTTACAAGGAGATCGTCACCCATTTTTCCCAGAGGGTCAGGTAAGACTATCACAAAGAGAAGAGTGGATGTGTGTGTGTGTGTCACTCAGAATTTAAAAATTACATTTGGATGCCAAAGTTCGTGTGGAGAAATATTCCCGAGCAAGTTCCAGGCCTGTCACGCACAGTAAGAAAGACGGGACTGCAATAGCCACTCAATTTTCTTTTCAATACGGGAAATATTTGTTCAGGGGATTGCTATGTGGGGAAGTATTTCAATAAAACCATAAGAGACTCTTAAATACAGAGAACAAATGGAGGGTCAATGGGGGGGATGCGGGAGGGGGGGGATGGGCATTGCAGAGGGCTCTTTTTGGGATGAGCCCTGGGTGTTGTATGCAAGGGATGAATCCCGGAAATCTACTCCTGAAGCCAAGACTACATTGTATACACTGTATGTTAGCTAACTTGACAATACGTTATTTTTAAAAAATGAAAAAGAATTTTGCAAGTCATCCTAAGACCTTAAAGGTCTTGGCTCGGGGCCTGCCCACATGAAAGGCTTGACTCTCCTTTTTTCTCTCCATGGGGTAGAGGAAGTACAGGTGTACTGAGGGATATCTGGCTGCCATAGAACCTCGAGGCAAACGTCAGCGCCACGGGTGATATTACTCTGCATGTAAACCTGGGCGAGTGTTGGATCTCGGGAATATTTTCTAAGAATATCCTTAGATACGCATCGAAGAAAGTGCCTGTCATTATCCTTAAGTATGGTGGCTGTGTTTGTGACTTCATCAAACCCTTTTGTACGTCCTAAATAAATATTCCTTTTGGAATCAAACTTGAATTCCTCACTTTGGCCCACTCTGGTGTTCTCTCTGGTTTTTCTACCACCATGATATTCCAACCTGGCTGTATAAATTTCCCTGATCATAAGGCAGTACCTTGGCATTTCGAAACACTTGACAGACTTTATTTTATTTGATCTTTACCATGAACTTATGTAGCTAGGCATGGCCTAAGTTCCACTTTATAGACAAGAAAACCATAGGTTGAGAGGTTAAACACGATTGGTTATAACAGAGAAAATATATAAAACCTGGCCCTCTTACTACCTTTTTTTAAAAGGATATCATGTGAATTGATCCTAACTCTAAGATGACAGATGGCACTAGAGCAAGAAAACTTCTTTACATCTGGTATATACTTGAAAAATGAAGATTCCACACAAATAAATATGGAAGGAATTTTTAGCCTCTCCCCTGACTTCCTTTCTGGGGCCTGGCACACCGCAAGCTTACGGAACGGAACCAGGACTTATATAACAACCCAAAGCAGACAAAGATGTAGAAACTGTCAGCGTCACAGACAGAGCAGGAGGTGATCATTTTTGGAAGTGTGAACCAGCTGATGGTCCGAGAGGTGGCGGAACCTCGGACTGCACTGGCGTGGCCCACATTCTGGCCTGTCTCCTTCCTGCTCGACTTCAGTCGTGGACTGGACGCCTTTCTCTGCCAGTATCAGCCATGTCATATGATCCGATGAACTATTTTTGCGACTCCTTCTTTTCCGTTCTGAAACAGCAATCGTTGATACTGTAGGCTCTGCACATGCGTGCTTCGAAAATACAGTGCCCCGATTCTAAGACGATGGAGATTTCATTCGTGACTTCATCCTCACTTGAAGACGTAATAGATTAGTCAAATGCTTGCAGCTATGTGAAGATTACGGTAGGTACAAATACGGATGTCATTAGGGGTATTCTACTAGCGACTAAACACTAGTGTTCTGCCCCACTTAGGGCCGCCCCTGGGGCAGCTCACATGTCTCCAGGTCCGCCTTTCACTCTTTCCCTTGTTTCTGGCATCTGACTTCCCTTTCTCCCTTGGGAACGCAGTTATGTATTTTAAAAACACATTCAGCTATGTTTTAAACCTGTCTTTTAGCAAGGAATTTTCCTTATTGGAAAGCTTCCCCTGTTACTGGAAACAGAACATGCCTGTTTGAGATGCACGAAGTAGAGAGATTTCATAAATGATGAAAGCTAACCATGTGATGGCTTTCCCATAAGGAAGCATTTCAAAATGTACATGTAGAAAGGCAGCGAAGGAGTCAAACTCCGACTAAGTCATTTGAAACCATTATTTTCAGGGCCAAGGAAGGCATCGCGAGAATAAGGCTTTTAAAAAACGTTGTAAGTCCTTTGGCGGTGTTTTTAGTTGGACTCATTTAGAGATGATTGGATATTGTTATTTTTAATTTGATTTTTTTTTTTTTTAGAACAAAAATTTACCAAAATAGAAAGTTTGGCCATCTCTTTTCCCCACAACTTTAAAAAGTAAACTGTGAGAGTTGGTCAGCATAGTCTTTCTTTTTTGGACTCGGTTGCTTGCAAATACACCCACCATCAAATTACATTGTATTCCTTCTTCTTTTGCCTCCCTGTGGCGGAGGCTTAATATAAATAAATCCAAAGCCCAGTTTTCTTCTTGTCTGTTGCTCTAAGTAAATACAAAGAAATCAGATGCCTGAGTCCATTGATTTCATTTTTTACAAGCGGATCTTGTGAGAGCATTTCTTTACCCCTGGGATTTCAGGAGATTTACCTGTAACCTTCTTCGCCAAGAGAACAGCGGTGATACTTACATTTGTGCAATGAGTTGTAGTTTCAAAAGTCGTGCTTGACTCTTGCCAAAGTGACTGAATGAAGAAGGACTTCAGGGACTGATTAAAACAACAGCGACAACTCATTTAAATCATTCAGCTCTTTGGCCTGTGCCAGTCCATACTTCCATAGGATTGTACGTTGTGATTTTTTTTTGTTCTATTCCTTGACAAGACGTAGACCCAGCTGTTTCTGAAAATTATATGGGCCTGTGAACTCCAGTTTCTCTGTGTGTAAAATTGGATAACAAATTATCATGGCTGCTTTCGAAGAGAGCACTGTCTGTAAGTGAAGGATTCCTTAAACAACTTTGGGGGTGGGGCCGAGATCCCATAGAAATAGGCTGATCCGCGGGGAGAAGCGAGGGGGGATCCTATGACTCACAGGGCTTCTGTGTAGGACGCACAACTTCAGGGCCAGAGCTGAAATGCTCATGGCAATGGCCGTGCTGTTGAGCATCCTTGAAGTCATGCCTGTTTCCTGCCCCCTTCTGCGTTCCCTGGTCCCACCCCATGCAATTCTCAGCCTCTTCTCTAAATAAATATTGAAGATATATTTACCTAGCAAAGGTGCATCAAAGTATATGGCTGCCCAGGTTGTTCACATATCTTGGTTGGGCCCCTGTCAGTTGAAGGGATAAGGAAGAAACGCGCTGCTGTGGTGATTTCTGTCATTTATTTTTCCACGGACATTGGTATTAATTGTTTTTTTTTTATGAATTGTTAATACCTTGAGCTTTTCTTTTTTCCCCCTTCTTTTTTTTTTTTTTCAGACCACCACCAAGAATGAAATGGAGGTATCTATTGACAATGCTGTGAAAGTGATTTGTAGTGTGTTGTCAGGTACAGGGTTAACCCCTTTGAGCAATCAGGGATTGGGTGAGAGATACACTGGAAGATAGAGAAATAAGATTCCTCTATCTTCCCCGCCTGGAGAAATGATTCTGTAGGCACGTAGCCTGAACGAGAAGCAAGTGTTGGCATTTCTACCATCTTTGAGCACTGACTATTCGTGTAGCCATCTTTAAAGAATTTCGCTCTTAACTGAGAACAAACTGAGGGTTGATGGGCGGTGGGCAGGAGGGCAGGGTGGGTGATGGGTATTGAAGAGGGCGTCTTTTGGGATGAGCACTGGGTGTTGTACGGAAACCAATTTGACAATAAATTTCATATATTAAAGAAAAATAAAAAAATAAAGAATTTTGCTCTTTACAATAAAACTAGAGCCTCTCCCCCATCTCTTATGTTACACAGCCTCTGATTGCAAATTTATTCTTGGCATCTTTGAGTAGCAAGGGCCCTTTGACTGCCCTTCCCCTCCACATTTTCTTTCTTTCTTTCTTTCTTTCTTTCTTTCTTTCTTTCTTTCTTTCTTTCTTTCTTTCTTTCTTTCTTCTTGGCCCTGCCACTTTTTACATTTTCTGCTACGGAAGCAGTGAGCCTGTTAGCAGGTCACCTCACTCAGCCAATGAAAAGCCGAGAATGGAGACATTTCTACTCTACAAATCAGGAAGAGGTTGTCTGTAAAGATAGTGTATTTTTCAAAAAGCGATTGCACTTAGTTTTGTTGTCAGGTTGCAAAGAAAACCCCAAAAAACCTTTTTGATTCAATATTGCTTGTTTATTCTTTTTATTATCATTATTTTTTTTAACGTTTATGTAGTTCTGAGACAGAGACAGACAGAGCACGCGTGGGGGAGGGGCAGAGAGAGAGGGAGACCCAGAATCTGAAGCAGGCTCTGGGCTCCGAGCTGTCAGCACAGAGCCCGACGCGGGGCTCGAACTCACGAACCGTGAGATCATGACCTGGGCCGAAGTCGGTCGCTCAACCGACTGAGCCACCCAGGCGCCCCTCAATATTGTTTGTTTAATACAGAGAGTGATCCACTGGAAGAGATTTGTGCATTTGTGTTACTCTAGGCAAATTTCTTGAATACTTTCTATGTGCCAGGCATAATGCTAGTTGACATATGGTTGAGAATAACAGCCATAGCTTCTGCCCTCAATCGATTTACAATTTGGATAAAACAGACCTCCCATTTTTGAATCCACAATGACATAATTACAATATGACGATCATTGTATTTGAAGGGAAGCGAAGGAAAGTAAACAGAACTTATAAGATGGCTTAACGGGGGGTGGGGGGAGGGACTTCATGTAGCTAGGAGTCAGGATAACCCTTACTAAGAAAGCAGCATTTCAGGTGAAGCCTTAAGGATGAGTAGAAAGAGATTAGATGAAATGTGGAGTCAGGAGCTGGGGGTAGAAATGAGGGAGGGAGGTGGCAATGACTATACTGTTGGAGAGTGTGGACGATTGAGGAAGGGGGTGTAAATGAAGTGCGGGTGTTATTGGATGGGAGGTCTTGAGGCAGGAAGAAGCAGAGGTCCTACAACAAGGCAGTTGGCAAGAGAAGAGGTTAAAGTGGTGTGTGTGTGTGTGTGTGTGTGTGTGCGCGTGTGTGTGTATGTTATTGAGGAATTAACTGGAGTACAGTTTCTAATGAGGAGCAAATTCTTGGTATGACTTGGAAATTGGCACTTGAGGTGGAGTGAGGGCAAGGATCATTGGGTATCAATGTTGGCCAAGGTGTTGACGATGCATCCGTGGAATACTGGAGTTTCCTAGCATGATGGTGGGCTTGAGATGGAAAGAAGACTAAGTCTGTATTAGATGGCTATTGCTCAGCCATAGAAAGAAGAGAGAGTTATAACCAGCTGCTCAAAGGGTCAAGCTTACAAAAGAGAGAGCAACCATTTGTCTGAACGTGGCTTTGGTTAGTCAGAAGGACATTGCAATGTCCTTCAGGACTCGTGACCCTGCAGTCTGAGAGAAAACACAGCTCCAATACCCACTTAAGAGAAGAAGCAGAATCCTTAGTTGAAAGTGGGTTTCAGTGAAGTCAAAATGTGTGTGTGTGTGTGTGTGTGTGATAACTTCGAGATAATTATGGGTTAGAATCACGTACAGTAAAGTAAGAATAGACCTCCTTAAAACTCATACTCTCAGCCATTCCTCCAAACTTTGAATTTCTTTCGTAACCTTCCTCCCAAATCACAGTCAAGTACCTGTTTACAACCTTCCAGCAACAGGTGAGTCACTATCTTCTAACACAGGGCATTTCACTTTGGGGGGCTCTATTGAAAAAGTGATTCTGGGGGTGCCTGGGTGGCTCAGTCGGTTAAGTGTCCAGCTTCAGCTCAGATCATGATCTCGCAGTCCGTGAGTTTAAGCCCCGCATCCGTCTGTGTGCTGACAGCTCAGAGCCTGGAACCTTCTTTGGATTCTGTGTCTCCCTCTCTCTCTGCCCCTTCCCTGCTCACATTCTGTCTCTCTCTGTCTCTGTCTCTCTCAAAAATAAATAAACATTAAAAAATTAAAAAAAGAAAAAGTGATTCTGCATATGACAGACATTCTAATAACTCTAGGACTTTCTAAGTAAATGTGTAGAAAAAAGTGCTCAGGGATGTGCAACGAGGGTGAATAGACTGAAAAGTTATTTCATCAAAAATTTTCAGAATGAGCATTTTTTTATGTAACACTAGCGTGAGTTAAAAATATAAGAACCGCATTCATATTTTAAAAAATGCATCAAAACTTGAAAAATAAATTTAAAAACACTTCATGATACATGCTGGGGACTGAAATGTGTCCCCTTAAAATTGATAGGTTGAAGCCCTGACCTACAATGTGACTGTATGTGGAGACAGGGACTCTGGGAAGCAATTAAAGTTAAATGAGGTATTAGGGTGGGTATTAGGTATTAGGGTATTAGTGTCCTTATAAAATGAGACACTAGAGAGTTTACTCAATCTCTCTTTCCCTGTCTCCCCACGTTCTGCATGCACACCAAGAAGGCACAGTCTGCAAGCCAAGAAAAAGGCTCTCACCAGAAGCCACATCAGTCAGAGACCCTGATCTTGCATTTCAGGCTTCAGACCTGTGAGAACGAAATGCCTTGTTGTTTACATTCCAGCTTGTGGTTAGTCCTGAAGGCTGAGCAGACTAAGATAGTAGGATTCAAATCATGAGTATAGTTAGCTTTCTGAACAAGTTTTCTGCAGTTACCACTTCTAATTGTATATCATTTTTTTTCCTTATTGGAACTGTAAACATTCTACAATTTACACTTCACAGGATGAACGTTATCACTCAAGAAGCGAATTGAGTACGATGATGTATAGGCGTTTTAGGTTAATTTTAAATATAAATTTATTAAGGTATTTTTTGGTTGGGTCTTGATTCACCCATATCCTGAAAACATTGTTTCTTGCTCTAGAGTAAGCTTTGTAGTCAGGAGAAAGCAGAAACACTCTTTGTGTAGGGACTCTAGTACTTAAGGTTAATTCTGTACGAAGAGGTTACCAAAAGCTCTCTCGAGTCACTGTCCCATTGGGTAGCAAATGCAGTATTTATGTTTGAGAAAACTGTTACAGTATATTAAAACGGTTAAATTGTCGAAATATGCCTGGATCTCATCCTTTCACGGAAACATGTTTTCATCGTATACACTTTTTAACAGGGAGGACTTGCTCTTCAGATTTTCTCCATGAGATTTAGAGATGACTCTGTTCGATTTTTCTCCTTGTATCCTGCCCAACAGAAGCTGCGTATTTTGAGGATAACCGCCTGGTTACGAGCAAAATAACCCTAAATAAACACAAATACGTTCCACTGAATGTGCCTTTCCAATTTGAGATTCGACTTTATAGTGTCAAATTGGCTGGGCCAAGACTACCACCAGAGTCCCACAGCTCAGATCTCAGGGTTCCTCCGTAGCTCCGTCCGTCCTGCGGATCATTTCATTTGCTGTGCATTGAAATGAGAGTGCTTTCTTTTCTGAAACACTACGGTCTAAACAGGGAAGTGCAGTCAGATGGTCTACCCAAGGGCCAGAGAAGAAATTTTGCCATTTTAAAATGGGTTTTGAGGTTACCATTAAAGACAATATATACTTGTGTCCTCAGTGATGTGAAAATGTCTATAGTTATTTAGTAGGAAGAACACATTTGTTAAGAAAATTTCTTTTTTCTATCTCTGTGCATTTTTTTTTTTTTTTGCTATTGATAAAGAAGCAGATCTATTCATTCCCCAAACTTTGATTGCGTACCTACCATGTGTCTGGTCTGGTGGCAAGTGGAGGGATGCTCAAATAAAAGGCACGGTCTCTGCCCCCAAGCCGATAGAGTAACTATTTATTAAATACAGGTGGGCAGGTGCTTACATACGAGAAATTGGAATCTAGGGTGATGTACAGATTTCCGGGTTCAGTTGTTGATCTGATGGGAGGCATAATTATTTTCAAACGGAATATAGTGGCCTCTCATTTATAAATAGTGGCAGGATGGATGCCAAAGAGAGCTCCCCAATTTTGGCTCCTTTCACGTAGTAATGAAACAGATTTTATGATTATGAGCAGCCATTTTGAAGACCTGATTAATTTCTGCCTCTCTTACCCTGGTGAATAAGAAATGAATTTCATAGACCAGCAGCTTATCATCTGAAGGAAGTATTAACAGTTGGGTTTGTCATTGATGGTGCAGGTGGCTAACAAGGAAGTTCAGTGTGTGTCTCACACGGGCTGATCCTTGCTCCGTCTGTTTTCAGATTACTCGTTAATACACGTATTGTTGTGCTGTTTTTGGTATCCTGACTCCAAATGGGTACATGGGTACGCAATTTTAATAAGCCTATTAATATAAAAAATGGATCTCGAGAGCTAGAGGTTTTTAAAAAATGAGTTGTAATTTTACTTAAAGAATTCAAGGTCCCTTGAAGTATTTCCTCTAATACTAGAACTGTTATTATTGAGAGACAATCCTCCACGGACGTTTAGTATTTCTGCACACCTCGTGAGTGAACACTCGACTGCCCTGTGGTCTGGACTATCTTTGCATGGGTACGTGTGTTGTGAACAGCTTTGCAAGGGCTAGGTATTGTCTCTGGAGGAAAAGTCGGGAATGTTTACTGCCTGTTACAAAAGATTCAGGGTCCTCAGATTCAGGATCCCTCTGCTATAACACAACCCACTGTGTGTGCAGATGTCATCCGGCCCATTTGCATTAGGGGTCTGGGAGCTGGCACCAAAATACTGATACTCTGACTACCGCTACTGCTGTGAGTAATAAACTGTCCTTTTGTCTGACTCAGGAGACTCGTGTCTTCCACTAGAATCCATGAAATGGGCTAACTTGTTAGCTTGCAACTAGGGTGAATTCTCAGGTCTTTCATAGTTCTTGACAGATAACCGTATTTCAGATTCCTATTTACCAATTCACAGACTCTGTATTCTACCGTAAAATCGGAAACATCTCAACTTTTTCATCATTAACAGGGCAGAGCTCCAAGCTGTGGGGCAAATTAAAAAAATTAAAAAAAAATTAGAATGTCCACTTTGTCTTATGTTTGTGAACCTTCATATTTATTGTAAATCATAATGTTGAAAACCTCTTATGGAGACAAACTGTAGTATAAGAGTACATTCAAAGCAATAGCTTTTTTGGAAATGTGAAAGCTTATCATTGTTCATAGATCATTTATTTGCAGTACATTTAACTCTCATACAGGCACCATAAATAAATGTTTTGCCTTCTGTTTTGTAGTCAGCTTTATTGAGGTGTACTTTATGTGCAATAAACTGCATCCCTTTAAAGTGTCCAATTTGATGAATATTGACAGCTGAATACGCCTGTGAGAACACCATCACAACCAATTTATAAAACATTGTCATCACCCCCCAAAAGATTCCTGTACTCTTTTGAACCTAAATGAATTTTGACTACAAGTGAAAGCCTTTTACGTTGGGACACTTCAGGAATAATTTTTACTGAGGAATTTTTGCCAGTGTCCAATTTCGTTTCCGTTTTCAATCATTTCAAGCATGAATATTTGATTTTTTTTTCCCTTGGGTATTTGCTCTGGCTTGTATTTTCCTTTTAATGGTTTCTCGGTCTAGTCTTTTCCTCTCTCTCATATCATTTGGAGCAGAAAGGCTGAATAATATTCTCATGAGCTCATAGAAGTGGGATAAACAGTGTGAATTTGAAACATGTAAAGATTAAGTTGCCTTGCGGAAAAAAAGAAAAACCTATCATCGTCAGGAAACAGAGTGTGGGTGTTAGTGTATGAGGATGTGGAGACTGATCATGGAAGCAGTAAAAATGGTAATTATCTATATAATTAAGTGATAACATATATAAAACATATGGTTCAACATTAACCATGATGTGTGATTTGAGAGTCTTTCCTTCTCTCAATCACTGACCGATTTTCTAGGGAAGACTTTCTCACCCCGTTATAATCATGGCTCTCAAAATCCAAGGGTGAATTTTGACTCCTGTGTTTCCCTCGGCAGTTTACAATGGGTCACGTGGGCCAATTTGTCTTGAGACCCTTCACAGTAATGGAATGGGAGCCGAACTCTGAAAGCAACTTCCTCCCAGCCATGGTTGTATGCGGAGGACAAGACATTTACATACATGTTCTAATTCGGCATATGAAATAGAGCTAAATAATACCTTCCGTTAGAGTGGTTCCACTTGTCATAGGACTTCTGATTTATCAAATAAGTGTTTTCTCTCTTCTCTCATCAGTTTGTAAACTTTATTTTTTTTAAATTGTTAATAATTTTTTAAAAATTTTATTTATTTCGAGAGCGAGCGAGTATACACATGCGAGCGGGGGAAGCGAAGAGAGAGGAGGGAGAGAGAGAATCCCAGCAGGCTCTGTGCGCTCAGTGCAGACGCAGGGTTCAATCCCCAAACAGTGAGATCATGACCTGAGCTGAAATCAAGAGTCAGACGCTTATCTGACTGAGCCGCCCGGGCACCCCTAAACTTTATTTTTAAAGATGTGGATGGAAAAGACTTCTGTCTGCCTTATGTGAAAAGGAGGGATGCTCCAAGCAGTTTGGAAAACTATAAAATTAAAAAAACTTGAAGTCACTTATCTAGGATTTTTATGACACTCTTCCTTCAACCTCCTACTTCTCACTGATGAAGGTTTTTTCTAGTTCAAGGGGAAAAATCCACAGCAACTGTAAGCATGTAAAATCAAGCAGGTCCCTGGGATTTGTCTGCAGTCTATCTACTCCCTTTCACATCTGGAAATGCTCAGTTAGACACAGGTCAAAACCCACAACATGCACGTTTTATCCCTGTGTGTCTGTCTGCATCTTCCAGGCTGTTTTGCAGCCGTGGCTGTTTTTTGTTAGCAATGGGATGAAGAAAACAGGAACAATGAAAATTTTAAACCAACAACTCACCATTTTTTCTGCATTACATATGGAACAATTGTTGTGCCTTTTCCAAAAATAGTCTACCACGAGCAGCCATTAGTAATCAGAGATAAAGGAGCCGAAGGGCTCAGGAGGTCTGTTCCATGCACAAACATGTTCTAGAACCTTCGTTGTCCTTAAGAACAACATTATCTTATTGGAGTCTGGATTTCCGAATACCGTAACACAGTTAAACTATAATTAGGAAGCACTTTGCTTGGTGCACAGCAGGGTACCCGGGACTCCATTTGCTAGGATTGGATCGATTTGTGGGGCATCAAACACCCAGCCTGGGTATCTTTTTGTGAATCATGCACCTGGACTGAGAAATGTTTTCATTTGCCCTGAGGTGCAGCATATGCGTAAGATTAGGTGAGTAGGAGACTCGGAGACTGAGATTTAACACTGTCTCATCTCTCCTCTTTGTCAGCAGAGGCATTGTTATCATTTTTCACACCTGAGATCCCTTCTGAATGGTACCCGACCCGTGTTTCCCATGGAGTTCTCCCATGGAGTTCATAGGTAGGGGGTGTTTTGATCCAAGGAAAAAGTAAGTTCTGGTTTCTTTTGGTTTTGTTCGTTTGTTTTGTCATCGCCATCATCATTACCATCATTTTTTTCACGGATATACCAGTTTGAGGAGGACAAAGTTGTTGTAGGGAAATAAAGCAGACTGGTGGGGGCCAGATAAAACCAAATGAGTGGCTCACTAAGCTAAGAAAGCAAAGCTCGGGGAAGACCGAGAGATTGTGGTGAGGGTTGAAACTGGGCTGTAGGTAAGATAAAGGCTGTTTTAGGAACTCCCTTTATACTAGGAATGCACTTTCTCTGGTTCTCATTCTAGAATACTAAGCGGGAACGGCAATAGGACACAGTAGGATGGACATGTTGGTTTTGGAATTCAGACGAGGTCAAGATTTCTGGTCCAGAGGAGTTGGTGGATGCATCTAGGCAGGTTAAAAATACGGAAGTCAGGGAGTAGGGTTCCGAAACCTAGAGGAGAAGCCTGGAGAACCAAGAGCTCAGAGCCTATGAAGAAAAGATCAATAATCTTGGCCAAAAATTAGGAAAGGAGCAGGCTCTCAGCCCAAGGTCTGAGCTGTGTGGGACCAGGTACAAGAATAAAGCTTGATTTTGAGGGTTAAGCTAACTGCCTTGGCATCTGGGTGCCCAGAACGGATGTGTGATTCTGAGAAAGCCTGACCATGCAGTTTGTAGAATGTAAGTTCTGTCTGACCAGGGTTTTTGAACAAATGGAGAAGTCATTTCCTGCTGCCTAACTTAAAACTGCAACATATTCATAAGTATAAAGAAAAACCAGAGGGATATTTTTGAAGTAGATGATAATGCTCAGGTATGAAAAATGTGTAATCTCTCTAAAACATCAATCCTTCATGTTGCAGCTTAGAAATAGTTGCCAGTTAATTTGCTCATTAGTTCATTCATTCATTCATTCATCAAATATTTACTAAATGTCTACTACATGACAACGTGTTTAACATCTTATAAAATCAACTTTAGTTCCTAACTTTCATTATTTGTCCGTTTAGATTTTTTAGTGGAGAGTGAGTCTCTCTACTCATGTGAGCAATTAATAATGGAATAACTGTTTAGGCAAGTTCAAACTCTGGGGAATTGTGAAACTTACCAGGAAACATTGATAACAACGGAGGGAAATAAAATAAGGTCATAAAAGCCTGAGGTGGTGGTTTGTGACTAAAATATTGATTCAAGAATGTATTAACTGAACCACTTAGCTAGGATAATGGCAAAGTTGGACATCTGCATGGAGGCTGTGATTGATTGTAGAGTGATGAAGAAATTGGTCCAAACCCCTACACTGGGTGAAAAGAAATCGATTTGGTAGCTTCCTCTACATTTATTATTTGAGATAATTTTAGCAGGAAATACCAGACTAGAGGTACTTTTTTGGATACCGGCTCAAGTTGTTTGCCAGAAATACAGTCTGAAAGGCTCTCTTTACCTCCTATTTGTGACTTGTGGTTTGTTGAGCCAGCCATTGTCATCTCCCGAAAGAATGACTATACTTATTTAGTTCTGTTTTATAGGCACAATGTGAGTATATGTATGGGAACAGCATGGGCTATATTGGGGTGGCAGGGAATAAGCAAATAATTCAGGAATACTCCTCTATGAGTTGCAAAGATTATTTTGAGTTCAGAATTATTTTAAATTCGCTGATTATTTCCAGGAAGTTTTGTGAGTGTCTTCTCTGATCAGGCTAGATACAAATTACTTCAACCAGATAAAAGCTCTTAAAAGGAGTCAAGGTAAGAATTAGAAAGAGATTTTTTTTTTTTTTTTAATGTGAACACAGAGGACTCTGGGCAGCTGGTGGGCAAAATGATGGTGTTGGCAACAGATGTTGGCAATGATGGTGTTGGCAACCGTAGATAAGAGGCGTGGCAAGAAGAAGGTTTCGGAGAGGGAAGCCAGGGGAGGATGGCTGCGTTTGCCTTGGGACCCAACTGCTACCAACATTGTTCTTCTTTGTAAGTTAAATCATGAGAACCGTTCACGTTAGAGGTTTGAGCATCCTTCCGTTTGATCCTGTTTACCTGAACCGGGTCAGTTCAGCACAGTCAATGGAAATGCTCTCCTCTCTGGGGGTGGGAAAGAGAAAAGGAGACAAGGAAACAAATTAAAAATAAAATAACAGAAACTTACATGATTAGTGTTCTTAATCTTTCCTCAATACGTGAATGCTTTCCTGATTTCTAGGACCCGGTGGTCGCGGAAGTTAGGCCAAGAATGAACTCTGTGCCAACACAATGGATTCATGTTCTTTGAACATCGAATATACGAAAACTTAACTATAGCTTGCCTAAGGGAAAAAGAATACAAATTTACAGACAGGGAATGACTATGCCCTTCATTTCACGCAACGTGCGCGTGCCCTGCCATGAGATGTGATGGCTCAGCCTGTTTCTGGCTGTTAGCTACACCAAGAGCAACAACCAACCAATGGACCAACCAACCATTTGACCCTTATTTGCCCCCTCTTGTGTCAGTCCTCCATCTGAAATTCCGAAACATAAAAACTGTTGGAAACTAACGGTTATCTTTTTTTTTTTTTTAACGTTTATTTATTTTTGAGACAGAGAGAGACACAGCATGAACGGGGGAGGGGCAGAGAGAGAGGGAGACACAGAATCGGAAGCAGGCTCCAGGCTCCGAGCCATCAGCCCAGAACCTGACGCGGGGCTCGAACTCGCGGAGTCGGACGCTCAACCGACTGAGCCACCCAGGCGCCCCATGGTTATCTTTTTCTAATTAATTTGGTGGCAAAACTTAACCTGAACTGATGTGGACATTTTTAAAATAGGCTTTACCTCACATGGTCTTAATTTTCATACAGTTACCTCAAAAATAATGTGTTGGGATACAGAATGCTTGAGATGGTTCATAAAATATTGCACACACTCAGGTTGGCTTTTTCACATCCTAATGAATTAGGTCTTTAGGGCCACGTTAAGCAGAAGAGAATTACACTTTTTTAATCCTCATAACGAGCTCTTAAATTAGGTACACTGGTTATCTCCATTATGTATACGGCTGGGGAAACCCACAGAGGTCAAGTAGCCTACTCAAGGTCAGAGAGCTAGTGAGTCGAGAAGCTGGCTTGTTGAATTCTTGAACACTGTTTTCCATCTGTTTTCCATCTTTTGCGTCAAAACAAACATGGGCAAAGCCCCAGGAGTGTATGAAGTATAGAGTCTAGGCCCTTTACCCCCTGCTTCTCCAACCCAGTTTCTCGGATATGTTGTTGACTAGTTTTGTACACATCTTTCCAGGCAATTTTCTGTCCCGTACAAACGCAGACACATATAAGCAAGTGTTAAATATCAGTCTATACGCTCAACGGTATAAGAGATGTAACAGAATATTTCCATTAAATGTCATTTCTCTTTTAAGCCTCCGTTCTGGGATTGCAAGAAGTGAAATCTCAGAACGCAGAACAGTTCCAGCCAGTCCCAGATTTCCCCAGGGAATTCGTTATCGCCGCCTTCCCACCTGCAGGTGTCAGTCCATTTGGGGGAGTCTTGAAGTGAAGGGTGGGTGGTGAAATGGTGAGGGCTCCATCTACTCCTTTGCTTCCATTTACAGTAGTAGCTACTGACATGTTTTATTTTTTCCATTGCTTGCTACAGGCATTGAGAGAGAAGTCTTTAACTTATCAGATGCTAAATTAAATGAATATTTACTGCCATCTATATAGGGTAAGAATATTAGAGTTGTAGAATTCCATTTACCACTCTTTCCAGATATTTTCATAGTGCCATATATCTTACTTCTCTCTATATTTTAAAGCTCAAAATCTGTGTAATTTTTTCATTTCAAATGGTCAATTCGAAAAGTAGTTATTTTAGGAAAAGGAGTTCTTTCTATTTACCTGCATACTTACCATTTCTTGTGCTCTTGATTCCTTCCTGCAGATCTGTGTTTCCACTTGAGAATGGAACTCTCAGCGTCAAGAACTCCCTTTAGCCTTTCTTGTCGTGAGGTTTTGCTTGCAATAAATTCTCTCGGTTTTTGTTTGAAAGGGTTTTGCTTTGCCTCCATTTTCTAAAGGATATAGTTGCTGGTGCAGCATTAACAGCTGAGAGGGGTGCCTGGGTGGCTCAATGGGTTAAGTGCCCGACTCTTGATTTTGACTCAGGTCATGAGGTTCATGAGTTCAAGCCCCGCACTGGGCTGACGGGGCTGACAGGGCAGAGTCCACTTGGGATTCTTTCTCTCTCCTTCTGTCTCCGCCCCTCCCCCACCTGTGTGCTCCCATGTGAGTGCTCTCTTTCTCTCTCTCTCAAAACAAACAAATAAATTTAAAAAAAAAACAGCTGAGAAATTTTTCATGTGGCATTTTCAGGGTAATATTTCATTATCTTCTACCTTGTATATATCTTTTTTGTGCGTGAGAAATCAGTCATCGTCCGTGTTGCTGTTGCCCTGAATGTAATGCGTTTTTTTTTTTCCTCTGATTGCTTTTAATGTTTTTCCTTTTAATAATTGGTTTTCACCAGTTTGAACATAAGGTACCTAGGTATGTTTATCTTTGTGTTTGCCCTGTTGAAGATTTGCAATGTTTTGGGGTCTGTTGATGTTAGTTATTTTTTTTTTTATTAGTTTGGAAATGTTTTAACTATTTTCTCTTCAAGTATTTCTTCTGTCTCCACATTTCCTTCTGAGACTTCAGTTAAATATATGTCATATAATAAAATATTGCCCCACCTGTCTTGAATTACTAGTATGTGTATTTCTTCTTTTTTTTTCTTTTTTCTGTTTTTCTGCCTTTGAGTTAACTGGTTTTTTTTTTTTTGTAGGTCTAGTCTGCAGGTAAGCCAATTTAATAAACTTTTTATTTTTAGTATCATATGTTCAGTTATGTAATGTAATTTCCATGTTTTTGTTTGTTTTTGTTTTCAACTTCCCAGCTGAGATTCTAGAGCCGTTCATCTATTTGGTCTACCTTTTTTTCTAAATTCTTTAGTTGAATTCTCTTAACTGTTTCAACGTTTTCGTTAATTTCAGCATCTAAGTTATATGTGGGTCTATTTCTATTAATTAATTTTTTTTCCTATTGGGGCATATTTTCATATGTTGTATTACGTCTGGCTGTGGGAGACTGAATATTTTGGATGATAAACCTTCCGGGTTATGTTATGTTATTCTAAAGAGTGTTAAATCTGGGGGCACCTGGGTGGCTCAGTTGGTTGAGCATCTGACTTTGGCTGAGGTCATGATCTCGCGGTTCTCTGAGCTCCCCATGTGGGGCTCGCTGCTGTCACCGTGGAGTCCTCTTAGGATCTCTGTCCTCCTCTCTCTGCCCCTTCCCCTCTTGCACTCTCTCTCTCAAAAATAAATGTAAACATTAAAAAAAAAAAAGAGTGTTAAATTTTGTTCCGAAAGGTGAATACATGGCTTATAATTTCCTAGCGTAATCTTCTGATCTTTTGGAGGTTTGCTCTGGGGGCTTGTGCGTGGGGGTGGTCTGTTTGGTTTTATCCTTAGTTCTGTGCCATAGATCTTAGTCGTGATGCGTGATCCTTACCCCTAAGGTGTGGTCCTTCAGAGAGCCAATAAAAAGGGAAGGTAACTAGTAAGCCCCACTAACCTGGCCACACTGGAACTATAAACTCTCCACTACGAGATAGTCGCGGAGATACTTTCTCGCTTCTTTATTCTTCCAGCCGCTGCATTCTGCCTGGTGCCTCAGATTCTCACCATTAAGCATGGACGGTTTAGATGTAGGGCAAACTGAGGGTATTTGCAGGCAGATTGGGGGGCATCCCTTCTGTGTTTCCCGACTCTTTGGAATTTTTCCGCCAATTTCCTGCACCCGTGGCCGTCCCGTTCCGCCCTTTGTGTCCTCTCCACAATAGGATGCGAAACAGCATCCTGGTTGATTTCTCTTCTCGCCCTGCGCTGCAGGAAACCCCGAGAATGTCCTCAGGGGAAAAGCCAACTAATTATGGAGCTCGCCTGGGGTGCTTCCCCTCAAGGACTAGATTTTCTTGTTTCTGCCTGCTTTGGATTGTACACCGACGCCTGCAAACAGTTGCTTTGCTCTGTTTGTCTAGAGTTTATGATTGTTATTTATAGGAGGTTTAGTTTGATGCGAGCTATGCCGCCATGAATAGAGACAGATCCTCCTCGTAAACTAATATCTAATATTCACTGACTCCCTGTCCTTTGTCACCTGCTATGTAGATTTACATATATTACCACCGAGCCACTAAACAACATACGAGGTAGGTGTCATCGTCCTCATCATCATTATTTTACAGAATAAGAAACTGATGCACAGGGTGATAAAGAAACTGGCCCAAGTTTAGAAAGCAAGAGACAGACACAGGATCCGATGACATATATATTGAATATAAAGCTTCTGTTATTCTGTTTCAGTGATTTTCAGATTTAGCCGTAGACTGGAATTTTCTGGGGAGCTTTACAAATGTCAATGCCTTTGTTCCAACTCCAGAGATTTTTTTTGTTTGTTTTTTAATAACCAGTCTTCGCTATAGCGTGGCTATTGAGATTTTAAAAAGTTCCTCCAGATGTTTCAAATATTCGCCTAAGATTGAGAACCACTGTGTCATGCCATGCTTCCTGTAATACTGCCTAACCCCTATAAACACTCCATTAATATTTATTTGTTGCTTCCTAAATAATAATGGAATGGAAAGATGTTTCATGCATTTACTACTCTGGCATCTTGATGATTAACAGTGAAAGAACAGCTTTTTGCGTATCTTAAATTAATTTTGTAAGGGCCAATCCATTCCTAAGTGTTCTGGTTGCTCTTGTCTATGTGAGAAATGCTGTTTATGAATGGGACTAATAATCCTACTTAGCCCGTAATAAGAATTTTCTCCTTGTTCGTGTGTTTTGTGCTTAAAAATAGATAAGCTCCCAAGAGCTATCAGAATACTTCCTGTCTTTGTTAATCAATATAAATAACGTAAATAGTCAATAATTAGAATAAAAGCCAACACTCCCATGTGGAGTCATTTGAGGTCTTTTGACCAGTTGGAGGTCGTGGCTATAGGATGTTGATGGTGCGTAAGAAACAGCACATTTTGAAGAATGAGGCACGTACGTGGACTCTGGGGGCCTCAGTTTCCCATATTAGTCTGATTGGAATGACCTAAGAGAGTCTCCGAACTTCTCTCGACTTCAGTTTTCTATTCTATCAAATTCAGAATTGAGGCCCTTCTGGCTTCATCGTCCTATGAATATCAAATTATTTTCTGCTCAAAATACCCCTTTTGGCTCGCTGCCACGAGGACAGCACAGTCACTAGAATAAAGCATGTATGTCAACATCCAAAGTAAGAGCATACCATTTGAATGAACACGCCTTCAACTGCATCTATTTCAGTGAATAAACTGATGGTTTGGAGGTCAAGTGAATACTGCTAATTCCAGATAGAGGTGGCTTGATGAAGGCAGAGGAAATGAAGATGGGTGGTACATTTTAATAACTACCTAACGAGTCACATCGAACCCTCTGTTTCAAGAGAGAGCTAAACATGTCTTTGTTTGGGAAATCCCATGACACTATGCTGCGTTTTCACCTGGCAAGTGACGCTGGCCCCAGTAGTTGCCTACATTGAAGCCCTTCTTTCTAGAACGGTAACATTGTGATTTGCTTTAGTCAGGATTGCTATTCTTATTGGGGGAGCAATGGCTGTGATAAAAAAAAGTGACTAAGCCCACCAAGAAAGGCTGAGGATTTGGGAACAATACCGCCTAGGATTTGGGAACAATAGATGGAACAATGATGTTGTGTTTGGGAACAGTTTTGCTTTGATCCGGGTATCGTTCAGGTTGGGCACAAAGCTGTTTTTACTGGTAGTTAAACATGTGGCAATTGCTGATCAGAAACAATGTACTAGATGTCCTGCTGAAGTAATATGGCTCAGAGAGCAGAACACTGAACTAGAATGTAAAAATATTTGTACTAAAGTGTATGTGTATTGCTGTTGATTGGCCTGGGGGACTGGTTTTCATTCTTCAGTATCTTGGTATATGTGTGCATAGATGTCTGTAGGGGTTTGCTTTGGGATGTGGTGTCAGGAGATAGGACATCTTTAACTAGATGAGTTTGAAATATGAGGAGTTGCAATATTTTAAGGAATAGCCTAAGGTGATGGTCAAAATAAAAAAAAAAATCAGAAAACATAAAAATGATGAAGGTTATGAGAAAGCTGAATGACAGCAGGCATTTATGTAAAGATACTGGAGAAAAGACATCTGAGATGTTTGGGACTTCTGTCTTAAGAACAGCGATCTAATTACAAGACAAAGGATAGTTAGCTCGTAGATTTGCTGAGCATATTGTATATTGGTTTACTTTTTACAGTCTTTGGATAGTTTTAGTTATACAAGTACTCAGTTTTCTGGTTTGTAAATGCATAGTGCCGGTTTCTAGGTGAGATCCAAGGTCGTATTCCATTCTTGGAACAGATTCTCCAGTATATCGAAACTTCAAACCATCAACCTCCATTGTCTTCACTCTTATTTGGGAAAAGTGCATGTACTCCAGTCCGAATCTATGTTGTCACTGCTTGTGTATGTATTTGAGTTCATTTGATCATTTACTATTAGGCAACTGTTTTTTACATACCTTCTTTTTAAGAACAGATATACATATTAAATGTAATCTAGGTGATAACGGGTGAGATAGTAATCATGCCAGAATCCTTCAGACCAGGAGTACTTAAGAGCGTTACATACCTTTACATCTTTCTACACAATAGGGGAATGTATTTTCAGTTTGGGCTAAGTTAATCATTCCCTTTCTTGCCAACCTACCACAAGGGTTCATGTTTAAATTCTCCAATCTACAGCCGGGGAGGGGGTAGTGGGGGCTGGGTATTGGGGATACAGCACCAAAGGCAGATAGAACAAAGTGTTCTTTCTACCAGGAAAAAAAAAAAAAAAAGATGCAGCCCTATGTGACTAAAATTTCTGTCTCCATATTTCCTCTCTCAGGGAAAACAGCATACTGGATGAAGCAATTCTTTCATTGGTAAAGATCCAATGCTTTGAGTAAATCTTGGGAAAAATTGTATAATCAAGTTTTACCATAAGATCCCCCCAAACCCTATGACACAGTGGAAGAACAACCTAGATGTCGAGGCCAGATTTGCATGAGGAGGGAATTATATGAGATCCATAAAAGAGAGGATGAGGAGGAGCCAAAAGAAGCTATATCAAGAATGTAAGCTCCAGCACTCATACGGGATCTGGTGTATGTTGCATCCAGTTCTAAAGGTAATTGTTACTCTGGCGAGTTTCTTTCTACGGCACAATATTTCACGTATCAGGGAGTTTGCTGACCATAATTTGGAGGCAACTTCACAGAGTGAATAAAAGCAGAGGCTGCACACAGATACTGGTGGAATGTGAATCCTGACTCCATTACCTACATTACCTTGTGACTCTGGGCAAATTTCTTAAACTCCCCGCACCTCGGTTTATTCAAGTATAAAACATGAACGTAAAGATACCTCCCTCACACACGTCTTAGGGGAGATATTAAGTGCATTAAATGAGATAATTCATGCGAGGGATTAGGAGAGGGTTTGGTCAGCATTGGCTCTTAGAACGATGATTTCCTTTGAGAGATTTAAGGGTAACAGAATTACAATTACTGAAAAGGTAACTGGGCTGTGGTAAGCCAGGGGACTTTGAGCCATGACAGTTATTGATATGGTGGCAGACAAAAGACTATAGGCAACCAATAATACTTGGGTGGGAATGAGGAAATGGACAATTTTGAGTTCCAGAACGGTTTAGATTTTTTTTTCTGACTTCCGAACTTTGGAGTCCATTGGGATTTATTGCCTTCCTTTTTTTTTTTTTTTATTACATCTGTATTTGGTTTGGTTCCTGAAGCATAAGGTCTCTGAGGCGAGGTGCATGTCTGACTCCTCATTCCTTGAACTTAGTGAAATATATACAGTGCTAAGATGGAAACAAGCTTTTGCTCATAATAATATTCTATAAAGGACCTTGGATTTGTTCATTTTGGTGGCAGAATGTGTGGAGCACTTAGAGTGTTCTCTGTAACTGTACCTATGTATGTATTTTTCCCCTTTTGACTTGTTGTGGTGTTTTGAAGATGACTGCAAGCTTGGTTAAGGATGACTGAATTACACCATGTAAAATAATTTACAATCATTTTACTAGAAAGTTAATGTAAGCCTCATTTTATACAAATATTAAAATATTACTGTGCGTAATAACACATTCCATTTGCTTCCTAATTAAAGCATTAGTGAAAACCCTCAGTTGGATATGGCATAAAATTTTTCACTCTGATTTCTCTTACAATTTTGTTTCTCATGTTCTACAAGTTTTTTCAAGCCCTGAGTATGTATTTCTCTCACTGTTTCTCTGTTCTTGGGCTATATTAGAATTTATTGGTTTGAAAAGAAGGTATACAGATGGCCAACAGACACATGAAAAGATGCTCATCATCACTTAACACCAGGGAAATGCAAATAAAAACTACAATGAGATGTCACCTCACACCTGTCAGAATGGCTTAAATCAACAGTATAAGAAACGACAGGTGTTGGTGAAGATGTGGAAAAAAAGGAGCCCTTTCTCACTGTTGATGGGAATGCAAACTGGTGCAGTCATTATGGAAAACAGTATGGAGGTTCCTCAAAAGGTTAAAAATAAAACCCTATGATCCAACAATCGTAGTACTGGGTATTTACCCAAAGAATACAATAACACTCATTCGAAAGGATACATGCATCCTTTGTTTACACCATTATTTACAGTAGCCCAGATATGGAAACAGCTCAAGTGTCCATCAATAGAAGAATGGATAAAGAGGTATATATATATATATACCCACAGATATGTACACACACACACACACATATATATATATATACATGTATATATATGTATGTACGTATATATACACACACACATATATATACCCACACACAATGGAATAGTATTCACTCATAAGAAAGAATGAAATCTTGTCATTTGCAATGACATGCATAGAGAAAGACAAATATTGCATGATTTCACTCATATGCAGAATTTAAAAAACAAATGAGCAAAAGGGAAAAAAAGAGAGAGAGAGAAACCAAGAAACAGACTCTTAACTAACTGATGGTTCCCAGAGGGGAGATGGGTCGGGGGGGGGTGAAAGAGGTGATGGGGATTAAAGGGTACACTTGTCGTGATGAACACTGGGTGATGGATGCAAGTGTTGAATCACTGTATTGTACACCTGAAACTAATATATCACTGTATGTTAACCAACTGGAATTAAAACAAAAACTTTTAAGAAACGAATTCATTGGTTTGAATGCTTCCTTTAATGCTTCTCATCGGGTCTTTCATTATTATAACATATATATTACAAAAGTATACATATTATACAACATATATAACATAAAAGTATACATATTATATAACATATATTATAAAAGTATACATATTATATAACATATATAACATATATATTATGAAAGTATACATATTATATAACATATGTTATAAAAGTATATATATTATTCAACATATATATTATAAAAGTATATATATTATTCTTACTAATATATTAGTAAATATCAGCATATACAAATCAATATATTGTATAAAAATAACATTATTATCATATCCTAATATATATTTGTAAGTGCATATTATTTTGTGTATGCATATATATTATACATATATATGTGTGTATAAAAGCTTTTTTAGCTTACTAGTGAATATATCTGTTGAGGTGGAGGTCTTGCCTTCCTCTGATGCTCATATACAGGTCTAGTTCCCATTTCAGTTATTTCCTATCACCTTCTCTAATTATTTGGGAGATGCTGTGACTCCTTCCCTCTCATTCCACTTTGAGTTGCTCTGTGTCCTCTGCAGGCTGCCTGTGTTCTGCCCCTGAGTCTCTGCCATACGGGGCGGGGGGGGGGGGGGGTTTATTCCACTCCCTTTTTTTCAGGAAGAGTAATCTCTTACGGTTTTTATTGAGATACGCTCTCTTCTTGGGCTGAAGTCTGAACTGGATAGTATTTCCACGCAGGACTGTTTTCACGGAAGTTTGTGCAGCCACACTGGACCCCATGCTTAGAAGGACCCTGTCCTTGGATTAATGCTATGCTGTCTCGATATTCTTAATGACTTCTGAATAAGAAGCCCTGTATTTTTATTTTTCACTGGTACTGTAAGGTATAGAGGTAGTCCGGGTTCCAAACTGACATCAAACTTCATCCTGAGTTGCAGAAGGTCCTAGAACCGCTTTAACAGTTTCCATTGTATTAGCAGTGATAGAACAAGGCTTCAATCATTGTATGGATCATAAGGCTTTTTGTTTGTTTAAAGTTTATTTATGTATTTTGAGAGAGAGAGAGAGAGACAGAGAGAGAGAGAGTGAGAGCAGGGGAGGGGCAGAGAGAGGGATACAGAGAATACCAAGCAGGCTCCGTGCTGTCAGCACAGAACCCAATGTGAGACTCAAACCCATGAACCACAGGATCATGACCTGAGCCCAAACCAAGTGTCAGATGCTTAGCTGAGTGAGCCGCCCCGGTGCCCCTGGATCATAAGGGTTTAATTAAATGTTGTGTTTCCCTGAGGATGTTAAGCCTTCACTCCTTCCCCCACATTGAGACACAGACTGCAAATAATAAAGGCTTTCTTACAGTGTTAGGATGAATATGGAAATCTCCAAGGCCTTCTGCTTTCGCTCCATGCAAGCAAAATCTCGAAGGATTCCTCTTAAAGTCTAATTTCGTGATTGAATACACTAATTTTCTTTAATTCTAATAGCATGTTGTATAGTGGATTAGGTTTAAGGGAAGACTTTTTGAAGAATAAGATATTGTTTTAGTTTCTTAAGGCCGTGTAACAGATTGTGATAAACCAGGTGTCTGTCTTAGTCTGGGTTCTCCAGAAATAGGGTCTCTCTCTCTCTATCTCTGCTTGTACTTCTATCTTTATCTCTTTATCTCACTCTGTCTCTCGATTTAGATATACAAGAGGAGGTTTATTGTGGGACTTGGCCCACATGACTATGGAGCCCGAGAAGGCCCATGATATGCCATCTGCAAGTTGGAAAACCGCATTTGCCAGGGGTGTAAATTCCAGTCTGAGGCTCAAATCCTGAGAAGGGGTGGAGAAGCCACTGTATTAAGTCCTGGAGTCGGAAGGCTCGAGAACCAGAAGCTCTGAATTCAGAGGGCAGATGATGGTAGCTTCGCTCAAGAAGAGAGAGAAAGCAGATTGTCCCTTCCTCCATCTTTTAGTTCTGCTCAAGTCTTTAAGGGATTGGACAATGCCCGCCTGCATAGGTGAGGGCTGAGTTCTTTACTCAGTCTCTGATTCAAATGTGGGTCTCTTCCGGAAACACCTTTACAGATCCACTCAGAAATCTCTTTTACTAGCTATTCTGTCATTCCCCCCGCCCAGACTATTGACACATAAAATCTCCATCCCAGTGGTTGAAAACACCAGACGTGTATTTCTCCCATTTCTGAAGACTAGACGTCAGACATCCAGCCATCAGCAGAACCGCATTCCGCCAGCACCTCCGGGGCAGAGTCCACCCTCCCTTCATCCAACTTCTGGTGGCTCCAAGGTTCTTCAACTTGTGACTTCATTTCTCTCTGCTCTGTCTTCACCTCTTGTGGTCTCCTCTGTGTGTCTATTTCTGTGACATAATAAACAATATATATTTGGTCCTTGCCTCTCGTTTCTGACATAATGCCCCTAAGACTCTTGTAATTTCCTGAGGGATAGAAGTGGCAGGAGTATCAGACATAAAGCCCCTAAATCCCTTGGTGTTTTCTGGGTGATAGAAGCATCTTTTGCTATAATAAGGTTACTCTTGGAGGGCTCCTGGAATAGGCCCTCAGGGTAGACACTGGTCACCAAAGAGACCAAGCCGCGATTAGAAGCTTGGAACTTTCAGCTCTATCTTCTATCCTCCAGGAAGGATGGAAGGGTAGGAAAGTGAGTTAAGAACTCCAGGGTTTGGAGAGCTTGCGGGTTGGTGGACCCATCCACATGCTGGGAAGTTAGCATGCCCCACCTCCATGGAGACAGGAGCTCCTGAGCTTGGCACCCTTCTGGACCTCACCCTACATACCTCTTCATCTGTAACCTTTAAAATAAACTGGTGAACGTAAGTAAATGAGTCCCTGAATTTTGAGAGCTGTTCCGGCAATCACGGAACCTGAATTGGGGTTGTGACTTCATGGCCAAGTCGGACAGAAGAGTGGGTACCTGGGGACCTATTACTTGCAACTGGCATCTGAACGGAGGGCAGTCCTGTGGGACTGAGCCCTGAAACCTGCAGAGTCTGATGCTAACTCTGGGTAATTAGTGTCAACATTGAATTAAATTATAGGACGCTCGGTGTCTAGAGAGTTGGAAAATCAGTTGGTGTGGGGGGAAGATCCCTACACATTTGGTGTCAGAAGTGTTGCGAGTAGAGAAACAATGGTTTTGTTAGCGTCCACACCACTTCTGTCTCTTGTGATAAGGATACACACAGGACTGCATTTGAGGTCCACTGGAACAACCCAGGATACCCTCTTCCTTTCAAAGTCTTTAATTCAATCACCCCTTTTTACACATGAACAATAAATATTCAGTCTTTTGACATATAAAGCAATATTCCCAGCGTCTGGGGATTAGGAAATAGATATACCTTTGTGGCGTTCACCATTCAGTCCACTTCATGGACCTGTATTGATATGAACGTGTGAGATGTTCAAGCAGGGAATACACGTGAACATGTGCAATGCCCTTGCAAGGCGCCTTTCCCCTTAAAATAAATGTCTCTCAAAGTGCAAACCAAAGTCATCATCCTTTTAAATTTTTTAAAAAATTTTTTAGAGAGAGAAAGGCAGAGAGAGAGCATGAGCAGGGGAGAGGGGCAGAGGGAGAGAGAGAGAGAATCCCAAGCAGGCTCTATGCTCAGCACAGAGCATGACATGGGGCTCTATCCCACGACCGTGGGATCATGACCTGAGCCCAAATCAAGAGTCAGATGCTCAACTGACTGAACCACCCAGGCACCCCAAACTCATCATCTTTTATATTATTTTATTAAAAAAATTTTAATGTTTATTTATTTTTGAAAGAGAGAGAGAGAGAGAGAGAGAGAGCGCCTGAGTGGCAGAGAGGCAGAGAGAGAGGGAGACACAGAATCCGAAGCAGGCTCCAGTCTCTGGGCTGTCAGCACAAAGCCTAATGCAGGGCTCGAACTCACAAGCTGTGAGATCATGACCTGAGCCGAAGTTGGACGCCCAGCTGACTGAGCCACCCAGGCGCCCCCCACACTCATCATCTTTTAAAAGCTGATTCAGGGGCGCCTGGGTGGCGCAGTCGGTTGAGCGTCCGACTTCAGCCAGGTCACGATCTCGCGGTCCGTGAGTTCGAGCCCCGCGTCGGGCTCTGGGCTGATGGCTCAGAGCCTGGAGCCTGTTTCTGATTCTGTGTCTCCCTCTCTCTCTGCCCCTCCCCCGTTCATGCTCTGTCTCTCTCTGTCCCAAAAATAAATAAACGTTGAAAAAAAAAAATGTTAAAAGCTGATTCAGAAATACATGTTTTTAGGAATTAACAGTTTTTGTGCTATGCTCCCTACTCTGCCATTTTTGTAGGTGATATTCAAAATGTTTGCCCCACGTGCTCTAACATGTGCATGGTTTCAAAGTCTCTGCAGCACAGTTCGTCTCACGACTCTTGAACCCTCGGAGAAAGCTTTATGCACAGTCAGCTCTTGCTGAATTTCCTATTTTATGCACCGGTCTACATGATACCACTTTCATCAATACATTTAGGTATGAAATCAAGAAACATGGAAAAGTCACCTTTTCTCTAGTCTCACTGAAAAGTTATGGAATCGGGTTAAATTTTCACTTTAGATCCTTTGGGTTGGAAATCCTGTGCTTATTTCGTAAATTGGAATGCCATCTTAGTGACGGCAGAAGTTAAAATTGAACTTCTTTTTTTATGGAAAATTGAAACAGATACAAAAGTAGAGAAGCTAGATAATGTACATGTACACATTTATCATCCAGGTTGAGTCTTTATCAACTTATGGTCATTGTCATCTGAATCACCCATTCCCCATTCTCCATTTTTAAAAATTGTTTTCTTTTGAAATAATTTCAAACTTACAGTAAAGTAGGAATAGTACAAGATATTTCCATCTACCCTTTTTCCGGACTCATCAGTTGTTGACTTCAAGATTCTTCTGTCTCTAGGACAGACTGACATTATGTACTGCCTGAACGGACTCCCTAAAGACACAGTATCATACAACCTGAGTGTTCATGAAGGACCGTGTTGGACCATCCCCACTGGAGTGGCATTCTGGAAAATAACTTGTCTGTACTACCCAACAATTTCAGTGTCTTGACTGACAAGGAAAGACTGAAGAACTGTTTCAGACTGAAGGAGACTGAAGAGACATAGAAATTAATGCAATATGTGATCTTGGACTGGATTCTTTACTGTAAATAATTGCTCCTTAGGTAACTTTTGGGACAATTGATGATATTGGAATGTGGACTATTAGATTATGCTGAGTTTATTTAGTCTATTATTTTAGTCTACATGGGAAATGTGTCAGAGAACTCTGTCGTATTAATACACATATAATGGGTACTTTGATGATATCTCAACCTCCAACTTCAGAAACAAATTCTGTGAGAATGCTGCTTCTGTCAGGACCTTCCAACCAAAGTCTGTAAAGCACCTTTAGTTGCTACAATGTTTTGAAAAAAAAAAAAAAAATTCCAACTTTGGGACCACAACTATGGTGTGTCGAATAATCTTTTATTCCTCTTTTGGGTGTATTTCCTAGGTTTTTAAAATTTTCTGAACTGCAAGCAGAAGGAGAAATAGGGTGGTATATCCATTAGCACGGCGACAATAATGGAGAGGCAAGAATGAACGAGGTCATCAAGAGAACAAGAGAAAGGAGGGAAGATGGGGTTAAGAGCATCTGGGAGCACTGGCACCCTTTCAGGTAGCTGAAAGAAGAAGACAATGAACTTCAGTAAGAGACTGAGAAGTATGTTGAGAGGGAAAACAACCTTGAATAGCTTGGAAACCCAGAAGCCCCAGGAAGAAAACTTTATTTTTTTCAAAGGAAGGAAGTGAGTGGTCAACAATTGCCAAGTGCTGCTTAGAAGTGGGAGATGTTTCAATGGCATGGCAAAGGAAGAAGATTCTGGAAAGATTAGGAATGCATAAGGATTAACAAAATGGAAGCGGTGTGGACTGACAACTCTTAGAAGGAGCCCGGTTCTTGAGTGGGAGGAGAACTTAAGTGGTGATTGCTATGGGGCATGTGAGGAGGAGGGAGTTAACTCATTTTCAAGACAGAAGACACTGTGTGCAGCATTTAAATGCTAATGGTATAAAGGTAATAGAGAGTAAAGGGGTGGAAAGAGAGATCTAGAAATGAGTGATGTCCCTAGGATAATGTGGGATTTAGAACACGGGCAGAGAGTAATTCATAGGCGAGTGTGGGAAACTGTCAGTGGGACACAAGAGAAAGGAAAATCTGGGTACAGATGTCAATATCTTTATGGGTAGGAACTGAAATAGCTTACATATGATATATATGGTTTATTTTATTATATATATCAAATGTATCATTTATACAATATATATGCTGATATATATATATATACATATATATACATACATATATATTAGATAGATACATATAGATGATATAGATATACATGATATAGATATAGATATCCTGTAGATACAAACTTCCTCAGCTGATTCTCATTGCCCAAGATGGATTGATCTATCATCTATGTATCTATCTATCTATCATCTATCATCTATCATCTATCTGGCAAAATGGTTTGCTGAGAGGGGAAGGAATAGCATTGTAATCTCAGGGAACACTAAATGCATACTAGAAGAATAAATGGTAATACACAATGTTAAAAAATTAAACATAGATGTATTCTGGAATATCTGTTGGTGTCTTTTTCCTCCATTTAATTTTGTTTTAGCTTGCTGATTTTTTTTTTCCTTTTAAGAATACCCACTAATGTTACCTAAATAGGAATTAAAAAAAAAAAATCAACCAACCAACCAAGATGTTAAATCTAAATTGGTCTTACTATATCCCAGAAAATTTTATTTGTGATAGAACAGTCACTGCTTCCCATGCTGTCCATGGTAAATACCTCCTACAGTCAACAACATGAAAGCCATTAGGAATAAACACACTCGCTTTTTGGTATGCTATGATTGTCACCTCCTTGGATCTCATGTCCAATGCTAAAACAAGTTAAGCATATAAATCCTGTAGATGTTGACATCTCCAGCTGATTCTTATTATCCGAGGAACGGGGAGAGTTTTAAGATGAACAGGGCTGGGGAAAGCTTGCGGAGAACTGTTTGGGATCTCTAAACAGTGGCTTAAAGGATGTGTAGTGCTTGGATGTGAAGAATTAGGGAACAGAGAGCGTAGGGCACTGTTGGAATTCTGGGTTTCCATCTCTAAGCGCTGATTCCTCTAGAAGATACCTCCCTTTCTTCTCCCAGCCCCCATGCCTTATTTTCTTTTTTTGCCTCTACTTTCCTCTCTCTTGACCTTTCCACACTCCCTAAAAGGTGGAGATGGCCACTGGAGAGCAGGATCAATTCAGATCTAGTAGAACGAAGAGTTGGAATGAGCCTTTCTAGGCCGTTGACCCCTGTGTTCTACCATGAAGGAAACTCATCTTTCTTTTCAAAATAGTTTTCTTCCTTCATATTGTGGAGCTAAAAAAAGGAACCATGAAAATAGCTTGTAAGCACAGTGATTTTTTTTTTTAATCCTGGATTTATTTAGAGTCATCAGAGTGCTCTAACTTCTGCTGATACCTATTTTATACCTCACAAGAGATGTTGTAAAAATAAAGAGAAAAGTTTATGGTCTCTGACTACTTTAGACATTTTCAACCATGTAGCCACAGGAAGCATCTGTGTCATAATTAGAGCAGCACAATAGCACAAACCAAGTAGAAAGTATAAGTTTGTGACTATGCATGGTAAACTTGTGGCCATGAAGATATCGATTGGTTTTCTGAAAGGCTATGGGGGTTAGGGAATTTCCCCCAAATGGCTAGAATAGAAGAATTCACAATCGGTCAAAACACCAGATTTTTTATCTCTAGGAAGGGAGGATTTGAATTGTGTACATATTTATACATTTCCTTCGTGATGCCTACTTATCATGTAGTAAAATGTTCAATAAATATTTCTTGAAACATAGTTTTTGAGTGTGTAGTAGGATAAATCTTTAAAAAGGAGGCCAGAGATCTAGAAAACAGCCATACAATACCTTCCTTCTTTCTTTCCTCCTTCTGTCCTTCCTTCCTTCCTTCCTTCCTTCCTTCCTCTGCCCCCTTCTTTCTCTTTCTCTTCTCTTTCTCTTTTTCTTTTCTTTCTTTCTTTCTTTTGAAAATTAGGGATACATCATCTTTTTGAGTGTTCCAACAGCCAGGACCCCATAAATTGCATCCAATAAGGTTCTGTTGTTATGAGTAGTTTTGAAAATATTTTTCAAGATAATTGTGAACATTCTAGCATAATTTTTTTCTATTATTTGCTTTAATAACGAATAGAATAGAAAGGGAAGTAATGTTTTTAAAGAAACATTATGAAGGATATTAGAACAAGAATCACAGTAATGCAATCAAGAACAATGCCACATCACAGCAGAAAAAAAAATCAAATGGTTTTATCTTTTCCAAACAATTCAAAAATTGTCTTGACATTGAGGCTTGGAAAGCAGCTAAATGCGTTAAACAAAGTGTCTGGAATTTTCCTCTGGAGCACTGTGAAATATGGGCTGCTTTCTCCCACGCCTGTGAGAGTTCATGTGGGATGCTGTCTAATCCATGCAGGAGGGAGGGGATGACTCCACTTACGAACATCTCTCTGGTTTGTAGTTTTGGAGTTCGATCTAGTCGTGCCTGTTTCTTGTAACGTGTACCTCATCAGTAAAATATTTGTGAAGAATCCAACACAGATCTCTTTACTCACTGTTTGTTCATGTGCTAGGTCATTTTGTATATTCAATGTTAGTAAATGTTGAATTCTTTATTTTTAAATAAAAACAAACACCAATAGATGTTTTCATTTTTTTCCCCCCTCATGTCTCAGTTGATTATCTTGCAAACCTCCTAAGGGATACGGCTTCCCACTACCATTCCATTTTAGAGACTGTTGGGTTAGGCCTTTCTCTAACTTGTAGGTAAAAGAACCACGTGGCCTTTAAGAGAAAAATGAAGAATAAAAAGGAGCTGAGACAAATTCAATCTCTCATTATAGTGAGAGACAATTGAATAGTTGATCTCCATCAAACGTTTATGTATTTCTGTTCCCTTGTTTGGTTTTCAGAGATTAATTTTCAATTTATAGGAGGTTCTCACCCCCGAAAGTATAGTTTTTTTTGTTTGTTTGTTTATTTATAAACTGCCTGCTATATGCTGAAAAAATTCTTCCCAGGGAAAGTAATGACAGAGGCCAGAAATTTGGGTCCATATAAAAAAAAGGAAGAATATTGGAGAAGGATTGAGTAAAGACAAAACAAAATTTCATTTTTCTTATTCTTAATGGGCCTAACAGGGAACAGTTTGTTCTGAATAACAATAGCCACAACATATTTGATGGTTATAGTTTATGTATAAGGGAAATGAATGATAGCGACGATACAAGAAATGTTGGGAGGAGGGAATATTCTGTCGTTATCACATAGCTGTACTACCTATAAAGAGGCGTAGTGCTGTTTGAAAGTGGACTGAGTTGTAAACGGATATTGCAAACTTTAGGGCAATATCACTAAAAAAGAGGTCTTGGTGGGGGAGGGGGTTGGAGAGGCCCTGGACGTGTGTGAGAGGTGGAGGAATGCAGCCCAACTCAACCCAAGCATCTGAGGGAGGCTGTTCCGAGGTCAGGCTCCAAGGAGCAAATCCCCAACACCAGGCCCAAGACCATGTTCTTCTCGGCCAAAACCAGGAAGGGCCTGTTGCTCAAGGAAAAAGCGCTGCCTCCAGACTTCCTGTCCCCTGAGACTTTGGTGGTGCTTTTATCTCAAAGCATCGTATTAGAATATATTTGATTTTAGTCATTTTGCTGAGAGTCCCCCCTAGAAAATCAAAAGGTGGGTAAATCCGCGGCAGGAGAGAAATTGTCGTATGAGTCTAAGCAGGCTTAGCGGTAGTTGGGAAATTATTCCATGTTCTACTTGTACATGCGTTGTCCCAAAGAGTACTTTTTCATTAGAAAATAAAGGCCTGGAATTTATTCTCAAATCTGTGTTGGCATTCACAGGACAATTTGGATATCTGTCCTGCTATTGCAGTCTGTTAAATTTCTCCATGTGCCCCCTGAAATGCGGAATACAGGCCAAAAAGACATACAGGCCCCACAGTACAGCCCAAATGCCGAACGGGTAATAACCTCCATTTTCCCCTTTCTGAAGCCCAAAGTCCCTCCACACAAAATATCTTTTTGCTTCTTCTTACATTTACTCTTTGCCTTTCAATCGGGGCCTTTCACAGACTCTGTTTTGGCATTTTGTTTACAACAGGTTTTTTTTTTTTTTTTTTTTAAATTTTTTTTTTCAATGTTTTATTTATTTTTGAGACAGAGAGAAACAGAGCATGAACGGGGGAGGGGCAGAGAGAGAGGGAGACACAGAATCAGAAGCAGGCTCCAGGCTCTGAGCCATCAGCCCAGAGCCTGACGCGGGGCTCGAACTCCCGGACCGCGAGATCGTGACCTGGCTGAAGTCGGACGCTTAACCGACTGCGCCACCCAGGCACCCCTACAACAGGTTTTGAACCTGTAGCAAGGATCAGCAAATTCTATTTCACACCATCGTATTCTGTACAATCCTTATTTACCCATTTTTTTTTAACATTTATTTATTTTTGAGAGACAGAGACAGAGCACAAGTGGGGGAGGGGCAGAGAGAGAAGGAGACATAGAATCCGAAGCAGGCTCCGTGCTCTGAGCCGTCAGGACAGCGCCTGACACGGGGCTCAAACCCACAAACCATGAGATCATGACCTGAGCCGAAGTCGGACGCTCGACCAACTGAGCCACCCAGGCGCCCCTGTACAATTCTCCTTTACCCACTTTCTACGTTAATGGTTGTAATAAGCCAGAGCAGGAAACAAGGTGAGAGATGGAGGTTAGAGGTTCTCTGAAGAGTCTGTGGACCCATGAAGACTGTCTCGGGAAATAAAGCGCTCAGAGCAAGGACAGAAGTAAGGGATTCAAGTTCTACCGATCTTCATGCTGCTCTCAGCTCATTCCTCCCCCCAGGTACATTGGGGAAATCTTTGAAGATGTTTTCTTTTGGGTGGACAAGTCATACCTGTGGCGTTCTGGCAACTGGAGGCAAGGGGAGCCTAACCCAAGCAGGTGGAGGTGGGGATCACCATCTGGTAGGTAGTGGTGATGGTGACCCTGGAGACACCATTGACTTGTTCTTCCGGGCACTTCTCACACTCATGGGTTCCATGAAGTTTGCGTAACACTAGACCACTGAAGCCAGCCCAGGAGCAGGATGTCAGCAGTGTTTTCTCAGATGGGAAAAATGGCTTCACTGAAAAGGTTCAGAATCTTCCCACATGCCGGTACTTTAAAAAAAATGTCATGTGGGGCGCCTGGGTGGCTCAGTCGGTTGAGCGTCCGACTTCAGCTCAGGTCACGATCTCTCGGTCCGCGAGTTCGAGCCCCGCGTCGGGCTCTGGGCTGATGGCTCAGAGCCTGGAGCCTGCCTCCGATTCAGTGTCTCCCTCTCTCTCTGCCCCTCCCCCGTTCATGCTCTGTCTCTCTCTGTCTCAAAAATAAATAAATGTTAAAAAAAAATTAAAAAAAAAATGTAATGTTATACGTCCGTGATCCCCCCAGAAGGAAATCTATATCATCTCGTACCATTCCCGGAGAAATCTGTGCAATGGTGTCACGAATGGTTTATTGTGTGCTATGAACAATAAAACTTTCCCCCGGAGCTTCATTATTGTTCTCAAAGTACACTTCATAATACATTTGGAGGCTTCCTAGGACTATGTGGTCTCTGGTTCGTACTATTTTGGTAAAATGATGCATAACAAATAAAGAGACTAACTTGACAGTGTAATTTTGAAGAGTTTACTGTCACTCTGGGATAAGCTTAATACTCTGCCCCACTTTCCAAAAAAGCAAAAAAGTACACAGCACGTGACCAAAGCTGTTTAAGCAATTTAGTTTCACTATACCCCAAGGCATATCATCTAGGGGATAGTCTTAGAAACTACTAAGAGCTATGGCGACTAAAGGTAAAATTGTACACCGTAGACAAGTTTAAGCTATGAATGGACAGGTTTATATTTGCTATGAAGGAGGGCAAAATCAGGGTGCTGAGCTACATGACCATATATGACGGGGAGACTTTCGGGAAATGAACTACGTCCTGATCATATGTAATAGTTTCATAAGTTACTTGAATATGGGAGGAGCTTTATAACATTTCATGTTAGTATCATGGGACAACCTACAGACCAAAGAGACTTAATTGCAGTAAGGACCCTTCAAAATTACAGATTTGGGGGGAAATAAAAAGGGAAGTATCATAACTTACTTTCCATTAATTAAGGAGCCACTTGGAAGGAGAAGGCAGTGATAAAGTCGCTTCCTGTTCTAGATTTTCTAGAAACCTTAGTCCTTCTCTCACAGGCATTTCTTTGGCTTATTCCTTTTGTCTTTACTGTCCTTGAAGATCTTGCTTTCCGAAGCCATGCTCTCTGTATTGTCTGGAGAATAGCAAAAGAAGGTGAGCTTTGAGATTTGAGACTTCATGATAATAATGAACTGACAAACGTATTTCCTCTGGGCTAAGACTGCAGACTTCCAAAACATACAAAGCAAACACAAGTTCAAAGCAATAAGCACCACGATCGAACCTCCACTATTGTCATGAGAAACGATGGGCCCACACTCAAGTTAGAAACTACTGTGCATAGGATCAGAGAAGCTCTACCCGCAATCCTGTATTTGTGATGTCAGCAACAATTTGATGTGGGCTGATAATGCAACAAAGGACTCATTAAAAATATGAGAAGTGAGTTGATTTCTTTTTAAATAAATCAATCTAGATTTATCAGGAAAATAAAATCTAGCTTTCTTTTTCTAACTTGGAAACGCCTGTTTATCTGCATATCCTGCAGCATTCAACATTTTTTAAGCCCTACTTTTCCCCAAATGGTGGGAGGGGCGGGCAATATCATAGTTTTCAGAAAGATGTTAAAATCCAGGTACATCCACGGCAGCCTGAGATACAGAAGCTGCACCACCCGAAGTCTCAGGGGACAGGAGGTCTGGAGGCAGCGCTTTTTCCTTGAGCAACCTGTTGCTCCTGGTTTTGGCCGAGAAGAACATGGTCTTGGGCCTGGTGTTGGGGATTTGCTCCTTGAAGCCTGACCTCCGGAACAGCCTCCCTCAGATGCTTGGGTTGAGTTGGGCTGCATTCCTCCACCTCTCACACATGTCCAGGGCCTCTCCAACCGCCTCCCCAACCAAGACCTTGGCCACTGAGGACTGACAATGGCCAAGTTCTGGGACACCTCTGTGCCTGCCATGGTCAGGATCAGACCTTTCGTGGTTGCCTCAGGAATGCCGACCGACAAAACTTCAGAGTAGGTCAGCGGTTCCTTGTACACACACACACACACACACACACACACCAGGATTTGTATCCCCTCACTTCTGTTTTTAATTTTTTTTATAACGTTTATTTTTGAGACAGAGACAGAGCATGAGCAGGGGAGGGGCAGAGAGCGAGAGGGAGACACAGAATCTGAAGCAGGCTCCAGGCTCCGAGCTGTCAATGCAGAGCCCCACACGGGGCTCGAACTCACGGACCTCGAGATCATGACCTGAGCCGAAGTCGGACGCTTAACTGACTGAGCCGCCCAGGCGCCCCTGTATCCCCTGAACCTCTTCATCCACTTTCCACTTCCTCTCTCTCTCTCTCTCTCTCTTTTGGTGTCTGTTATCTGTCTTCTTTAGTTGCAGGAGGAAATAATGAGTTTTCCCTTTCATCCTTTCTTGGATCTGGGCTTTTCTAACTTCTGGACTCACCTTCTTTGCCAGACGTGTCCTTCAAACCCCCTGGTCAGTCCCCTGGAAATCTGTCCATGTCAGAATTCTTTCCGTGTCACTGGCCCTGGGGCTCACGAGTATAATGGGCGGCTCACCTAACACGTCTGTGTCACTACCATTCTGTGCGCTGGCTTTGTCCGTCCTGATGAGGGTTATGATGTGGGGCTGTGGTGGTGGGCTCAGCGACCTGCAGTGTGGTGTTGAGCAAAGTTGGGGGCAGATTTGCTGCTGAATTTCTACTGAGCCCTATTTACGGACGAGCACATGCGTGTGCCTATGGGTGCACACGCACGTGCACCCTGACACACACATGCACGCAGAGGTTTCTTCCTCTCGAGGTGTGAAGAACTTGCTGGTGGAGATTAGCTATATAACAGAGGTCCACAAACTCGGCACTTTCAAAGAAAGCCCGGCTCAGAGTTCTGGCACTGGGTCCCCTTTTCAAGCCAACACGGGAGATTCTCTGTCATGTGCAGACCCCCAGATTTGGGATCTGTGTGACTTCAGGAAGGCCCAACCCCTCCCAAAGGGCTCACATGAGATCAGGCCAGTGCATAGAATCTCTTCGGAGTCCCTCGGTCACCTGATTCCCAGTCTCATTTGGGGAGTGACACCCAGGCTATTTAGAGGCAGGCACCTTGTTACCTTTTAGAATTCTGTTTGCTACAGAGTTTCTGAAAGGCTACGTTTCATGATAAGAACAGAACATGAGCAGTAAAAAGAAGACGTGTGTAAAGATGTCTGTAGAAAACCTAAGTGGGTCCCCCCCGCACCCCCCGGGGTGGGAGGTGCTCAGTCAGTTAAGTATCAGACTCTTGATTTCAGCTCAGGTCATGATCTCGAGGTTCCTGAGACTGAGCCCTGTGTCGGGCTCCGTGCCGACAGTGGAGCCTGCTTGGGATGCTCTCTCTCCCTCTCTCTCTGCCCCTCCCTGCTTGTGCTCTCTTTCTCTATCAAAGTAAATAAATACACATTAAAAAAAAAAAAAAAAAAAAAAGAAAACCTAACTGGAGGCACAGTTGCCTCAATTGCTGAGGCAACAGTAGCTGCCTGCATTTTTGGCCAGGCTGGGAAGGTCCTTTGCCATGCTTCTCCTGAAGAGATATATATACCTGCAGTAGGTCTTATGGGAAACTTAAGCTTATCTTGGAAGATCACATGTCGATGTCACTGACTCTTCTAACCGGTTCTAAGCTGAACGAGGACGTGATGCCTGCTGCCGACTTATCCTTCTTGCCCCCAGGATGAAAACAGTGTGCAGTCCAAAGAAGCCAACCCCGACTCCATTGTCCAACCAATGCTACCGCGGCTACTTTCAGACTCCCAGCTTCTTGAGAAAATAATTAATCTGAATTAATCGGCTGTTAATGGGCTTTTCTGAAACTTGTGGCTACAAGTTATGACAACTGATATAAATACTATTCACTGTTCTAAAGAACATGAAATGCCATGACATTTAATTCATGACATAAGGGAACACCATTCCTTTTGTAGGTATTTTTTATCGTGACTCTTTAGAATAACAATTGGGTACAAAACAGTATATCATTAAGGATTAAATCCCATGACATTGGCTTGGAATGCTTTGGGAGTTTGAGCTGCCAGTTTTGGTTGAGCTTTGTTGTCAATCCTGGTTTAGATTTTTAACAATAAATATACTGAAGGATCATTGAGAATGTCTAAAGATAGAGTGAGTATTGAGAAGTTGTTAAAAATAAGATTTTCTCCTTGCATATTATGAAACAAGCATAATCTTTAGTTCTAACAATAAACTCACAGGAAGTGTATGAGTGTGAAGACTGAGTCTTAGACATAAGTTACGAGTGAGTGTTATATTGTATAATCAAGAAGAATGAAATTTGGACCCCAAGAAATGTTATGTCTTGAAAGCAATCTTGGGTATCCAAATTGATCAGATTTTGACTACCAATGGGTCGAAAGACTTTGCCGATATAGCAGAATGACATGTAATGGGCACCATTATAGGAGACAGGGGATGGAGTATTGCGTCAAAAAACCATTAAAACGTGGCGGGACAATTAGTTTTGTCACACATTCGGGATTCTTCCAAAACAAACAATAAGAGGCACCAAACAGATTTTGACGAACTCATTAAATGCATTAAGATAGGTCTTACTACTTTTTTAGTTAAGTTGGTTCAAGTACAATATTAATGAGGTCAAGATCATATCTTAGATCCCTGGATAGCCTAGTTAATTTGCAAAAAGAAAATTACATTTTATAATCATGGGTTCTATGACTAACTTAGATCACTTATGAAATATGTGTCACTAATCACAAAGGACAAATGAGGAAAAGCACACAGGTGTTTCAAAGAAGAAATCCATGGTCACTAACGAGAAACAATGTTGAACACCTGCAAGCGAAGCATTTCAGAATGTGAATATATTTTCGGGATTTTATAGCCTAGCGGTTCTCTATAAATACTTTTAATTGCAGAATTCTTTGCTCGAATACTTTCTTGGATGCCCCCATCCTTCCTTCTTCCACCAAAACTGCCCTCTGAAATAATTTTAAAAATGTGATAATTGGAGTTCTGTGAATCACAGTTGTTAAAAACTGATCTAGCCAGATGCTCTCAGTTCAGAAATTGGGAAATGGCAACTCATCTGAGATCACCCAGTTAAGCAGTGGCAAACCTGGGGCGAAAACTCAGGTAGTAGAACTCTTGCTGTATACTATAACTCAGTAGTTCCCGCTTATGTATCGCTCACACAACAGGCCTGGTTGGGCAAGTTGCTGTCCTCCACACCGTTCCTTATTTAGGGGTCCAGATTTATTCTCATTCCATTATCCCACCATCCCCTCGTGTCATCATCTCCATGGGGCAAAGCTGGTTTCAGAGGATTCCAGGGCACTAAGGAGAAGAGACTGTGGATGAGGTGTGCCCATGACATTGAGAATGAGGCCCGGGAGTAGAACTTCAACACATGGCACCACTTTGAACCACCAATGAGGCTCAGCGGGCACGTGCAGAGAAGAAGGGAAGACAGATTTCGAAGGACGAGTGGGAGTCTCTGTCATGGAGCTTTGGTGATTGTTACAAATCACGAAACAAGGGCAATTTTTAGTTTTAACCATAAAATCCTCTTATATTCAGGAAATCTCTAAAATTCTTTCACATCTGTTTCTTACTGGATCCTCCCAAAAACCCAATGAAATGGAAAGAACAAGAATATCCATGCTTCTCTCAAGAGTGGGCTGTAGGCTTTAGGAAGTGCCTCGATAGCAGCCTTTTAAGAGAAGATTCCTTAACACATTAGTATTGCCTACTAATATGGGGTTGTCTACCCTCCAAGAAAGGCAGCTCCTTAGTAGAAAAAAATGATCTCTTTGACCAAGTTATACAATCTTTTTTTGTCCTCTCTTCTTGTTTAATACCTACTTCCTTAAACATACGTCAGTCACTGTCTAGACTTTTTGCTTCCTTTAGTAGATTATAAACTCCTTGAGGGAAATATAGGGTATTATCTGTTTTAGGATCCCCATGCCCCTACTGAAATGCCTTAAACATAGATACTTATTGGATAAATCTCATGCAAATTTGAAGGATTGACTATTACCTAAGTGGTAATGATGGGACTAGAACAGTTATAGGGGTTTTAGTTGATTCACTGTGGGACTTTTTCATTACTTTGAAGTAGGCTACTAAGTCTTTTTTTTTTTTTTCAACGTTTATTTATTTTTGGGACAGAGAGAGACAGAGCATGAACGGGGGAGGGGCAGAGAGAGAGGGAGACACAGAATCGGAAACAGGCTCCAGGCTCTGAGCCATCAGCCCAGAGCCTGACGCGGGGCTCGAACTCACGGACCGCGAGATCGTGACCTGGCTGAAGTCGGACGCTTAACCGACTGCGCCACCCAGGCGCCCCATAAGTAGGCTACTAAGTCTTGATGACAAAACTTTTGACACAGTAAAAGGACAGAAAATGGACATTAACAGAAAAATAGCTTTAGACAGGCCAGTTTGTAAATCATAGGAAGTTCGTATCTGGCAATTAGGTACTATAATATTATTGGACAATACATTGACTTATTGTGTGAGCAAACCCCTTATTTTCAACAAGATAAATGATTTTGGCTGAAATCAAATTTGTTTTTTTGCTATCAATATATTGTGCATGGAAAAATAGCAAATGTAGAAACATGACTTGGTGAACTAAAAAAAAAAAAAAAAAAGCAAAAAGTAAAACCTGTGTGTACTGTCCATTTATCTGTCCCATTCCCTCCTTCCAGCAGATAGTTTTTTCAGCAGTTTTGAAGGTTATGAAAAGCTATATTATATGTAATTGGCTCCTAGATTCTGCTTTGTGGAATCGTTTTTTTTTTTTTTTTGGACAATGTTTAACAGGCATGGTATTAAAAATAAAAGGGGTGGGTCCTCTAGCTAAAGAAGGATAAAAAGTGAAGCATGCTTCATAGTCCCTTTTGGAGACTGGCAAAAACATTAGCATATTAAGTGATAACAGAGCGAGTTGAGGTACAAATGATCTATTTAAAGGTCTTTAACCCTGTATCCTCCCTCCACACTGGTTTGACCAAGAAGCATGCTGTTCCCCACCCCAGCCTGCCCAAACACCTATTATCACTCCATCAACCATAGATTCATATTCGCTATTATTTTTGCAAACACTGAAACTACGAATCACAGTCTTTTGATATGCAAACTGGCACAAATATCTGATGTCCGTTTAATTATTCAAACAGAGAAAATGGATGTGATTATAGAAATCTGTCTATAATATTGCCTGATCATTTCAAATTTCGTTTTCATAAATAGCATTGCTGAGGTTTCAAGAAACAAAACATAAATTTGTCGTTTTAAAGAATTTTTACCATTTCCCCTTACACATAGGTGATGTTGCTAAAGTACATAAGTGTGGTCATATTATTTATGGTTTTGGCTCTCTCTTTCTCCTTTTCTTCAACCCCTCCGTTCCTTCCCTTTTAACCTACATTAGCATTCCTGACTCTACGTCACATAACTCACATCATCAGCCGTTTCCACATCATTCCACATCATTCCACATTTTTCATCTGGAATCACACAAAGACACATCCATGCATCCATACACTGGAAGACAGGCTTCTGGAGGTCAAATTCTTGAATTTGCTGGTGCTTGCCGTGGGACCTTAGAGACGCTTTCTAGCCTCTCAGTGACTCAGTTTCCTTATTTGTGAAGTGAGGTTAACAGGGATATTGTGAAGACGAAGTGAATTTTTCTGTGCCACGTGCTTAAAAAAGTACCTGGTATACAGTGAGAGTTCAGTAATGTATGTGATGAGGATGATGATGATGATTAAAATTGTTGATAGCTTGCGTTTCAAAATGTGATAAATTACATGCATGATGTTCTCCATGTTACTTTCTTCACTCAGTTATACTTTGTGGAACTTCTTCCAAATCAACTGATTAACCGTAAGTTGGTGTCTTCCTACTATTCTGTGGTTTGGATGTATCATAAATTACTCAGCCCTTCTCTTAGTGATGAACTTTAATCATACTCTTCTAGTATTTTACCGTTGTGAATAATGCTACAATAAACACCTGAGTATGATGTCCTCTGTGTCGTTTTTTTTTCCTTTATTTTTTTTTTAAGTTTATTTATTTATTTTGAGAGAGACAGAGACAGTGTGAGTCGGGGTGGGGCAGAGAGAGAGAGGGAGAGAGAGAGAATCCCAAGCAGCCCCCGAGCTACCAGCACAGAGCCCAACGTGTGGGGCTCGAACCCCTGAAGCTTTGAGATAATGACTTGAGTCAAAACGAAGAGCTGGACCCTTAATCGACGGAGCCACCCAGGCACTCCCCATCTTAAGTATTTTTACATGTGAAATTCAGTAGTGTTCATTCACATTGTAGTGCAACTAATCGTCAGAACTTCTTCATCTTGCAAAACTGAAGCTCTGTGCCCATCAAACAAGAACTCTCTATTTTCCCTTCCCGCAACCCCCGGAAATCCCCTCCCAGTTTCTCTCTCTAGGAATTTGACTACTTCAGTTACCTCATATAAGTAGAATCACGGAGTCTCTGTCTTTTTCTGTGACTAGCTTATTTCACTTAGCATAATGTCCTCTAGGTTCACCCATGTTATAACATGTGTCAGAAATTCCTTCCTCTTTAAGCCTGAATAATATTCCATTGTACGTGTATATTACATTCTATTTATTCATTCATCTTTCGATGAACACTTGGGTTATTTCCATCTTTTGGCTATTGTGAGTAACGATGCTATAAACATGGGCATATACATACTTCTTTGGGATCTTGCTTTTACCTCTTTTTAATTCTGGAAGTGGTATTGTTGGATCATACAGTAATTCTGTTTTTAATTTCTTGAGCAACTGCTTCTTCACAGAGGTGACACCATTTTACAGTATTGGTTCTTATTTCTATTGGCTTTCCCTTAACATTTTGAGCTCTAAGTGGATTGTTAGCTTTTAGATAAAATATAGGAATAAGAAAAAAAAATGGGTGAGATCTACTGGAACAAATGAAATTATCTAGAAAGGAAATCTAGGAGGACTGGATTTGGAATTGATGCAGCTGTAGTCTAAAACACCACAAAAAGGTCTTTGCAATTAGATAACCTCTGTTAAAAAACAAAAGGGCTAACTTTTGGCATTTAAGTGTATAATAATTATATTGTCATATGTTCAGAGGTGTCTTTAGGAGCTGAGAATTCACCTTTGTATGTTAAAATGTCAACATCTTCTCTAGTAATACCAATCGTTTCTTACCCAGATCCAGAATTCATTTGCGAAACAAAAGCTTTATTTTTCCTACTCTTTCTCTTTCTGTGTTCTAGATTTCAGGTGTACACATTAATTCATAAATGACCTTTGTTAGCTCACATGGTTTTATTATATAATATCAAGCCCATTGAATTATGTAATTTTCATGATATATCTAAAGTATGTTATACAGGTAATTTCTGTTCAGTGGTTACTAGAAATCAATAATATGGCAGATCCCAGTTATGAAGTCGTATTAACTATTACTTAGCCAAATACATTCACAGCCCATTCGTGTATGTACAGGTCAATTTATTATTGAGATTGCGGGATCTTTAACTATATAAATCACTTGGGTATCTTGTTAAAATACATACCAGTTCTGACCCAGTAGGTGTGGGGTGTACCCCAAGATTCCTCCCTTCTAACAAGCTCCTTGTTGATGGTAGTGCTGCTGGTCCGTGGACCACACCTTGCCTAGGAAGAGGCCAGAGTTACCCCCCAAAGATCTGATTCTTAAGGTATGAAACAAGTCAACTTTTTTGGTCACTTTTAATCGGAGGCATTATCTCTGTTCAGGATAAGTTTTTCCTGCGTGCCAAAAAATTCATTCAACTCTAACGTGCTAAGTTGATTCTTTTTGTATCTCTCTCCTCATACATTAACAACCGAATTCTTTTTCTCAACTCCAATGAACAAATTTCTTTCTTTGCTCCTCTAAGTTTTTCCTGTTTGGTAATGTACTCCTTTGTTTCTCTGAGCACCTAGGTCAATAAAATCCAGTTACCAGCACTTCCAACTTTAAACAGAGTTGACACATTCTCTCTCTCTCTATTTTAATATATAGAGAACTCATATAAATATAGACTATTTGGAATTATGATATGAAATATTATGGTAACTAGAATTTTTATATGGTAAAGTCTCCCTTCTTATATGGAGACTATATAGATCTGTTGATGAGGGAGTAACACTATCACACTATTGTTTATCTCATGGAGATACTCTATTCTATCAAGCTTTTTCAACATATAATTATTGTATTTGGAGGAATATAGTGTCAACACTAGTACTCTTGGACCGTTCTTTTGATTAAACAGAGATGCCTTCAAGGGAAGCAGGGTGTAGAATTGATTCTGAGGAGTCATACAGAATTCATGACATAGAAATTCTAAGACTTGGAGGAGTCCACATGTTTAATTGTAGACCGGGGACTTGGTTGCTTTGCAAGAAGAGACTGTGGGAAAGTAGCTGTTGGGTAGGACAAAAGGAAATGAAAAAACACAAGACTTGCATTGACCTCAGGGGTGAATTTGAGGCCCCAGCACTGGAATTGACCACTTAAGTAAACAGAGAGTAGAGTTTGGCTCATCAACAGAAGAAAACGCAAAGAAAGTCTGAGAGCTGATGTCTCCTCAAACCTGAGCTTTTCCTTTCCTGTGAAGTTCCATCTCTCTATTAATCCCTTTCCTCTCCTTTCTTCCTGTGATTCTTTCTCTTTCTCTCTCTTTTTTAAAATTTTTCTCCTTTTTCAACTCTGGACATATTCATTGCAACATCAATATGCTACTCATTATTACAATTGCATTGTCATTATGGAGTTAGGTGTGAGTCTGATGGAAGCTAGTTTTTGAATAATAAATTATAGCAACATAAAAATGTTCTCCATGGAGCCTATCTTGAAATGGGTTGATTTGAAAGTTAGCATTAGGTAAGAAATATCTTAATAGTATTTACTTTTGAACTCAGAACTCAGAAGTATAGCTGTTGTACTGTAAGCATTTTACGCTGGAGAAAACATCGTGAAAAAAGACCACTAACATAGAGCTTATAGTAACATAACTCTAATTCTTAAAATGAAAAGATATAAAGAATACTACTTGATGAGTATGAAAAGGAAATACCACAGCTAATATTTTTATATTGCTATTAGAGCTGAAAAACAGTGCCTAGAACCTATTTCCTATTTCTCGATTACTGCATTTACAGCAAAGACACAAAAGTCATTTAAAGATTTTATGGATATTAATTCTACTCTTCACTTTCAATACATTTTTTGTTTATTTATTTTCCCCATGTAGACAATAATGAATAATGAAGACACTTATAAATCCAGAAGTAGACACACATACAAATGCACACATTGTATTTTAATTCAGAATGATTTAGTTCCCTAGACTTGCTAGAATATAATATATACAATATATATTTTATTTATTGCTTTTGAAAACACTTTCAAATGTTTCGTGGAGAAGAGCCATGAAATATCATAATAAAAATAACTAGAACAGAGGGCGCCTGGGTGGCTCAGTCGGTTAAGCATCCAACTTCAGCTCAGGTCATGATCTCACAGTTTGTGAGTTCGAGCCCCGCCTCGGGCTCTGTGCTGACAGCTTAGAGCCTGGAGCCTGCTTCAAATTCTATGTCTCCCTCTCTCTCTGCTTCTCCCCCGCGCACGCTCTGTCTCTCTCTCCTTCAAAAATAAATAAGAACGTTTAAAAAATTAAAAAAAAAAAAAACTAGAACAAATACTAATACATTTATTACAAAATCTGGGAGTCATAAACATGATCAGTTCTCGTGAATTCTACTGAACATACCTGTGGAAAACAAAATATGATTAAGGCCAAACTTTTGCAAAGTTACAATTAATCTCTCTAAATTTAATATCATTGTGCCGCAAGAGTAAATTTTATCTAATGCATGTTAGATATGTCAATAAACTCAATCTGAAGTAGTGTTTAAAGACTTTTCATTCAGATCCCTCTAAAGCATTTTCATTTAGGTCTTAGTTCAAATCCTTCTCTGATCCCCCATATTAAAATAGTGCTCTCACTCTCTATCAAATCAACTTCTTCTATTTCTTGCACAGCACTTGTCAGTGCTTGAAATTATCTTCTATTTTCACTTGCTTATTATCTATCTAATCCAGGCTGAGTCCAGATTTTGTGGGGTCTGCAGATGACACAATTTTACTGACCCTTGAAAAAATAACTCAAACTCATGAGTACACGATGAGGTACAAGGTCTCTCGCAAAGACCCAAAGCCCTAAAGCTTTGCTTCCTTAGTTCCAGGGTAAATCTACCTCTGGGCTCTCCTATTAGCTTGTAATATCTCTGAGAGCAGGGAGTTTATATCTTGGTTACTGTTATATCCCCAGCACTTCAAAGGCATGTAGTACATATTTTTGGAATGGACTAAGGAACACGCATGCCCCAAGCACCCTTCCTTCTGTGCCCATGACTGCTTTTCTCATAACAAACACAAATTTCTGCTGTTGTAAATAACAGGACTCAGTGACCTCATATTATTTTTATTGTTCTATTTGAGTTCCTGTATTTGTTTTGCTATGATGCTTTGTAGCAAAGGAATTTTATTATAATGAGAACTGCATCTTTCTATCTAAATTGCTATGCAGCATGCCCTCCCTCATGGTCTAACATTTTCTCACAGGGGGCATGTAACCTGTGAAAGACGGAGCAGGAACATTCTTACTTTCCTTTTGGGGGGATTTTATGGGGGGGTTCATTTTTATTTATTTATTTATTTATTTTGGCTTAATTTTATTTTCTGGTTTTCTTAATTTAATTTTTTTCTCAAAGGGCAAATATTGATTTTGTAATAAAAAATGAAAATAAATTCTTAAATCGATTAAGCTCAGGTATCATTTACCTGAAGCCTACCACCATGTTGGAGAATGAAATTCTTGTTCCCATTCATCACCATTTTACCCTAATTTTTGCCTTCAAAGTGGTGGTGATTTATTTTACACTACAGACAGATATCTACTACAATTTCAAGTGTTTCTCAATGCATAGTTCTAAGATCTGAATTTTGTAACTATGAGTTACTTTTCTAGTTCTGTTGAGATATCTTGAGATTACATTGGAAAGACAGTATAGCTCTTTGAGTAACTACAGGGATGATTTTGGGCCCACGGCCATTCTTATTCAATTTCTTCTCTGAAAGCCCTACATTTTAAAGGCTTACATTTTACCAGTCTAAGTACATGTGATTTTAAGTAATTAACATTAGAGCATCTGGGACAATTACACATCTGTTATCAACATGGGGGTGGGTCGAAGCAAATGACCGGGTGACTTCCCTGCTGTGGGACACTGGCTAAAATGAACATACGGAAATATATTTTTGGGATCAATTGTAGCCAATTTTAGTGCTGTCTTTTCTTGTTAATGTCACTCAGAATGTTGTAGGCTAACGATACCCATTCCTGGCCCTGTGAACCCGTGCTGATATGAGCCCAAGAAGAATATAATTAAGAAGAAAATCGGCTGTCTCTCAAATAAGCAAATAATCATTAAAAACAACACAAAACAAAGCACCCGTGCTTGAGTCTGGTTTCAGCAGAAATAACATTGAGATTATTTGAGTTGAATTACCCATACCAGAATACACCATTAGTCTTGACAATGAACAGTTTTCTTTAGAAATTCTAGAGTCAAACAGGGATGCATGAAAAGTATAATCAATGAATATTTATTGGGAAGGTTATAATGTAAGGATGTGAAGAACACTTCCCATCGCCAAGACACCGGTTTTCGAACATTAACTGAATGAAATCAGATGCCAGGGAATCAGACGTGGTCTACCTTCAATTTTTTTGTGGAGCCCCTAGGAATTATTCTAGAATGAGAAAGTTGGAGTTCTATGAACTGGCCTGATGGGATTTGGTCTTCAGGGAGGATCAGGAATTCAAGATCGTGGAGGGAGGCGCAATAGAGACAGAGAGGGCCAGATGTTAAAATGTAACCTACGCCAGAAGTTAGTGTTGTGTGTTTGTTTGGTTTCTCTTTTTCAATATGAAAGTTTGCCAGATGTCTTATAGCAATGGAAAGTGCACAGTGGTAGTTCTCAAACCTTCATGTGCATCAAAATAATCTGGAGACTTTGTTGTTAAAACACAGATTCCCGCCCTTCCTCTGTCCTTCAAGAGTAGGCCTGAGGAGGGACAGATAATTTGCATTGCTAACAAGATTCCTAATACTGATAGCTCAGAAACCACACTTGGAGAATAACCGGTGTGGGACATTACCAGACTAAAAGTCACTCAGGCATGAAGTTTAAAGGTTTTACATCTACCAGATTTATTATTTGCTATACCTTTGGGCAGAAAGTGCGATAAGTCTTAAGCATTTCTGCTAATGAAATTAAATGGCTATTCATATAGTTTCTGATATTGTAGCAATTAATTTGAATATGGTAAACCATGCCTACTAACTAGCAAAAATAAAGACCTCTAGGGGTTAGAATGTAGTTTCCCTGCATCCTTCATCCAGTTACCCTCGTGGTAATGTCCCGCATACTATAGACAATATCAAGACTAGAAAATTGACAATAGGCCAATTCAAAAAACAATTCAAAAAACAGATTTCACTAGTTTTACATACATTCAATTGCGTGTAAATAAAGCTCTATGTGATTTTATCACACACTTAGAGTTGGGTAGCCACTACTCAAATCAAGACACAGAACAGTTCTACTATCACAAAGGTTTCCTTACCTCTTTATTTCTTTACCTCTTTATGCAACTTGAAGCAACATCCACCTTCCTTGCCCCATGTCTCTAAACTCTTAGCCATTTATGTTTTGGTATGTGTAGGTAGTATTTCTTGATCTTCAGAGCTTACATCCTTCCCATACTGGTTAAGATAAAATTCAGAGCTATGAGATTTGGAAGAACCATATTATTAATGGCCATTAGATCCGCAGTGAACAGGTTTTTACCTTAAGGTAAAGCGAGCACACTGGTTTCGGAACGATGGATCTTTGTTTACATGTCACGGCAGAGGGGCAGTGATTGCTAAAGGTAGGGCATGTATCATCCTATTTTCCCACTGATATGAAAAGAGTTAACTCCAGTTCTAAAAGGTCCTGCCAGTGCTTTAAAGTGGAATTTCTAACAAGGTTTTAACTTTCAGCTCTCCTACACTCATCTAAAGTATTCCAGATAAAAGGCACTAGAAAACTCCATAAGTCTTCTGTGTCAGGTGGTTGTGATTAGAGGAAAATGCCCGCCAGCTGTGTCCACACTGCTAGGAGCTCCTATGGGCTGTCACCATTGGCCTGGCACTGAGTTGAGAAGTGAGAAGTGAGTTATTGGTGTCTGAGTCTTAAAGAAAATTAGATCCTAAGAGTAAGAAGTTGTTAAATGGCTGGGGCCAATGTCTTCACATAGTGAGAGGTGTAGCTCAGGGCGAGAGGACTGGCTTGCCTGCTGATGGCAGACCCTTGGTTTGGGCTCTTTCAGAGAGGAGCATTGATATTTATTGGCTGATGAGCTTGGTCTAAGCCCAGTCACTGGGCATTACGTCATAATGCTACATTGTGAGCTGACTCCTTTGTCACACTGTGTTAAGGCTTTGCGGAGGTGTCTCCCTGATATTTGTGGCCATGCTAGAAAGCAATGGACTGCAGTACTGTTTCTTTATTTGTTTTTGAAATCTTTACAAATCTCCCTCCCCTGCCAGTCTATTGATATTATAGTGGCTTAATATTAACCCAGTTGGACTAAGAAGGGTAGGCAAAAAAGAGCATGTAAAATTTTTATCCTTTTCTTGGTCATTGTCTGTGGCTTGATAGTTTTCTTAAATACACAATGGGTTGAATGTCGGAAAATCTGCATATAGATTTTCCTTTTGTTTTCTTTTTCCATCTAGCTCAGTGGTTCTCAACATTTAGTGTGCCTAAGTTCTCAACATTTAGAGTTTTAGGCACAAAACTTGTATGCTATCCTTTATTGACAAGTGAAGAAATTTTCAAGGGTAATTTAAAAAAACAAACAAACAGGGTTTTTATTGTGTTCTTTAGGAACCAAATCCCTGCCTACGATGAGACTCCATTTACGTATTTTCAAGCATTATTTCTTGTGACTGTCACAGTGATCTCATGAAGCAGAGAAGGCTGATATTATCTCCATTTTCAGGGTGGGTAATAAGGCTGAGAACTTCCATACACAGGGACATAATCTTTTGAAATGTTATCTATTAATCATTGTGTTTTTTCTTCTGTACTTGTTTGTATGGGTCCCTTCCTGTGACCAAGGACATTTCTACTTTGCCGGGAGTGGAGTTGTGATTGTTGTACCAGGAATGTGTGAAAGAGAATCAGTAAATGTCTATAAGACCTTGATATTGCTGTGAGAGGAAATGCTCTTGAGAATCAATAGGGAACATCCCAGAAGGCCCAGAAGGTGGCAAGATACAGATTTTGTCATCACAACCAGTTGGAAAGGAAAAAAAAAAATAAAATCTTGACTTTGACTTGCTGAGAGATTAGGTGAAAGTGTCCTGGCTTCTTGGGAGTAGGAATGAGTTTGATGGGATTTAGCCTTGCCAAAGATTTGTGGGTTTTTGGGTGTGAGGACCATACCTGGTGGCCAGTTAGGAGAGTTCAGTCAGCGTTGGGGTATCCTGCATTGTCTGTGACCAACACTGCGGAATGAGGGCATGGAAACCCAGCCAATGTCTGTAGATGCCTTGTTACCATCCAAGGAAAGCCTGTGTCAACCTTAAAAATACAATAGCCAGTTATTTTACTAGCAAAATGAGTTTATTGGGGAATAGCAGAGGAATTGCAATCTGGGACAAGCAAACCATGACAAACCACAGGCAAATCCAAAGAGACAAAAAAGGAAGATCGGCTTTTATTAGGTTTTAGGAAGAAATTAGGGAGGGCTTTTTTGTTTGTTCTTATGTTTATTTATTTATTTTTGGGAGAGAGAGAGAGAGAGAGAGAGCAGAGGAAGGGCAGAGAGAGAGACAAAATCCTAAGCAGGTTCCATGCTGTCGATGCAGAGCCCGATGCAGGGCTTGAACTCAAGAACCATGAGATCGTGACTTGAGGTGAAACCAAGAGTCAGCCGCTTAATCATCGGAGCCACCCAGGAGCCCCTAGGGAGGGCTGTTTTGAACAAAAGTTCCTTGGAGACGAACAAGAGTTTGAGGCTGTGGCAGTTTCTCATTGGCTGCAAGCCGTGGTTAGCGTGTTATTGCTGACACAAGAAGAGACCTTCCTTCTTCTTGAAAGCAGGAGATAAAATTCCTATGTGAAAAGTGTCCTCCCTCCTAAAGATAAGAATTATTATCTTCCTTCTTCCTACTGGTTGTGCTGACTGCACCTAGTGGTACTTGTGCGAGAGCTCCCCCTTCAGGGGAGCTCCCCCTTCGCTCCATTTTCAATGAGATTTCCTTTACTCATTTTCACTCCTGAGCCTTGGCGGTGTTAAGGACCCACGTAGCTCCTCTTTCGTGGGTGCCCGGCATGACCCTTTCAGCAACATTGCTCTTGGCTTGCGTTCTCCCATGTTTCTGAATTCCATCCAAACTGACATTTAAGGATTCTCCATTTTCCAGTGGTCAGGTCACTTGCTAGCTCTACCCGTCGCGGATAGAGGGATATAATATAGAATGGAAGAAATCCTCTAATGCTAGTATTTTGGTGGAACTGGATGGTGATAAAGGCCTTGCTTTTTCATACAGTTTGCCAAGGATGGAGGAAGTAGTTAGACTTGCCTTTTGTCAATATAGCCTGTGTCTGTCTACTTTACCATCTCAGCTTTCCTCATTTGCTGAATATCATCCAAATCATGAAGGTATGTGAAGAACTATGAAAATGGGGAACAGAGAGCAGGAATCAAATGCAGGAAACAGAAGACATTATGTCAATATTTCAAAGATTCAGAATGGCTTAAAAGAATCATTAGTTTTGTTGAGGTAGTAGCCGAGAAAGTGTATAAGACCCTCTTATACAAGATTCTCTTTCTCAGAGAAATGCAAATTATTTCAGCCTGTACGCAGAGATTTTAAAAGATGGAATCGATTATTATTATTCTTTTTGATGGAATCCATAGACCTTACATCTGTCGAAACGTGCAATATAGTAGCTCGTTAATATTGATCTCTTGCCTCCAAATATTCCCATTCTTCGAGGAACACTTACTGATATTTGCCGAGACTAAGCATTGAGGATACGAAGATGAATAATGTATGGTTAAGGGACTATCATAGTCTAGTAGCATAGAGAAGATAAATTGCGTATCCGTTGCTGCAAGCATTAAAAAAGAGGTATGAACAGAGTATTATACTGGAGGCATCAGAGAACAGACCAACGGCCTCTGCTTGCTGTTTGGTGTGGGGCATGAAAGATGAGTGACAGACTACAAGGTAGAGAAAGGGCAGGTAAGAGACGAAAATGTTCCAGCCAAGAGGAAGAAAAGATCTAGAGTTATAGCATTGGGTGTGTGGGTGTAATGATAGAAGATCAACTCATAGAGGAAAGATTGAGGTAGATGGTGAAGGGCCATTGAGATCCAAGCTATAAATGGGCCTAGAGATGGTGGTGAACCTCACCGTTTCACCCCTGCCTATCTCTGCAACCTCACCATGTGCCACAGGGTTCTTTGAACACGGGACCTATTTTGGTCCTGTAAGCCTACCATGAGACTTCTCATCTTGGAGCCTTCATACGTGCGGCATTTCTGTCTGTAATGTTTATTTTTCAGCTGACTCTCTCTTCTTGCCTTTGTCCAGACAGAGTTCTTTTGGAATCTGCCCCTTCTCATCTCTCAGGATCAGTTTAATTTCCAAAAGACCTTCCTTGCCCCTCTGACCAATCTAAAACATGTAGGTTTCCATTTATTATTTTCTCCCCCTTTTAATTTTTCTCATAATATTTAGCATCATTTAGAAGTCCATGAAAGATCGTTTATCCTGTCCAGAATCCATAATTGTTTTGTTGCCCTAGTTTTTATTTTCTTCTTTGACTTTAAATTCCCCACCACATCCCTAGAATAGTATCTCTTCTCTTCCTATTTCAAAATACTGTCACTCCCTCCAGATCCTGGTGCCCAGAGGAGAAATCAGTCTGGAGTACGAAATTTAGGATTACCTTTATAAGATAAAATTTTAATCCAGGAGAAGTGAAGAGATCACTTAGGAAAACATAAGTGGCAAGGGAATTCCTGAGATAGCTCAAATCGTGTAAGCTTTGGTGAGAGGTGTTTGAGGACCAGTTTGAGTATGAATGGCTTAATCACTAAGATGTCCTAAGAACTCCTGATCCTATTTCCCCAGAATGTTCCCTCTGTGTTGTATCAGGTTAACTGCTTGGAAATAACCTCACTAAGTTTTCATTCTTTGCTTCTACTGTTTTATTTTCTTTGTATTCCCTCTGCCTTCTCTGCCACACGCTTCAGGTGGTGACTTCTCAGATTCCAGCTTCCTCCACGAAGCCCATTCATCATCGTCTCAGCCCTAACAGGCATCTCTCACTAGGTCTAGTTCTTTCCAGACAGCCCTGGGCTACACCACTGGGTGGTGGCAACATCATTACACCATCTCTATGTCCTTCCAGACCTGAAGGCATGCTGGCTGTTGCTAATCTCAGGCATGCCTCACCTTTTCCAGTTGACCTTTAAGCTCTTGCAATCAGTAACTCCAAGTCAAATTCCTTCTATGGAACTTTTTGGCATTGTCTCTATTTCCCTCACTAGACCCTAACTGGTAGAGAGATACAGTGGAAAGAACTCTGTATTTAGCAAAGAAAGAACTTAAAAATAATTCCAACTTTGCCGCTTATTAACTATGTCTTCGAGCGACTAATTTCACGTCTGTGGACCTTGCTAACTTTTTTATTATGGAGCTGCCTATCTTCTGAGGTTAACGTGTTAAACGTGATAATGGATATGAGAATACTTTGTCAAGGGCTCTGAACATATAAAGCTTGACGCTCCTCATTTGGCATTCATACTGTTTATCTTTTTTTTGGATTTGTTTCTTATCTTCACAAACAGGTTACCAGCTTTTTACGAGCACAGATCTTACCTTCTGCAGTGTGTAATCGTTGTTCAACAAAAGTGTGTTGGTAATCTGCGTGGAACAGACGATGATGTTCTATTTGTTATATAACAGATATTTGCTACAGGAACAAATATAGTCCCTTCCCCAAGGAAAACATTTCAATCTTCTATCTACCCCTGGGAGACTTGGAATTTTGAAAATACATCCTAAGGAAGGACTAGGTTATAACTTCAGCCACGTCTGTGACTTGAGATAGGACACAATGAGAGACGAAAAGTTTTCTGACCATTGGGAAGATATTTTAAGTTACCCTCAAAGGATATCTATTTTATGCTTCTGAAGTTATGAAAAAAATACAGAATTCTTTCTTTGACAGTCATGGCAGAACACGTTAGCAAAACACATTTGCATTCCAAGGGAGTTGCTCCGGAGTGTGGTACCTCCCGTGGTTCTAGTGTTGCCCAGATTTTCTAATTGTTGCAATTAGAAACAAAAAAGGCAGGGTCAAGAGAAACGGAAAGAGAAAGCAAACACCATCAGTGGTTGAGGCAGAAGGCATATACTTTAAAAATTGGATTTTGGGGGCACCTGGGTGGCTCAGTCGGTTGAGCCTCCGACGTCGGCTCAGGTGATGATCTCATGGTTCGTGAGTTCGAGCCCCGCGTCGGGCTCTGTGCTGACAGCTCAGAGCCTGGAGCCTGTTTCCGATTCTGTGTCTCCCTCTCTCTCTCTGACCCTCCCCCGTTCATGCTCTGTCTCTGTCTCAAAGATAAATAAACATTAAAAAAAAATTTAAAGAAATTGGATTTTGAGCAATTCTGACAGATAATAACAGTATGCATTCGGTATATTGGTTAAATAGAAGGAAGTGATCAATTTGGTGTGAAGGAGAGAAGGATATACAAACAAGCAATGAAATAGAGAGCTGGCGGGCTCTGTGGAAAGATCTCACCGAGATGACACTCTCTCGTTCCAGGTGAAGACCTTGACATTGTTGGGGAAGAGGTCAAAAACACCAGAACCACACTGTAATATTCATTGTAATAATATTCATATTATTGATCATTGAAAATAGGCTTTCTTAGTGCTGTGTGCATATTACACTCAGTACTTCTCGTTTGGCTCTCAGTCATCTTGCTGCGTCTGCATGATTTCATGATTTCCATGTTTCCACTTGGAAATCGTTTTGATGGGGATCTTGGTATGATAGATCCAACTAATGTTGTTCTAACAAAACTGACAGTCACACTATTAAATTCTGTATTTTAGGCCATTTTAGTTGTGTGTGACTTCTTTAAATTTCTGGGTATGTGGTTTGGTGCCTGTCTCTACGGTTTTTATGTGTCTAAGTGTGAATGCATACATAGATCTCCTTAGATAACTTTCTACAAACGCTTTCCCCAGTTACTGACATGCTGAGTTAATGGCTGCGAAGTCATGCCTTTAGGAGGCAAATGGTTATTTCCCTTAACGGTTACTCTTCCTTCTTAACCAGAGGAAATTCAGTGGAGGTGAAGTCATACGTTTTTTGCTAACTTCTAAGTTTTCTAGTTTAATCCTGGGTTAGGATTGACAGGTGTTCCTGGAGTTCAGGGGGGAAAATGAGTCGAATTTTTAGGTTTGTCCTCTTTAGCGCCAATGATTTATTTAATACAATTACTTTTCCCTTGTAGATAGCAGGAGCCAATATTTATAACTCAAAGAGCTGATATAGCACTAGGTTTATTTCTAGATTGATCATGAACATAAGCAGCTGGGGTTACTGTTAAAAATAGGCTGGTCAAGGCTGGAAGTGCAATTAATTGAATGAAAAAAATCATTTTCCATAGCCCTGTGACTAAATGTATGTTACTGGGTAACGGTAAGATTATCGGTTTAAGAGTTGCAAAATTAAAGTGTTTCCTGTTTACAGAGAAGTCTTCATCATCCTTTCAGGCTTCTATTTCTTTTTTGATAAAGTCCATCTGCCTAATCTTTGCTTTTCTAGCTGCAGATTCGCTTTCCCATTGGATTCAAAAGTCACTACTTTGCCCTTCTGAGCAGAGAATTTTTTTTTAAGATGTATTAGAACAAATTGCCATGTTAACTTCTGCATAATAAAACGTACGAAAATATTATTTGGAATCATTATTTTGAATATCAGTATTTAACTTAAGGGTGTAATAGTTAAAGCAGAAATTTGGAGGTATATTTGTTTTGCATTTGACTGTCTTTCTAACCCCACGAGCTTGAAGAGACTCCCTAACCATGATGTCCGGTTGAAAAGAAAAGAAAACAAAACAAAATCTTAAAAACAAAAGTTTCATAGTACCGGTTGCTTCAATAACTTAGTGTTAATTGGTTTGATTAATTCATTTTACTTAACCAGTTTTTTAATTATGCCGACATCTCAACAGCCTCTTTCTCTGTTTATCTTAATTCAAACATGCACATATGTTATTTTATCTACTTTTAAGGGCCAAAGAGTACAATTAAAGTTTTTAATTTTGTACTTAATATTACCTCTGCTGAATCAGCTTGTGGAATCATTTGGGGACAATTATTCTTGTTAGCTACAAACTAGTTTGAATCAAACAATATAAATCAGTGCTCATAATATGTCTTCTGCCTTTGAAAGTTGGCACAGATAGTTTCTCAATCCCTGAAAGTTTCACAGGGACCTTTTCCTGAATTTAGGGAGGCTCTGATCCTGAGATTTCCTCGCTTCAAAGCTTTTAAAGGTTTCTGGCTGCTATGGAAATGAGACAAATTTCTTAAGACTGCACGACCATGGTCGAGGAAGACCTCAGAAAGTTTTCTGCCTTATCTTCCCACTCGTCTACTTTTCCCAGACACATTTCCTCCTCTCCCTTAACCCAATTCTCCTTGACTAGTTTTACTTAAGCTTCCTGGCTCACCTTAAATTGAAGGTCTTCTTGTAAGTTTTATATGATTACAGTAAGATATAATTCTATTCATCACTGGACTCCAATAATGTATTGATTACATTTTGGGGGATTCTTATTATGCCTACAATTAATAGCGCCTTATGTACCAGCCTTTTGGCATCTTAAGGACAGGAATTGTGTCTTTCTTATCCTGGTATTCCTTTGGTATCCAGCACAATGCTTTGTACATGGTAAATGGAGAAATCCTAGACTCTGAACGTTAGGATATGTAAATCCAGTTTGAGCTTTGTAACTATGCTATAGAAAGATATCGTGGGAGTAGAGGATAGACTAACTATTTTTGCTGAGAGTCATTGGGGCGGTCTCGATGAAAGATACGAACTCTGAGCAGGGACATGACAAAGGAGCGCGCGTGTTCTGCCACAAGGAACGAAGAAGTCTATTTTATTCCCAGTAGCGATGATAGGACAGGTGAAGTTATGAATGGAAGGGGAGGGTCATTTTAGTTGGAGCCGAGATTTTGTGAGAAAGATGGGACTTTGGGGAGGTGAGGTGGAAATGGCAAGTTGGGGTCAACTGTGAAGAATTGCATATGGAATGCCAAGTTTGGAATTCGTCCTTAAGGCAACAGGAAGGAGATGGAGACGTAAAAGTGGGTAGGTACGGAGGCCGCCTAAACATCCATCAAGAGATAAACACATAAAGAAGATGTGGTATAAGAGAACCAACTGATGGTTACCAGAGGGGAAGGGCGTAGGGAGATGGGCAAATTGGATGAAGAGGAAGGGGGAGATACAGGATTCCAGTTATGGAATGAGTATGCCATGGGAATAAAAGACACGGCAGAGGGAGCATAGTCCATGGTACTGTAACAGCGTTGTGTGGTCATGGATGGTGGCTACACTTGTTGTGAGTGTAGCATAACATATAGACCTGTCAGATCACTCTTGTGCACATCAGAAACTAACGTAACATGATGTGTCCACTACACTTCAATAAGAAAGGAAAACAAAAAAGCAAAAACAAAACAAAAGAAAGAAATGTGGCAATGGAATATTACTCAGCCCTAAAAAAGAATGAAATCCTGCCATTTGTGACCACGTGGATGAACCTAGAGGGCGTTATGCTAAGTGAAATAAATCAGAGAACAACAAGTACCATATGATTTCACTGATATGTGGAATCTGAAAAGCAAAAGCCAAACAAAACAAACAACGGTAGGAGAAACAGACTCATAAATTTAAAGACAAACTCGTGGTTGCCAGAGGGGCAAGTCAAAATAGATGAAGGGGATTGAGCTCTAAAGACTTCCGGGTCTAAGGTAAATAAGTCACAGGGATGAAAAGCACAGCATAAGAAATATACTCAATAATATCATAATAGCTTTCTGGTGACAGATAATAACCAAAATTGTTGTGGTGAGTATATCGTAACAGATACAATTGTCAAATCACTGTGTTGTATACCTGAAACGAATATAATATTACATGTCAACTATACTTCTATTAAAAAAAGCAAACAAACATAAAAGTTGGAGTTCCTGGGTGGCTCAGTCGGTTAATGGTTCGACTCTTGATTTCAGCTCAAGTCATGATCTCACTGTTCGCGAGATCGAGCCCCGCATCCGTCTTCAGTGCTGACAGCGTGGAACCTGTTAGGGTTTCTCTCTCTCCCTCTGTCTCTGCCCCTCTCCTGCTCACGCTCTCTCAGTCTCTCTCAAAATAAATAAATACCTATCAAAGAAAGTGTAAAAGTGGGTATGTGATGGCATCTGATTTGTTCTTTGGTGAGATGGGAATTCTGTCAGCCGTGTGGCCAGGAAATCAGGGTCTGTGGGGCTGGCTCCCCAGTCAGAACCTATGGTTGACAATCTGCATCCAATCTAGCTTTCCTGGTAACTTGAATTGGCATTGCAGCTCCTTAAATTAGCATCTGTAATCATCTGGAAGGCCACACCCACTGACCTCTCAATATTAGAAGACCTTCATGGAAGGGCGAAGAACACTATCTGAGTGTAGTGTGCGTAGTTTGAAGCATTCCATTAAGTACGTTATTTATATTCCTAAAATGAAGAAGGACCTGTATTTGCACATATTTCTGTATTTAAACAAAGGACAGGAGATGTTAATTCTCATAAAAGGGGCGGAGGGGACCGTGCCTTTTGCAAGGCTGGGAAGGCAGCTTCGGGTGAGGAGGCTGGTTTCCGATCGCTTGCACCAGAGCTCCCAGGCTGAAAGCCAAAGCAGGGTGTCTCTTTCTCAGTCAAGTTCCTCATCCGCACCCGGCTAGTTCAATGTGCTGTTTATCTAGATAATGGGAGTTTGGGGTCACATCCTGACTCTGCTGCCTTAATCTGCCATCAACCTCTGATATCACTTCTCCTTTCTTCTGTCCCCGTCCGTCATCGTTCAGCTTTCTAGTTCTTAAAACGTATGGATCACGTACGTTTTCAGTTGAAAAGAAGGGTCTTCTTTCCCAGAAGGAGGGAAAATGTTATTCATTCTTCATGATTTAGAACTTCGTTTAGCCAAGGATGCCCCTAAAAATCACTTGGCAGATAAGTTATCTAAAAGATTTTTTATCCCAATAAAAATGGGTTGAAATGATTATCGCCATAGGGGAGGAGGCCAAGGTGCTAGAGGCTGGTAACGTGTGAGCTAGAGTTGACAGACATGGGTCCTGGGCCAATAGAAGGTTCTTTTTTGATCCCCAAATCCTTCATTGCACCAACTACTGACTGATTTGGCTTTTGGGGCACCTAGGTGGCTCAGTTGATTGAGCAACAGACTTTGGCTCAGGTCATGATCTCACAGTTCGTGGCTTCAAGACCTGCATCAGGCTTTGGGCTGATGGTGTGGAGCCTGCTTGGGAGTTTTTCTCCCCCTTTCTCTCTGCCCCTCCCCCACTTGTATTCTTGTTCTCTCTCCAACTGAATAAATGAATTTTAAAAAAATGAATTACCTTTCAATTCCTTCACTTTTGAAGAACAAACATTAAAAAAAAGGGGGGGATCCCTGGGTAGCTCAGTTGGTTAAGCTGCTGTCTTCCGCTCAAGGCATGATCTCGCAGTTTGTGAGTTCAAGCCCCGTGTGGGGCTCTGTGCTGACAGCTCAGAGCCCGGAGCCTGCTTCGGATTCTGTGCCTCCCTCTCTCTCTGCTCCTCCCCTGCTCGCGCTCTGTCTCTCTTTCTGTTGGGAATAAATAAACATTAAAAAAAAAATTAAATTCCTCTACTTTTAAATTAAATTCCTTAAATTCCTGATTACTTACAAAATGGGTCAGTTCATCTTAATAGTGAGGGGATTTGCTCCAGGTTATAAGTAGGACTTATTAAATGTCTTTCATCTAGCGATTCGGAAGCCCAACTTGAGTCTGATTGACAGAGAGGAGGAAAGGATCCAGGCCCACTGGTGGCTCACAGGGGAAGAGATGCCATTTTGTTACTTTCTCTTTGGAACATTTTTATTTATAGCCATACCTTCCAGTGAAAGTTTGTCCTGTCTGAACATCTACATCACTGCCAAGCAAACGAGATTCAGATACAGCTCCAAGCCTTTAGTTTCTATTTTTACGACAAAATCTGCCCAGAGCTGCCTGTTTACATTACTTTCATCCTATCTGGGCTTGACAAATGTTGTAAATTAGGATTAAAAAAAGAGAGATAAGGGGTAGGGATAGGAAGAACGAAGTACGTCTACGAATTCTAGGTCTCAGAAGAATTTCTGAGGGTGTGTGTTTTTCAAAGACCAGAAGAACTTTCAGAACTCCAGACCTGGGTTCTGAAGTGAATTTATTTTCATAGGCTTTTAAAAGTTTATTTTTTCTAAGTATTGCTCTCCATTTTCATTAAAATGTAAATCAGCAGGTTTCTATATGCAGGGGATTATTTCATGTGACTTTTATTAACTTCAAATTTCATAAGAGTTTACAGGAGTTTAGTTTTATGATCATGTCCAAATGTTACTTTTCACTACTTTTCAGTAGTCAGAGCTTTGATCTGTAGGAATTTGTGACTGTGGGATAGAAAAAGTTAACTATGTGCTTTTTCTGCTGTGCGGTAATCCTTGGGAGCACAAGTAAATGTCAAGCGATAGCACTAGAAAAAAATTGTTAGGTGGTAATTTTTATTGTGAAATAAAATATACCCCTTGCTGTGAACAATTCGGCTGTTTTTGTGCTGAGGGTTCCGGGGTACTAAACCAGTAAGTTGGAAAGTTTTGAGTCAATAATTTTTACAGTCTTTATTTCTGATTAGTTTCTTTTCTTACATCAGCCAGGAATGCAAATGTGTATGTGTGTGTATGTGCATGCCTACACATTCACCAACCTAGACTCATAAACACACACACACACACACACACACACACACACACACACACGCTGCCTATACCTAAAATCTCAAGCAGATAAATTCCATGTATGTGGGAAATTTTATTAACTCATGCTTAGAAGGTAGTGCCGAAACCCAGTTTCTAGGAATCAGTAGCTAGGAAACTACTATCGGTAGCCAGGACCAGCTATTCCCGTTCTCAAATGTCTGTAACCATAATCTCTTTTGTGGTCACCAGTTGTGAATTTGTAACCTTTTCTTGATATTTTATACTGATACCGTGTCGAAGCCTCTATTTCAAATAGCTAAGAGCAATTGCGTCCTAAACCTTCCTAACGCAAGCGTGTCTATCGGGATTCCCGGCCTCACCGTTCTTTGAGTTTCGTTGAGTGGAAACCCCACTGTTGATTTCCATTTCCCCAACTTTTGTAGTGATCAGATTTTTCTCACTCTTTTTCTCTGCCACTGCTTCGTCCAGCCCTTCTTGCGTATCTTTTATCTACATAACTAATAAATTCGTCACTGGGCGGTCTACGCGCCTACTACCGATGTTTGTGTCTCCCTAATTAGGTTGTGTCAAAATCTACTTCCCAGTGTATTAAGAGGTGATTACATCATGAGGGAGTGATTACATCATGAGACCAGAACCCTCATAAGTTGGATTCATATCCTTGTAAAAGTAGCTTCTGACAACTACGTCACCCTTTCCACCATGTGACAAGGCAGTGAGAAGATGCCATTTATGAACCACGAAGTGGGCTCTCACTAGAGACTGAATCTGTCAGAGTCTTGATCTTGGCCTTCCTTCCACAAACAGGAGAAATAAATTGCTTTTGTTTAGAAGCCACCCACTCTATTGTATTCTGTTATAGCACCCAAACGACTAAGACAGTATTTTCATTTTAATTCTCATATTTTTCCAAATCATACTCCAGTTACCTTCTTAAAACACAGCTTGGATAAGATGAATCTCCACAAAGTCTTTAGCGCTTCTGCATTTTTTCAGCTTTATTGAGGTATCATTGACGTGTAAAATATGTAGGTGTAAGGTATGCAAAGTGATGATTTGATACATGTATATACTGTGAAATGACTACCATGATAAGGTTAGTTTCATCCCCATTGCCTCCCATAATTAACTTCCCCACACTTTCCAAAGAGATGACGTGGAATTTTATGGTTGTGTGCCCTTCATTCCTTATCAGCCCATTAGCTTCTTCTTCCAAACCTACCTCAAGTGCTTTGTGATACCTTACTTGGTCCTTTCAGTTCGAATTAATGTTAAAAAATGCGATGGATATTTAAAAAGATATAGAAAGCTATGTCTGAAACAAAAAGAACAAGCTGTCTTTTCATAAACATACATACACACACACACATACACACACACATACAAGCACAAAAACACTTTTCAAGTCTGATTTTCTTCTGCCTTTTCTACAAAGAAGAATGATGTCTCTACTGGAAAGAATAACAGAGACAGGTTCTAAGAGAAATGGAAATGATATACAAGATGTCAACACTAGAGATAATTTAAATCCTTTTCATGAGAAGATCTTATCCCCCGGATACATGACTTTGTTCTGATAAAAGAATTTAAGGTACTATTGAGGACCCATTGTTCAATCTGTATGTTGGATAATGTGGACAGGGTGATATTTCTGCAGTCTTGTCGTGTCATTCTTTTATTAAAATCTTTCCATGGTTTTCCATGACCCCGTATAATGTCTTTTCCCCATCTGCCTTCTTATTTCTCTAACCTCATCTCAGCCACTGTCTATTTTTTTGTAATGCCAGATTCTTCCCCCATAGTACCTAATGTATATCATAACTGCAATAATTATGATAGTGTATTTTTTACTTAGTTTATCTGTTCTCTTCCCTCAAAGTCTTTTACAGTAGGCATCCCTCTTTCTTCTAGGCATAATGGAGAGAGAATGTTCCAGAATGATGTAGATCTAGGCTCTGGCTCAGGCTTTTGCCCTCACTAGTGTTGGCAAAGATGATTAGCCAGGCTGGTTTTTTGAGGGGAGGAAAGCAAAATGTATGGAATGGCTCTCCGGTCAGTGACTAAGAGTATTTCCTAACCCTGAACGTATTTGGTTATGGTTACGTGCTTCCTGATTATGGGTAGTCATTGGAAGTTATGTATATCACTTCCTCTGAGGCTTTTAAGCAGTGGGGTGCCTTCTCCATGTCTTTTTTTTCCTTTCCTCCTTTTGTTCGGTAAAAATGATTGTGAGCCTGTCAATTGTGATCGGCTTTGGTGTCTGAATTATTGCACGGAGGGGAGCTGCCTGATGGCCAGGAACCCTTCACTTCAGATTGTCACTTAAGTGGGAATTTGTATTATGTTTATTTCTTGCTTATATAGTATTATGAATTATTGTGTGATAGTTCTCTCCAAAGATGGCCACCAATAATTTCTTTGTTCTTGGTACACATTTGTCACTCCTTATCTCAAGAGGTAGACTTTATCTGTCCTCTCTTGAATCTGTGTTAGTCTCGGCTGGCTTTGAATTACAGAATGCAATGGAAAAGATGTTCTAGCTCAGGCTGTGAGAGGTCTAGCACCTTTCACTTTCTGTTACTTGGGACCCAGGTGCCCTACCGGGAGAAGCTCGTGCAGCATAGAGACTCCACAAGGAGAAGAACTGTGTCTTTCCTGTTGAGAGCGTCAGCTCATCTCCCACGCAAGAGCCAGGGCAAATTTTCAGCAGGTGGAAGTGCCGGCTCAGTCAAGTCCTCAGACAATTGTAACCTCAGTAATGATCATGGGAGGCAGGGGAACCTGCCAGTCAACTTGCAAAAGCATGGGAGAATACAAAATGGTTTTTAATATGCATCAAAGGGGTTTTGAGTCCCTTTTTTTTTGGAGCAGTGAGCACCACTCTAAGTAGTACACTTCCTTTGTGACAATTCTCTGAACTCCCCTCAGCTCTCACGTTGTGATTCGGTCAATGGAGAAAACACCCTCCAGAATTCATCTGGTTGTCGCAATTCAACGATACAATGACGGAGAGTTCCTTATTCCTGTGTCTGGCATATGGCAGGCACTCACTTTAAGCTTTTCTGAGTCCATATTAATCTTTGGGAAACTAGAAGGAAATGTTCACTTAGGAAGAAAAGGATCAACCTCAACTGTAATCACAAAATGCAGAATTCTGTGATCGGATACATCCCCTTTCTGTGCCTTATTGCCTTGAAAGTAGACCTACATTTTATGATTGCATTTTGAGTTCTTTAACCAGATTCCTCTTCATCTTTGTGTTCATCTCAACATATTTTCTTCTATGAATTCCCACTTCAGTTTTATATAACACATCTATTCTTGCATCTTAGTGAGAACACTGAGAAGATATTCTCTTACTAATTTTTTCTCCTGCGGTATTTTTTTTCAGACGTATTCTCCTTTTCTGTTAGGTGTAGGACTACTCCCAGACTTCATACATAACTGTCCCATTTATTATTTAATAAACATTCAGTGCGCAGCCACAGTATGGTAGGCTGTATATTAAATCTCATTTCCCCCTAGGCACACCTAATTCCTCGCTATCCGTTCTGTTTTTTGGATCAAGGTAAATTACAGTAAGACTATAATTTATAACGAGCCAAAGCCCATGAGTCAAATCTAGCCAACTACCTGTTTTTTCCAATAAACTTCTATTGGGACGTAGACATTCATTTTTTTGTATGTTGTCTAGGGCTGCCTTTGTGCTCTGGTAGCAGAGGTGATTAGTTGTAACAGACATCATCTAGCCCACAAAATCTAAAATGTTTACTCTCTGAACCTTCATAAAAAAAAGGCTGTCAACTCTTGATCTGTGGTAATATGAACAGTTTTGGCTGGCATAGTTTGAAAGGATATTGATACATTGGTGTGAGCTACCTTGACAACGGAAAGTATGAAAACATTGCCACACAGTAAAGGAAAAGGTACAGGGAAGTTTTAGTCTTTAAAAGACAAGCTTTGGGGGGCTATCCAATTTAAAAATGGCAGATTTGACTGATACACATCACTTCTACCTGTAAGTGGTGTACCTCTGGTTGGAGAATGAACTAGGAAGTTGTTTAGAAAGGCAACTTGGAGCTTCTATGAGGAATGAAAACGTGAATGTTTTTGGACTCAGAAGTGACAGGACAGACTGGTGGCTGGTGAAACGCTTTCCTAGGTGTAGAAAGAGGCATGGTAAAGGATGTTTACTGGGGCTTTTGTTCATAATGGCCTAAGCTGGGAAATAACCTTCTGTAATGAGGAATGGTTAAAAACAAAACAAAACAAAACAAAACAAAACAAAACAAAACAAAACATTGAATGGGCGCACGTGGTTCATTCTCTACATGGTTTTTTAATTGAACAGATGCAGCCATTAAAAAGAATGAAGTAGTTTTATATTTCTTGTACTGGAAATATCATCAAGGTACGTTATTACTCTGAAGCACAAAAGTTTCTACTACTCAAATATTTAAAAAACATATGTAAATATTTGTGTATATAGTTAAGGCTAAATTATACTGCATGTGGCAGAAAATCTCAAATTATGGTGGCTTCAGCGAGATAGAACTCACTGTTTCGTCACGTAAGGTCCAAGGAAGGGAGTCTGGTGCTGCCATATTGAGAGCTCTGTGGTGTGAGGGTGCCACACTCCTTCTGTCTTGTTGCTTGCCGTGGGTGGTTTTTACCACTGTGTCATCTCTGTTCCAGGCAAATAGGTAACGTATAAGGAGAGGGTTGATTAGACGTCACTTGGGGGTTTGAAGATTGTTATTGTGTGAAGGAAAAGCCTCTCTTGGTCACCATAGCGCCTGTAAGATGAAGACGAGATGAGAAGGTAATTTGTCAGACGGGAAGTGTTTTCTAACAGGAAGGGAACCACAGAATCTGGAAATTAATAAGTAAAGAAAGGCTATTAAGGGTTCTTAGCCTAAAGACATTTAAAGCTAAGAGGAATGTCAGAAATTATCTGATTCGACTAAGTCATCTCACATCTTCTTTTAGAGTCTCAAAGGGAAAAAGAAAGCTTATATTCTAAAGCGTGTGACAGATGTTAGCCTTTCATGCCAAAAATCTTTAAAAAGTTATATACATACCTACAATTTTCATTTTACTTGTTTCTATATTAGTTCATACATTATCATTAGTGAGGAATAAAGAATCTTGGGTTGGCGTTAAACACATGGACTCTGGAGTCTAACTGTGAGGGCTAGGTCCCAGACTTTCTCCTCAGAAATTCTGTTTCTTGAATCAACTTTCTCTATTCTGGTTGCTTCGTCTGTAAAAAATGGACAACGCCCCATAGGGCTGTGACAAATGACTTCATACGCATAGAGTGTTGACAATGTTCGATAGCTAGCAATTACCCAACAAATAGTAGTTAAAAATAACTCATTTAACTGAACACATGCTTTTGATAAAGAGAACATGATTAAATTTATAATGCAGAATGAACTATACTATTAGTAGAAATCCTGTAGAGAACTGAATGCTTCTGTCCTTATAGTATCTATTTTCTCTCTCATGGGCGGGCATACAAGGAGTTCATAGTCCCGATGACACTTTTTTTTGGCTCTGACACATATAAATCTTACATTCAGCATCATAGAAACAAACCAAGTTAGCACTGGAAGAAACCTTGGAAGCCATTTATATACAATAGTCCTCATTTTGTACATTGGGAAACAGAGATTCAGGGTTCAATGACTGACCTAAACGCACGGAGGTAATTGGTATCAAAACTTGGATAATGGGGCGCCTGGGGGGCTCAGTCGGTGATCTGACTTCGGCTCAGGTCATGATCTCGTGGTCCATGAGTTCGAGCCCCGCATCGGGCTGTGTGCTGACTGCTCAGAGCCTGGAGCCTGTTTCGGATTCTGCGTCTCCCTCTCTCTCTGACCCTCCCCTGTTCATGCTCTGTCTCAAAAATAAATAAACGTTAAAAAATAAATAAAAAAAACTTGGATAAAATTGTAGGTCTTTCTATTGGTTAACTCTGATTTTAAGCACTAGTTCACGTGGCCATGGGGAGAATGGTGAAGACTAAGACACTTTTGATATTCTAGACTAAAAAAATACACCTAAGCTTTTACTGGAGGTAAAGGTCTCCACGACGTTTTTAAAGAAATTTATTTATGTATTATCTTCTCTTGTGGAACTAATTATGGCCAGCCAGTTTCTTTTCTTTTTAACTTTTTTTTTTTTTTTTTTTTTTTTTTTTTTTTTTTGGACAGAGAGAGACAGAGCATGAATGGGGGAGGGGCAGAGTGAGAGGGAGACACAGAATCGGAAACAGGCTCCAGGCTCCGAGCCATCAGCCCGGAGCCTGATGCGGGGCTCGAACTCACGGACCGCGAGATCGTGACCTGGCTGAAGTCGGACGCTTAACCGACTGCGCCACCCAGGCGCCCCATCTTTTTAACTTTTTTTAAATTTAATGTTTATTCACTTTTGAGAGAGAGACAGAGAGAACACACACACAAGTGGGGAAGGGAAGAGAGAGACAGAGAGGGAGACACAGAATCCGAAGCAGGCTCCGAGCCGTCAGCACAGAGCTCTACGTGGGAACGGAACTCATGGACCGTGAAATCATGACCTGAGCCCAAGCCGGTCACCCAACTGACTGAGCCACCCGGGTGCCCCTTAGCCAGTTTCTTACTGTTGTCTTTTCCACCTCCATTCCTTGTTTTGAGTTGCTTGCTTTGTATAGTAAGCAACTAGCAGAAGATACGGGTCCTAGTATTAAGAGGGAATCATCATGGTAGGAAATGGAAATCTAGGTGTTCAGGAAACCAATTAAAAAAAAAATTAATGTTTATTTATTTTTGAGAGACAGAGAGAGACAGAGCACAAGCAGGGGAGGGGCAGAGAGAGAGGGAAACAGTATCCGAAGGAGGCTCCAGGCTCTGAGCTGTCAGCACAGAGCCCCATGTGGGGCTCAAACTCACGAACTGTGAGACCAGGACCAGAGCTGAAGTTAGATGTTCAACCGAGAGAGCCACCCAGGTGCCCCTAGGAAGCCAATTTTTAGTCAAATAGGAAAACCAAAACACCTTTGAACTTAAAGATGTCTGAATTTTCTGGGTCAGTGATGTAAGTCTTAGAAGTTTGATGAAGGGCGCCTAGGTAGCTCCGTCGTTAAGCGCCCGACTTCAGCTCAGGTCATGACCTCCCAGTTGGTGGGTTCGAGCCCCGAGTCAGGCTCTGTGCTGACAGCTCGGAGCCTAGGGCCTCCTTCAGATTCTGTGTCTCCCTCGCTCTCTGCCCCTCCCCCACTTGCTCTCTCTCTCAAAAATAAATAGACATTAAAAAAAATTAAAAAAAGAAGTTTGATGAACTAAAGTTAGAATATATATATATATATATATAGTTCCCTGGATTGGGGTAGAACAAATTTTTCTTTGTTGTCTGAGATAATTGCCCTCTCACTTAAATTGTTTTCATCTCTGGAAAATCTACACAGGAAAGAGAGCAGTTAGTTGGCTATGTAGCATCATTCGAGCTAGTCCGCAAATGAACACCTGTGTGTCTCAGGATGCTTGTTGCAGATAATAATTTCCAGTCTAGCTCGTTAAAGCAGAAAGGGATTTACTATGGGATGTAGGGCTGCTTATATAATTTCCAGGAGTGCCAAATAACCAAGCTCGTGTGCTGCATCCAGACATGGGTCTCTTCCAGTGGAAATCTACTGCTGTCTCTGTCGCCGCTTTTTGGCACTCAGTGCCCCAGGGACTGAACCTTTAGAAACCTCTGCTGCTAACACCGCAGAAGACCACAGGCAGGCAGGTCTGAGGCTCTTCGTACTGACTTCAAGGCTCAGCAGCTGTGTCTGCTTCGTAGATGGTTCTTGTGCAGCATCCTCACTTCAGGGGAGACTCGGAAATTCTCGGGCCCCGTCTTGCCAGGAGGTCGGAATGGGGATGGTCTCAGCCTAGTTGCCGAGAGGTTGGACAGTAATCTGCACATGTTGTCTGGGAGCGAGACAGGGCCCTGGGAATCCCCTTTATCCTTCTCTATGAGTATGTGAGTAGGGACAAGTTGATGAGAATGTGTCATTTCCAAAGAAAGTGGTGGAGAAACTAAGAAAATATACTTCGTGGAAAACATACTTTGATTGGGAAGAGGAGAAAAGCCTGCTAAATTCAGCGATGTAACTTGGCTTATATCCAGACAATTCTATTTTAATTCTAGAAGGAGTATTAAGAGAGAGATTAGAATATGGGCAGTCCTTACTTTGCATAGTTCCAATATGCATGAATTTCAGTTACCACAGTCTAGTTAAATACTACAGTGTGGTTTGAGTTTCAGTTACCACAGTCTATTAACTGTGTGCGATCGCATAGTGTAGAAACTTCACTGCCAGCTCTGTGGTTCACAACTCTCTGCATACACAACCGACGGATGTCATGGTCGGTGTCTGACCATGTCCCTTCTTACAGAGCCTGTTGATGACTGGCCACTGGCCATCGGCTATTTGGTGCACACACCAGGAGCCAAGATGTAGTAGTTGTGTCGCTCTTTGACTTCAGGAATACGTCCACATGACATTTCACAAAACTAGATAGCGGGTAGAGGAAATTGGCCCACAAAGATGAAAGCTCAGTGACGAAACACAGAGCGATAATGTTGAGAGTGAAATTCCCATGGCGAGTTACGTGCAGGTATAGGACCGGCTGACCGTGGGACCATTGATGCCTCACCAGTGGAGAGCCTCCAGAGTAACTGGAGTGGCCAGAGTGACTTAGTGGTGGAGAACTTACCCATCCAAATGAGGAAAGCAGGTGAGGTCTCAGAGGAAGTGACGCCAGCAAAAATTTCAGAGTTAGAGGAACTCTCAGCGCTATCTCACAACATTTAAAAACGTAAAGGAAAAAATGTTGCAAGCAGATGCAAACAGAACAGAGAATGACAGTTCACAGAAACCAGAAAAATACTCTGTATTGTAGATCATCTGACGAGGACAAAGCAAACGCTGTTCAAACTACTCACGGTAACTTTTTCTTTTTAAACAAAGAAATAAAAAAAATTTTTCATTTTCCATGTTTCTGATGTATTAAATTCAGTTTTTAAATAAATATTAATTTTACTCTCTTTTTTCATTTCTGTACAGTTATAACCAACAGTAAGGAAGTCTTAATGTCTTAATTTTTTTTTTACATTTATTTATTTATTTTTGAGACAGAGCATGAGCGGGGGAGGGGCAGAGAGAGAGGGAGACACAGAATCTGAAGCAGGCTCCAGGCTCTGAGCTGTCAGCACAGAGCCCAACACGGGGCTCCAACCCACCAACCGCGAGATCATGACCTGAGCCCCAAGACGGACGCTCAACCGACTGAGCCACCCAGGCGCCCCAGAAACTTTTAATATCTTGCCAACAATTTTTGAAATCTATGGAGCAATCGTAATTCTTCGCATTGATTCGTAAGATCACTTTGCATGATGTCGCTTTGCACAGCTGTTTATGCGGTCGACACTACCATGCGGAAAGCAGATCTATCTGCATTTGGCATGCGGGTAAGCAGACAGCCCGTATTTGTATGTTGAAAGACAGCACTTCCTGGCTGAAAGGTTAAACGTGCATCACAACTTAAGACTCGACGTTAAAAACACTGGGATCAGTGCTTATCCGTAGAGCACAGATTAGAACACAAAAAAACTGTCCTCCTCTGTACTGGCTACAGTGAAAATGGGGTCCCGTTAGATGACCCGCTGGGCGACTGCACATCCTGATGATGTACGGGTGGCCCGGGCTGGTTCCAGGGAATCTCAGTGCAACTTACAAAAGTAACAATACATGTAGCTGGAGTGCAGACACTGAGCAGAGAACGCGATCAACAGAACAGCCAAGAAGAGCTTCAAGGTAGACATAGGTGACCGTCAGTGTCTTGAAGGTTAAGAATCAGGGCTGGGATCAGGGGGAGGCAACTGGGGGGGCAAATCATTAACATGTGAGGCCGGATTCTGTCATCACTTAAATTTCTGATACTTTATTCATCATGAAATTTTTCTATTGACTTTCATTAAAAATAATTCATTAAAAAGGTAGTTTGATAACTGAGTTTTTTGGTCCCTTCCCTTAAATTCTGCACTCAGGCGAATACCCCACATTCCTCATCGTGTTCCCTGCCTTAGAATTATATGAAGCAAGTTCATGCCTCATTGCTGTCCCACTGGGAAAAGCCAGGGAAACCGCATGGCCAGGACTTCAGGTACTGGAGGGAGAGAAGAATCCTGAGTTTGCTTTTTTAAAATATTCTTTGTGGTTATGAATTTAAAATACAGGCCCTGTTCCTGGTTCGGTTTTTGCTCCAAACGACGGGAAAACATACTGACCTCTGAATATCCGTCAGAATTTGAGCATTTGACTGTAATTTTGTGACAAGCTACGTGATATTTTTGTTGTGCTTAGAAATGCAGGTACAGCTTGGCACAGAGGTAGGATTACTTGATTTAGCAAATGAAAATGTGGAGTGCACGGTAAAACTTGAATTTTAGATACATGACAAATAATTTCTTAGAATAGGAATACTCCATGAAATATTTAGGAGTATTCTAAAAAATCATTAAAAAATGATTTTTTTAATCTAAAAAATCCTAAAAAATCATTATTTGCCTGCAATTCATAATCATTGGGGCACCTGGGTGGCTCAGTCGGTGAAGCGTCCAACTTCAGCTCAGGTCACGATCTCGCGGTCCGTGAGTTCATGCCCCGCATCGGGCTCTGGGCTGATGGCTCAGAGCCTGGAGCCTGCTTCAGATTCTGTGTCTCCCTCTCTCTCTGCCCCTCCCCTGTTCATGCTCTGTCTCTCTCCCTGTCTCAAAAATAAATAAACGTTAAAAAAAAATTAAAAACAAAAAACAAAAAACAAAAAACAAAAAACAAAATCAACTGAGTGTCCAGGGCACCTGGGTAGCCCAGTGGGTTGAGCATCAGTACTCTTGATTTAGACTCATGATCCCAGGGTCGTGGGACTGAGCCCCGTGATGGGCTCTGGGGTCAGCGTGGAACCTGCTTAAGATCCAATCTCTCTGTCTCTCTGTCCCTCTCTCCCACTTGTGCCCTCTCTCTTTCTGTCTCTAAAAAAAAAATAAAACATAAAAACTAAATTAGCTGAGTCCTGAATTTTATCTGACAACTACCTCTATACTCTGTGAAGCCGCAATGCTTTAGGGAAGGTTCATTCCCATCCTCTTAGTTGTCATGGCCACAATGCTTAGGTCTCGGCACATCAATGAAAATCACGTATTAATGCCTTGAATGGGAAGTGATTTTTCAAACCGTACATTTCTTTAAATGCTAACTCTCAGGTCTTCGAATCAAACAGCTTCTTTTGATTGGGCATGCGCCTCTTTTTCTGTCCTCTCACTATTGTGCTTTCTTTCCTCCTCTGGACTTTGAGCGCGTCAAAATTAGGCTACCAGGGGTCAGCCTTCGTCTTTTTATCTCATTCCTGTGACCGGTAAGAACCGAAAGGGAAGCCACTTGAGACCAAAATATGAAATCAGGTCTCCGCATCACAGCCGGATGTTGCTTGTTACCTTGTTCACGATCCATTCGAGTGCTTAATTTCATTACATTTTTTTTTTTCAACGTTTATTTATTTTTGGGACAGAGAGAGACAGAGCATGAACGGGGGAGGGGCAGAGAGAGAGGGAGACACAGAATCGGAAACAGGCTCCAGGCTCTGAGCCATCAGCCCAGAGCCCGACGCGGGGCTCGAACTCCCGGACCGAGAGATCGTGACCGGGCTGAAGTCAGACGCTCAACCGACTGCGCCACCCAGGCGCCCCTCCAGTGCTTAATTTCAAGCAACTGTTCTTGTGTGGTCCACGTAATGATTTTTTTAAAATTTTAACTTGTTCTTCAAATTCCAGTGAGTTAACAGACAGTGTAATATTACTCCCAGGTGTACAATATTCAACACTTGTATACCACACCCAGTGCTCATTACCGCAAGTGCGCTCCTTAATCCCCCACCCACCTCCCCTCCTGTAACCACCAGTTTGTTCTCTATAATTAAGAGTCTGTTTTTTCGTTTTTTGTTTTTTTTTTTTTTTTTTTTGGTTTGTCTCTCTCTCTCTTTTCCCCTTAGCTCATTTGTTTTGTTTCTTAAAGTCCACATATGGGTAAACTCATATGGCGTTTGTCTTTCTGTGACTGACTTATTTCACTCAGGATAATACTCTCTAGACTCCACCATGTGTTTTGAAGTCATGGTAGATTATCTATCTGCCTATATGTCTGTCTGTTTCTCTATCTATCTGTCTATCTATCTATCTATCTATCTATCTATCTATCTATCATCTATCTATCATCTGTCATCTATCATATTTCACATGTGTAGTATAATTAATTGGCTGGCTAATAGCTAATCTAGCATTCAAATAGTGGCAGAGTTAAGAAAATTGTCCTGGGTTAACTGTAGTGATTTACATTTTCTATTTAGATCAGGAGAATCTTATTTTGTTACATTTTTCACTTGCCGTTGTTTTGTTTTTGTTTTTGTTTTTGTTTTTGTTTTTGTTTTGTGTGTGTGTGTGTGTGCGTGTGTGTTTACCCCCCGGGACCTGAAGCCCTCCTTTATTATGAACTGTAACCAGCATGAGACCAGGGAGCAGGTGCCCAGGCCCCCAATGTCACTGTATTGTTCTGTGGGTCTCTCATCCACCTCTATGGCCTTTACCCGTGAGTCAGACTCTGTAGGCAGGGTCTCCAGGATCAGATAGGAGCCTTTGTTCACACCTACCAAGTCTGTGGGCTTTAGCTTTTCAGCATCCACCAACCCAATCACAGGCAGGGAGTATGTCTGTCGTGTAGAGATTTTGATCACTGCACATTTACCCTTCCTCTGGGAATACAGGTCAATATTGGCACCACCCTCCTCTTGGTCATTGGGATCAACATCTAGAAGCTCGATGACGTTGGAGACAAGGTACAGCAGGGTCTTTGGTTTGGTTCTTTATTTTGTTTGCTTTCACATTCTTCCTGAAGGTGCCTAAATGCCAGAACCAACAGAAAACGTTATGTGACATTTAGTGAACCCTGTCTTGGTGTCATTCCTCCTCTTATTGGCCCACTTGCTCCAAATTGCCAGGCACCTTTCTTAACCTGGCTGCAAACTCATGCCATTTCTAGTCTACCTGGGCGTGTTCTTGCCATTTCAATACAGGCCATTGGAAAAACCCAACCCTTTTCTTCTGCTCATCTTCCCTGAGAGAAGCAACTTTTTTTCCTGCTGGTGAGGAATTTATCCCATTGCTTGGATACTATATCCTTAGGACCTAAGGAGTCCCGGGGTAAATCTGTTGGACTCAGAACTTGTCTAGCAGGGATAGGAATAAATGTGTAATGTTCAAAGACTCCTGGACCCGTCAAGGGTATGACAACATGCCAGGCACAGTGCTAAGTGCTAAGGATACAATTGTGAACATTTTGGTTTTAAAAAAAATTTGTGTGCTTGTGGGAGAGATGAGCGTACACGAACAATCTGACTACAGCTTCATTTATTATTGTTATTTAATGCTAGTGTTCTGTATAGAGAATGATGTGAGCTGAAGTAGGGTTAAAGGTGATCTTTTCAAGCAAGGTAGGAAAGAAGCTAGTGTTAGCATAAACAGGCAGGGTGGTTACAGATTTGTATAGCACTGTTAGGTGATCCCTGTCTCATATCTGAATATCGACAGTAACACTAAACACCATGCACCGTGAATGTTGATTTTGAAATTAAATTGCTTTTGCTGCTAAATACCAAGAGGATGAGGTGAATTTAATCTCTTTTCCTTCTGACTGTGAGCAACTAAAGAAGCTTCTGTCTTCCACCACGGCCCTTCTCAATAGTCAGGTATGAGAAATACAGCTCCAACTAAGAAGAGGTTGGTTGTAAAATTGATTAGATCTGGCAGGAAACATTCAAGTTTGGCAGGTTTCCCAGGAGTCACGTAGTTTGGGAGCCGAGCAGAAATGTCCCACCAAGCTAAATACTAAGGACCTGTCACCATCCAATTGTCTGCCAGCAGTAAAAGTCAATGAGCTTTGGAGGGAGGTTGTTCCAGATTCTTGAACATCTTTACAGCAAGAGCTATCAAATGTGAATAGTTTTTTTCTCGTTGGAAAACATTTTTTTTTCTTACCAGAATCCTGGCAATTTTTTTTAAAACATTCTTTTTAAGGAGGAGCAGAGAAAAAAAATAAGGCAGAAAAAAATACGTGGTATTTCTTCTTTAAAGCTTCAGAGCTTTAAAATCATAAAATATTTGATGGCATTTTCTAAAACTGAAATCTTGTTTAAAGGAAAGCCTGAGCCCTGGGATAAGGGCTATGTTCACCCTTCATAAGGGTCGTTGGCTCTTCTGGAGTTCCAGCCTAAAGAAGTGTGAGAGACTCTGTTCTTCCTAATTCAATTCAATTCAATTCAATTCAATTCCTCTGTTCTTTCTAAGTCAATTCAGTTCAATTCAATTCAATTCAATTCAAGGAGTGTTTTTTGATTATTCCTTTGTGGCATTTACAGTAATTGGGTGGTGGATTTTGGGGGAAAGGGGACTAATTCAGTGACCCTTAATTCACATCTCTCAGATCAGATATAGGGCAATGTCCAGAGAATCCATAACGTGTGCTGAGTGAGGGATTCATTCTGAATCTCTGGAAATGACTATACTGAATGTGATTTATTTTGAAATACTTTGGCATAGTCAGTGGGACATATACAAACACTTACAGGCTATATTCTATCCCTCGGGTCAATTAATTAACATTTGTAGTATTCTAACCACAAATACATACTCCAGAAATAGTTGGTTAGCATTTGAAAAACCAATCAAATCCTGATGTCTCCAGAAATGGCTGAATAAAAGTATGCTCCCTAACTTTTTTCCTCATCAATATTAGAAAGTTTAAAAATTTGCATAGTAGATGTTGGAGAAATAATTATGTTCAAAATATGTGAGCTGGCTCAAAATATGTTTTCCAGCTCTATTGAAATATAATTGACATATAACACTGTGTAAGTTTAAGGGGTATAATGTGTTGATTTAATATAATTATCTACTGTGATGTGATTGCCATTGTAGTGTTAGCTAACATCACCATTACATCACATAATTACCATTTCTCTTTTGTGGTGAGGACATTTAAGATCACTCTCTTAGCAACGTTTAAGTATATAATATGGTATATCATTAACTGTAATCACAATGCTGTGCATTAGATCCCCAGAACCTATTCATCTTATAACTAGAAATTTGTACCCTTTCACCAATATCTCCCCATTCCTGCCCGCCCCCCATAACCCCCAATCCCTGGTAACCGCTATTTCACTTTATTTCTATGAAATCAGCTTTTGAGATTCCACATGTAAGGGTTACCATATAGTATTTGTCTTTCTCTATCTGATTTATTTTGTTTAGGATAATGCCTTCAGGGTCCATCCATGTTGTCACAAATGACAGGATTTCCTTCTTTCTCATAGATGAATGATATCCCATTGTGTATATATGTGTGTGTATATATGTATGTGTGTATATATATACATATATACGTACACATATATCTCACATTTCCTTTATCCATGAATACGTCGATGGACGCTTTTTTGTACCTGTACCTTGACTTTTGTGAATAATTCTGCAATAAACATGGGAGTGCAGATATCTCTTCGATATCCTGTTTTCATTTCCTTTGGATAAATACCCATGAATGGGATGGCTGGATGAGATAGTAGTTTTATTTTTAATGTTTTTGAGAAACTCCCATACTGTTTTGCATAGTGGCTGCATCATTCCCACCAACAGTGCTCAGGGTTTTCCCCACATCTTTGCCAACACTTGTTACTGCTTGTCTTTTGATGTCAGCCATTCTAACAGGTGTGAGATGATATCTCATTGTGGTTTTGATTTGCACTGTCCTGATAATTATAGGTGTGGAGCATCTTTTCATGTACCTGCTGGTCATTCTTTGGACACAAATGTTTACTTAGTGCTGCCCATTTTTACACTGGATTTTTAATTTTTTTTTTTTTTCTACTGAGTTGTATGAGTTCTTTATATTTTTGGGGTATTAACCCCTTATCAGATACATGGTTTGCAAATATCTTGTCCTATCCTATAGTTGCCTTTTCGTTTTACTGATTGTTCCTTTTGCAGCGCAGAAGCTTTTTAGCTTGACATAATTCCACTTACTTATTGTTTTTCTTTGTTGGTTGTACTTTTGGTGTCATATCTAAAAATCATTGACAAGATCAAGGTCGACGGACTTTCCTCCTGATTTTCTTCTAGGGGTTTTATGATGTCAGGTCCTGTGTTTAGTCTTTACTCCATTATGAATTGTTTTTTGTGAGTGGTGAAAGATAGGCGTCCCTTTTCACTTCTCTGCCTGTGGTTGTCCAGTTTTCCCAACACCTTTCATTGAAGAGACCGCCTTTTCCCTACTGAGTATTCTTGGTTTATTTGTCAAATACTGTTGACTGTATATGCAGAGGTTCATGTCTTGGGTCTTAATTCTGTTCTATTGGCCCATGTGTCTATTTTTATGCCAGCACCATACTGTTTTGATCGCTCTAGGTTTGGAGTATATATTGAAAACAGGAAACGTGATGCTTTCAGCTTTGTTCTCCGCCCCCCCCACCCCCAGGACTGATTTGGCTAGTCAGGGTCTTTTGTGGTTCAACACAAATTTTAAGATTGTGGTTTTTTTTTTTTTATTTCTGTAACAAAAATGCCATTGGAATTTTGATAGGAATATTATGCAGTGATGAACATTCTTAAGCGAACGAGGTGTAAGAATCTAGCGAGCTGACCGATGTGCTGAATAGTGGTGTAGGCTGAGGAGTCCCATCATTTCCTTGGCAGCTGTGTGTGGATGTTCTTGCAGTTTGATTCTGCCTGGCTCATTCACTGAATCCGGTTGCTAGGATATTGCCACACCTTCTTTGAATGAACGCACTAGGCAAAGGGGGGTCTGTGCGCCTTTAAGGTCAAAGACTTGATCTGGTTTGCAGCACAGGTACACAACTGTACATGTGAATGGATGTGTAACTATTTTTGCCTTCTTGTATGCAGAGCTGAATTCAATCTGAAGCTTCTTTCAGTGTTAACAGTCTGGTGATTGTAGCATTGCAGGAGAGAAACCCAGGAGCCCTCATCGACCTCTTTCCGTTGGTGACCAGCACTGTCTTAAAAACAATCTGATACTCAAGATATTCATGAAAGGCTTCTGATCAGCTCCCACCAGTGTATCCTGCATCAACAAATACTGAATGGAGCTTTCTCCTTTAGTAGCACCAGAGGGAAAAGGACTTTGCTAAATAGAAGCGCGATCGGAGAAACTGACGTATTATGCCTCCAATTATTTTTCTTTACCTTTAGATGAAACTTGTCAGCGGTGTTTGGCGTTTGAAGAATTTTCAAAAGGATTTTTTCTTTTTCTGCTTCGTCTACCATGACACTTTTTTCTCTGGGAGCAAAGTCAGAGAAGGATATTTGGAAAGACTTTTCGGGGTCTAACTATGCACAGTAGACACTTGTTTGGTGACAAAGTAAAACGAAATTTTGCAGAATTATACAAGACTCTGAACATTTTGCTTCAAGTACCTGTAAAGTTAACACTGCAGGCATCCTAAGGAACAGATCAAAGAAAACAAAGTTGTTAGTTAAGTCATCCAGACACCGAAGAAAGAGCAGAAGAAAATGACCTGGTTGAAATGTATTTGTCTCCTCAGAACTTTCGCCCTTTTCCTTACATTTTGAAAGAAGCCCTCTGAGCTTCCAGGAAATTATTTGCCTTACACCTGGCCCTTCTTCCCGTCCCTCGCTCAGGTATGTGTCTCAGGCTCTAATACCAGTAAAGAAACGATGACGTAGTGCGTGTGCTTTCATTCCTTCCAGAAAATGAATTTTGTTAGTACCTACGGCTTGCATGTAACACATTTGCAGCCAGCTCAGGAGAAGGCCGTGTGCCAAAATGATAACAGTTTAAATAACATAAAGTACAATGTCAAAGTAGTTCAATTAATAATGTGTGCATTTCTACTACAAAGTAAGAAGCAAAAGGCAATTATTTTTTTATCGCAATGTCCCACAAGGAGCCCACATTCTATATGACTTGTTTGGTTACAGCCAATGAAAACCAACAGCTGACATAATCTAACTTGTTTTCAAGAATTGGTAACAAATGGAGACTCAGAGAACAAATAATTCCACAGGAACCTTTATGAAAGTGGAAAGACTAACCTCTGTTCTTTAAATGGCACAAATTCAAACACATTCTGTGACCTCAGGACAGAAGATCAGTAGACTAATAACATACTGGTTACATAATAAATGGAGTTCAAAGAAATGGATATGATACTAATAATTTTCATCGGCCTAAATTGATGTCATCTAGCTTTACTTTATGATCTTGAAACTGTACCTTTAGATTGAATTTGTGGGAACTTAGAAAACATTATATATTTCTTTTTACATGAAACCCTTTTAGCAACTGTCTTCATTTCCACTTCATTGCTAATGAAGCAATAATGGCTGAATGCTTCAAGAAATACTGGCTTATTTATAAATGAATGAATTTTTATCAACACAGAATGGGCAACATCTAAAGGTCAATGGCTTGGGGCGCCTGGGTGGCTCAGTCAGTTAGGCATCCGACTTCGGCTCAGGTCATGATCTCATGGTTTGTGGGTTTGAGCCCCACTTGGGGTTCTGGGCTGACAGCTCAGAGCCTGGAGCCTGCTTCCGATTCTGTGTCTCCCTCTCTCTCTGCCCCTCCTCTCTTTGTGCTCTGTCTCTCTCTGTCTTTCAAAAATAAATAAATGTTTAAAAACATTTAAAGGTCAGTGGCTCAAGATAAAGCAGCTCATATTTGATGGATTTTTATAATGACTTATGAGAAGGCTGCTATGCAAAGATAGATTTGTTTATTCTTTTTAGTTTCTCTTCCTCATTTGTTTCTGGGTTGCCTATTATCTTTTCCAATTCATCCTTGGCATGAAATTGTTAATTCACAATACAGTGTCATTAAAACATAATAGGAAGTTATTGCCATCAATGCCCCCATACGATGACAATCAAAGCTCATTATAGATGATTTTTTATCTTTTATTTCACCATTTTCCTCTACTAACCAATATAGTTGACAGCTTTTCTGCACCAATGAGTAAAAGGAAGTGCTTTGTACAGAATTGTTGAATTTTACAATTCAGAAGAGGGTCACAGTTTATCTAGTGTAACTTCCTTACTGAACTAGTGAGAAATGGGATTGTGTGGGTTAAATGAACTGTCTACGGTTGCACAGGTGTTATGCTTCTATTCTGTTGCTTATTTTTCTAATGTTGTGTTCAGTTAGCTTACTGTGTCCAAGAGACCCCAAAGCCCCTTGAATACTTTGGTCACTGGCCGTCCCCTATTCCTCCATCTGTGTGGGCATCTGTTCTACATGGTTTGTGCTCCTTCCCAGGGATGTGAATCCTTATTTCCCATCTGACTCACTGTCTTTAAGCTGGCCAATCCTCCCACTTACTCAAGGGGCTGAGTCCTAAGAATCACTTGGCTCAGAGGAGAGCAGAAGGTTTGCGATGGCCATGGTTTCTGCTGGTACTACTAATTATTCTTGTCCCATGGCTCATGCACACATGAATATACATTAGTTCTGTGATTTAACTACTGAAAAGAATTATTAAAAAATATTTAAATGGCGTGTGTTTTAGCTAATTTCAACAAAATGGGGCTCTTCCATATTCATTCTTAGATCGAGGTAGTTTTGTAATTACATTGAAAGAATCCAAAACATGGCGTAAATCCAAACCTTAATTTTGGTAGAGCCTGCTAAAACATATAATCCGAAAAATAAAATTAACTAGAAAGATTTCTTAACTAACGATTTTTTTTTTGGCTTCAGATGTTGTTTTTAATCTTTATTCTCTAAGGACATGAAGGAAATACAAGCATTTGAAAGAATGGGAGCATATATTATGACATATCATATTTGATTACTTTTAGCTTTTTATTCACAAGGAAGTAGCGATTCAAAATGATGCTCATTTAACCAAAGACAACAAGCATTAGGGGCCTATTCTTTTTTACGTTTCCTCTCCTTTTCTCTCTCCCTCCTGGTGTGCTCTTTTTTTTTTTTTTTCTAGAGTTGTATATTACAGCATACGAACTTCATTAAGTGAATTTGTATAGTCTACCTTAATGAAGAGAACATAGCTAGGAATGAAAAATCCAGATTCAAGGAAATATACCAACTTGTAAACTATTCTGTTATGATGCATTTATCCCTTGCTATTAAAATCTATTCAGTTTCAAATGAAAAAAATAAATAAACTCTATTCAGTTTCTAAGGTGAGATAGTGAGAGTTCCAGCAGTAAGTTCAGATAACACAGACCAATGTGAATTATTTCAATTTTTTTGTGTGTCCTGAACGGACTTGGATACCAAGTAGCAAGAGTTTGAAAGTGAAGTGTTTCTTTCTTCTAAATTGACCCATCTTGCCAGTTTTATCTGAATCTATTCTAGATTCGGAGAGTGGTAGTTTAAACAGGAAATGTTTCCTATGTTTCTGAGTTTATAGGGTTAGGCCGTTCCACTACCAGGCTACCCATGGGCACTTAATGTTTTGTTGCCAGTCATTTTGAAAGACGGACTGGAGAGAAGGACGTAAGAAGCATCTCTTTACTTAGGGATTAGGAGTGAGTCTGATACGAGACTCTAAAGCATGAAGATGTCTGGAGTAGATCCAGTGAAGATCTATCTTCACTGGATAGAGTACAGTTGATCCACTGGAGTAGATCCAGTGAAGGGAATGTTGGATGTGTAATGGGAGCAGGGATATCACTGTTCAAGTGAAGGAGGCTTCCCGGTCTCTGAGCCATAAATTGTCCCTCCTACTCTGTACCCCCATCTATGGTCTCTGACATCCAGCATAACCTATTAAAATTTGTCACCTATTTTCCCTTGTAAGTAGGGAATGAAAAAGAGCCCGTTTCCATGTTGGTTGAAACCAACGTGGGAGAGACAGTGATTCCTATAGCATTCACTAGATATGGACAACAATGTCTGAAGGGCATGATCTTATAAGAGGTATTAGCAACAGAAGCAAAGGTCTGACAGCAAGGAAAGATGTCTAGAATGGAAAATATAAATGCTAATGTGAATGGTAATAATGCTGTTACCATACTACAATGACTACTATATGATTAAATCCTATGTGCCTGGCATGGTTCTCATCACTTTTCACAAATCACTGGGTCTTCATGACAACCTAGGAATTGCTATTATTATCCCAAGTTCGCAGATACAAGAATTAAGATGGAGAAGATTAAGGAAAGTCCAAGATCACATAGCTAAGAAATGTCAGAACCAGACTTGGAAGGTGGTAGTCTTCTGCAAGGAGCCCCCATTACTAATTTTCATATTATTCTACAGAATGATTCCACAGACCTAGGAAATAGTTACATGAAAGCTAATATCAGACAATGAAGCTGGCAGCGTCTTATTTAGAAAAAAGAAATACAATTTTTATTTACAACCACATTTCCAAATAAATAAAATTTAAGATATTGTATGATACTCTATCTTTCCTATTACAAATTTTGTTAGTGTCAGTACTTAACTGCTTTAAGAGAATATCATGTTTTTCTTTTAGGAAAGGCTTCAAGATATTTTAACCCATCTTTTTTGAAATTTTTTTTTCAACGTTTATTTATTTTTGGGACAGAGAGAGACAGAGCATGAATGGGGGAGGGGCAGAGAGAGAGGGAGACACAGAATCGGAAACAGGCTCCAGGCTCTGAGCCATCAGCCCAGAGCCTGACACGGGGCTCGAACTCACAGACCGCGAGATCGTGACCTGGCTGAAGTCGGACGCTTAACCAACTGCGCCACCCAGGCGCCCCTTAACCCATCTTATAGGTATACAATATGATATGATATAGATGGATAATGAGGAGGTTAATTATGCAATGTCCATCTTTGACATGACTTCCACATTATGTTGATGCTTACCTTGACATTTACATGACGTAGTTACAGGTTTTAAGACATGGAAGAATTATTTTGCTTTTGTATGTTTTTAGCGGAAGTATGTGTACCCAGTGAACTGTGGGCTCATCCTATGTATACTCAGAAACTCGTCTGGGAACCTAGCCTTAGTAGGTAACTGCTAATGGTCTAAGTAGTTGCGGACATTAACACACATCAGGGCTGAAATGGGCCTTGGGGCCAATCCTATCTCTGGGGACGAGGATGGAGAAACTGAGACTCGGGACCAAGGACAGCGGTGGCATCATCAGTATCTCAACAGCAGTTCTGTATCCCATGTAGGGCTGAGAAGAGGAAGTCAGTGTGATGCACACTCTCTCTGAGTTTCAGTCGCAGTGTTGATCATTTGTAATGTGTGTACTGAGAGAAAAAAATGGGGGTTGGAACAAAAGCAGTTGCTCTTGGGTTAGGAGTGGAATCTTAACATTGACTGAGCAAGCTTTACTCTCTTGCTTTTCAGGGATAACGTTGGGAAATATTTTCATTCCTCTCCCTTCACCTGACCCCCCCCCCCCCCCCGCCTTCATCTTGGAGTCATTAGGAAATATTTTGGTGTTTGTTCTAATGTTTCAGAAAGACACAATAATTTTCCCTCTTGAATTTCCTTTCAATTTGCCTGACTGAAATTTGATATCGTGTATCAAGTGATTCATCTGTAGCATGTGTCTCTAGTCATTTGGGCAAGAAGTCCTGCATAAAAGCAATTATGTTGGGTAATTCGCAATTATCTACATGCAGCTCAAGTGGCTATGTGTCCTTTAAAATCTCCAGATGCCATTTCAGGAAAAAAAAAACACAAAGCAAAACAGAAATGCACTGTTCTCAGCCAAAAATCTCTTTTGGAACAAAGTTCTACATGACAACAATGTAAGAGCTTAGCCAGGGATTCTCATACTTGGCACTATTGACATTCTGTGCAGGATTATTCTTTGTTGTGAGAGCTTTATGAGGCATTCTGGAAAGTTCTAGCTCTCTAAAATGCACTCAGTGATGTTTCATAAATAGGTCTCGCCACGCATACACATCTTTTTGGTACTCCCGACCCAACAACAGTAAATAGCATGGCAACGCTTTCCAGGGTTCTAAACGAACGGGTCACAATAAATCCAACAACTGTATACACAAATCGCAGTTTTCAAAACACTTGAAAATCTCATCGTATTGTTCTTCCATAAACAAACACCTTGTAAGTTATGTTAGTTGTTGTTAATGAGATTTCCATTTCACAGGTGAAGAAACTAAATTACATTTAAAGTTCCGTAGCTAGTTCGTGCAAGTGTAGGTTTAGAGCTTGCGTCTTCGCAGTGGCAAAGCTGTCTGGGAGTCCCTCATGGCCGGTGGGTGTGTATGGGTGGGGGCTGGTTGGACTCAGACCTTGATTCTGCCAATTACTAAACTGGGCCAGTCATTTAATCTTATTATTTTTCAGGGTTCTTATCTGTAAAACAAGGAATATACCTTATAAGATTAGAAGGGACTTCATAAAGTATTTAAGATCGTGAAGAATAAATTGTCAGTGCTTATACATAGTAAATGCATAATAAATTTCAGGTATTCATAATAATAGTTATATTTATTATTATTTTATTATTATTATTATTAAGAATGAATAGTATAAAGACAGATTGTGTAGATTGGGAGCCAACCTCCATCACTTATGAGCCTTATGACCCTACACCACTGATTTATCCTTTCTCTGCATGGCCTTCATTTTCTTATCCACGGAAGATGATAATGATGGGAATTACTTCACGTCGAAGGGTTTTGGTCAGGATTTGGGTACCCGGGTGGCTCAGTTGTTAGGCATCTGACATTGGCTCAGATCATGAGCTCACGGTTTGTGAGTTCAAGTTCTACATTAGGCCAGCTCGAGCTCCACGTTAGGTGCACTCATACTCCACGTTGGGTGAGCACACGTCCCACTTTGGGTAAACATGAACCCCACTTCTGGTGATCCCTGATTCTCTCTCTCTCTCTCTGTCTCTCCCAATCTCTCTCTCCCTGCCCCTTGCTCACTTGAGCTCTTTCTCTCTCTCTCTCAAAAAAAAAAAAAGGTTTTTGTGAGGATTAAATGCTACGTAGCAAAGGGTTACTATATATAAACTATAATAATAAAATACAAAATAATAAATAATAACTATTAAAAATTAATTGTTATTATTATCCTTCTTGAAATATATTGGCATTTTCCCGTACTCAGCTCGACTCGAGCTTAGCCTGCATAGCCTTGTCTCATGCCACCTCTATCAGTCAGGACTGTTTTTGTAAGCCAGAGAAGTCAGCACTTGTCACCTTAGTAATTTTTTGGACAAACACTGCTAGGGAATCAGAGAAAGGCTGGAAGTCTGGATCTGAAAAATGGTCAGGAACCAGGAGAAGCCACAACTCTGGGATTTGGAACTGCAGCCGGAGTCACCTGGCTGGAGCAGTGTAGACACAACCACGATGGCCAGTAGTCTACGTTCCATCCTCAAATCCTGTGCTACTCCCTGAAGAGTCAAGGGCTTAGGAGAAGGGTCTTCTCAGCTTCCGCTGGCTGTGTGGGGCTGGGAGCCGACAGTCTCACCTCTGTGGTGGGCGGGCACAGCCTCTCCCCAGATACATAGCACCTACGAGAGAGGTCATTGTCATTCCTAAGCAGCGCTAGGTGGTATCTGAAAGGGCCACAGATGTCTCAGGCTTTCCTACCAATGTGTTTACTTCCAGCGGGGGCAGGGGGTGGGTTTGGGACGTGGGTGGGCAGAGAGAGAGAACACGATGGTTTTCCTCTCACAATTAACCACTGTGGGACTATAAGTAGAATTTTCATCTTTTAATGATAAATTACTTCATTGAAACACATCAGTTTTTCCATTTTATGCCTGAATATTTGCCTTGTGTAGGGTCGAATCAATGTGTCACAAGTGGGAATGATAATGAGGAATGGCTGATCATGGAAAGAAATATTTAAGATTGTAAAAGAGAAAAAAGTTAAATCGCTTTGACTACTTTTTTTTTAATGTTTTTATTTTATTTTTTATTTTATTTTTTAATTTTTGAGACAGAGAGACACAGAGCATGAGCAGGGGAGGGGCACAGAGAAAGGGAGACACAGAATCCAAAGCGGGCTCCAGACTCCGAGCTGTCAGCACAGAGCCCGACACGGGGCTCGAACCCACAGACTATGAGATCATGACCTGAGCCGAAGTCGGATGCTAAACCGACGGAGCCACCCAGGCACCCCAACACTTTGACTACTTTTTACTGAGCACTTATGCACCTGACACTGGGCTGGTACTGAGAACACACGGGTCCTCTTCTAAAAAGCTAATCATCCAACTAAAGATACAGAAAAATTAAAAAGGCAACACAGCAAAAAGTAGCTGAAATATCCTGTGACAAGTGTTTTCAGAGGGACATATGCAGTGTGCTTCGGTATGACAGAGAAAAGACATCTTTATGGCAGTGACGTGAGCTCTGGCCTGAAGCAGCACTTGGCTGGGAGAGAAAGAGAAGAGGACATTCCAGGAAGGGAAAAATCAAAGGCGAGACGGGAATCATAAAGAGAAAAGACACAAATCCCACATCTATGCTACATGTTTAATCGCATCTTGTTTGTTTTGTTGCCATTTTTTGTCCCTTGTGATTTTTTTTTTTTTTTTAAGAAGATAGAGTTGCTGTGTGACAGTCTGCTGTCCCCTTAGGTAATGTGCAAAGTGAAGAGCCATGTTTTTTTCTGGAATAATTTCATGCTACTAGTATTTCTGAAAGTGCCCTTGATACAGGACTTCCCAGCCCTTGTGTGAATACTGTTGTTTTAATGCTTATTTATTTTTGAGAGACAGACAGAGTGTGAGCAGAAGAGAGGAAGAGAGAGAGAGAGAGAGGGAGACACAGAATCCGAAGCAGGCTCCAGGCTCTGAGTTGTCAGCACAGAGTCTGATGCGGGGCTCAAACTCACAAACCATGAGATCATGCCCTGAGCCGAAGTCAGAGGCTTAACTGACTGAGCCACCCAGGTGCCCCTGTGAATACTATTTTGGAAAAGGGAGACAGACGTACCAGTGTTCAGAGGGGGACAAAATATCTCCTCTGCCAATCTAATTCCATTTTAACATGTCCTTAAGCTCATTTGGATAAGACTTAAATCAGCAGGTCTGGCTCAGGTGCATTTGTGGCTGTATCAGATAAAGTCCTGCAGGGTCACAATTGTGGGATAAATTAGCATCCTAATTACCCACTAAGATTAATTAAAGTAAAGACGGGCATTAGAACAAATGACCCACATGGGCAATTAGAATAGATCTGGATATATAAGATAAATCTACCTTTCTTTTCCGGCCTAATCACAGGAAAGCCATTCTGAATATATCTCCTTTGAAAAATTATTAAAAGACTCAAATAGGCTTTAAAAAGGCCGGTGCAGCCAGATGTGACATAAGAGGTAACAAATCATGATCTCAGATTTCAGTCCACTTAGTCTGGGGTCAGCAGGCTTTTTCAGTAAGAAGCCAGGGAGTAAATATTTTAGGCTTGGGGGGCATCAGTCTGTATTACGGGAATTCAGCTCAGCTGTTGTAATGTGAAAGAATTCATAGATATTGTATGAAGTACAGGGCACTTAAAGTACAGGGCACCAGGGGCGCCTGGGTGGCACAGTCGGTTAAGCGTCCGACTTCAGCCAGGTCACGATCTCGCGGTCCGGGAGTTCGAGCCCCGCGTCGGGCTCTGGGCGGATGGCTCGGAGCCTGGAGCCTGTTTCCGATTCTGTGTCTCCCTCTCTCTCTGCCCCTCCCCCGTTCATGCTCTGTCTCTCTCTGTCCCAAAAATAAATAAACGTTGAAAAAAAAAAAAAAAAAGTACAGGGCACCCAAGCCATTTAAACATGTAAAAACTGGGGCACCTGGGTGGCTCAGTCGGTTAAACCTCCGACTCTTGATTTCGACTCAGGTCATGATCTCACGATTCGTGGGATCAAGCCCCGCGTTGGGCTCCGTGCGGACCGGGCAGAGCCTGCTTCGGATTCTCATGTCCTTCTCTCTCTGCCCCTCCCCTGCTCGCACATGAACTCTCTCACTCTCTCTCTCTCTCTTTCTTAAAATTCATAAATAAACTTTAAAAAATGTAAAAACCATTCTTCCTTTGCAGGCCACATGAACACCGGTGGCAGAACAACATTGGCTTGCAGGTTGGTTTGTCCACCCCCTGGTTTAAATCATGAAGAAATGTTCAAGTGTCCCGAAAGCAAGAATACACTGTATGTTAACGGACTTGAATTTGAACTAAAAAACAATGATGACGTGAGATGACAAAACTCTAGGGTTGCATGTGGCCTAATTATGACAAAAATCAATAATATGTACACCAGCCTAGCATCACAGAGTATAGAATGACACAGTAGGGCAAAACACATTTTTAAAATGACATTTCATCAAGCTTCATGGCTGCTCTCTAAGATGTGACCCTGTCACATGTTGATGAACCTCCGTCAGAAAGTATTCACCAAGAAATGCCCCGTGTCTAAGAATGTGACTGGGGGCCAACGGGCTCAAGTATCTTTTAATTGCACTTGAAATTTCTTCTGAATCTGACCACATTTTTTTTTTATCAGAACTGATATTACTGGAAAATGAGTCACAGGCGATGGACCTAATAACGTCAACATCGACCCCCTACGAGTGCTGCGGGGAACGAGGGCGTGATATTCTGATAGCACTGTATGTAGGTTAGTGTTGAGCGCCCCTGAAAAGGATGTCTAGGTTAGGATATTTGTGCTGATTTTGACCTAGTCTCTGTGTGTGTGTGTGTGTGTGTGTGGTTGTTTTGCTTGTTTGAATCATCCGCTGATACACCTTGACCGTGTCTGTGTCCCACATTAATCTGGTAGATTCCTGGTACTATTGATATCAGCTTGATAGCAACATATTTTTTCTCTGGTTACAATGACCCAGAGGTTGAATTTGCTCTCCCTCCCTCTTCCGTCGTACCTTCCTCTTGATACAGTCGTCCACTAACTGCTTTCACACGTCTCCATTTTTGTTCTTATTTGCCAGTTCAAAATCCTGTGCAAAGCTGGGAGTGTCGTTCTTTTCTCACCTGACGTAGTCACCTTGAGAACTGCTCTGGAAAAAAAAAACCAAAAAACCAAATGGCACAGAATGCCTCCCCCAAAATGTGCCTAAGTGTCCTGAAATATTGTGGTGGGAGCGGGTTTGCAAACGTCTTGAATTTTGACGGGAAAAGAGGTTTGGGTTGACGTTTGCCCTCGGACTCTTATGCAGTGGGCATGGGCCCCAAACCTAATCGTCATACACATCTATAGCCTGCACATACATGTATGTACACATACATATATAGTTATTATATACATGTATATTATATACATGTATGTACATATACATATATAGTTATTATATACATATATATGTATATATAATGCATGTATTACTATGTACATTACAAAAAGAATTTTTAAAGGTAACAGAATTTTAAAGGGTCAAGATAACTAAAACTAGATGTTCTCGTGCTCTTCTCTTCCAGTCCCATAAATTGCTTTGTGTACTCTGGGGTGCCTCCCCCACTCTGGAGATCAAACATCCTATTGGCCCTGGGAGCTGAGATTAAAGGCCATCTGTTTTCTGCTTCACTAAGGTTTTGTTGTTTAATGGCCTCACACTTGCAGTGGTGCATGGAACACTGAATCATATTGTTGTCCATTGGGGCATGTGAATACAGAATGGAGCATATAGAATATTCTTTTCAGTTGCGGCCTATGGAGAGCTTGACGAGTCTGGCAATTCCCATGATGAAGCAGGTTGTTCTGAGCACAGTGACGCTGATGCAGCTTGTGGTGACCAGGGGGCCTCAGGGACGGGTATCACAGTAGCAAATGCCGTAAGACCATGTCCATTTATCTGGGTTCCAGTCGAACGGTGTATTCTTCTGAGGGCTGGCTTTTGCCAAAACCAGCCAGGTTTGGGGGGGGTTCATAATTTTCTAAATTAGCTCCTTTGTGATGGGTGCGTTTCGTTTTATGCTAGAGTTTTGGAACCTGGCACCATACATATATGGACGCGCGTAATAATCTCTCTCCTGCGAGTTAAGGCACTGGCGCTATTCCTTTCCAGCGCAGTAAAATGTAAGCTTTCACCTACCTGTTGAATACAAGCGTGTTCCTTTCTTAAAGTGATTGCAATCATTAGTGACTGGAAAGTGACAGAAGCAGAGGTTAGAAAGCCTCCTGGCCCTTCTAAACTCATCATGTTTGTGGCCATACTCACCGATTCTTGGCTTCTAAATATTTTCCCAGTTACTTGAAAGGAGAGAGAGATCTACCAAACCAGGTTTCATTCCTGAGAATGGAATGGTCACAGAAGGTAATGTTGTCAAGAAAACCAAAGTTATATATGACTTCTGTTTATAAGTGCACAGGACGCTGTGTCCCGCAAAAGGGGAAGGATAATGTGGGAGGAAGAGCAAGGTCTCTTTTACATTGACAGGCAAAAGAAATTGCCATTTGGGGAAAATTATCTGCCAAATTGCCTTCTCTAGTCCTGATCTTGAACCTCACGTCTCTATTCATTTTAATGAGGAAGATGCAGAAGCAAATAGCATTAATTAGGACATTTTGAAATGGTACCAACACAGAGAATATTTTGGAAATGGAGTTAATAACGGGATGACCAGACACGGGCATAAATAGGTGAGTAAAGCAGTGACGCTCATTAGAAATATACAAACAATAACATAGTACACAGATGGGCTGATATTTAATACTGGATTCGTGATCTGGAATAAACAGAGTTTGGGTATTTTTTTTTTTAATTGGAAATGGCATTTCACTGGCACGCAGAAAACATGATAATTGGCTACTTGGGACACTTCCTATTTGGGGGCTTAAGAGACTCTGGATGTTCTTGTACTTTTGAGGTTTGATCTGATTGTATGAAGCTAATAACTTTCACTGTAATAAATAATGATAGCGACAGATTAAAATGTTTGTAGTAAAACTTACTGCCGGTTTCCAAACCAGTTATGGAGCACAGTCGGTAGACTGGTGATATCGACAATATATTAGTAGTTGTGAATGTGTATTTTGAGATGAACCAAACATGGGGTTGTCAGGATTTGATTCAATAGCCAGGCTAGGAACCGTATGTTTGCATTTGGGTTTCTGCTGTCAACCGTGCATTCAACAGGGGCAGAGAACTTCACCTGGAGTAGGTACCAACGTTGGTATTTCGGTTGCTTCAACAAGGCGTATGGCTCCAACCCCACAGACCGAATTCAATATCTCCTCTACGGTAAAATTTTGCTGAATATATATTAATATTTATTATTTTGGACGTGAACCAAGACTCAAGGCAGAGGCGGACACTTGGCCAACTTCAAGGCCGCTTTGAGATGGAAAGACCTGACGCTAAGTTTAGACTGGAGGTCTGGGGTGTTTGTAGGTTTGGCACCCCCATTGCCCCATGAATTCTAACAATAAATATCCTTTAAAAAGGCTCTCAAATCCTCTTGAGCATCGAATATCTCTTCACAAATAACATTTTAGTGAGCTGGTTCTAAATAAGCCAAAACCATAAATAATAGATTGCTGGGGGGTTTATAAATGGAGAAAGAAAGCATGTGGTTAACTGTGACCAGAAGCTGTAACTGCAGCTTTTGTTTAAACGTTTGAAGAAAAGAACGTTTGGTTCCAGAAACAGTTCATTGAGTGCCTTTTTTCTGCTGGACACTTCTTGGATTGGGTCAGCTGCTCATTAGGTAGGACTTGACCCGATCGCCAAACTTGATTTATTTTCTCATGGCAAATTCAGCTTCTTTCTTCTTTCTGTGAGCCTCACCTCTTTATTTCTCCAATTCTGTATATTTTTAAGTGACTATACACACACACAATACATATTATATATATATATATATATATATATAATTTATTTTTTTACAATATCTTCCACAGTCATCCTTTCCATCAAGTATACTCATTAGAATAGCTCCTAGGAGCACCTGGGTGGCTCCATTGTTTACGCGTCTGACTTGGTTTTTGGCTCAGGTCATAATCTCATGGGTTCGTGGGATCGAGTCCCACGTCAGGCTCTGCGCTGACAGCATGGAGCCTGCTTGGGATTCTCTCTGTATCCCTCTCTGTCTGCCCCTCCCCACTTGCTCTCTCTCCCCCCCTCTCTCTCTCTCTCTGTCTCTCTATAAATAAACTTAAAAAAAAAAAAAAAAAAAAGAAGAAGAGAAAAGTCCCCAGCAAGGCTGGAGGTCATCCTAGCTACCCGTGAGAAATCAAAGCTCAGAAAGCCGACCTGGATTGTAGTGAGACATTTACCTTCAAGCCTGGGTCTGATACTCAGGTCTCTACCTGGACCCGTGTTCTGTATGGCCTCCTCTCGGTCAGCACACATTACCTTCTACTGGGACATCTGCAAAACACCTCTGCATTCTGTTCCATTTTCAATTTCCTGCGCACAATGTATTGAAAAAATATAGTTCTTTCATTTAGCAAATATGTAACTATAGGCACCAGGTGTTTTGCTAGAGGCTGGCTATCAGCCTATCTCTGGCAGAAAGAGCTACATGTTTGAGGGACCCAGTGTGAAATGAAAAGGCACTGCGCCCCCAGTTCAGAAATAATAAAGAATTTTAACCTGGCAAGAACAGGGCATTAGAGCATGTGTGGGGCTCTCTGGGCCGAGGACCTGTGAGGCTGATAGCACAGGCAACATACCCATGAAGCTGGCCCCAGCCCATGAATTAATTTCCACAAAACACTCTTTTCGTCACGTGACCCTGTTTATCCATTTCAGAAGGGTCCCGAGCAGTGTTTGAATTCCAAGAACGCTCTACCTTTTGGCCGAAATCTGACTTTCCATTCTTCCTTTTCATGCTTCCACTAAGTAAATGCTTTCCCTTCCTACTTAATGGGGATACACAGGGGAAATCCATTTTTTTAGCATCTGAAAGCAGAATGGCACAGTGTTTGAAGATGAGGTCTTGGTGAGTCCTCCCCAAAGGGAGAAGTGATCCTTAGGAAGACACTCAGCAAGAGAAAGAGGGAAGTTCCTCTACATAACAAAGAAAAGACAGAGAAAAAGGTGCCATAAGGCAGAGCCCCAGGGGTACAGTCTGAGGAAGAAAGAATCTTGGCTTCTCTGGCAGTAAAATTTCCCAGAGAAGAAACCATTTGAATAGAGGTCTAGTCATGATTATATCATGGAAACCACTATTCCTCACTCCCTATCTTCCCTACAAAATCTCCTGCTAACTTTACCTTGCTCAGCAAGGCATTTGGGAAGAATGGAGTCTTTTTTGGCAATGCATGAATCTGTGTCTGTGTCAGAGTTGGTATGTTGCCCAAATCAGAGAATTCACGAGGGGGCTACCAACAAATGGATTCTGGCAGTCATTTTTGCCACATCTCGTACATGTCTGACATATCCCATTTCCCTGTTACCCCACTCAACCTCCCCTTTGCCCCCACTATTCCTTCACCTTTATCTTTGTTCATCTAAAACCTACACATCCTTTGAGTTGCAAATCAAACTTGTCCAAGAAAATTTAAGTGCCTTTCTACTTGAAAATAATCTATCTCTTCTACTACAGATACATTTTATGTATTACTAATCTCCTGGCACTGACTTATTTCCTCTTTCGAGATAGAATTGTTTTATATGACTCTGCCTGATATCCCTGTGTACTGGAAGGTCACTGAAGGCATGGTTTCACTTTTTACTTCTTTTTACCATTATAGAGAGCCCAGTACTGTGTCTGTTCCATAAAAGGGATGCTAATCCCAAAGGGGAAACTTGATTGGGTGTGAGAAAACCTTAATAGGAAAGAGAATGAAATAAAGGAACAGGAATTATTTGGGTTTTAGAAACAGGTTGGTAAAGCCAAAGCTAACATTGAGTGATCATGTTAGAGAGAAGCAAAGCCTTCCTTTAAAGTTTGTGGGTAAATATTCCCTTCTAAAAAGGAATTTTTTAATCAGGTATATTAGTATGTCTAAGACTTTTTAATAAACTTCCTGAAGCAAGTGGTAGATAGTCACAGGACTAGTGTAATAAGGGATACACTGAAAACTTCCAGGCTGTTCCGGAACATTTTTGTTATCTCTAGCAGGCTGAGAATAATCACAAGTCCCTTGGGAGGAACTTGAGTCTGATATACTTAGAGTGTATTCCATTGCCACAGTTACCATGCTTAATGAACTTGACCTTCCCATTTAAGTTATTTGTCATGTTTATAATGTTCTATAGGTACTATTCTACAGACACTAATGGGGTACACATTATGATTAGTAGAGTCAATATTTTTCCACCTAGAAAGGGCTACAGGCAGGTGGGCAACACATCTTTGATAATTTTGTCTTAAAGCTATTTAGGGACACCTGGATGGCTCAGTTGGTTTCGCATCGAACTCTTGATTTTGGCTCAGGTCATGATCTCAGTGTCGTGGGATTGAGCCCCACACAGGGCTCCATGCTGGGCATGGATCCTGCTCAAGATTTTCTTTTTCTCTCCCTCTGCCCCCCTTCTGCTGATGTCACCCTCCCCCCCCAAAAAGAAGACAAATGCCATTTATTCCTATACGGGCATCCTATGTAGAATTTTACCAAAAGAGGAGGGTTGGGATCAGGTGAAGAAGCGAGAACCAACCCTGTTGCAGGGGACATTCTCAAGTAGGAATACATTTCTGTTATATCAACAAATATATTTATATTTGATTTCAGAAGATACGGGTGACTGAGAAGTCAAACATGGTGATGGTGGTAGTGGTAATAACTAGATGTCTGTACAGCAGAAAATTCAAATGTCCCTTCCTGTACAAAGTCAGGTGAGTCAGGGGCAATATGGATCCTACGAATGAGCTGGATGAAATTTAGAAATCTCAATAAGAAACAACTCACTCATTCAAACAACTTTATGTCTGCACTCTTTTTTGCTAATACCTGCCAGGGAGGCATTACCCTAGAGAGTCATTAAGGTGCCTAGGCCTACAGATTTGGAAGCTTGGTTTTGTCAGGCAGTTGACAATCATCTATCTCTAAGGTCAGGCTCATATTAATTGACCCTGAGGCTGACGTATGGACATAGAATGCAAATTTATACATTTTCCAGGGAGGCTGCAACTGTCCTAGGAACCAGAGTACTCAAAACCTCAGCACCAGTACCTTCTCTCCCTATGGGTCAGCCCGTAAGGGAAGTCAAATTCTGATCAGGAAACTCGCATCAGAACACAGGGCTTTAGTTCGATGTATTGCAGTGTTTCCCGGTGAGAGGCTAAATTAGTCTGTTGTTTTTCACCAACACAAGAAAGACCCTGACAATGGACTATATTATTCTGGGTCTGCTGGCTGGGCTTGTTGCTTGTTTAAAATGCTTTGATGCGTAGCTTATGTACACCTTTTGGTCTCTTCTTTACAGCTTCTATAACTTACCGAGCCCACTTTGGAGCATCATATTGTTTTGGATTTCTGAATGAACTCTATCAGTTCGTCATCAGATCTCTGAGGTTTAGGCCTTTAATGTGATCCTGCAAAATGTGATGACTTCTTGGAAATAGTCGTATTTTCTTCTTTTCCTGCTTCATTCACGATTACTTAATTTTTGCTTGTGGAAAACAAGGAGACAGATCCTAGTCATTGGTGGTGGGGGCCGTGGTGGCATGACCGGGTACTTTGGTCTATTGAATGACAAGGTCTTTAAGAAAGACGTTGGAAATCAAGAGAGGTTTCTAGTCACAGGAAAACCCAGACTGAGTCTGGAGGGGGAGGACTTAGGGAGGAGATCACTGGTGTTGGTCCAACTGGGATGGGTGTAGTATACTGGTGGCCTATTGGTACGAGGAGTTTGCTTCAATACACATTGTAACTCAATCCACAGTCCGGGGCAAATGCAAATGCAAACGGGTGATAGGTCTGCTCTGCTCAGAACAAGACAGTGTGAGTGAGACCTAATACAAACTAAAGACCTGGATGCCTAAGGCTTGGAGAAAAGAGCAGACACATATAATGGATTCTGATAATTCTTTCCGGAAAACCCAGTCTTATCCTAGTCGATGGAACCGGCAGAGAAGATGACACTTTCCCTTTACTTCTCGTTGTCTAGTTCACCCTTCTTTCTAATAGGAAGGGCACAAATTGGAAGATGGAAACATTTTTCTTCTAAAGGTTTAACGACAATTTCAACTGATAGGCATGTTGGCATTTTTCTTTTTTTCTGCCATATTCTGACAGAACAAAATTTAATGTATTTTGAAAAGCACTACCCCGCCCCACTCAAACAAAGATAAAAACATAATTAGCTTTTAGAGTGGCTGTATCACTGGCTTCAGATAGATTTTGTTCACAAACCCAAATTTTGTCCTACCGTAATAGTAAACCATTGCCTTGTAAATTCGAACCGCGACATTAACTTCTCAGCAAGACAAGAAATAGACTAGTTGTTTAGTTTGCCAGGTTTTTTTTTTTTCTCTTGTACCCAAGATAAAGAAGCAAAAAATACAAAACAAAAACAAACTGCCCCCACTTCCCAAAACATTACAGTGATAGAAGCAGTTCCAATGCCTAAGTCCTTTAACAGTGCTGTGTTGCATACAATGTGATTTTGGGCACTGAATTCTGCAAATATATGAGAATGGGCTATTTGCAAATGGCTCTGTTTTGGTCAGTGATCAAATGTGAATCAAGCCATTTCACTTCATTTTAGTGGCCTTAAATTGATTTTAAGCCTTTGTTTTCACCAATCCACCCTTCTGCTCCTATCCTGATGTTTATAGTACAAATTCTTTCTCAAGGAAGTTCTTTAGGAAAGCACAAGACTTACCTCAATCATGAAAAACACAATGACATTTAGGGCTACATTTGAGTCTTGCTGTAACATGTGTCTGGGCTCAAGCTATGGATCTAATTTTCATATGATCATCATAGAACAAGCTCTCTTAGTCAGATAAGTGAGTGGTCTATAGCATGTTGTTGGGTCGTTCGATTTTTTTTATCTTGTTAGACTTTCCTTCCTTATGAAAAGTACAGGTACAAGCAGTTCTTTTTTTTTTTTTTTAAGTTAATTTATTTTGAGACACAGAGACAGTATGAGTGGAAGAGGGGCAGAGAGAGGGAGAAAGAATCCCAAGCAGGCTGTGCACTGTCAGCACAGAGCCCAACATGGGGCTGGAACCCAAGAAATCACAAGATCATGACCTGAGCCAAAACCGAGAGTCAGATGCTTAACCGACCGAGCCACCCAGGTGCCCCCAAGTACAGTCAGTTCTGCTGTAACATGGCATTCATTTTCTTAAAAGTCACCCTGGTATGCAGAATCACGTAAACTAAAAGAGTGTGTGGGCAAAAGAAGGCTTAGGTGTTTAACACTCAAAACCTTTGTCATTTGACATGTAAAAGGATGGCAACCGAATAAAGCAGGTAGCATACTCTTGTATATCCTAAAGGATTAAGAAATACAGAAATGCATATACAATACATAAAGACAATAAATATGGCTCTTTAATCTGAAGTTTGCTTGTGGGCTTGCTACAGCTTGCGTGTCATGACGTGGTGGGAGAGCAGTGACTCTGGAGTCACAGGAAGGTTGACATCCCATGTGGACGGGCGTGACTCCTAACGTGTGAGTGGACTGAGGTAGCTGATAAATGCTCTTGTTGACGAGTCTGCTGTATTTCTACTCAGCTCAGTTTAGCTTAGTTGTATTTTCCACGTTCACCTAGGGCTTCTTGCAGATGAAACCACAAGCAAACCACAAGATGAAATTCAAGATTCTTGCTGTGCTCAAATTTTACCCCAACACATTAATTGTGGCGGAACAAAAATTGCATTTCAAAACAGTCATTCAAAATAGGAATTGATTGTATCTTTTCCCGAGTCATCGTGGTACATTCATTGGCATTGCTGTTGCCATAACATTCTCACGAGTTGATTTTGTAATAACGTCTTGGGCAAAACTTTTATCTTTCAGAATAATGTTTCATTAAAACAGAATTTTATGACAGGGCGCCTGGGTGGCTCAGTCGGTTAAGGATCGGACACTTGATTTTGGCTCAGGTCATGATCTCACAGTTCATGAGATCGAGTCCCACGAGGGCTCTGGGCTGACATCCAGAAGCCTACTTGGGATTCTCTCCCTCTCTCTCTGCCCCACCCCTGCTTGCTTTCTCTCTCTCTCAAACTAAATAAACACCAAAAAAAGAAAATTATAAAAACAATTTTATAACAAATCTGGAAAATCCTTTTTGTCTTTCAGAAGAATGTTGAAATGTATTCCACTAGAGAGAAAATCCATACGATGATCTTTGGGCACCTATGAAGATTTTGTTTTCAGCTGGCAGATTCTCCTAAAAGTGGGGATCGCTTTGCTATTTCTACCCAAAAGATGCCTAACACATGCGTTCTTTTGACTTGACTCAGAGCAAGTGGAGAGTACCAGCCAAGTAAGGTTGATTGGCCAGAGTTCTTACCCATTAGTATTTTCAGAAAAAAAATGGAACACGATGTTACAGATGTGTTAACTAGATGGAAGAATCTTTTTACCATATATATATAATTGTATTGTATTGTATTATATTATATATTATATATAATATATACATTGTACATTATATATTGTATGTACATTATACATTACATATTACACATTACATACATTACATATACATATACATTATATATTATATATACATCATATATTGTATATAATATATATAGTAATGTATTATTGTATTGCATTGTATTATATATTGTATTATTGTATATATTATAATATTATAATATATATTTTATATATATATATATAATATATATAATATATATTTCCCATGAAATGTGTCTATGTTCCCATAAGAATGATGGAACTACATTCAGGTAGAAGGGAGGGAGACAGAACTGGAAAAGAAAACACATGTGTGCATTATAAAAAGATGCATGTTCTTGAATCTATCTGTGTTTGGCCAGTAGGTTTCTTTTTTCTGTAGCAGTAAAACCATCCTCCTGTCTGAGGTGAGAAGCAATGAGAAGATGCCCGCTGCGTTTGTGGTCTCCACGTGTGCTCTTTGACCCTTTGGGAGTCTGGTAGATAATCAGTTTCTCATATGACTTGAGACTATTCAACTCTCAAAGCACAATTTATTGAGATATCTATGACCCTGATTGAATTATCCTCCTATAAACATATGCAACATGAATGAATCTTTTAGAAGCTTAATACCAAACAAAGCTTGGATATTTTAGTCCATTTTCTTTCCTCCCTCTTGTAATTTTTTATTTAAGAAAAATTAGTAGAGAAACTAATAAAGTGATTCCCTTAAGAGTAGTCAGAAATCTGCATTATTTTTCCCTAGAAATGAAAATTCTAGATGTGGACATGTAATGATTGATAGGCTCCTTGATGGTTTTCTGCAAAGTTAGATCACCAAGAAGTGAGTAGGAAATTCGAGGTGGGGAGGCCTTGAAGAGTAAGCTTGAAGAGTGTATTTGTTGACTTAAATCACATGAATATAATTCTTCTCGTGATTAGGATTACCAGTATAGCTTGGTTAGAATACAGAAGTTCCAGAATACAACCAAGTCAACACCAACACCAAGTCAACATTAACTTCAACCCCAATCTCCAAAGGTCCCATTGACTTAAATTTGACTTGAGACTCATCAACAAAAAAAGGAAACCAGATCTTGGGTACAGTACAAAGTCTATTTTACTATTGAAAATATAAACTGAAAAAAAATGATCTTCTCTTTACTTTCAATGACTTCTTTATTGGCAGTGAGAGAAAAAAGAAACATTAAGGGATGCTGAAATCTCACATTCTCTAAATAAGCTTTTCAGTTAAAAAGTAAATCCGTATTAGGCCCCTGGGTGGCTTGGTTGGTTAAGCCTCTGACTTTGGTCCAGGTCATGATCTCATGGTTAGTGAGTTGGAGCCCCACATCAGGCTCTGCGGCCAGAACAGAGCCTGCTTCAAATCTCTGTCTCTCCCCTGCTCTCTCTCTTTCAATAATAAACACTAAAAAAAGTAAATCCGTGTTATATTATTACATAAAAATAGAAAATACAATATTATAGAAAAACAAATAATATGATATTATTTATCTCTATGTGAAGTTAACAAGATTTGAAACATTCAACTTATAATCAAACATTTGATTCCATTTGATTTATGCCAAAGGGCATAAAACATGAGTAAAATCCAATATATAAGAATAGATCTTGTCTTGGGGCGCCTGGGTGGCTCAGTCGGTTAAGTGGTCGACCTCGGCTCAGGTCATGATCTCGCGGTCCGTGAGTTCGAGCCCCTCGTCGGGCTCTGTGCTGACAGCTTGGAGCCTGGAGCCTGTTTCGGATTCTGTGTCTCCCTCTCTCTGACCCTCCCCTGTTCATGCTGTCTCTCCCTGTTTCAAAAATAAAACGTTAAAAAATTAAAAAAAAAAAAAGAATAGATCTTGTCTTTATATTAACTAGCACAAGAATCAAATAAGGGTAATGATGTAAAATATACGTCACACGTGCCCCAGAAGTCTTTAATGAGATGGCAGAAAAATCTCGGGGTCATCCCCGCCAAAGTTGGTACAGCAATCGCTATTATTCAGAGTTGGCATTGGAGGTCTGTGCCTTAAACCTGTACTGGGGACCGAGCAGAAAGAAGCCGAACTCAGGAGCTGTCGGGGGCCGTGTCTCGTGCGGTGTGAAGGCAGTCAGCCTGCAGGGAAGGACAAAGCTCACGAACACGGAGAGGCAGAAATCAGGAGCGGGGATCACCCCGCGCTGAAGAAGCCTGTGGAATTACCACCCGCACTCCCATGTTCTTATTTCACGTCTTTGTTGTTTATCTGTTCATCTGGTGTTTCATTCAATTCCACGAACCGACAGATTTCTGGTGTTGCTTAAGCTGTTTAGGTTCCTGCCAGTGTCACGACTGTAAGTACCTGTTTACCGCACACTTAGGGCTTTCTGTGTCCCCGTGGTTCTGATATTCCTCCCCAAACACTAAACTGTTCTGTTAGTACACCTGTGAGTGATTTATCTGATGCTTCTACTGGTCAGATCTCCATACAAAGTGGAAGAGACACCCTGGTCAGTCTACTCAGGCAAGGTTGAGGAAGGGCAGCGCAATCACACTGCTAGGAGAGTTGAAGGAAGTATTAAAATGGGCAAAAGTCGGAGGAAGGCCACATGGTTCAGTAGCACGTCTGTCTGTCACCCAGCCACTAGCTATTTGAAGGTGCAAATGTACAGACACAACCATCTTATTACCACTAACGGACATCTGGGTTTCTGAGTGACAAATTTGTGGTTAACAAATTTTCTGTCGCGTTCAGGGTTGCCAAGTGAGACTTCCTTGTACTAGTTTCGATACTTACGTTATATTCATGAGTTAAGCTTTTTTTTGGGTCAGCGGGGTTCATTTTGGCTCAGGGCTTTCATGCACGTGGAGGCTCCGCTTTGCAGATCGTCACTCATTTGGGGATCAACCTTGTTACTTCCTGATAAACCATTTCTGCTCATATTTGTTATCCATTTTATCGAATTGGGGGCTCTTAAATTCAAATTAAAAGTCATACTCATGACATAAGTGTTCTTGTTCTAGGCTGAGATTTGGCAAAGGGAGGGCAGGGGGACGCATTTTAGCTTATGGGCTTTGAATCCTGTATGGTTCCTCCATGGAAGTTTTTGACATATGGCCCGAATACGTGAATTTTGTCGAACGTGTCTTCATTTTTTTTTTTTTTTCTAAGTTACTTTAAGATTTAAGAAGCTTAAGGATATAAACTATACTGTCACTAAATTATGGACAATAAACTACTATTATTTTAATGTTTTTTTTTTTTAATTTATTTTTGATACAGAGAGAGGCAGAGCATGAGCAGGGGAGGGTCAGAGAGAGAGGGAGTCACAGAATCCGAAGCAGGCTCCAGGCTCTGAGCTGTCAGCACAGAGCCTGACGTGGGGCTCGAACTCACAGACTGTGAGATCATGACCTGAGCTGAAGCCGGACGCTTAACTGACTGAGCCACCCAGGCACCCTAAATTACTATTATTTTAGAAACCATACATGAAATATACCATAAAAGACCACAGAGCAGACCAAATGATTCTGAAGTCCCAGACTGACAACTCCTGAGTCAAAGAAAGAATTAGAAGGATTTGTTTGTAGTTTTAAAGTGGGGTGACTGAGCTGGGAATACGATTAATATAGAGCAAATAATATCATACCATTTAATTAAGAAATCATCTGTAATGTTCTATATTTCCATTTCTTTCTTTGCTGAAAAACAATTACTGTGAGCTGCAACCTGTTAGTTTGGTTATTATTAGCAAACATTAGCTAATTTTGCTTCTACCTCGATACTACAATTTCAGGTTTGTAGGTTTCATGAATTTAAGGAAAATAAATTTTTAAGTAAATAAACACTGCATATTCCCAGGGGTGGTTCCTCATAACACTAAATGACATTTACTTAGTTTTTGCACATTAAATTAAGTTTTAGGCTGAGGAACAACATGTGTTTTTTCCTATGATGGGCTGTTCCTAAAAATAAATCTATGTTTTAATTTAATCCTTCAGTGCATTCTCATCCTGTGAATAATGCCATTTTAATGAATTTTACATTAGTTACAAAAATCCCGAGCAACCTAATACATTCCTATAAGTTCCAAACTTTGGGGGTTTCAGTGCCAAGCTTCTAAATCCAATTTAATCAGAGTAAAAAAAAAATGTTAAAGTGTTTTTGTGATGGCTTCTGAAATTTATATACTTTGCCAATATAGCTCACAAACAGTTAAAGTCACTGTTGACTTTAGAAGAAGTTGATGTCTCTGTCTCTCTCTTTAAAAACTTATTACTATTATTATTTTTAGAAAGAGAGAGAGAGAGAGAGTGAGAGCTGGGAGAAGGGCAGAGGGAGAGAGAGAGAGAGAGATAGAGAGAACCCTAACGCAGGGCTTGATCCCACGACCCTGGGATCAATCATGATGTGAGCCGAAACTGAGTCTGACTCTGAATTCACTGAGCCACCCAGACACCCCTGGTTTTTTGGGTTTTTTTCAATGAATAATTTTTCTGACTTTCTTGTTCCATTCTTAGTGTACAAATATGGAGAAAATATACTTTTAGCAGCTCTTAAAGATATTCATTGCAGGGGAAGATCAAGTTTGCTGCACAGACACTATCCAAGTCCAAGTCTGAGGGGACGAAGAGGGCTCCTTGCCCTAATAAAAGAGGGGGAAAGCCGGGGGGGATGCCGTGCTGCAGGGGCCACGACAGAGCGACCACAAATTTCTGCAGGTGGAAAGCAAGCACTGAAGACAAGAGGCAGTTCAAGGAAGACTTCTTTTTAGTGGAATCCTAGGGATCCTATTGAAACAAACCTTCAACAATTCTACCCCAATTTTACCATATTCTGGGTGCAGTTGGATTTCTTCCAGAAACTGGTGAAGGAGCTGAAATCCTCGTTAAGGTTGCACAGAGGTCAAAAAGAATTGAGCTTTGCAACAAGGGGAAACTTATATTTCTTTTGATGATATACACAGAAGTAAACGTTTGCAATTTGATTTTATTGCATTAAAAAGCCTGGTCTTAAGTGGCATGCTATCTGCATAGATCCCATGAACAGAAATGCAGTCCAGTCCTAAAAATTACTTAAAAGAGGTCAAGTTGATATTAAAATGTTAGAGGGAACTAATTTGTAAATTGCACTAGCACATCTTAAAATCCTCTCCTTCACTCTTTTCTCTACCAATATCTCCCACATCCAGTAGCTTCTCTGTATCCCTCAACCTCCAACCCCAAATCAGTCTCCACTTCCATCCCAATCTCCGCTCAAATCTCCTCTCAACCCAATAAATAACAAAAGATATTTGTTTTTTTAAAATTTTTTAAATGTTTATTCACTTTTTTTGAGAGACAGGAGAGAGAGAGAGCGAGCAAGTCGGGGAGCAGCAGAGAGAGGGAGACAGAATCCGAAGCAGGCTCCAGGCTCCGAGCTGTCAGCACAGAGCCCGACGTGGGGCTCAAACTCACAAATCGTGAGATCATGACCTGAGCTGAAGTCAGATGCTTAACCGACTGAGCCATCCGGGCGCCCCACAGAAGATATTTGTTGAGCGTACACAACCTTTTAAGCAACTTGATGAACGATAAAGCTATATTGGTGGATAAAACAGAAAAGCAGTCCTGTTCTCATGATCCTGCACTATTCGTTCTAATGGGGCAATGAGCAATAACAAAGACATGAGAGTAAAGTATATAATACAGTTATATAGTTATACGTGATAGAGAGGGATAAATAATAAGAACCAGCAACAGGGTCAGTGAGTCTACAATGTCTGTTGGAGGGAGTGGTGGCCAGTGGAGTTCTTGCTGAGAAGCGGATTTTGAATAGAAACTGTAGAGAAAAAAAAAAAAAATCAAGCCATGAAAATATACGAGAAGAAGGCATTCCAGTTTGAGGAAAGATCAAGTACAAAAAAAAATCTGTGTGCAGAGTAATTCTGGCACGTCCAAGGATGGGGAAGGAGGCCTTTGTGACTGACGGAGAGAGTAGAAGGGAAGGTTAGTAAGAAAATGGATCAGACAATGCGCGTGACTTTACATGTAATAGACAGATTTTCTGTTTTTTTTTCTGCATGAAATGGAAGCCATTTCTGAGTAAAGGGGTGACACTATGTTATTATGTTTTAACAGACTCTGAATTGAGAAAGGAAACACTAGAGACTTTTACAGTAGTTTAGGAAACAATGGTGTTTTGGACCGGGGTGATGATAAGGGGGTAATATGAAATAGCAAGAATATATTTGGAAGGTAGCACCAATGGGATTATTTTGGTAGACAGTTTGGGAGTTGAGAGAGGAGAGAGAGAGACAGAGAGAGAGGGAGAATGAAGTCATTATTATTTATGATAGCACAGATTAAGGATGAGTTGGTTTAGGGACAAATACCAAGAATTCAGCCTGGGATATTCAGTCTGAGATTCCGATTATATACTCAGATGGACAGGTCAGGTAGGCAGCGTGGGTTTGGGTCTGGATTTTGAAAAGGCGTCTGAGCAGGAGATAGCAGTTGGGAGAACAGAGGTGGTATTTCATGCCACGGAACTGTGTGAAATCCCTAAGGGAGTGAATACAGATAGCATAGGGAAGAAGTACCAAGACTGAGCTTGGGGCATTGCAACGTTTAGACATGGAGTGAAAAAAGGAATATAAAAGAGAAAAGAAAGACGAGCCAGAGAGATAGGGAGAAAGCAGGTGAAAGTACCGGTTTGGAGCCCCAGGGAAGAAAGCATTTTCTTAAACCAGCGTTTTCTATAATCAGATGGGTTAATGCTTCTGATAGGTCAAATCTGATGAAAACTGAAAGATGGTCACTGGGTTCAGTGATTTGGCGATCATTAGCGAGCTAGAGAAGAGCAGTTTCAGTGGAATGAAGGAGACAGATCATGACTTAAGAATGTTCAACAGAAAGGGAAAACTTGGAGAAAGCGAGTTATAGAAGGCCCTTTTCAAGGAGTCTTGCTAAAAGGGAAGAAAGAGGGGCGCCTGGGTGGCGCAGTGGGTTAAGCGTCCGACTTCAGCCAGGTCACGATCTCGCGGTCCGTGAGTTCGAGCCCCGCGTCGGGCTCTGGGCTGACGGCTCAGAGCCTGGAGCCTGTTTCTGATTCTGTGTCTCCCTCTCTCTCTGCCCCTCCCCCGTTCATGCTCTGTCTCTCTCTGTCCCAAAAATAAATAATAAACGTTGAAAAAAAAAAAAAAAAAAGGAAGAAAGAGAAAGGGGAGCAACAGTTGGGAAGGAGAGAAAGGTCAAAAGGGAGCTTTTATTTGATCTATCTTCCCTTCAATTATCTATTCATCTGTTCATATTTAATCCTGGGAGAAATGTTTATAGGCTAACAGACTGATCCATTAAAGAGGGGAAAATGATGACTCTGAACAGAGAGGGAGAATGGCTAGAGAGATTGGCAATGGCTAGAGCCAGGTCTAGCAATGACCTTGAGGGGGCACGAAAGGATGGGGATGTAACACATAGGTGTGGGGTAGGTCTCGACTGGGAGCATTAGAATGACAAGGTCAGGAGTCTAGACCCTGCTTCAGCTCCTTCTAGTTTTTCTTTTTCTCCTTCTCTCTAATGGCTCCATAATATAAATGTAAATTATCCCTTACAAGCTGGAAAATAAAGAATCTTACCCAAAAGAACCCAGTGAGGGAGGATGGCGAAGACGCCATGGGAAACTACATAGAGACGTGGTAGGAGCATAGGGTAGTTGGGATGTTGGAATATTTCACATTCAATATCTTTTTTTTTTTAGCTCTTAGATATCATTTATATTTGCAAGCAGGAGTGATTAATGATTCTATTTCAGTAAAATAATCTTGTGTCTATCTGCTGTATGGAGAACGAGTTGAAAATCGAGAAAAACCTATATAATCACCAATTGTTTAGATAATGCAATGCCCATCAACGACTTCACTCTTTTTCTGTGGCTGAATTGACTGACTGTTTTCTCCCACTGGAAGGACACAATATGGATTTGAAGGCTTATACAGGACCCCAGATAGTCTGATCCCATATCAAGGGACCTTATTGTTCGACATTAAACATTTCCTTTTGTTTAAGTTTTCTCAGAGGCCGTTACTAACTAAGGGAGGGGGAGGGTAGCTTTGGATTCTTTTGGGAAAGTTTAAGATAGATGAGGAAGCTGCTGATCGTACAGAGTTCCTTAAAAATATGTCCACGCATAGGAAGAACAGTGAGCAATCAAAGGCAGATAGTTTTGATAGCCATTACAAACTGAACATTCTGGATTGAGATAATTACCAGTCATCTGTGACAGCCAGTGAGGATTTTATCTGGAGTATCTAACTACAAAATGAAGAAATCTTAATAGGTTCAGCTAATGAATTTGTATTTAACTTAACTTGATAGTTATTTTCAAATTACATATTTGTGTGTATAGAATTAAGTACATCTCTAGAGATAATGTATATTACCTATAAAATATATGTGTGTATAAAATATATACCTAACACAAATTTTATGGTAAAAAGATTTCCTCCACAGCAACTTTATTTCTGGGACAAAATCCTTGTACTAGAGACACCAGAGATGATTCTTGCTCCCCTGAACTGGGAGAATGTTTCATGGCCCTCTGCTTGCATAGGCCTCTCTGAGGCTCTGTTTCTGATTTTGAAACCACAATTTTGTTTTGTTTTGTTTTTATTGGAGAAGGTTTCCAAATTGATAAACTCCAGAACTAGAAAAACCTGAACGCATCCGGGCCTTGGATCACTTTAAGTATTCAGTCCAGAATGACAGTTGCACCCTTCTAGTGTAGTCTGATGCAGTATAAAATCCCAGACTCATTACATAGACTCTCCTCCCCCAGCTGGGTTCTAATTCAGACTTGAATTTCCGGGTATTTGGGGGCGGGTCCTGCTGGCTTCTCTTGTCTTTGCTTCCCTCCTGCTCCAGTTAGGTTCTGCTCTTGACTTCTCTAGGATTGGCCTCAGGGGGAGTAATCACAAGTGGCCAGTGTGGTAGCAATCTGGTATGGCTCGGCAAATTATCCCAAACTGACCCCTTTCCTCTTACCCGGTGAGTGTTTTGGTGTATTTCTCAGCAATATTTTTCTCCTGAATCTTCTCTCTGCTGCTCACCTGATGAGGCCGGTATCTTTCCTGGGCTGGCCATCTGTGACGCCTCTTCTGGCCTTTAGGTTGCTTCTAGTGTCCATCCTGTCGTGCTGTCCCTCTGCCCTTTCGGACAGAACCCTCCAGGCAATTTCTTTTTAAAGGTTTCCCATGGCAAGATCCATGTTTGGATTTTGAGAAACTTCTCTGGGTGTGGAAACGCAGCTTGACCCAATGCACTGCCCTCTCCTTTCCTCTAGGCCTTGAATTTCTCAAGTCACTTTTCTTTGGCTTGAGGTTAAGGGGAAACATCACGTCTGCTTCCCCGTGGGTGTGTGTGGGTCAGCATAGCTCACTGCTAACTCACTCTGGAGAAAACTTCTCAGTACTTTCCATCTTTTTAGGCTAAGGTCAGTGAGTAGCTAATGCCAATAGGACCAGTTTGGGGCTGCTGTGTCCTCTCCTCTGCCCCATTTTAAACATTCTGAAGGAACGGTATAGCATCCGTCTTCAGATGTAGGTGTACTTAGAGCTTATTGTTTTGTGCTTCACCCGAGAGAGATTAAGTCGAAGCAGGATGAATGGCCTGTAATAACCCATTATACTCCCACATTGGAAGACACAGGGAAAATAAGACACAGAAGACAGAAGACACAGAAAATAAAGTCCGAAAGAAGATTTTGGCCAATGGAACCAATGTACAAATATGGCAGGATAATCCTGTCATGTGAGAAGGTGGCCACCCAAGTCTGGAGGGACGACTTGGGCAGTGTACTCAGAGTAAAACCTTTCCATTTCTGACTCGGCCAATCAGGCACATCTTTATTTAAAGTGGCCTATAATTTCCTTTTCTAATCTAAGTTTTGACTTCTGGGGATAGCACTTAAAGACAGAAAGGGCAGTTGTATGGAAATGTAAAGTCTGAGAACCAATGGATATTTGTAAATGGGCTCACAAGAAAGAATCTATCTTGGTTTCCTACAATCTTATAATCTACTTATTTCTTTGGTTGTAGGGATACAGTTCCATAACATATTCTCCAGGCCTCTATAACAGTTTAGAAACATTTATCATCCAAACACCCAGCAGGTTAACCTCTAGCCTACACTGGTCCTCAGAAGAAGTAAGATTTTAGGGAGATTTTACGGACGCATCTATACTGTGTCTGAAACGGAAGTAGAAACTTACCAGTTTCAAAGACTGTGTTGAGTTACTGGGATAAAATTATTAAACTGTTAAATTCTTTTACACATAGACGATTCTTGGTTATTTTCATCATACGGTGGCATTTATTTGTGAATTGTCTCAGATTTCACACACTTGTTTACCACGTAGGCCAACAGAAGACCTGACACTCGTAGATACGTGCATTCTCAAATTGGATTCATCGATCTTAAAATCGACGTTGAAAGTAACAGTCGGCTACGCATTTTTTGCTCTGGTCTGCCTCAAAGTGAGACTGGGGGTGCCAGGCAAGCCAGTGTTAAAAAGCCTCACGAGAGGCACACCGAGCCTTCAGCGGGTGGGATGGAAACGCGGCGAGCACTCTCGCGAGACCTGAAGTAACCACAGCTGCAGCAGCCAGAGGGAGGAGCCGAGCACCGGAAGTCCTTCATCTGGAGAGCCGGCCCCCGCGCGGGAAGGGGCCTGACTTTTCTTTAAAAGAGACCATTTTCCCGGAAATAGGAAGACGCCTACTTGGCTGGAAGTTCCACTTCCTTGAGCGCTCCTCCTCTTCTGGAAGTTTTTCTGTCGCCTGTGCTCGCCTTTGCCCCCTTTCCTTGTTTTATCCTTAGAGTAGAAAAGAATGCTTTTAGTGTCTTCCTCCTAGTTTCGCCAAACTGGTTGAGTATCTCGCTCCCCGAGGTGAGGCTCCCGCCTCACGCCCCCGTGTAGCTGGGAAGGTGGGACCCGGGCATGTTTGGACTCCGGGGACGCTGAAGGAAGGGCAGAGAGAGGACACAGAGCCCCTCTTCTGCACCTGCCACCAGACTAGGTCTCCTCCAGTCTCGCCTCCCGCCGCCATGCACCCCGCGGCCTTCCTGCTTCCCCTGCTTGGAGCCACCGTGCTGTGGGGAGCGGCCCCCATCCGGGGGCTCATTCGAGCCACTTCAGACCGCAATGACAGCATGGACTTTGCAGACCTGCCAGCTCTCTTTGGGGCTGCCTTGAGCCACGAGGGACTTCCCGGGTTACTTGTGGAGGCCCAGCCCGCCAACGCCTGCAGCCCCATTGCCCCGCCACCCCCGGTCGCGGCCAACGGATCGGTCTTCGTTGCACTTCTCCGAAGATACGACTGCAACTTCGACCTCAAGGTCCTGAACGTTCAGAAGGCTGGGTATGGGGCCGCTGTGGTACACAATGTAAATTCCAATGAACTTCTGACTATGGCGTGGAGCAGCGAGGAGCTCCAGCAGCAGATCTGGATTCCGTCTGTGTTTGTTGGGGAAAGGAGCTCCAGGTACCTGCGTGCTCTGTACGTCTATGAGAAGGGAGCGCAAGTGCTCCTGGTCCCGGACGATAACTTCCTCCTGGGCTATTGCCTCATCCCTTTCACAGGGGTGGTGGGACTGCTGATTTTGGCCGTGGCAGCAGGGCTGATAGTTCGTTTCATCCAGCACCAGAAACATCTCCAGCGGAATCGACTGAGCAAAGAGCAACTGAAGCGGATTCCTACACACGACTATCAGAGGGGAGACGGGTATGAGGTCTGTGCCATCTGCCTGGACGAGTATGAGGACGGAGACAAGCTGAGGGTCCTTCCCTGTGCCCATGCTTATCACAGCCGCTGTGTGGACCCCTGGCTCACCCAGACCCGGAAGACCTGCCCCGTCTGCAAGCAGCCTGTTCATAGCGGCCCTGGAGACGGGGAACAGGAGGGAGAAACTCCGGGGCAAGAAGGTGATGAGGAAGGGGAGCCAAGGGACCAGCCCGCCACAGAACGGACCCCGCTTTTGGGCTCCAGCCTCACGCTTCCCACATCCTTTGGCTCCTTAGCCCCAGCCCCCTTTGTTTTTCCTGGGTCTTCAATAGATCCATTGCCCTCCCCATCCTCCTCTCCCTCTTCTGCGGCCATCCTGGTCTGATACCCCCCCCCCCCCCCCCCCCCCCTCTGGCCACCTATTTGCAAGCCCCTGTCCCTGCCTTCAGTCTAACCTTGTGAGGGTTAGGACGCATTTCCACCGCAGGTTTCTTTCTCCTTTACTCAACCCTATCCTTTCGAGGGGGCTGGGGGTGGAAAGGGACGGGGTCTTCGCTTACTGGGCTAATAAAATTGTTTTTGTGGAGTGAAAACAAAAAGTCATTCAGATAAGTGCGAAAGCCATAGGTGAAAGCTGTCAAAGGCAATTTGAAAGAGCGTATTTTAGTAATTCGTGCCAAGGGTGACAAAAAAAAAAAAAAATCAGAAACGTTATCTTAAATCCCTCAGAGTATCTTAAATTTACCTCGGGATATTAACATTTTACATTTGGCCTTGATGCAAGTTCTCCTATCTGTAAAAATTTCAGCGCATTTCTTTTAACCATTTTTGAGAGGGGTGGATATAAATGGAATAAATGACTCTTATCTAAATGTTGAATTATCGTCAGTTAATGCCTCGAGAGTGCAAAACTGTTGAAATGTCCATGGGGTCATGACAAAAAAAAACTAGGTTGCGGGTCCCCTGTCCTCTGCTCTTCTTATGTGGTAAGTGCCTGTGTAAACATAACACGTTTAATCGCTTTACAGCATGTGGTCTTTTAGTACTCAGATATGGCTAATTGGGGTGGAATTTCAGGAGGATGCATTTTAGCTTTGTCTTTTGTTTAAATGAAGGACCCATGCCACACGGCATGCTTTGCACCTGAGAGAGGTGACTGTCAGGCCATATTTTCTGTGTGTGGAGCTGCCTATGTGTAGTTCAGGGGTTAGCTAATACCCTTCCTTTTTAGAAATTAAGGTCATTTTCACCTTTTAATGATTGTTATTATTAGCTAAGCAAGTTCTTATTGTATGCCTGCTTTCAGCTCACCTCCGACTTCCTGATCCTGCATTGATAATGCAAATGATTAAATACTCTGTTATTTGGATTAGAATGTTCTCTTTCATGCAAGCCTTGAAATAACTTTTACACGGCAAGACTTCCGTATTGGAAAACAGAGTCAGTAGTCGTGAGAAAATGGAATATTTAAGTGAACGTATAGTTTTATTTCAATAAAGATGCATGTAAAATCACGGTTTTAGAACTGAGACGGTTCTATTAAGGCAATTGCAAATATGAGTCCGATGGATGATCTGTTCTGTTCATTAATGTTATGCTCCAGGTTTTTATTTCAATATTTTTCACAATGTGCATCTTTTGGCATGAGATTCTATTAAAATGTGTGCATTGATGAGCATTAGACAATATTGAGGGCTGCACAACCATGGGACCTCCAAGGAACAGACGCTGAGGTGGAGTTTTGTGTTTATAAGTTGGTTGAGGAGTGAAGGAAGCGGAACTGGGCAGAGGTTAAGAGTTGAAGGCCACACTGCCATCGCACGAGAAGTCTCAGCGGGGGCCCCAGAGAGCACTGGAGCAGGGATGGCCCCGTAAAGATGTCCCAGATCAAAGCAAGAGAGCAGGTCCACGTGACCCTGAAGTCACCAGTCATTTCTTACAGGCTGGCACAGGGGGAGAGGAGTGGTCTTGGGCCAGGTAGCTTTCTTCAGGCAAGGACAGTTTCTGGCGAGAAACTCTGCTGAGAACCTTTGACCGCCAAGGTTTAGTCCTGAGTGGACTGGGGCCGGGTGGGGGGTGGGGGCGGAGGGGTGTTGGGCAGACCACTATAGCATATTCTATAACGATTTACTAAGGGTGGGTGGGTCCAAAGAGTAACAAGTGTGAGAAACTTCCCTGGCTTACATTGTGCAGCGTTCCTCTCTGTTTTAATATGACATTCTGAGGTTAGCTCCAGAGGTGAGCAATGTACGGAAAGTGGCTAACTGCTACCTGTATGAACTTCCTCTAAAGGGAAGGAAGGCCACAAGAGTGGCCTTTGTTAAGCCCAGTGGAGGATGAATGAAAGTCACAAGCAAAGACTATGAGACGTTTCCTGTACTCATCACGTGTCCACTGAACATCTCCTGAACTTCCATGACATTCCAGGCACAGCAGGGAGCTGTGACGAAGAGAAGGAAGGTCTCATCCCCAATTCTCTGATATTCGGGAGAAGAACACAAACAAGTAAACAGCCATTACGTAGCGTGATGCTTGTGACAATTAGTAAGAAAGGGGATATATGATCAAGGAAGAATTATCCACCCGTGCGCTGGAGTGGCTGGGCTCACACTGGCTCAAGAGAGCCAGTTGCTAATTCTGGAAGCCTTGCCACATCGTTGCTAAACACAGGCATTGCCAAACATTAGATTATATAAACTTACTATTAAATAACCTATATTAAAAACAAAGCTAATCCACGCTCATCACTTCCTAATTATTTTACTCTTCCTTACACTCTAGAGGTCCTTTCTGTCTGTTAGCCCTGCCTGCATATAGAGCTCATGCAGGGGTGTGCTGCCGCGCATGTCTTCTGATCTCTGTGTCAGTGACATTACATTGGAGCCTGAAATTGGTTGTGACAGAAGTATTTATACCACAGAAGCTGGCAAATACTTCTCGCCCATCTCGCTTCCCCTGGGTTGGATTTATGTATTGTTTTGCTGGTTACCTAGACTTAACAAAGTGATAGAGACTGGCAATAACGCAGATTAAATTTAAATGTGTGTCATGTCTTCAGCCGTTACGTTACCAATAGCACAAAAACGTGAGGAGCTATCCTTCACGTGTTTGAAAACTATCTGGCAAATAAGTCCCCATGTCATTGATGAATGAGTGAAGTTGTCAGTACATCTTCACTTTCCCCCCTTTTGTCCTTCTCATTAAGATAAATGGAAATATCGAGTAATATTTATGTCAGAACTATATGAGTTTGTCAATGCCGTGAGCAACTTCTGAATTGGGAAGCGATCAAGCATTTATTCAGTCTAATTTTGTGAAAGCACGGCTCGGTTGCAATCATAGTTTGGCGGAATGGGCAAGAGTTCAGCAATCATCAGCCTAAGTGTTCCGGGAGGGTAAGTTGGCTGTGTCGTATCTACAACAAAGAGCCTTGTGTATTTTATTCTTTTCGTAAACTGTGCACTACACATCCCTTTGCATCAGTAGAGACTGTAATACAATTGTGCGCGTAGGCGCATCTCTGCATTTTCCCCAACAAGAGTGGGTTGCTAATCGTTCACCAGCATACGACTAGGTAAAGCAGAGCAAGTGTAGACATTCACCCAGTCACTGTATGAGCACGTGGGAGGGCGTGTGACCCATTCAGGAAGGACGGCGTGAGGGGAGAACAGAGAGGAAAAGGAAGGTTTAGCGGAGGCCACTAGTTGGAGGCAGATTCCATTCCACTCTCTCACACCGTGTTCTGCTTTGTAGCAGGTCACACGGAGATGAAGTTCTCGGGCTCCTCTTTCATTCTGCCATCAACACTGCTGATCACGAATGCACTGGCTCCCATGTGGCCTGGATGAAGTCTCCAAGTGCAGCACTTTCACACTCCTTACTCTTTCTGCTACGACCACATTTTTGTGACCATCTCTTCAGCGCTGTTGAAATCACCTGTTCTCGCTGGCCAGGTGCTTCCAGGCGGTCTGGCTCTGTGTGGATTCTCTCCAGTGCTCACTATTCCTTGCGTTATTTTGGGAAACCTAAGCCTTCTCCTCATCATTGGAAAGCCCCATCTATCCATTACCCCCAATGGCAGGGCTACTCCCTCTAGGTCCTGGCTTCCATATTGGAATATTTTACTCAGTGCCCCCAGATCATTTTTCCTAAGTCCCAGTTCTCAAGTCTCCCCCCCCTCCATGTTTATTTTGCTCTTTCCCTCCTATAGATTTACCGTTCTTAAATGTAAGATTTGTAGAATTCATGATCGAATATTTGACAAATCAGAAATCTCTTTAAATTTAAATGTGAAACTTCATGGGTTTTTCCAGTCAAAACCATTTTCAGCATTCTTTAAAACATTAAAAAAGTGATGAATAAAAACTGTGTTTTAAAGACAAATGCATGGGGCACCTGGGTGGCTCAGTCAGTTGAGCTTCCGACTTCGGCTCAGACCATGATCTCGCAGGTCGTAGGTTCGAGCCCCACGTCGAGCTCTGTGCTGACAGCTCAGAGCCCGGAGCCTGCTTTTGGATTCTGTGTCTCCCTCTCTCTCTGCCCCTTCGCCACTTGCACTCTGTCTCCCTCACTCTCAAAAATAAACATTAAAAAAATTAAAAAAGAAAGACAAATGCAGAATTATTATGACTTAATGTTTTTGCTTTACAAAGACTTTTTTTTTCTTTAAAAAGTTCATGGTATAACACATCCCTAGCCTATAGATTCCTTAAGGAAAGAAACAGTAAATGTTATCTAATTATCATCAGGTACTAGCTCAGTCACTGTCATATGCCCCAAATGAATACCTAAATATTTTTAAGTCATTTCTTTAAAACTTGATTATATAAATGAGATTATAAACTTTTTTTTTTTAATTTGTAATAAGTATGTCCCCGTATCAAAGCCATGTGCATGGACATCAGTGGAATGTTTTGAAAGATGTGTTAATGTTTTTAAAGATGCCGTTACAAGTTCTGTCTCTGCTGCTTTCTCAGATGGTCATCCTAACTCCACACATTAAAAAAAAAATCTATTCATCCAGCCATTCTATCCTTCCATTTTTTTCACCCAGCTGATCAAGCAGTCATTCCTTCTGTAAACACTAGCCTGTGTGTTGGTATTATGACAGTGTGCAAGATAGATAGGGCCCTGCTCTCACGGAAGGAAGGGAGGATTAAGCCCATCATGTAAAATGTGATAGAAAAATACATCTCTAGTACTTCTCACAGTAGAGACTTTTTGGGCCTTTAGGTAAGGAAGAAAGACCTAGAACATCGCAGGGGAGGAAATGAAAATTATGCTCCGTTCTCAAAGGTGTAAAAGGGCTGGGCCCAGAAACGAGGAGAGGCAGGGGTATTTAGTCAGACTGGGGCACAATCCCTGTAAACCTATGGGGAAGAGAATGCGATATGTTCTAGAAACAAAAGGAATCACAGTATTTCTAGGGCTTGGGTTACAAAGCAGGGAGTAAGGAGTGATGTGGCCCACAGTGTGATGAGGGGCTAGAATGGGAAAGACCCCATCAACTGGTTAGACAGTTTGGAATTCTCATCATGACTGAGGATGGGTTACTACGTGAAAGAGGGGGCAAGACTAGGGTTTGGGAGGCCAGTTAGAAGGTGGTGCAGTAGACCAGGTTGGTCACCTGACCTTAAGTGGTGGCTCAGGGTTTGGGGGAAAAAAAAAATGGCGCCATCCAGGTAAACAGTGTCACAACGGTCTGGAGCATAAGAGAAGATCCAAATGAATAAATCTTCACAGTCCAGAGCCATGGGCAAAAATCTGTTTCTACACAGGTCAGTTGTATCATCTTTGTAAAGGTGATAATTTTTGATACCTTATTTTCAAGAGCTTGTTTAGCTTTCTCTTTAGCAAAACTGATCAACCTCTGTTATAGTGGAAGAGAAAGAAGACAAGAGAAAAGTTGGCTGTTTCACTTGGGAACCAAATCCAAACAAGATGCCCGACTGTGCTTAATGTGCATGCCCTCTGGGCTCGTGAATATTCACACTATTGGATGGGTCACATGCAGAGTCAGGGGCTTTTGTGGTCTCCTTGGAACCGGATGAAGACCACGGGGAAAGACCAAAAAGCTGAGAGGGCATCTCAAGTCTGGAGCATCTGTCCACTCGATTGAAAAAGGCATCAAGGCATTTGGAACATTAATTTTGGAAGAAGATGACTACAGTAAATGATAATTGCTGCATGAAGACATGGCGTTATTGATTTATAAAAGCCCGTTTGAAGTTTTAAAGATCATGGATAGATTTCCGTAAGATTTCTTTCAGCACCACATAGATATGCTTAAAGGATCTTCCTTAGTTAAACATGATCGTTATTCAACATTTGACCATAATTACTGATTGTAGGTGTGTGTATGTGTGGGGGGGCTGATTTGCTCTTTTTATCACTGTACGTTACTGTTTTGGTGAATTTCAGATTGCTTATTTTTTAAAGATAATTTTATTTACTTAAAAATGAAGAGCAACTTTGATTGTCTGATATTTCTTGCAGTGGACCTTCATCGCCAAAGAGATGGTTTACTTTGCCTGGAAAAGGAAATGTGACCCTAGGATTACACCCTTGAGAGATGAGACTTCAGTTCAAATTGGAATTCACGGAGTAATTGCAGCCTGCGGTAATGCATCTTCAACAGCTTAAAATAGCTATTAGATGGGTAGAAGTTTCCCCTAGAGGAACAGCCGTGTTCACTAGGGGATGCCTTTTGTCTCCTCCAAACCACCATAGCAGCCTTTGAACAACGCACAAAGAAACACAATATTGGATATTTTCCGGAGCGATCTGAAAATTAACTGAGAACAAATGTACTCTCATCTCTTTTGGATTGTGTTACAAACAAAAAATAGATAAAATAATATCAGCGAAGACTCCTATTTGAGTTCAGTTTGGGGAGAGCATAAAATTGGAACTTCCTGAAGCTTGTCCTCAAGGTACAAACAAGTACCTGAACCAATTCTTCGTTTAGTGGGTCATTAGAGCCCTTTCATCGGTCCTTTTTACAGAAAAAAAAAATGTAAACAATAAAAAAATGTCATTTTTTTTCCTGCCCTTGTAGGCAAATTCTGATCAACAGCAAACAGTGAGGTATTTCTTTATTTTTACTTTTAAAATGCTTATTTAGTTTTTTTTTTTTAATTTTTTTTAATGTTTATTTATTTTTGAGACAGAGAGAGACAGAGCATGAACGGGGGAGGGTCAGAGAGAGAGGGAGACACAGAATCGGAAACAGGCTCCAGGCTCTGAGCAGGCAGCACAGAGCCCGACGCGGGGCTCGAACTCACAGACCGCGAGATCGTGACCTGGCTGAAGTCGGACGCTTAACCGACTGCGCCACCCAGGCACCCCGCTTATTTAGTTTTTGAGAGAGAGACAGAGCGTGAGCAAGGGAGGGGCAGAGAGAGAGGGAGGCAGAGAATCTGAAGAAGGCTCCAGGCTCCAGGCTCTGAGCTGTCAGCACAGAGCCGGGTGCGGGGCTTGAACCCGTGAACCATGAGATCACGACCTGAGCTGAAGTCGGCCGCTTAACTGACTCAGTCACCCAGGCGCCCCATGTATTTTTTTTTTTTTTTAATTTTTAATTGCATCATGAGCCACTGGTTTTCTTAAACATTCAGTGAACCTGACTAGTTTTTTTCTTGGTTAGAATTTGCACAGGAAGTGACAAGATCGAAATAACAATAATGGATTTTAAAAGCCCTTTGAAGAGTCCTCCACTCATACAGGTGGTTTTGCAGCACAGAACAAGGTGCAGATGCCGTGGAGCGTGGCGGGTGGGACATTGAACCACACCTACTAGATAGGAGGCTGCAGAAAGGCAACAGGGGTTCTTCTCTCCTGTCCAAAACTGATGAATGGCAAATGCCCCCAAGGGATCCCGTAGGAAGGGGGCAGCCAGGCTGAGATGAGAAAGCCTGGCTGTCAGGAGGCTTATTAAAAAAACACGCCCAGAAGAAACGACACAAGGCAAATCAGGAAAGCGAGCAAAAAGGCTGAGAGTCCAGAGAGAAGGGATTCACGGCAAACTGGAGGAACAAGGAGGTGAGTGACAGTCCGGTCGCAAAGGTGGGTGATCCGGGAGACAGGGAACCTGTGAGGGGGGGCAAGGCAGGCTGCAGTCTGATCCGATCCAATCAGTTCGGGAGGTAGACGTGCAAAAATGCAGAGACGCAGCCCGGCAGTTCATTCAGAAATCCTTGGATACAGGGGTAGCCGCTTAAAGGACCCCGATTGGGTTTAACGAAGGACAAGCAGGGGCTGGGCCTTGGGAATAAAAATATCAGGGGTTTCAGATGCCCAGAGTCCGTGAGGGGTGAGCTGACAGTGGCGCAAGCCAGCACACATCAATCGGCAGCACAACTCTAGAAGGTGGGAAGCAGAGTAGGCTCACTCAAACACTGGGCAAAGAGCACCGGCTGTGTGGCAGCTACGTCGCATGGGTTATAAAGAGACGACAAGGTTGGTTCCTTTTCCTCAGGAATCTGAAGATTGGGTTGGGTAGGGCTGCCGCCAGCAGCCACTCCCCTTCCATCTGCAGAGTATACACGTAGTAATGTATATTATTCATCTTTACAGATCTTTACGTTTGTTTTGCTTTGTGACCGGTGGGCTTCGGCCCCAGCCAACCTGGCCTGGAAATTTGCATGTAGTTCTGAGAGGAGCCATTGCTGAGTGCGTGGGCAACAGACTAAGACATTTTCTTGACATTCATCCTAATTTATCTTCCAGGCATGTAGCCATTGGAGGCCGAGCAGCACAGTTGTTCTGGAGCCCCCTCCTTGGCCGCTAAACCCAAGCTGACTTTGCAGGAAAGGACTTTAGCGTTTGCAACTATGTTCTCTTCGGCTGATGAGGAATGCCTCTTACTTTTCTATGATAGACCTGGTGGTCTATTTTTAGTAGTCAAGTACTTGAATGTGCCATCTGGGTGTGTCAAGTGCAAATATTGGGATACACGGGGCAGAGTCTACAGTAAGGGTCAAGAAGCCACATGCCTTCTGCAAAATCCGGCCATTATCCATTTTTATAAATAAAATTTTATTGGACCGCAGCCACACGCATTCATTTACGGATTGTCTACACCCATTTTCCTGCCATAACAGCAAAGGTGAATAGTTACATTTGTCCCGCAAAACCCAAACTATTTATTATGAGGTTCTGTAAGAAAAAGTTTACTGACCCCTAAACTATAGTCAGCAAGTTTCCCAGTGGTTAAGAAAGCATAGGTTCAGATCCCATCTGTTTTATTTCCTAGCTTTGTGGCCTTGGGCAATTTAACTTTGTTCTTCAGTTTCTTTATCTGCAATATGGGGATAATAATACCTCCTACTTCATAAGCTTGATATGACCATTAGATTAATTAAATCATGAAAAGAGCTTATAGGGGTACCTATAATGCTGTAAGTTCTCGATAAATACAAGCTATTGTTATCATTAAATATCACAGTGCATTATTTCATTTACAAAAATGTATTGGCTATCAACAGAGGGCTAGGCAATGAGACTAGGCATTGGGGATGAATTAAGGTCCATTCTTTCCCATGAAGAGTTTATGATATAGTGGGAAAGCTAGATATACAAATCACCGATTATAAAATAATGCGACAGACATATGTTCAATGTCAGTGCAGGAATGAAAGAAGGTCAGGTTGAGTGATGACATTTGGCCTGCATCTTGAAGTATGAGTGGACTTTTGCGAGGAAGATCGTGTGTAGAATGGCATATGGACGAAAGGAAGAGACTGTGCAATGTTAGGGCAGTGGGAAGATATGAGGTTAGATTAGGAAACATAAGTTTTTAGGTCCCTGTGAAAAAGTGGCGGAAGAGGCAAATAAAAACACAGGGAATGGGAAGAAAAGGGTTTTAATGTATGACAGAAAAAAAATGTATATTCAAGCTGACTTGGTGTGAAGGGTGGATTTGAGAACAGTGAGGTTGAAGCCAGTGTGGAGAAGCTGGTCCCTTGGCGTGTCTGTTGACAGTAAAAAATTAAAGGAATACGATATATTTTCTGAAGGAGTTGGTTTAAAAAGAATGATGCTTCTCGTTTGAGGAGTCCTGGGTTCATTGATGCGAAGGCCGTAACTTTGAAATAGCGCCTTTACAAAAGCTCTAGGTCTCTGTGAGTACCTTAGGAACAGTCTGGAAGCCTGAGTTATTGTTCAGGTTGGGTTTTTCTTGCACCTAACATGCTTTAGGCATGTTCCCTAATCGCTTCGTGTTTGGGCAACTTGTCCATAGCTACATCCCGGGATGAAACATACATGTATATAGTTCCACTGCTGGCACATTTTCAGCTGAAAAGGCGACTCACCATGGGCCCTTTAAGACTAAATCTGGGGTCACTGTTCCCTTCTCTACTTCAATGTTCCAACCTGTTCTTCTATATTCTCCATTTTCCTCTCCCCATCTTCTCCTCCTCCTTCGTTCTTCCTCTCCTTCTTCTCCTGTTCCTCCTCCTCCTTCTACTTCTTCTTTATTCTCTCTTGCTCTGTCTCCCTCCCTCTCTCCCTGCTTCTCTCTCCCTTTCCCTCATTCTTTCTCTCTGTACCCTGGGAAAAAAATGAAACCAGCAGAAATGATTATGACAAGTAGTCTCAAATTTTTTTCTGAAGGGGTAGAATATACAAGTCAGGAAAAATGTGTTCCCTTGCTATTGGGTTAAATTTCACTTGTAGTGGAATACACAAAGGAATTGTCACAGAGATTGAATGAGCGCACATGTTTTGCATAAAATGGAGGACATCATGCTTTTAGGTATCTGCCAAGGTTACCTGTCTGGGGACATTAAGGATGAGTGATGGGAGAAGCTCAGGCTGGCTCTATAGGGTATTTCTTCCTGTGGTTCTTAACTGTCTTTGGGGGATTCTATTTCCAGAAAAGAACACAAACCCAAGATAAGACCTTGTGTATAGAGAGTGGGTGGGAGAGATCAAAGAAAGGAGCATGAAGTGAAAGTGAGCCAATTCCCAAGTGAAATCTTACTCTGCTGAGGGCAGAGATGGTATCATTTGCTTTAGTCATGAAGCAATCTGGGTTAATTATTACACCCAAGGAAGAAAAACTATATTGTTTAGTATTAACTATGACCTATTTAAGTTTCATTTGTTTGGTATTTGGCTACACAGGGTTGGCCCAAGACAATACATCGAGTGGATCATACAGGCCCATGAAATATATCCATTACCCTCTTTAATCTGTTGGGTTCTTCTTGGCGGGTTTTGGGAGGTTAGGTGCTGTATGCCAGAATCTGCCTGGGAGAGCTAATATCCATGCTGCGTTATTACAGAATACAGCCATTTGCTATTGAAGTCGAACTATTAAAAATGTATAATCATCCTCTAAATATTCTTGAGAAAGCAATTCCTTGTCTGTCTTTATTAGCTTTTTTTTCCCTTAAAAGAATCAAAATATTTCCATTTTTTAAAGAAAATGGGAATGAAGAAGTATGCTAAATCTACTGGTGAATATAAAAAACTGGGGCACAAACTTAGAAAGATTGTATCACATTTTTAGTAATAAATAACAACAACTACAGATCTTCCTTGACTTACGATGGGATTGTCTTCATAAGCCCATTATGAGTTGAAAATATTGTTAAGTCATAATACATTAAATACACACAACCTACCAAACATCATAACTTGAACATGCACAGAACATTTCCTCATGAGCCTACATGTGGGCAAAATCTTCTAACACAAAGGCTATTTTATAGTAAAATGTTGACTATCTCATGTAATTTATTGACTACTGTGCTGAAAGTAAAAATCAGAATGGTCGTATGGGTACAGATGGTTGTCAGTGTATCTGTCGTTGACCCTCATGGTCATGAGGCTGACTGGGAGCTGCCCCACTACCCAGCATCTCAAGAGAGAGTATCAGATCACATTTTGCTGGCCTGAGAAAAGACCCAAATGCGAATTTCTAAGTATGCTTTCTACTGATGTGTATTACTTTCTCACTATCCTTAAGTCAGAAATTCATGAGCTGAACCATCACAAGTCAGGGACCATCTGGTTTTTTTTTGTTTTTTGTTTTTCCATCTTCCCTACAGGTCTTAAACTGTGACTTCTATTGCAGCATATGAAAAGTGTGGAAGTTCTAGATTTTTCTAAACATCATCACTAGGAAGTGACTTTGATCATCAGATACGTGTTAAAAGAGATGTGGGAGAAAGAAAAGAGAATGTGCAAGGAAACATGAGGTGTATCTCTTGGAAGATTATCTAGGGAAATCTTTCTGTGGGAACCGTCTATCTATTTCAAGCTTTCTTGTGAGAGTCCCTATATCTTTCTCTCCCTCTCCATGGCCAACCCATCAGCAAATACAGTAGGATCTATCTTTAAAGCACATCACAAATTTGTTAATATTTCACTATCTTCTTAGCTCAGTCACGTTTTCACATGAGCAGTTGCAATAGCTTCTTATCTTGTCCTTGTTTCCACAGTTGGCCTGCTACATCTATCCTCCATGTAACAACCAGTCCTGAACTCAAGATCAGATTGTATCAGTTTCCTGGATAAAGCTCCCAAGTACCTCCCAATCATTCCTAACATAAAATTCCAGATCCTTACCATGGTTCATAAGATCTGTGTTGGGCAACTTCTAAAATGTCCTTCAATCATGGCTGCCCACTGCTATTCACGCTCTTATGTAACTTCTTCCCCTCGTGTGTTGGCTAGACCTGGTCATTTGCTTAGAAAACTAGAACTAGAAGGCCAAAGTAATGGGGCCTGACTTCTATAATTAGATTACACAAGACTGTGACTTCCATAAGGGTAGCCTGATGGCCAAGAACTACTTTTCTTAGGCCAGCGATATGTGATCTGATGCTCTCTCGAGAGGCTGGGAAATGGGGCAGCTCCCAGCCAGCCTTGAGACCATGAGGGTCAACAACAGAAACGCTGACAACCATCTGTACCCATACAACCACATCTGTGAAGCACACAAGAAACTAAATCTTGGCACCAACTGTGTAAATGAACTTGACGTGGGTCCCTCTTGAGACTTCAGAGGACCCAGCTCTGGCCAACATCTGAATTGCAGCCTGTGACAGCTTCTGAAGCAGAGGATCCAGCCCAGCAGCACCCAGATTTCTGACCCACAGCAACTGTGAGATAATAATAAATGCTGTTTCAATCTACTAAGTCTTGAGTTAAACGTTGCACAGCAGTAGATAATGAATACATGGCCCTATCGGATCTGGTCCTTGACTACTCTTCAGACCTCACCTTCCTTCACTTTTCCCTTGCTCACTTTTCCCCAGATACTTTACCCTTATTTGTTCTTCTTGGACACATCAAGCTTATTCCAATCCGTGGACTTTATGCTTGCTGTTTCCTGTGTTGGGAATACTCTTACCCTAGACCTTCATATGGCTTGTCCTTCTATATTTTCAGGTCTTGTTTCAATTGTCACTTTTGCAGAGAAGCTCTCTCTGGCTTCCTTCCCTGGAGCAGCTATAGCCACTCTTTCCACTCCCCTCCTTTTTGCCCTCATCCCCTCCCTCTGTCCCTTTGTCCTGCATTATCTTCCCTCCTAGCCTTATGCATGTTTTTGTTTTCTTTTTATTGTCTGTTCTGCATTTGATTTTAAGCTCCAGGAGGGTCAGAGTTTGGTCTGTCCTAAGTGTTTAGAATATATAGGCACTAACTAAATATTTATTAAGTTAATGGATACATTGTACTACAACAAGCAGGCAATTCCTCATGTATAAAATAATGGTATTGGAACAAACGCAATTAAATTCACATCTATATCCAAACTTTTTATGCTATGACTAATATGGCATAGAGATTAAAGATAACACATCAAAATTAGACCAGAATGAGATGTGGGGCAAGGAGATTTTTTGGAGTGAAAAACATGTGGCATGTGAGAGACAGGATAGAGAGGATGTGAGATTTTTGTCATTGCACAAACGCCATCTGGTTCAGTCATGTCCCGAACTTTCTATGATGTGGAAACGTACTATTCTGTCCTGTCCAATGCAAGAGCTATGAACCAACTACCTGTGGGGACTGAGCTTTTGAAATATGGAAAAATGAAAATTTAGTTTGACTAAATTTAGTATGACTGGAGAACTAAATTTTCATTTTTATTTGATTAATTTAAATTCAAAATCAAAATGGACCTTTATATTCTGAAGTATGGGATTCCTCTTTGGCACTATGATTTTACAGTCATAATCTGATTTCACATGAAAGATAAGGGCATTTTGGGGTTTCACAGTTATATGGGTGGGTTGGCTTCAGAGATGGCAAATTGACAGGAGAGGTTGTAACTTCCATGTACTTGCCTTAGATTAATGTCTAAACAACAAATCAGAAAAAAAAAAAATTGCATGGAACCAAAATGATACCACGGGAGCAGTACAACCTTGCCATACTAATGACAGTTTTTTACGTGTTTGAATTGTTTTCTACCTCCTCATTTTTTTTTTCTTTTGTTTTCTCAGTCCCATCTCTATGGTTGTAAGCCCCGGTGAAAGTAAACAAAATGTAAGTGCTCAGTAATTCTGCTACATTGAATAAAATGTTGATTACCTCCACCACTGAAGGATACCTTTGTGGATGATTCTGAACTTGAGATAATCCAAATGGTTCCCATGTTCTTTGGATGCATGATGTTCTCTTGTCATCTGAAATTTTAATTTCTGCACCGCTTTCTTCTTAATTATTATCTCTTTAGCCTCCACAGAGAGAATCCAAACTGTCTTTCCACAGGTGACACATGCAATGAAATGTCAACTACCTCAGCTATTCTATACCCAAGAGGACTCCTCCTTAGCCCAGGCACTCAGCTGTAACACCTGGTTTCTTAAGGAAACCACAACCTTAGTTTTTCTTTCTTTGATCACAACACCAAAAGACATATTTATTATCCTGAATAATAATGACTTCAAGAAGTCTTACAAATGTTTCAGGTTTTTCTTAGCACACTGGAGCTTTCTTAACACACTAGATAATGTGTTACATAAGATTTGAGATGAATAAGGCTGTGTTTAAAATCATGCTGTGCTGTATTGGCGATGTGACCTTGACAAAGTTTAGCTTCTGTTCTCTCATGGGCAAAAAACAGGGAAATATGCATGTCTCAGGGTTCCCGCAAAAACCGGCTAAATTCCTATATGAAAGCACTTCATACCCAGGGTGTGGGGGGATGTTGATGCGAGACTGAATCAACAACGACAAAAATATTCGGAAGGTCACTCCAGTTTTGGAAATTGTCTCTGCACTTGTTTTCTCTTGGGAAATTTATCAGTCCCTCCACCATCATGAATTTCCCCTCTTAACATAGCTGTCAGTCTTTGGAAAGTATCTTTCTGACTACTCCACGTCTGTAGGATATTATATTTAAGCATAGTTCTTTGCAGTGTCTGAGAGTATCAGATTTATTTATTGGTTTCTGGGTATATTAGCTGCCACTCTCCTCACACCCCTGAGGATATAAATTTCTGAAGGATAGATATGCTCACTAGTTTGTTTTCTTCTGTGTTCCCTGTGCCAGGAACATTGTCTGTACACAGTAAGTGCTCAATAAATAATCGCTGACTGACAAACCTCCAGGAACACTCTTAAATTTGTCAAAAGCCAGGTGTTTTTTTCCATAACAGGTAATATTTACTGAATTTATGAACTTTCCCACTTATTATTCACTTTAACAGCTTGGCTGCTATGGAAGCTATATTTCCTTCTAGACTCATTAAAGGTGGCTACGGGAAATACAGATAGTTTGTCACCCTGGATCCAGGCAGAGAGTTCCACAGCTTGCCACAAAGCTCTGTCAAATTCTTCACTGGCTGTCATTACGGTCTATAGTTTGTTGAGATCGATCTAGATATGTGGATACACCGGAAGGAGAAACTTAGGTTTTATTTAGTTGGTCTGTATATACCACACTTTTATCACAGAACCTGCAGCAGTGTTATTTCTCTACACATAAAATTCATAAGAGATTTTAGATTGCATTTAATTAATACTTCAATATTTTCGTTAGGCTGCTCTTGCTGGCATGAGTTGCAATAGTAGTTCATTAGCAAACACTTCAGGAAGTTTCCCTTGCCATTGGCTAGGGGCCCAGCAAAGAGACTTTTTGCTGTGACAGGCACCCAGCTTTGCAAGGCTCTGGGGAACAGAACGGATATCTGGTGCCACTAATGTGACAGTATGGTAGAAAATGTCTGTAATTTGCCGCTTAAAATGTCGAGCCAACAAAGAGGAAGATGTTCAAAGGAACACAGAGATTCAATAGCAGAGTTACTAGAATTCATCTTTCCATTTGGAGCCAGACAACTGATATCATTGACACTAACTGATAAATTCAAAAAGTTTTCTTGTATCAGAAATGTCTATTATTCTTAGTGGACGTTAAAGCCGGACCAACTCCTTGAAATCGTTTGACACATGACTTTTAGAGCAATTCCCAAAGATCTCTTTGTATCCTCAGGACAGACTCTAAGAGAGAAGTCACAAACTTTCTCATACGTTATTTAGCTGACTGTGTTAATTACATTGCTTGCACAAGCTCATATTTTGGGGCCCTCTGATGGTTAATTTGTGAACCACCATGTTGAATAAGAACCAGAAGCCATGTTTCTCTTCAGCCACGTGTCTACATGGCACAGTGGCCTCTTCACAGAAGGCACATCTATTTTTTAATTACTTGCATTAAGGAAGAAATAAAATAGAGGGGGAGTATTTTAAAAATATTCTTTATGACATACTATAACAATTTTGAATAAAATTGTCTTGGTGAATGATGTCATCAGCTAATTAAAAATCTTAGATATATGGTGAATTTAAAGTTAGACTAGCTGGTTATGAATTGAAAACTTACCAGTTATATAATATTAGGAAGTCATAATTTCTCCAAGGCTTGGTTTCTTCTTTTGTCAATAAGATTGGGGGGAGGGGGAGGGCAGGGAATGACTTTTCATGTACAGGATCCCAGAATGAACTGATTCTGGGAGCAGAATGTGTGCATGGGCTAGACCAAGGCTTGGAGCCAGGCTTCCTCGTCTTCTTAGAAGTATATCAGGCTATCGGAGACCTCCTTCTGCATAGGCTGTCATGAGATGTTTGGGGCACTTTATTTTCTAAACTTATTTGTAGGTAGTCTATAGGATGAAACCTGCTCAGTAGGAAAAAGTTATTAAAAAATACTCTTAAATTAAAGGAGAAAAGCGAATGAAGGACCATGGGCTTTGTAAACCTTTGGAACTCACTGCTGCCCTTCCTACTTGGGTTGAAATTCTTACTCTCAGAGATATCACATAGCAGAGGTTGGGGATTTTGTTTTGTTTTGGTTTGGTTTTTGTTTTCTGTTTTTTTTTTTTCAGATTAAAAAAATTGTATTTTTTCATTTTATTTTATTATTTTTTTAAAATTTTAATATAATTCATTGTCAAATTGGCTAACATACAGTGTGCACAGTATGCTTTTGGTTTGGGTTCGATTCCCGATGCTGGGGATTTTAGTTACAGGAAAAATAACTGATTTACACAAGTTATTTGAAAAAGAAGAAGGTGAACTTGAGATAGACTTTATTAACTTGGCCTCATCCATGAGCATGAGGATAGGACTTGACTGATATTTAATTGACAGAAGTCACTATGTTTTCTGGGAAACTGGGAGGGATTTACTGCAGAAGAGCACCAGGATGGGAGTTAATTTTTAATCTAGTGAAGAAATGTCTGCCTTTGCCATGGAAATTAGTTTTGGGAATCCAGGCTACAGCCAATAGGAAGAAGGCATTCTTTTGCATAGGGATTAGTTTAGATATGGGCATATAACCAAATTTGGCTAAATGAAATACAACAGAAGATTTACTGGTAGCTTTTGAGAAAAAAAATACTCTCAATTAAAAAAAAAAAAGGCATCAAGAGAGAGGATGGAGACCTGGAAGTGTTGAATCCATCTTTCCGTGAGCTTGAGGATAAAGGACAACCAAAGAACACTTTTGGAAAAATGCAGTTGGATCTGAGATTGTACTAGGTCTGATCACTTCTTTAATTTTTAGAAGTTTGACCATGATGTATCTCGGTATGGACTTCTTTGGGTGTACTTTATGGTTCATTCAGCTTTTTGAATCTACTCATTTATATCTTTTGCCAGATTAGAAAATTTAAGCTGTTATTTCAAGGACTCAAATGTCATGCAGGCTAGATCTTTTGTTATATAGACCCATAGGTCCCTGAGATTCGGTAATTTTTTTCAATCTATTTTTTCTCTCTTTTTATACAGATTTGACAAATTGCATAGATTTATCTTCAAGTTCATTGGTTCTTTCCTCTGTTCCATTCATTCTGCTGTCGAGTCCACTCACTGAGATTTTTATTCCAGTTATCATATTGTTCTGTTGTGAGATTCCTATCTGAATGAAAGGGATTAAAAGTACACTTATCTTGATGGGCACTGAGTAATGTACGGAATTGTTGAATTACTATACTGTGCCCCTGAAACTAGTATAACCTATGTGTTAACTCTACAGCAATTAAAAGAAATTTAAAAAAATCTATTTAGTTCTTCTCTGTAGATTTTATTTTTTTTGCTGATGCTTCCTGTTTTTCACTCATTTCAAATGAGCTGATAATTGCTTATTGAAGTCTGGTCTAAAGTCTTCCTCAGATAATTCCAATATCTCTGTCATGTTGGTACTGGGGGTCTTTGTTACAGCTGGCTTCCCCAGAAAGTCTTCATTGATGGCTCCCTGGCCGGGAAGGTTGGGAGTAACTCATTACCACTGCCTGTGTGTTCACTTCTGACCCCACGAGCAGTGGGGTGGTCTCATTACCGTTGGATAGTGGTGAAAGTCTTGACTCCCCCCAGGATCCTGCTGATACCACACTCTCACAGAGGCATCATGGTGGCTTCTTATTGCCAGCGGCGGGTGAAGGACTGACCTGCCCATGTTACTCCCCTACACCAGTCACGGGCAAGACCCTTGTTATAGCCTAGACAGGGTGGAAGTCTGTATTTTTCACGTTAGTCCCCACTGAAGCAGGTGGTATGGGGACAAAGACTTTTTTGGTGGGTATTTGGATGGGGTAGAGTGCTTCTTGTCTAAAAGTTTCTGTCTCACTAGGTTCCCCTTTCCTTGCCTTTTGGCTAGAGATCAGGCTATTTATTTATTTATTTATTTTCCATCTGGATCCATTAGTGTTTCCAGATTGTCAGCTTGCCAGCTTTGGCTTCGTCAGCTCCAAGTCTAGAACGTATTAGGCAAAAAAAAAATCCAAGGAACTCACCACTGAGTGATTTCTCATGTTCTGGGGCTCATAGCCTTCCGTCTTCCACTCTCCACATTTCAAATTTTTCTAATGTTTGTTTTATAGATAATGTCCATGGTTTTTAACTGTACTTAGTAGAAGCATCCGGAAAGTATGCTTACTCATTCTTCCTACAAGTAAATCCTTTCACGATTTTACTTTTACTTTTTTTTTTGATTTGGAGATATTTCTGAATTCTCTACTCTATACCTTGATCTGTTTGTTTGGTCTCCAGTACTGAAGTGTTTTCATTGCTATTTTACTACTTGGTAATTTTGGCTTAGTGTTTTTTTTTCAACGTTTATTTATTTTTGAGACAGAGAGAGACAATGCATGAACGGCGGAGGGGCAGAGAGAGAGGGAGACACAGAATCTGAAACAGGCTCCAGGCTTTGAGCTGTCAGCACAGAGCCCGACACGGGCCTTGAACTCATGGACTGCGAGATCATGACCTGAGCCGAAGTCGGATGCTTAACTGACTGAGCCACCCAGGCGCCCCATGTGGTTTATCTTTATTACCATTTTTTCTAATCAAAAATTTTATGTGTTTTCCTACATATTGTTTTCTACTATAAACTTTACAATTAGGTTGTTGATTTTTTTAAACCTTCTTTTTATAGCATTGTCCCAGGATATTAAGTGGATCAATAAATTTTGGGATAATTGAGTCATTTAAAATATTTAGTCTTCCTCTATGAGAACACAATATTTGTTTTTATTTATTGATGTCTTCTGTTATGTATCTCTGCAGAGTTTTTACATTTTCTTCACAGAACTATTGCATAAGCCTTATTAGGTTTCTTCTTTTTTTTTTTTTAATTTTTTATTTTAACGTTTATTTATTTTTGAGACAGAGAGAGACAGAACATGAGCAGGGGAGGGGCAGAGAGAGAGGGAGACACAGAATCTGAAACAGGCTCCAGGCTCTGAGCTGCCAGCACAGAGCCCGACGCGGGGCTTGAACTCACGAGCTGAGCTGCGAGATCATGCCCTGAACCGAAGTCGGACGCTCAACTGACTGAGCCACCCAGGCGCCCCTAGGTTTATTCTTTATTAGGAACTTATGCTTTCTTTATGTCGCTATTGTAAATGAGATATTTTCTTCTATTATTTTCTATTCTAAATCCCTTATTTGCTTTTCTTTCTTTTTAAAAAATATTTAAAATTTATTTTGGAAGACAGCAAGAGCAAGTGGGGGAGGGGCAGAGAGAGAGAGGGAGAGAGAGAATCCCAAGCAGGCTCCACTGTCAGCACGGAGCCTGACGCAGGGCTCAGGCGCATGATCCGTGACATCATGACCTGAGCTGAAACCAGGAGTTTGATGCTTAACCGACGGAGCCACCCAGGCGCCCTGTTTGCTTTTTCTTTGTAATTTACTATCTTGTCTGTGTCTGGTGACTCAATTTTGGATTTTTTTTTTTTTTGATAATTTAGAATTCTTTCAATTTGTGTTTAGAATATAATGAAATCCTGTTTTGGATTTTTTTTTTTTTCATTGAGAAAATAGCTATTGTCCTTCCTTATCAAGATGAGAACATTGGCACAACTTCACTATCTTTTACATCCTTCTCTGCAACCCAGATTTGGCTGGTATACTTGTATCTGTTTTTCTTTTTTATTACCTTTAGATAATCTCACTAACTGGATGCTTTATTCTTCACTCTCAGTTCTTTTAAACCCGTCTATTACTCTGAGCCAAGAAGTTCTGACCTATTGCTTCCTCTGGAGGGAGGGAGGCTTTTTTCCTTTGATGGAGGCTTGTGCCAATCGGGTAAATTTTTGTCTAATTATCAGTTCTGCCTAAACTCAGGGAAATGAGTTAGGTTATAGACACTGTGAGAATAGGGAGGGCGAGGTGAGAAACAGAGGAGGATGAATCCCAGCAGGTGAGAAGGATCCTGGATGCATATGAATGGGCCAGAACCAGCCTCTGGGTCACCCACCAAAGATGGTGTCTACAGGTGACAGGTCCTGGGAGGCATTCCCTTGAGCTCTGTCCCCTCCTCCCCGTGCCATCTCTCACACAGTTCTATTGTCAGTTTGTGCTTTTCCTGTTCTTGTTCCCTTCAACTCCACTGACTCACCCTGGGTCCAGATAATAATTAAATGTGATCTTTGGGAATCATAGGCTGGATTGTTTCCTGCATATTAGTTAATATTATGGACATTTGGGACTGAATCAAGATAAAAAGCTTTTGCACGGCAAAGGAAACAATTAACCAAACTAAAAGGCACCCCACAGAATGGGATAAGATATTTGCAAGTGATGTATCAGATAAAGGGTTAGTATCCAAGATCTATAAAGAACTTACCAAGCTCAACATCCAAAACCCAAATAATCTAGTGAAGAAATGGGCAGAAGACATGAATAGACACTTTTCCAAAGAAGACATCCAGATGGCTAACAGACCCATGAAAAGATGCTCAACATCACTCATCATCAGGGAAATACAAATCAATACTACAACGAAAGACCACCTCACACCTGTCAGAATGGCTAAAATTAACAACTCAGGACACCACAGATATGGGTGAGGATGTGGAGACAGAGGAACACTCTTGCACTATGGATGGGAATGCAAACTGCTGCAGCCACTCTGGAAAACAGTATGGAGGGTCCTCAAAAAATTAAAAATAGAACTGCCCTATGACCCAGAAATTGCAATAGTAGGAATTTATCCAGAGGATACAAAAATGCTTATTTGAAGGGAGACATGCACCCAATGTTTATAGCAGTGCTATCAGCAATAGCCAAACTATGGAAAGAGCCGAAATGTCCATCAATGAGTGAATGGATAAAGAAGATGTGGTATATATATATATATATATATATATATACAATGGAATACTGCTCAGTGATAAAGAAGAATGAAATCTTTCCACTTGCAACAATGTGGATGGAACTGGAGGGTATTATGCTAAGTGAAATAAGTCAGTGAGAGAAAGACAGATATCATATATCACTCGTATGTGGAATTTGAGAAACTCAACAAATGATCTTAGGGGGAGGGAAGGAAAAATAAGATAAAACCAGAGAGGGAGGCAGACCGTAAGAGACTCTTGAATACAGAGAAAAAGCTGAGGGTTGCTGGGAGTGAGATGGAGATGGGGTATTAGGGGTAAATGGGTGGCAGACATTAAGGAGGGCACTTTTTGGGATGAGCACTGGGTGTCTTATGCAAGAGATGAATCACTAGGTACTATTCCTGAAGCCAAGACTACACTCTCTGTTCACTAACTTGAAAATGAATTAATAATAAGACAAATTTTGTGAAATAGAAAAAAAAATAGTTTCTCCATTTACCATATTTTCTTTTAAATAATTTTCACAAATGATTTAAGGATTCCATTTCAAGGATACCCTTGATCAATCCAGCCATAAATGCTGTCTTACAGCTCTTGGTTCCACTGATGCCTTGGTGACAGTAGATTCCATGCTGGGTAGTGCTTTGTTGAGGTTTTCCTTCAACCACCAGACTAAACCTTTTGATTACAGGGCCATGCCCTAAGTAAGCATCCATCAATAAAGACTAAATACTTGCTGCTTGACAAAAGGATTAAATACAGAAAAAAAGGAGAAGTTTTCAACTTTTGTTATTCCTCCCCTCCCAGTAAGCCTATCTATTTCTGTACTGTTCCTTGAACACTTTGCTTTCGCTCAGAGATAGAAATGTCCTTCCTTTGAAGTGAATTATTCACCTCTGCTACAGATTCCCACTGTCTGTTGTCCCCCTTTTCTAGAATGTTTAGTCTTTCCATGCTTCAGTGTTTGGATTTCCACCCCCCCTTCCTGGACACTTCACCTTCTCAACAGTCTCTCATCTTTACAAAACATAAATAGAGAAAGAAACGCAAACAGATGTCCCTCTATAGCCATTTAATGGACAAGAGGGGAACGGAGGCTCGTTATCATAATCCTGGCCTCAAATAAAGAAAGTTGATATAAGACTGAGTCACTGAGGGTGGAGAAAAGGGAATGGTTGTAAGATATGTTAAACAGTTTCCCTTTTAACTGGCAAGTAAATCTGATTATGCTACTCTTTTCCTATTTCTTCACCCAGTGTCATCCATCACTCCTCTGCCTCGCCGCTTTGTCTCTTTTTGTTTCACGCCTAAGGTTATGAGAATGTTGATCACTGTCGCCCTTCCTACTTCCCATTTCCTCCTGTCCCCTTATTTATCCTGGGATCCCCTGAGCACTGGCTTCTGTCACACCACTCTGATGAACTACCTGTGGCTGCTTCCACGTTCTCTTGGTTCCGAGGCCAACAAGCATTTTACAATATCTTCTTTGCTGTATTTGGCCCTGTTTTCCATCCCTCAATTTTGACAATCTGTCTTTATTTGATTAATCAATAAATCTCCTTCTCCAGTTTCTCTTTCTACTTCTATGGTTGTTCCTTCCCAGTCTCCAATGGACCTTTCTCCCTCCACTCTGTCTTTAAATGGTAGAGCTCCTCCAAGATGTGCTAATGTCCTTCTTAGCACAACCAAACTTCCTTGAGAGATCTTATCTTTTGTTATGTCTTCAAACATCTTCTATATGCCAATGGCTCTCAAACTGTTGATCATTCCCTGCACTTTAGATCATCTATCCTGCCTCTTTAATGGTCACCAACCTATAACAAACCCAAACAGAACTCGTCTCCACCCTACCCTGCATCTCTTGTACTTCCCACCTTGAGGAGTCAAGTTGACTGAAGCCTCCACTGGGGATTGTTCTGGATGCACTTTTTTCTCACCCCCAAATTCGGCCTCTTCTTAAGCTCCACTTATCCACAGTGTTACTGCCTTGGGCTCTTTGTCTCTATCCTCACTGCTGCTGGCTTCATTCAGGCTCTTATGATTTCCCTCTTGAACTACTGCAAGTCTAAAATCACTTTCCATGGTACATCAGGATGCCCTTTGTAGATTTGATTTCTGTTTGGGATGAGTCCCTATATCCCTAGAAGAATGACAAGCTCTGAGAGCTCTTTGTGGTCAGGTGCTTGCCAGCTTCTCCTCACACTTGGTACTTCCTCTGCCCTTTCCCACTCTGAGTCCCAAGTGTGCTGAACACATACAACTGTCCCTTTAAGTCTCTGCTTGTGATTGCCACTTACCCCAACATTATTCATCCCCGCTGCCGTGTCTCATCCTGGGTAGCTCCTAATTATTCCTTAAGACTTCAATCCCAGGCATCTTGACTTCTGTGAAATCTTCTCCCTGTCTTCTCTACCCATCTCACACCAGACTAGGTTAGGTGTCTCTTGTAGGTTCTCTTAGGACACCGGCCATGTCTGTTTCTATCATTGTTCTTACCAAACTGTACTGTAAACGCCTGCTTTTATTCATCTTTTTGTCTTTACTTACAGAGACCTTTCAGTGCTCCGAGAAAAGCGATTGTTTCTTAGTGTTTCTCAAATCCAGCATGATGGCTTTTAAGTGAATGAGTGAAACTCAGAACTAGATTAAAACATTCAATTTCCTTTAATTAAAATATCCACTGTTTCAATGTAATTGTTTTAATCTAAATTCCCTTCTAATAATTTTACATATGCAAACATCATTGTACTTAATGTGCCATCATTTTACAAAGTATGCCATTAATCTTAACATTATAGAATACTGATTCCTAGTCATCATAATTATTTTAAATGTGGAATGATAGTCCATTAAATTGAGGTATTAACATTTATTTGCATGTTCCTCTGTTTCTGGGCACTTTAGATGTAAGCACTTCTTTTCACTTATAAAGATAGTGATTTTACAAATCTGACATGGCATTTCCTCCATTCATTATCAATTCGGTGCTTAGCCGAAAACTAGCATCTTATACAAGAAGGGAACACTATAGTCTGGCCTGTATACAGAGGGTGATGACATAGTCAAACACAATTTTCTCTTTTACAATTTCAATTTGCCCGTAATGTCTGCTTTTCAGAATTATGAAAATGAAAGTCATGTCAAAAACAAGGAATTAGTGTTGGCACATCACCGTAGCACTACTGAAGCATGTATATTAAGATCAAACTGGGGCGCCTGGGTGGCGCAGTCGGTTAAGCGTCCGACTTCAGCCAGGTCACGATCTCGCGGTCCGGGAGTTCGAGCCCCGCGTCGGGCTCTGGGCTGATGGCTCAGAGCCTGGAGCCTGTTTCCGATTCTGTGTCTCCCTCTCTCTCTGCCCCTCCCCCATTCATGCTCTGTCTCTCTCTGTCCCAAAAATAAATAAACGTTGAAAAAAAAATTAAAAAAAAAAAAAAGATCAAACTTTGGGGGCGCCTGGGTGGCTCAGCTGGTTAAGCATCTGATTCTTGATCTCTGCTCAAGTCATGATCTCACGGGTCTTGAGATCGAGCCCCATATCAGGCTCTGTGCTGACAGCTCAGAGTCTACTTGGAATTCTCTGTCTCCCTCTCTCACTGTCCCTCCTCTGTGTACTCTCCCTCTCAAAATAAATAAACAAACTTAAAAAGCAAAAAAGATTGAACTCTGATATTCTGTTTTGGTTGAAATCGGTACTAGGTTTCAGCTTCAAACAAATCGGTAGTCAGGTTCTTAATTCTTGACCTGAGCACACTCCTGTGGTGGGTTGTTGTGTCCTCAGCTGCTCTGAGTTTGATCCCACTGAAACAGTTGCTAATGGGTGAAAGTTGGCTGGGTTACAGAGCTGTTGTTTTGCCCCAGAAAAAAGGTATCGGGCCATATTATGGATGCAATGGTTGTGTCTCCCCAGAATTTCATAAGTTGAAACCCTACCCCTAATGGGATGGTGTTAGGAGGTAAGGCCTTTGGAAGGTAATTAACTTCGGATGAGGTCATGAGATTGGGTCTGCCATGATGGGATTAGTGCCCTTATGGAAAGGAAAGAGACTAGTGCTTTCTGGGACATGTGACCACGCAGTGAAAAGGTGGCAATGTGCAAATCTTTCACCAGGATCCTGATTAATCAGCATGTCGTACTTCTCAGCCTCCAGAACTTTAAAAAATTAATACCTGTTGTTTAAGCCAACTAATCTAAGTTAGTTTGTTATAGCATCCCAGACTGTCTAAGACAGACCATATGACTTAGAAGATGATGGCTCCAGGCCTTTTGGGCATAAAAATGCTCACGACTTAAAGGCTGCCTTTATAACTTTTACAACAGAGATTCCCCATTTTTCATCTTTCAATAAGCTTCAGTGTATTGACAATTTTCTTAAATGCAGAGTTCCCCAAGCACACTATTCTAGATGGGGCCTGGTTAGCATTGAGAAGTGGGCCTGTTGTCTTCCTAATTCTGATTATACAATGTCTGTTAACATAGCCAAAGCTTGCATTTTTGTTTCTTTTTAGTAACTTCATCATTATACAAAAATTCAATACAACGGCCCTGTGTGATAGGTAACACTGTCCTTTTCAAGGCAATCCCCTTAGCTTTTAAAGTTTGGAGAAAGAAGCATAAATCTGCTAGCTAGGAATGGGAATTTCAGGTGCCGTAGGAAGGGGAAAGGTGTCCCGACAGGGCAATGGCAGAGTTTCTTTTGGAGAGACAGGATTTCACCCCTCAATTCACTCCATATGTTTCGTGTACTCAACCTAGGCATGCAGCCAACCTTGGTTAGCACAACTTGACCTCATGTTGTTCCTGTTATTCTTTGTTAGAGAAAACCTCATCTCCCTGTAGCAATTGCGTGCCCAGATGACAATGAAATGTTCATTACTTATCTGCTCAGTAATTACTTAATTTTTCTGGTAATTTTCAGTTCCCAATATCTGTCCAACACTTTGGGAAATAGACAGGAGTACATGACATGCTCTCTGACAATTAAACTGTGCATTATGAAGTGTTTGATGGAATATAATCAAATGCCAAAGTATCTTTTGGCGGGGCTGGCTAAATTTGAGTTTCCTGACAAACGTTACTCTTGCATACCAATATTCCTAGTTCCTCTTAATTCCTGACCCCCTAGAGGATTACACTCCCCTGACCTTTAAGGTCAGGCATGGCCAAGTGCCTTCTTTTGGCCACAAAATGTGAGCACTGTGATGTGTATCATTTTTCAAAAACAAAACAAAACAAAAAGTCATTTAAGGGTATCAACCCTGCTGCAGAAAACAATGAGTTTCTCATTGAGAGGTTGGCATCATGAGCAGGTCAAGTCTACAGTATCCTGGTTCACTGAATAGTATAGTCAGAAGGATCCCAATATAACTAGTGATGAACAAACAGGCTGCATGATATTCATAGTAGGTGCCCTCTAAATAGTTTTGGACAAAGCAATGTATGCATGAATGAATATCTCTTAAGGTAACTGTCTTAGCTTGAGGTGCTGTGACAACAATACCAATCATAGACTGGTGGTGGAGGTTGGGGGAACTTATAAACAACAGAAATGTATTTCTTACAGTTCTGGAGGCTGGGAGTCCAAACTAAGGTCGTCACATGGTCAGATTCCAATGAGGGCACTCTTCAAGGTTGCAGACAGATGATTTCCCAGTGTATCTTCATAAGCCAGAGACTGGGAAGTGAAGCAACCTCTCTTGTGACTCATACAAGGGCACTCTTCCCCTTCGTGGAGCTTCCAATCTCATGACCTTACTGAATCGTAACCCCTGAAGGCAGATCCTCTTAATACCGTCACGTATGAGGATAGGGTTCAATGTATGGATTTTGGGAAAACACAAACATTCAGTCTGTAAGAATAATGTATTTTGTTTGTTTGTTTGGGTAGAAAGAAAGTACCAAAGTCTTGGCCCGAATATTGACAGAAACTACGTTTCTATTCTGTAAGGATAACTTTCTAACATTTATCACAGGATCTTTCTCTACACTTTCTCCAGGAAAAGTAAGTATAGGTTTGAAAAAATAGTAATGTTTTAACCCAAGGTAGTTCTCAAAGTTAATCATCTTCTTGCTTATGTAGATTACTCCCAAACCAGATGGATAGGAATTTATATTAGTTTGCTTCAATTTTCTTAGATCAAAATGTTTATCCTTTAAAAATTACTTTAGAGATTGAGATGCCTGGGTGGCTCTCAGTTGGTTAGGCATCCGATTTCGGCTCAGGTCATGATCTCCTGGTTTGTGAGTTCGAGCCCCCTGTCGGGCTCTGTCCTGACAGCTCAGAGCCTGGAGCCTGCTTCGGATTCTGTGTCTCCCTCTCTCTGCCCCTCCCTGTTTATGCTCTCTCTCTGAAAAATAAACATAAAAAATTTTTAAAAATATTTTAGAGAATAAAATGGATCTTTTATTCTTCAATGTTCTGTTCTATGCAGAATTTTACATGATGTGTTGGTTAAAGCCATGCCTAGAATGTATATTTTTAGATATTTTGAATTTTCACATGAAAGAAGTCACAGAATCTGAAACGTAGATGGAGAACCTGGATCTTGTGTATTTTTTTTTCCCTTCTTTGTAGTGGGATAGAGAAGTCAAAGTCAGAGAAGGTGGCAGAAAGGTTTTATCTTCCTGAAATGTGCAGTTTTGGACCACAGAAATACTCAATGAGGGAAATTTTCTACTAAAATGAAAGGCTTTCTAATCATGCTAGGAGAAATATTTTAGCAGTGTAGAATGATACCATCCATTTCAGATTTTAGATAGTAGTGATCAGAAGGACTTTATTTTTTATTTTTGAGGGGGGAGAGAGAGAGAGAGAGAGAGAGAGAGAGCACAAGATGGGGAGAAGTGCAGAGAGAAAGAGAGAGAGAGAGTCTTAAGTAGGCTCCGTGCTTAGCTGCGGGGCTCGATCCCCGGACCCCAGGATCATGACCAAACCAAAACCAAGTCAGATGCTCAACCAACTGAGCCACTCGGGTGTCCTAACTGGAAGGACTTTAATTGCCATTTTGAAATGTGCTACCTCTAATGATAGGAAGTGGGTGGTGGCACCGCTGCTTCTTTGGTAATTGGTTGATCAAAGGTAGAACTTTTATCAGACAGATAAAAGGTCTGTAAAGATCTAACATGGGGGACGCCTGGGTGGCTCCGTCGGTTAGCGCCCAAATTCAGCTCAGGTCATGATCTCAGCTGTGCCGGCAGCTCGGAGCCTGGAGCCTGCTTCGGATTCTGTGTCTTCCTCTCTTTCTGCCCTTCCCCCGCTCACGCTCTTTCTGTCTCTCGAAAAGAAATAAAAGTTAAAAAAAAAATTAAAATAAGAGCTAACATGGGCTTGCCTATGTAGCAGGAAAAAAAAGAAAAAAAAAAAGAAAAAAAAGAAAAAAGAAAGCAAACACCATTTCTCCTTTGAATTTGTTACCATTTTAACAATGAGAGTGTGATACACCTGTACCTGTCCTAATAATGCCAGCTAATTCTCGTGATGTCACGAATCTCAGGTCTCCCAGAGACAGACCTTGTCAGAAAAGTGGAAAGTTCCTGGCCAGAAATATCAGAATTTGTGTCTGACAATACCAAGCATGTAGCAGGCTCTAAGAAAGTACTTGTTGAAATGATAATAGGAGTGTATCTTTAAAGCCTGTCGTATGGGAAACTAATGGTCTGTTGAGTGTAAACTTATTTGCTAAGTTATAGGCTGTGGGAGGATAAACATTGTGTTTTGTGCGCACGTATGTTATTACGGGAAGCCGATTCTTGTACTTGGAAGGAAGAAGGCAGTGGAAGAAGCAAGAGTGGCAGCCGGAGGCATTTAGTGTTATATTGTATAAATTAGCTTAATTCTGCAATTAGCAGGTGAGGGAGCGATCCTCTTTTCTCCTCTTACTTTGATTGACAGGTTTATTCTTGAGTGTAGCTGCGAAAGCATTGTTTCTAAATATCCCAGAAGAAAGCAAAACTGGTCCTTTCCCCCTTTCGTGGGTGTCAGTAAAAAACTATTTTGAGTTTTGGACTATTGGAACAACATAAAGATTGCATAAAGAGCGCACTGAGAAACTCATCAGCGCTTCTTTTCTCTTCCACATTTGCATTGAATACCAGTTATTTTCATCAGTTTATCATACGTGCCGAACTAAGAGTAGAAAGTCCAGTTCCATTTTGTTTGCCATTGTTTAAATAGGACCTTACTTAGTGTTCGTGTATCATATGTTCATTTGAGTATCACCTTCAATTCTTCCACTGTCTTTTGGAAAACATTGTCTGACACTAAGTCTAGTTGATATATAAGAGTTCTAGAGTTCATCTGCACACATGGGAGAAAATAAAGCATAGAGGTTTATTGAAACATTGCTCTGAAATAAACATTAATAAAAAAATAATTCTTTTTTTTTTTTTTACTTTTGTGAACATCACAGAATTTCATAGCTACACCTGTTTCATAGAAGGAGATGTGCCCAGCTACGTGCCTATGTCACGGCGCAAACTTACTTATGACACATATACATGACATATAACAGTTACTGCTTTTGTGTGAGGCAAAATGGCTCACTCTGAAAGACACAGACACTGACCCTAACACAAGCCATTGAACTTATTGAAGGATTATAGACCCCTTGTTGATCTCTTCTTCTACGTTTAGAAACACAGCAAATACTGCTTTAGGAAACAACTCTACAAAACCTGTCAAACAGAATCATGGTGGTACTGAAAATGGTTTGAATTCTGTTTAAGTAAATAATGCTGTTGACCCATGCTGTGTCTTTATACAGTCCATTTTTAGTAAGTAAAAATTATTTTAGGGAGCGAAAGTGGATAGTGACATCAAAAACCATTATGTACCATCTTTTAATAAATTCTCACAAATAACTATATACCAGACATCATCAATAGCTCCCAAACTGTAGGGCAAACGTATTAGCAGGGCATCACGTCAGTACTTATAAATCTAATCAAATATATTATATGGCTCTTCTAAATTTTTAATAATCAGACGGGTGAGAGAAATTGGAGTAAGAAATAACATTTACACAGTAAGTTTAAAAGACATTTTAAATAATGGTTATCCATCTTTTTATGTTATCTCTTAAGCTTTGGGTTATATTAGATTGGTCACTATTATACAATAAATACATACATATATATGTATACATATATGTATGTATGTATATAAACATATATACATATATACACACACACACATATATATATATATATATATATATATATGATACTCAGAGTTGACTTTTGTTTCATCCTGTAGACCGAACATGTTCTCTAAAAGTCTTACTTAGAGATATTTCTTACTTTGTAAGTACCCTTACATAGAAGGTTACTTCTTCGTACCCTTGGTATTTGATGCATTCTTTACACATAACCGTCATTGTTTTTGCCTTGAAAGCTTCCTTTCTGTTACTCACATCTTTCATATCCAGCCAGCAGGGAATATTTTCAGGCCCAAACGGTGCTGACAACCCAAGCTGCATGATCATTAGGCAAAGCAGACTGTTTTTTGCAACATTTCATCAGCTAAGTGTTAATACCTTGATCCCAAGCACCTCCTGGGTTCAAAACCTATTGGCACAGTGCCCCCGCCCCCACTCCGTCCCCACATCTTTACACTATTTTCTATTCCTGGTACTAAGTTGCTCTAGATTTCTTCTTGTTTTCCTTTATAAAAAAGAGAGGTGAGAGAGAGATTTTTGTTTTAGTGGCGCCGTCGGGAGGGACGCGATTCCGCCGCTTACAAATGGCACAACTCTGCTCGACACACTGTCACTTCCAGGCATAGGAGGATGCTTTCTGATAAAACAAAGCAATCAACTCTTTTAGAAATCTGCTCTTCAAGAAACCCAGTCTGCCTTTCTGTGCATTTCCTGTCATTTGGTGGACATGACACTCTCGTAAGACGGTGTCACTAAGCTGGTGACAGAGACTGTGGCTGTAACAGCACAAATTCTCTCCTGAAGAACCGAGTTCTCTACTTGAATGCATTTATAAACAGGGCTCACAGGACAGGCATTTTATTCTATGCTTTAAATCAGTGTAATAATCTTATTCGACACCCTTTGTCTTTCTCTGTTTTTTTGGTAGGGTGTTGAAAAAATTCTCAGGGCGGAAGATGATGCTTGTGTAGCTTTAACTAAGGCTCACAAGACAATAAATGGAGCAATTCATCATGGATGTAATGTGGTGTGAAAGATTCGGGACGATCCCTGCAGCCAGGGTGCCTGGGTTCCAGTGCTGGCTTTGTCGCTTACAGCTGTGTGACTTTGCTTGTGCCAATTCACCTCATGATACCAGGATGCCATCTTTCCCTCCTATAAGCCACTAAATTTGTCCCCCTTGACACCTCTATAATCTAGTCCAAGAGATCCCAAATGTCGTATACGGACCCTTTGGGTTTCTCAACACTCTCTCAGAAGGACCGAAAGGTCAAACACGACTTCCACAGTGATAGGGAAATAGATGTAATACGTCTGTTTCACTGCAGGTGCAGAAGCAATGGAGTGTGAAACTTATGGAACTTAGCATGAGCCAAGGCAGTGGCACCAAAACGTCCTAGCAGCCATTCTGTTCTTCCCTGCCACCCACTCACAGGATAAACAAAATGCTAGTTTCGCTTGAGCATGTCTTTGATGAAGCTGGAAAATTATTCATTTGAATACATCTACTCTTGATGAGTATATGTTTTTTTGATATGCTGGTGACGACATGTGATGGTATCTGAGGGAAAAAGAAAAACCCACTTATACAATGGTTTGAGTGACGAGCTGAACTGGTTGCTTGTTCACGGAACACTCATTCTACCTTAAAGAACATCCAACAGACAAAGTTAGATGAAGTTTGGATGAGGTGTGGGGATGGGGTCTCTGTGATCGGTTTGGAGCCTTTAGAAGAAGAGGAAGAGACCAGACTGTGCTCTGGATGGTGGACAAGTGAGAGCCCCCGTGGGAAGGGGCTGGAGCAGTGGCCCGTGACTTGACTAGAGATCTCAGGGCTATGTCCCAACGGTAGGGAAGTATTTTCAAATGTGAACCATTTTTAGATTCTGTCTCAATTAGCACCTGATTTATCTGGGCAGAATAGGAGGTCAACGGAGTCTGATGCCTTTGACCTAAGCCAATCGCAAAGACAGAGATAAACAGAGACACTGAGGCTATTATTTGAAGGACTGTAGACGTCTCTCTCGCTCTCTTTCTCTCTCTGTCTCTCCCCCTCTCTGTCTCTTTCCCTGGCTGTCATTTTTGTGAGGACACAGTAAAAAGGGTGCTGTTCACAAGCCAGCAAGAGCCCTCTCATCTGGAACGAAATTAATTGGCACTTTGATCTTGGACTTCTGGGCCTTCATAGTTGTGAGAGATAAGGGTCTCTTGTTTAAGGCATTCAGTGTGTGATATTTTGTCACAACATCCTGAGCTGACTGAGACAGTAGTGATATCAGTGAATGCGATTTTTGATAGTGTATAATAAAATCAGAGTGCTGAGGGGTCCCTGGGCCCATAAGTGTAGTGACTGCTGATGTCGCCTGTCCCGTGGGTTCACTTTCTCTTTGTTCTGTCACCCTGGCTTCCTGTCACTTGGGTGACACTGCACAGGTGCCAGGGTCTGCTGGGACTGCCCCGAGTCTGAGACACCAATTCATGTCCTACACTCCCCAAAGTATCAGGTCTGAGGTTCTGATGTGCGAATCTCTTGGAATCTTCGCTCTACAAAGCCCATGACAGCGTATATATCAGGAGGGACACCCTCCTCATGTTCAGAGGGTTACAGCTTGTGCTACAGCTGCCCCCCTTCTCGGGTGGACTTTTGTAATAACAAGATTCTCTTGCTTCTGCAGAAGGGTTTTCGTAAAGCCTCAGTCAGGAGCGCAGGCAGTTCCGGTTTTTCTGTACCCTTTTCTTCTCTGGTGCTGACCCCAAACAAAGCCCAAACCAACCAAATATATCACGACAAACCATCATGCTAAATGAGTGCCCTTGGCCCCTCCTGCCAGTTGATCAGACAAGCCCAGCCCTGTCCAAAGGGCAGCGGACGCTCAGAGGAACATCTTGCTGTTGTCATTTTTTTTTACCGAGTGAATGTTGAGATCTGAATAGAAAATAAACTTTATTTTTCCTGCCACTAACCTTTTTATTCGGACTGTGGGACAGTTCTCTCCTTGCCCCTGGGTGACTCTCAGGTTTGCCTCAGAGTTTTATTCAATTACACTTAGTTAATAAAGACCTCAAATAAAACTCCAGAGAACAGTCTCACTTCGGTCATTAAAACGTCTAGACCGGAGTAAGAATCAAATTCCAAGATTGAAAATTAATGCTTCTTTCTGCCTGGCTCCAGTGTGAAAATATTTCTCATTCTAGATTCAGCTCTCTCTCTCTCTCTCTCTCTCTCTCTCTCTCTCTTTCTGTGTGTGTCTGGGTATAAGTCTGTCTCTGTCCCTCTCTTTGCTATTGGCTAAGGTCAATAGCCTCAGATTCTCTTGACTTTCTATTTTGCCCAGACAAATCAGGTATTCATCAAGGCTGATGTTTTGTCAGTGGTAGAGCCTTAGGATGCTTCAGATGTGAAAATATGCCTCTAGCTTTGGTATATAGGTAACCCTGAATTCTTCAGTCAGGTCAATGGCCCCTGCCCAGTTCCCCTTTCTCCACAACTGCGCTCACCTTCCTACCACCCAGTAGCTGAAAGGTATTTTCTAGCACCACCGGGCTCTAGGATCCTACTCCAACATCTGTTAGCAGCAGTGGATGACAGTTGCGAACTATTTCAAATATCACTGCTGGATCAAACCACATCTGCAAACTTCCAGAGACATGGGTCAAGCTCCTTGGTGGTCCCTTGACTGGCTACCCTCCCACTTCCCTCTTGGCTGGCAACCCTATCCAAGCTGATGACCTCAATCCCCCCCTACAGGTTCCATGGTACAGGCAGAACTCTGTGGGGCCCTAACCTTGTCAAGTAATTCATGGACGATCCAATAGCTCACTTTTAAAGGGGAAATGCTTGGTTGCTACCTTTCGTTCTAGGCTTTTGTGTTCAGCTGAATCAGTAAACATCTCATTTTTGACAATCAATACTTTCTACTTGGTATGAGCACAAATCCATCAAGAAAATTCATGTCGTTAGTAACCGCAGTTCTGATGGGAAGTCACATCAGCTACCACTATGTAGGACTCGCACGAAAGTATAAAAGGGGCTTTTGGGTGGTGGCAGGAATTAGGGAACTTATTTGCTGGAAAAGCCGCTGAAGGAAAAAAAATAGTGAAAATAAAGCAAACTGTAGACTTCAGTTTCTCAAACAGAAAACAAAATGGTTAGAAGTCGTTCCATTTAATTGTTCTATTTAATAGGTATAACATGGCATTATTTTGACTCATCAACATTCACCTGATTCCATATTTTCTTCTCGCTGCTTCCTTTATCCCATAGTCTTCTCACTTAAGTTGCTTGACATCGTGCTGCAATTTATACTCACTTACTTAAAATAAAAACCTTATCACACCAAGCAGGAGAAGAAAAATGAGTTGTATTAGGCTTTTGAGAATGCCAAATGCCCGATCAGCATAAAGAGAAGGAACTAATTGTTGCCTTAATGCATTTTGAGACATTAGTAGGTCAAGGATTAAGACAGGGAGATAATTCAGAACAGAGGACCTCATAAGGTTGCTAATGTATCTCAAAGGAGCGCAAGAAGAATGTGATGTGTTTTGAAAATATTGATGAGTTTCTACTGAGGGTCCCTGCAAGTCTGCGGTCCTGTCTTACATGATCTAGTGTCGCTGCCTAATGAGAGAACAGTCCCGCCTTGCTAATGCAGTGAATGCTGCCTGCTTAACGTCCCACTGATTTTCACTGCCCAGTGAAATGGAGAACTACCTTTAGACTCAGCTTCTTATATCGTTTGGTTATTTAAAGTATATATGCTTTTCTGTCTCTCCTATCAATGATAACTTTGTAAGCCTTTTGAATATGAAGCCAATAGAGTAGAAATCAAGAAACGATGACGAGTCAATAGAAATATATCAGGGATATATCATAAGACAGCCATTACAAAAGGACTAAACTTAGGTTTTGACTCCCACATTTTCTATATAGATAATCCTAGAATAGAAATGGTGGACGTAGAGAAATAGTTAAAACAGAACACACTGACTCATCCTTAAAAAAAGGTTGTTGCTACTTAATTAGAAGATTATAAGTGAAATTAAATGGCTCGTTATATTTTTTTCAATGCTAGAATTACGAGTTACCTCAGTTATGCATATATTTCGCAGCTGATGATTTTGGTTCTTCGTATTTCAGAGTTCTGAAGAAATATTGGTGAAAAGTGAGACTTCGGATCATGTTTCAGGGAGGCTAACTGAAAACAGAAACCACGCCTCATAAGAATATTATAGAAGTTTAGAAGGGACATATGTATTTAAAAAAAAATCTTAATCATGCATCCATTATGAGCATCTTAATTGGCCCTCCTGACTATGAGAACACCTTATAAGAAGCAAATAGTCCTACCATTATTTCAGAGTTCAAAAGGGGCGAGCCAGGAGCCTCCCTTGTTCCAAATGTAGAAACAAGACCCAGGAAGGCATGTTTTTTTCCTGTGTGAGATGGTGACAGCAGTGATACAGCATTTGGTGACAAAGCATTTCTGTGCCCTATTTCCTCATATGATCATTTGATTATTTAAGGGCCCACATATCCATTCACCATTCACTCGCATGCTCTTAGAAGGAACGTTTCAGAAGCTACAGTAAATTATTCTACACATCACATTTCTGCATAAAGATTGGCTTATGGAACAGCTTTTTGGACGCTTTTCATTTTTTATTACATTTACGACTTTTATAATAAGTCCCTACCGGGGCGCCTGGGTGGTGCAGTCGGTTAAGCGTCCGACTTCAGCCAGGTCACGATCTCGTGGTCCGTGAGTTCGAGCCCCGCGTCCGGCTCTGGGCTGATGGCTCAGAGCCTGGAGCCTGTTTCCGATTCTGTGTCTCCCTCTCTCTCTGCCCGTCCCCCGTTCATGCTCTGTCTCTCTCTGTCCCAAAAATAAATAAACGTTGAAAAAAAAATTAAAAAAAAAAAAAAAGTCCCTACCTATACGAGAAGTGGTTGTGGGCAGAGGGCGAGGCGATTCAGGGAACACTTGTTAAACATGCCTATAAAAGCCATTGGCATCAAAAGGGGCGAAGGCACAGGGAAGAGCAGTTCTTAAAAATACTCACCAAAGTCTCCTGTCAATCAAAGAAAGTGAGATTGCTATTAGGCTGGCGATCAAGGAGGTACATCACACCAAAACCTCATCCTTTTTTTTTTTTTTTTTTAACTTCTTCCAAGATTTTATTTAAATTCAAGTCAGTTAACATATAGGAGTAGAATGTAGTGATTCATCACTTACACGCAACACCCAGTGCTCATCCCGACAAGTGCCCTCCTTGATGTCTATCACCCATTTAGCCCATCGCCCCACCCCTGCCCTCCAGCAACCCTCAGTTTGTTCTCTGTAGTTTAGAGTCTCTTATGGTTTGCCTCCCTCTCTGTTTCCATCTTATTTTATTTTTCTTTCCCTTCTAATGATTCTAAAGCTCACCTCCTCAGTCATCATGATGACTGTCATGTTTTCCTCATTCTGCTCTTTATCTCCCTGGTTATTTACTTTGTGTCTCTCTCTTCTCATACATCATTCTTTTCCCGGGACTGATTTTTTTTTTTTTTTTTTTATAGACTTTCTGCTATTTCCTTCCCAGGCTGCATTTTAAAACCCAAATTCAGATATGAAACACATCCTGTCATTCCTGACAGCTACTTCCTCAAATACTCCTTTCATCTTTACAACCTAACTGATGTTTTCTATTTACGATTAAATCTTTCTCCTCCGCGACTCCCCTCCCTGGTAGAATTCAACATAAGAAATGCTACTTACAGTAATGATTGACCTTATTCTCTCCCAACTTTCTTATGGTTTACTAGAAAGCATTGGGGGGGGGGGTAGTGATAAAAACTGCATAAAGCACATCATGCTAAAAGTTTGTATAACTCAGCATACATACACATCATTGATTCAAAAGCTGACATAAAGCCAAACCTCGACTTACCTTATAACCCATCATTTTGTACTTCTAGATATTGACCCAGTTGACCTGAGAACTTATGCCCACACAAAAGCCTTAACACCCGCACATGAATGTCCTTAGGGGTTCTATTCATAATGGACAAAACCTGGAAGGAGTCAGTATGTCTTTCAAATGATGAATGGAGAAACAGATTGTGGTACATCCATACAGTGGAATACTATTCACCAATAAAAGGAATGTACTGTCAAGCCATGTGAAGACATAGGCGACTCTTAAATGAATACAGTAAATGAAAGAAGCCAGTGTTAGAGTGCTATGCACTTTATGATTCAGTTATATGAGATTCTGGAAGAGGAAACACTGAAGAAACAGAAGCCAAATCAGTCATTGCCAAGGAAGCATGTCTGCTATCAGTCAAGTCTTGGCAGGATGCAGGCTTGTGAGACACCATGAGCCAGCTAAACTGTACCCAGGGTGTCTGACCCACAGAAATTGTGATATAATAAGTGTTTGCTGTTTTAAAACACTAAATTTGAGGGTAATTTGTTATTCAACTTTACATAGTCCAGTTGGATATATTGTATGTAACATTAAAACCAAGTCACAAGATAAGCTTTTGCTTTCAAAGAGGAAAGATGATGTTAAAATGTTGTGAAAATACTTTTGTCCTGGGTTAATACATGTTCACAGAGTTATCTCTGGAAACAGGAGTGTTGAAACTAGACATAAAGTATGTTAGGCCTTCTGCTCTTTCAGAATAATAATACTTTTCTATATGGACTGTATTTCAAAGAGAATTCCTTAACACATGAGTTAATCTATTGCATTTTCATGTGATTTCCGCCCAAATTAGTGCTGACTCTCCAATCATTAATAAGAAAAAAAAAAAAAAAAGATGCGTCCTTAACATGCAATAGGACAGAATAAATGTTTGGTTCTGCCTTCTGATTACTCCTCGATGTGTCTGCATTTTAACCCTACAACAGGAACAGGCTTTTTTCACATGATGGTAATGGATTGGAAGGGAAGAAAGAGGTGATTCTAGATAAAGAAATCAAAGAGCGTTATTTAAACTCAGAGGGGGAAATAAGAATTAAATAGAGTCTGAGTTTAAAATGTCAAGCTGTAATTTGTCTGGTTCCTCTTGCTCATGTAACGTTCAAAACGTCTCCCTCTATTGGACTCTTTTTTTCTCTACAAATGTGGCCCATTTCGTATATAGATATTTTCTTTTGCTAATGTTCCCTCACATGCACAGATCAATCTTCACACGTTCTCACACTCATTTTGCCTTTTTCGGCATGTGTTCTGTTTGCCTGCCATATGTAACCATCCCTGCAACATTTCCAGACCCGATTTGAAGTTTGAAAAATATCCTTCTCTGTATTCCACATTTTTATGCCTTTGAAACTTTGCATAAGTTTTCTCTATGAAAATCTGACTGATCTTCTTTTTTCCTTTTTTTTTTTTTCTTAGCTAGTGAATTTTCAAAGAAGAGTTTCCTCCTACTTTTCATCATTTTGGGGCCTACTCTGAGTTCAGAGAATACAAAAATGTAGCAGTGTGTCAGAAATCTCTTTCAGGACGCCTGAGTGGCTCACTTAGTTTGGCTTCTGACTCTTGACTTTGGCACAGGTTGTGATCTCAAGGTCAGGAGCTAGAGCCCCGTGTCTGGTTCTCTGCTGGTCATGGAGCCTGCTTGGGATCCTCTCTCTCCCTCTCTCTCTGCCCCTCCCCAGCTCATGCTCTCTCTCTTTCTCTCAAAGTATTTAAGTGAACTGTTTTTTTTTTTTTTTAAAGACATCTCTTTGTAGGAGTGGGAAGGCGATCCTGATAGATTGATTCTGTCTTCATAGGACAACTGGGTTAGATCAGAAAGTTCTCGTCTAAACTTTCCAGCCGACTCTTTGTGCATGAATCTCCCTTGGGTCAAAAAAGATATTGCCACCAGTGACCATTTTCTACTTAATAACGGTTTGTCACACGGGAGATCTGACTTAATATGTAATTAATAGAAGGGTCCTTGGAGTGACTGCCTCAGAACTGAAAGTTTGTTGCCCAATTTATCTGAAGACTCTCTGTGGATGCAAGCAAACTCTCCTGTCCCAGTTTGTACCTCCCATTACGTTCCAGACTAGGGGAATGGTTTATGTGGTTACTGTAGTTGAACCTTCTTTGTCCGTCTCTATACCTTATCCATTTTCTAATTACACAGCCTAGAATACTGTTCCTTATCTCCTTTGCCTGACAAACACATACTTGTTATTCAAGACTCCCGGTAAACCTCATCTCCTCCTTCAAGTCATCCCCGAACACTCCTACCTCCTACCGCCTAAGGAAGTAAGGGTCCCCATGACTCTGCTCCCATAGCATCTTCTGTATGAGAATAGAGCATCTTCCCTCTGTTTGATAATATATTTGTTCTCTCTACCTCTCCACCATAGAATGAGCTCCTGTCTCATAGGCAGTTAATAATGTTCAACTCTGTCTCACCGACACCTAGCCCTGGGTCTGGACAAATAAAGAGGTTCACATACATTTGATGAAATAATAATTGAATGAACACACGAAATAAATTAATGAACATATAAGGGAAGGAATCATTGCATTGTTATGTATATCAAATAATGTCCAATGCATATAAATGAACTCATTACATGTATTAATTAGTCAACTAATTATGTACATGAACGAATCAATCAAGTTTATCAACTTAAGACCATCAAATCAGTAAGTAATAGATATCAATTAATAGATTACGTGCACATTTATTTCTTACTGAATAAATCAAGGAGAGAAAAAAAATAAGTGTATAAGATGCGTATATAAACTCTCCCATCTAACTGAGGGGATTTTGTTTTCTTCCCTGGTATCGACTGGATGTTCATATCCCTTAAAAATTCACATTTTGAAACGTAATCCCCAATATGAGGGCATTTGGAGGGAGGCCTTTGAGAGCACCCTCATGAACGCTATTAATGCCCTTATAAATGAGACTCCAGAGAGCTCTCTTGCTCTAGGAGGTGAGATCTCATCAGACACCGAACCTGCCAGTGCTTTGATCTTGGACTTCTCAACATCCAAAATGGGGAGAAATACATTTCAGTTGTTTCTGAGCCATCCAGTCTATGGTATTTTTGCTACAGTAGCTCAAATGGATGAAGACACAGTTTGCCTGTGTTCAACAAAATGAGTTTTATTAGAAATATAATTTACTCAACGTTAAGACAGGAAAATAAAGGAGAAAATAAGCAAGAAATTATTGGGAGGAAAAGTATTGATAAACCCAGTGCTGTACCTGATATATTTTTTATACGTTTTTCATGTAGTTATAATTATGTTTTACCATTTTATATGCCATCATTAGAATGGCCGTACTAGTCTCAATGTAACAGGTGGTCCCAGTTTCACTTGTTGAAATCCACCAGCCAAAGACCATAACACATCTGAGTAGAGCAAAAAAAGGTTATTTAGCTCACCACGGTAAGGGAGAGTTGTCTCCAGAGGAACTGTAGAAGTCTCAGCAGACAATTTTGGCAAAGGTCTATTAAAGGACGCGGGCTTCTTTGGGGTGGTTCGAAGCAGGGCTTAAAGAAGAGGTAGGCCATTTCTGAATTGGATACGGTCAGAATTCAGTGGCAATTCAGGAATTGGCTACGTTGGCGATTCTTTCTAGGAGGTCAGGAAATCGAAACAACGCTGGATGTCAGAGGTAAATAACTAGTACAAAGGGGGTTGTTTAGTTACGTTCTGTGGTTGCTGAGTGTCCTTGCCTCTGTCGTCTCAGACTCTGTCACCGCCATGTCGCCCCGATGAGTGTTGATGTTTCATGTATGCTGCTTATGATAGCCTAGTTCTAACTGTCGGCTGGTAGGGGTGATTTTCACTTTCTGAAAATACTTACTTATTGTTGGACACTTCGGTTTTCCACTTCTTCAATTCTGTGATGTGATACGCTGAGCAGCATTATATATATAGTATTTTTTTCTTTTTTTGAATAGGCTCCCAAAGATGTCCGTTAGCATCAGTTTGTGCTCGTTTTTCTTTTGATCTCTCTCTGTTACCATCATTCTCCTGCCAAATTCCCACCATTCCAGTTTGAACCAGCAACGCTAATCGATAATACTCTTCCTCCATCATTATTATGGATTGCATACTTTAAACGTGACTTAGTAGGCAAAAATGGAAGATGATTTTTAACTTCCTTGAGTTCTATAAGACTGAATTTATTTTCCATGTGTCTTTATGAGTTGCATTTACTTTTTTCAAATTATCTGTTCATGTTCTTTGTCAATTAGTTGAGTCCTTATATTTTTTCTTTTCTTTTCTTTTCTTTTCTTTTCTTTTCTTTTCTTTCTTTTGTCTTCTCTTCTTTCTTTTATTTTCTTTCTGAGAGAGAGAGAGAGAGAGAGGATGCTTGTATGGGGGAGGGGAAGAAGGAGAGGGAGAGAGAGTATCTTAAGCAGGCTCCACACCCAACATGGATCCTGACATGGGTCTCAATCTCATGACTGTGAGATCATGACCTAAGCTGAAATCAAGAGTCGGATGCTTAACCGACTGAGCCACCCAGGTGCCGCATAGACCTTGCATTTCTTAAAAAAAATTTTTAAATGCTTGTTTATTTTTGAGAGAGAGAGAGAGAGGCAGACTGCAAGCAGGGAGAGGGGCAGAGATAGAAGAAGACACAGAATCAGAAGCAGGTTCCAGGCTCTGAGCTGCTAGCACAGAGCCCAACGTGGGGCTTGAACTCACAAACCGCGAGATCATGACCTGAGCCGAAGCTGGACGCTCAACTGACTGACCCACCCAGGTGCCCCTAAACCTTACATTTCTTATTGAATCTATATTATATCTTCAAGTAATAAGCTGAAAATAATTTTTGTAGTCTAGTCTAAAAACAATTTTTAGCATATCAAAAATTATATGTGATCCAATTGGTCAGTATTCTTCCTTTGTACTTGTTACCATGCCTTTCTTATTTTCATACATCATTCCATGCTTCCAAATTTGATTCTACTATCAAATTGAAGTCTTCAATCTACCCATCATTATTTGGAAAAATGGGGAAAACTGCATTCCTAGAATATTATCTACTTAATTTCCCATCTTGCATCTTGTTATTTTCCTATACAGAGTAGCATCTTTGGTCCAACTTTCATATGTGTTGAGACTAAAACTAAATATTTGATATTTTTAGAAACAGTGTATTTGTAGACAAAATACTTGAATAGTTTCTTCAGGGCAAAAATTGCAATTGTTGACAGAAATCACAACAATAGATACTGTGAATGAATGAATGAATGAACGAACGAGCACAAAAAAGGAAATTACTAATCTGCAACAAGAGGCCAAGGCAACATTTTTGAGTTGTATGCTTCTTTACAGAGTTAGTGAGTTTAAATTCCCCAGATAAGACAACGGTGTTTCACTTTAAGCTGCTAAACTTGTGGTCATTTGGTTTGCAGCAGTGAAGAATGTATTAGTGTGTGATTTTCCCAAATATTGTTCATGGGAACACCATTTGAAAATCAAGAGAAAGATGCTTCCTGAAAGAAGAACATACTTCAGCGATCCACGCATTCGACTTTTTGTTTTTGTCACCTTGGTTTCGGTTAACATGGCAAAATCCTAGACACCAAGTGTGCCTTCACAAATGCTTATTGAATCACATAATCCATGGGTAAAGAAAAAAATTTAAATGTTGATATTTCAGCTCTTTGTCTCTCCCCAAGTGGACTTACAAAATTAACTGAATATAAATAGAAGAAAACCCCTCAAACGGCTTAGAGCATCTTCCCCTTTATCAGTTCTTTTGTGCTGACTTTTGTATCTGGTTGTAGCTTCAGGTAAAAAAAGGAAATGTACCCAAGGAAGCATATGTTTTAAATTGCTGTTCAGGTTTTATTTTAAATGTTTTAATAATTATTTTAAGTATTGAGGCATTTCTGGTACATGTCACTTTAAATACTGAATCCTAATGTCCCTGCATATCCATACCGAAACGCATGTGTATTTCATACATATAAATGTAATTTTATGCATGAAGCACGTATAAGTTTATATACATATTTAACACTTATACTTTCAGAATATATTATATAAGATACATGTTTAATGTCTATGCCTTCAGAAGCATAAACATTTTATTTCCCCTGATTTTGAAGGCTCTGCCTCCCAGAAATCCTCCCTGTGAATACGATGCGTTTTATCCACTTACGACAATGTTGTGACATCAATCATGTCCTGCAGTAGGGGCTGTAGCTATTATGGTGCCCGGTACTTTCCCTGTAATTATTTTTCAAGTCATTTCCAGAGTACTTCATTCAATGTTTTTAATGCCACTATGGGGAATCAGAAAATAAACTAATTCCATTTTCCAGGGCTTTTAAGAAATGTAGCTTTATTTTAGGTTGCAGTTAATTTTCTATTGCTACCTTTGTCAGAGGCATACAAGGTAGTGCTTTTTATCTTTTGAAGATAAGGATTTCATTGTTGCAATCTAGGAAAAAATGCCTATACCAGTGAAGTCTCTCTCTCTCTCTTTTTTTTTTTTTTTAATTTGGCATGGGAGGGAGGAAAAGCAACGTTACCATTCCCTCTCCCATATGCTCCAACTTTTATGTCTGTTTTGCCATCTATTCCATTAACCTTATGATTAATGAAAGTCTCCAGAATTTTAAATCCCTTGAAAGGGAGCCAACGCCTGGTCTTTGGAGGCTATGTTGAAAATAAACAACGATAAAAACGGGGAGACGCAGGCCTTTGAAGTCCTTAAAGACACGACCACTGTGATCTTTGTACCACGGTGCAGAAAAGAGGACAGCAGCTCACATTTCTGGCATTACTAACGACAACACAGCCACTGAAAGCGAGCATGAGTTTCTGGGAGTAGCATTAGGATACAGGGCTCCTGCTGAGCTCACCAGTTCCTTGCTCTGCACAGCTGCCTTCTCAGCTGGGGGTTTTTAAATCAGCACAGTGAGAAAAGATAGCAATGGCCATGATGCATCTTCCTCCCTATGAGAAAAAGGTAATGTTCAATTAACGCTTCAGTCTTCTGTTTTCCAACGGATTTATTTCTGTCTTTTGTTTGTATGTTTTGCTTTGCTTTTTTTTTTTTTTTTGGTGGCGGTGGTGGTGTTCCTTTTCATTCCGTGGGATAAAATGCTTAAACTAAACATATCTGTGCTTGCAGTTATGGGAGAAGGATTCTGAACTTCTCATGGCTGTGCTGACATCAGTAAGAGTTGGAGAAAGTATACATTTAAGAAAACGTATACATTCCCACCCACAGGATATTAAGGTATGATCGCACTCACTTAGCTATGCCTGCATGTAACCGTAAAACCATCACAATGGAAAGAGTTGAGCCTGTTTTAGAAGTATTTTCATAAATGCAACATTTGATTTGTTGAGAACACCTACATTACTTTACCTTCTGCCGTATTGTGGAATGGTGCACACCAGGGTGTTTGTTAACGGGAGTCTGCTTTAAGGCTGGTTGGGTTCCTAGCAGCAACAACAACAGCAACGATAACAACAACAACAGCAACAACAAGCAATAAAGCAATGCTTTCAATTTCCAGCCACAAAGAGATATATTCTCTTCCTTTATACTTGTTACAGGTTGCATTTGCAATTGCATAGATAGAAAGTAACCAACATGATCTGGTAGAGTCTCGCTCTCCACAGGGTTATTTTGTTCTATGTTCTTACAGACAAGCCCACAAGGGTTGTGAGTTGTGCTCTTCTTTTCTCTTTGAGAGCAATTTGGTTTTTAAGCCCACGGTGATTTGAAAAAAAAAAAAAAAAAAAAACAGAGCTATGTGACACGTGTACCTGTGCATGCGTGTGTGAGTGTGTGCTTAACGCTGCCTTGGGTCTTATGAATTTCCTCTCAGATTTATATTAGCCTTCTGGTTAGAAAGATCAACACTGTTGAGCTTGAATGATGTTCTTAAGAATAAAGTCCAGGGGTCAGATGCTCGTTGGAAACATGTCAACTTAGTTTTATTTTAAGGTTTGAACCCAAATATCGATTGCTACCACTTTAGTAATCACTCACTATAAAAGCTGCTCAGCAACTCATTTTATAAACATTTATTATGTGCCAGACACTGGGCTTGGCAACAGAGGCAAAAAGATAAGCAGGGGGTTCTCACTCTCAAGACATTTGTAGTCCAATCCTCTGGATCAATGAGGTATTTTCTGAACAAGGATCTAATATTTCATTATATTGCTGTAAATCTCCTGTTGGAAGGGAAGCTTGCAAAATCTACTGAATGCCACTCGGAGTAGAATACTTGCCTGGTAGGTAAATGGAAGGACTCGTTTTCACCTATGAAAGCAACGGCTGTTTTTTGACCGACAGTACTGTGCAGGCAGTGTTGGAAACGCTCGGGAGATACAAACAAGACGAGCACAGCCTTTACCATGGAGCTTGCCTTCTAGCAGGGACCACGGGTAAAGACGTAGCATAAACTTCCACACTTGTTATCAGAAAAGTGAAAGGGCAAGGGTGACCTAGAGCTTGAATTTACTGACTTCATACCTTAAACATTCATCTTGCCCACTTGTTTTTCATATTGGACTACGATGACCCAAAGGCAAAGACAGAGCTCCTACAAATGTTCACATGTACCTTCATAATATGTGGAAATGGCTTTAAAATCAAATAGCAAATTGTTTCTTACAATATTGTTCTTCTAAATTCTGTGTTAAGGAGACTATGCAAAAATATTCTTACACTATTCACACAGTATGGTGATTTTTATTATTATTTTTTAATGTTTTTGTTTGTTTGTTTATTTATTGAGAGACAGAGAGTGAGCAGGGGAGGGGCAGAGAGAGAGGGAGACACAGAATCCGAAGCAGGTTCCAGGCTCTGAGCTGTCAGCACAGAGCCCAAGGTGGGGCTTGAACTCACAAACCGCGAGATCACGACCTGAGCTGAAGTGGGACACTTAACCGACTGAGCTGCCCAGGCGTCCCCCCCTCCCCCAGGGCAGTGATTTTAAATTTCATGCTTGTAAGTGATTAAGTTTCTTAGCAATAGTTTCTCTGATGTTTACTCTTGACCGACAACTAGCTAAATATACAGATTCTTAATGTCCCCTGAAATTGCGGTATCCTCTCCGTTGGCCTGCTTTGGTAACTAGCGACACCGTTCACTGAGCATGTATCTGGGATCCCACCATGGAAGGCATTTGGAAAACATTTCTATCCTCTCTTTTTCTCAGTTTGGATACCTTCTTTTTCTATTTTAAGATTGTAGTGGTGGGGCCCCTGGGTGGCTCAGTCGGTTTAGCATCTGCCTCGATCTTGGCTCAGGTCATGATCTCGTGGTTCAAAAGATTGAACTCTGTGTTGGGCTGTGTGCTGACAGCACGGAGTCTTCTTGGGATCCTCTCTCTCCCTCTCTCTCTGCCTTCTTTCGCCTGTGCATGCGTGCGTAGGCACACATTCTCTCAAAATAAATAAATAAACTTAAAAGAAAAGATTGCAGTGGGACATGTTTTCCCTACTTTCTTTCTTAATATCTTTCTTGGTATTTATTTTTGTTTCTTTCCTGATTTCTATGTCATCTCTCTCTCTCTCTCTCTCTCTCTCTCATCTGTCTATTTATCAATCATCTATCTGTCATCTATCAGTCCAGAAATAAGCATGTAATCTTTTGTAGCTCACCCTGACACGTTCCAAATCCACTTGTCCGTTGTTAACTCTAACAGTTGGAAAAACCAAGTTCTTACATTCCCAGGCTCCCTTGCCAGGAGAGTGGCCATATTGATTAGTTCTGGGCACTGTGACCTGAGCACGGACTTTCAAAGAGGTCTATGAAATATTTTGTTTACCTCATATAAGGGAAAGACATGTCTGGCATGGCTCCCTCTCCATTCTTTCTGGAAGGCAGAATGGGATGCTGAAAGGATGCGTTGTTATTTTGTGACCAGAGGAGGCAGACGTGAGGGAACACCAGGGGAATTTAGGCATGCTCGTCCTGCCATGCTGAAACAACCATGGCGAAACCAATGCCAGTTGCTTCCCTTGAGACCCTTGTCATGTCAGAAGAATAAACCAATATCTATTAAGTCAACCTAAATGGTGTTTTCTGTTATTTTTAGTAGAAGCATTCTTAACTGAATATCACATGCATAAATAATGTATTGGAGATGTTGAAAGTTGAGCATTGTGCTGTAAAATGGAATACTTAACCATAAAGGCAACATGCAATTCTCATCTTCAAGAATTTTATAGTGAACATGTTATGTGGTAGGCAAAAAGGAATCAAAAGACTTTCTGATATCCATCCAAGGTCTGAGACCAATTTGTATAGGCTTTCTTTGCCCCTTCGTGTTCATTTTCTCATATGTAAAATAAGGAATTGCATTACTTCTAAGTTTCATTGGAGGCACAATTACTAACGTTATTAAAACAAAACATGTTTTGGGGCACCTGGGTGGCTCAGTCAGTTAGGCGTCCGACTTTGGCTCGGGTCACGATCTCACAGTTTGTGAGTTCAAGCCCTGCGTCCGGCTCTGTGCTCACAGCTCAGAGCCTGGAGTCTGCTTCAGATTCTCTCTCTCTCTCTCTCTCTCTCTGCCCCCACCCCTGCTCTGTCTCTCTCTGTCTTAAAAATAAATAAAAAAATAAAACATGTTTTGAATCGATGGATTTATAACACTACCGGTTGAATGATATTTTCTTTTTTTTATTTTTTTAATTTAAAAATTTTTTCTTTAACGTTTTATTTATTTTTGAGACAGGGAGAGACAGAGCATGAACAGGGGAGGGTCAGACAGAGGGAGACACAGAATCCGAAACAGGCTCCAGGCTCTGAGCTGTCAGCACAGAGCCCGACGTGGGGCTCGAACTCACGGACGGCGAGATCATGGCCTGAGCCGAAGTCAGCCGCTTAACCGACTGAGCCACCCAGGCGCCCCTTGAATGATATTTTCAAATTGGTATTTTCCTTGGATACTGTGGACATGAAAGGAGATATACTTTTACTGTTCATACTTAGCATTCTGTACATTTTACGCAGAAAAATGCGGGCTCTGAGTCTGAACGTTTTGCTATGCCATTGTCCAGTCTACAAATCTACTTTATTTAGTTACCTACTGAAATTAGCACAAAAATATTTGGAAGCATCTTTCGGGAAGAATTATTTCCTGCACGATTGTATACCACCTCATTAATTTCCCCCCTTTTTGTGAGTACACAATCCAGGCAAAATAATTCCACTAATATGAAGGTATGTCTGACACACTGCTTTTCTAGAATTCTCATGGCATGATTATGCAATTGAATGAAACAAGCATCAGAAAGTTTCATTGATTGCAAGAAAAATGTTTCCAAATTGCTTTCGGGAGGCCTAAAGCATGACAAATAAAATGTTACCATACCATTTAAAAGAATATATGAGCAATGTGAATTAAAGGTGGGTTGATCATAAACAACACTAATTTCAAGGTCTATTTCAGTTTTCCATTTCCATTTCCAAGGTCTATTTCCTTATGATAATATGGGGTTATGAGAGCTGATCGACCATCAGTTGCTCTCAGCAAGATTGTTTTGGCCACAATACGTTGACATTTAACTCTGATTTATAATTTGGTAGGTATTAGAAGCTGAGATGTACAAAGAAGCTGCTATTAGAAACAGGAAAGAGGTAAAACAGAGACCACACAGAAAGCAGAGAACTGATGACAAGCAAAAGGTTTTAAATATAGAAAAGAAAGAAAGAAAGAAAGAAAGAAAGAAAGAAAGAAAGAAAGAAATGTGTTTGTATTTGTGCGTGTGTGTGTGTGTGTGTGCACATGTGCGCATAGGCAGGCGTATGGAATAATTAGGGAAGGAGAATGAAAATGCATCAGTATAGAGGCTGTGTTCTTTTCATGAGCCGAGGAAACCATTGCCAGATAATTATCACCACCTCTTGTTTTCCAGAGTGATATGCAGCCCATGAACTGGAGAGCCCATCTCGTACTTAAAAATGTGGGGTTCTCGGTTTCTTTGAAGCCACATAGCATCTCTGGGTGGCAGTTGAGTATCAAACAAACAGAGATGCCTTTTCTCACAGGCTGGAAGCAGTCATCCCTGTTGCCAAGGAAACATCCTCAGGCGGCAAGGGTCACCTTTGGCGACAATCGGAAGACTTCAAAAGCAGATCAATAACGGAGAAACGCCAAGACCTGAACTTCCTCTCTAATGTTGTCTCCTATTTTAAATGTCATTTTCAACCAACACTTGCTTATGTGATTACCATGTACTGAGAAGTCGGAAGGCAACACTGAAGGCGTAATAAGTCCAGCCCAGTATTTCTGAGCTGTGCTCTTGGAAGCCTGGGGTCTGGGTAGAGATGTTTTCAGAGCGGGCGGGGGAGGGAGGGGGAGGAGCCCACAGGATCAGTAGCCTATGTGATGAACTGACTTTCAAGTTGAAAGACAGGAGCTGCAAGTTACACTTTATTTGAAGCAAAGGTTCAGCTCAGTGACAAAACAGATTTGAGATTTTTTACTCAGATTCTTACTGAGATTCTTTACTCAGACAAGCACCCTGGATTACACTTTGTCTAAATTGGTGACATTTTGGGGCGCCTGGGTGGCGCAGTCGGTTAAGCGTCCGACTTCAGCCAGGTCACGATCTCGCGGTCCGTGAGTTCGAGCCCCGCGTCGGGCTCCGGGCTGATGGCTCGGAGCCTGGAGCCTGTTTCCGATTCTGTGTCTCCCTCTCTCTCTGCCCCTCCCCCGTTCATGCTCTGTCTCTCTCTGTCCCAAAAATAAATAAACATTGAAAAAAAAATTTAAAAAAAAATAAATAAATTGGTGACATTTTAATTTTAGTTTCTGAAAATATTTTGTCACGTATTTGGCTTGTGCAGTTTTTGTGTCAATAATTTACAATCTCAATTATTCATTCATTCATCCGTTTGTTCTTTTACCAAATATTTATGATTTTACACTAAGGGCCAGGGGCTACTCTGGAGATGAGAACTGAATAGAACACAGTCCCTACGTTGAAGGCTTGGGGGATTCAATCCGGTGAAGAAGGCAGACGTAGCAACAATGGGATCCCTTGCAGAGGGAACAGAGAGGGATCCTTGTGATTTCTCCAGGGAACATGAGGAAAAGCTTTTAAAATAAAACGCTTTATTTTTGCCTTGGAGGATGGATAAACGTTGAGCTGGGAGCCCAGCTCTGGAAGGACATTCTAAGACAGAGACAACAGCAAACGCAGAGGGCAGAGATGTGAGGAGTTCTGTCCATCTGCCATCAACAGAAGTCCAAAGAGGAAAATGGGCCGGATCACAAAAAAATCCTTATATGATATAAAAAAAAAAAAAGTTTATGCCTCAACGTTAGTTTTCCAGATTTTTCCTTTCTAACTTTAGGTATAGCTACTGGGAATGCTTAACCCTATCATAAATGGAGCTTTAAGTAGCTTGGTATGATTTTCTGGAAGGCTTCAGGCATTGGAAACTTCCGTGACTGTTTGTTATCTAAAGCAAGAATTGTGAAATCTAGGGATAAACTCTCTTGCTATTGGAGCTCACAATAATATTAGATTTATTAAAATACAAATCATGGAGTTTTATAATAGGAGTTAGGATGCCCTCCACTTTCAAAGTGACTGGTAGAATTAAGCTGTAGCAGTAGCAGGCATTTCAGTGACAGTCATTTCAGTAGCAGTCATTTCTTAAAATCGCATATCTTTCTTCTTGTCACAAGATTCAAAAGTGACAAACGCAGAGGGCTCTTTTGCCTACGAACGTGTCATGTTTCCCACTGAAATGGACCTCATTAAGTCTTCCTTTATGAGGGACAAGAATGAAACTTTGTGTATAAGAAAATTTGGAGGGTGGGTATGTTTGAGAGCTAAAGCTTTTTGGCATCATTTAGGTTAGCCACCTGTTCTAGCCTGCATTTGCTGAATAAATTAGATGCTCTGGGGAGAGAGTATGCAGCTGATTGGACCGCCTTGTTACCAAGGCAACCATTTTTCTCTCTGCTCCATGACTCTGAAAGGGTTCATAACCCATTACTGCTCCTCTGAGCAGGAACAAGAGAACATTTCTTTTTTTTCTTCTCTTGCCTTTCTACCTTTCTTCCATTTCATTTATAAATTTCGGGTCAAGATGTTGGGATTAGTGGAATCGAACAGATACTCTTGCTGTATTGTTTATTCCGACACCACATTTTCCAGATGTTTGAACACCTTAGGTCCCAACGTAAAGGCGCAGAAATAACAGCTAAAAGGAGGGCAGCCAATGCTAAGCAGTTTCAAACAAATTGAAAATAATATTTTCAGTCTCTAGAGGAGCTTGTCTAAGGTGATATATGTGAAAACAAACTCTGAATTTAGTCCAAAGGACGGTGGATGAAAGGCTATTTCCCCCAAATTATTCCAGCTCTTATTTCCATCAGGGTTTTCTTACTTTGCAGAGGTGATGAGACATGAAAGAGCGATAATGCAGCAAGGTTTTATCAGACTCATCAAACCATAAATTCCAGGAACTCAGTGATCATTTTCTCAATGCCAAAGGGCTTAGAGGACTGTTGCGGGGGGGGGGGGTGGTTGCGGATGGCTGACCCCAAACCATGGCAACGCCCTCAGAAACGAACACAGGGTTTCACCCACACGTCACATGTTGACCTCAGCATATTGGTTTTCTTCTATTTTGTAATTCATATTTGTCTTTCCTCTCCAACTCTGTGTGCTGTGTTTTTATACTCTAAACCTTCATGCATTAAAGACCAAACAAAAACAGTAGGGATCCCCAAACAGGTAAATTCCTCCAGCACTTACCTTGTACTAGGAATGCCACATCTTATCCCATGTGCCCCATTCGTTATGTTAACTCATTGAGGCAGAGGTCATTGATCCTGTCCACGACAGAGGGGACTGCGACTTGAGTGGATTACGTAGCCTGCCCAAGGTAGTGGAGTTGGCCTTCATTTGGATTCTAGCTCGTCCAAAGCCACGCTTTTCCCTATGCTATCGTGTCTCCAAAGTTCTGCAGTAATACTAATGTCCTTTCTCAACATTGAAATCCTGAGGAGAAGAAACAAATGGAATATTAAAACATTTAAATTAAGCCTCTTCCAAGGCTTCGTGTTCTCTTATTTCGAAATTTTTCATGAGTAGAATGCAACTCTGGGCTTTGCCTAATTCACTAAGTGCTAAAGCTTTTGTACATATTTAGGAAGCGGGAAGGCTTTATCACACATAGCAATTCCTTTGACATTTCTTTTTATTATCTTTCTATAAATATGATAATACTTGGACACTGATAAACAAGGAACGTTACATGCTTATCTTGTTTCTATCTAATTTGCTGTTCTTTTCAGTGAGGATCATCTCTGCGAGAAGTTAGGCTCGTATTTTGATCATGGACAAGCCTTAATGCAATTCGATTTACTCCGCTTTTTTTCCTTTTCTACAGATTTTGATTCTGCATTACGAGATTTCAAAGCTGGAGTTGATATTTTCAAATAAACAGTTCTTTAAGAGACACAGGAACATCTTATGTATATATAGTTCGCAGTGTTCGGTCAAGCAGGGCAACTATGTTACTAGGTGTGAAGGCAAAGGTGTCCTTTGTTAAGCAGATTGTGACCAGTCCCTGCTATGGTGAAAGATTAACAAACACTTCATTAGCCGATCATAAACAAGCGGGAAGCATCAGGGAACTTGCCACAAGAAGAAAACGCATGCTTTAATTTGTTACAAGCAAGGTGGATTTTTTTCCCCCTCCTCTTGCTCCTATTTCTGGCATCAATATAATTTAAAAGTTTCTCTGAAGAACAAGGCAATTATTTACAATCTGAAAACGAATGTGATACAAAGGCAGTCTATTTGCACTTTTAGAAAAACCTTTATTTAAATGCATTGCTTCTGCTATTCTCTTGCACAGTTTCCTAGATTAGATTAAAATGCTATTCTGCGCTCCAAATAGTATGTTAATGTCCCAGTTCATTCAACAGGCTTTTAGCAACCACTTAGGTTCTCCCCTGTGGCAGGTACTCTGTCAAGTGCTGGGGACCAGAGAGGAACCTGCAGTCTCTCTCTTCTGTGAATTAAGCTTTGTGTGGCAAGGGACATCTCCAAGGCAGTATAGTGAATGCTGTCATAGAGTAATGAACTTGTGGGTTGGCGGAACAAAGAGATCGTTCCAATACTTTCTCACTCTTCATCCTGAATCAGCCTCGGTGTCTTGTATGCTGACCACTGCCCTTATCTTATACTTTCTTTCCTGTTTTCATCCCAGTCTTTGGATGTGTCACAGAGCGTCGCTTCTTGGTTATAACCTTGGTTTATCTCAGTTCTGATTTTCCTCTCCGCCTGTGCTGAGCAAGTCAATTTGAACATGGCTCTTCTGGAATGATTTTAATTGCTACGATGGTATGGCTACTTCTCTCCGTAGGATAATCCTGCCACAATTCTTCCAACATTGCACTTTAATTACTTACCTTCTGGAAAGCAGACTTCAAGACTGTTGACCTGTCCGTTGGCCCCAAGCTGTAGGGTGTGTAGGGAACATTTCTTCCTGAGGGATCCTCTCAAGGGGAGGCTTGGACAATAGCTTCACCGAAGGCATACCTTGTTCTTAATTAAATGCTACTCGTCACTGGTATCTGCCCCTCTCTGTTGAGTGTTTTTGTAATACAAGAATCAAGTTGCATGATCCCAGCCAGAGGCCACAACACCAACCAGGAGAGCAGTCAGCTTATAGTCACCCAAGTCAGCAGGTACTTTCCACGAACGCTGGAAATCAACATATTCTTGGGGTCCAGATTTATTTTGCTGTTGTTTGAAATCTAAATGTCAAGCGTGAGAAATCATACCGGACATATTATTCTTGAAATTCTTTTGTTCCCAAATAATTGGCAGAACTTTGAGCATATTCTTCTCAAAAAGGAAATACGGTGACATACTCTGGACAGTCCAAACCAAACGTGCAAAAGGAGGAAAACCACGGTTGTTCTGGGGGGAATCAGAAGGCTGACAGACTCTTGCCACCATGGAACCCTACTCACACTGCTACTTGTCTCTGGTGGTTCCCGCTCCACTTTATACATTCCTAAGGGAGAGCGTGGGTCACGTGTCTCTACACTTGACTCAGTCAACCATGGCCAAAGAGACTGGTGGCATTAACCAATGGAGGGTGATTACAAGGGTTCCAGTGCCCCCAGCCTGTGTTCTGCGATTACACTTGTCTTTTCCTCATTTTCTTTTTTAAAAATAGGTTTAAAGTTTATTTATTTATTTATTTTGAGAGAGAGAGAGAGAGAGAGAGGCAGAGACAGAGACAGAGACAGAGAGAGATGCAGAGAGAATCCCAAGCAGGCTCTGCACTGGCAGCACTGAGCCAGACACAGGGCTCCATCTCGGGAACTGTGAGATCATGACCCGAGCCGAAATCAAGAGTCTGATGCTTAACTGACTGAGACACCCACGCACCCCTCCTCATTTTCTTGAAAGGACCTAGCTTCCAAATAAAAGTGCCTTGCCAACACCGATTGTCAATTTATGGTCTCAAGTCTGAACTACTAGCCAATGTCTATTTTCTTCTTTCTTTGAACTATCCTGACCACAAATTAACCTCTTCTATTTGCATCTTTTCTTTCCCCTTCCTTATGGGCAATATCGCTTTGCCATGGGCTTCCTTAATTACACTGATCTTGTTCTTTCTTGAAAAGAATTCTGGTTCCCCACCTGCTTATGTCATTTCAAGCTTCCCAAATAATAACTCCCTTGATACAGAATGGTGCCTGTGTAGAGCGCTCATGGTTAACTTTCTAGGGGCTCCACGGGCCCCTGACAAGTTCAATCGTGAAAGTAGATGGCATAAAAGATGTATGGAAGCATTGGAAGTCCAATACTTTTAGGGGACATTAAGGGCACAACGTTATTTGTGGAAAGAAGGGTAGGTGAGTCTGAAAAGGTAAGAAAAGGTCGTGACAAAGTGAAGTTAACAAGGAGCCCATGAAGAATTTAAATAGGGGAATGACATGATTCGATATGTATCTCGGGAGAAAGCCTATTTTCGCGGAAGGGTTGGAGGCCATTTAAGGGTTCTTAGAACAAATAAATATAAAGAAAGTCTCCACCAAGGCAGTGGCAGTGGAGGTGGAAAGCAGAGAACAAATGGGTGAGATATTTAGGAGGTAGAATTTATAGGACTTTGTGAAATAGTAAGGGAGAAAAAGTTGAGGTGGACTCTGAAGTCTCGTATTTGGAGAGGTTGATGACAGTATTGTTCATCAATAAGAAAACATAGAAACATAACGTGTGGCTGGAGTGTGTGTGTTTGTGTGTGTGCATGTGTAAGGGTGTAGGTGGGTAATGTATTTACTTTGGTTTAAGAGTCTGTGGGTCATGTAATTGGAAATGTCCAAAGAGCAGATGTGTATGTGGGATAGGAGCTCAAAACTGAGACGTTGGTCTGGATCCTAAAGTCGGGGGACAAAGCTACCGAAAGGCACATGAAACCGAATGTGAAGTAGATTCAGTGAAGTAGATTATTCAGGAACAGTGCAAAAATAAAATAAAATAAAATAAAATAAAATAAAATAAAATAACAAATAGGTTAAGGAGAAAATTCTAGGGAATATTTATTTTCACATATTTTTGAAAACAAAAAGGAACCAGTGAAGAATCTAAAAAAAATTCAGACACTGGAGTTACCTTTTCACTATGCAGGAGAGTGTGATGAATTGAAAGTTAAGGAAGAACGGACTTCTGGAAGAAGGGTATGATTAACAGTGTCAAAAGTTACAGGGAGAGCAAGTAGAATGAGGCATAATTCAGGTAAAGCTAGATGATTACTAAACCTACCTCACTTGTGGAAAGTACTTTAATATTTAGCTTCTCCCCAGAATGTATGTGACCCCCTGGTCAAGGCTGGAAGCCTTTGCTTTACTATAAAATTCATGACCCCACTATCTGGTTGCCGGTTCCTAACCAACATGGGACCCGGGATTCTTGACGTTTTTCTTGTTCTTGTCCCCTGACAACCACACACTACTAAAGCCTGTTAACTTAAGAGTTTAAAAAAAAACAGAATTCAATCTTTTTAAATTTTGTCACAATAAAATACTGTGTCATTATTAAAAATTTTCAGAAAATATAGAAATATAAAATAAAAGAAGTAAAACTAGAAATGTGTACTGAAGGGTGTAAAATATCGCAAGGTGAAATGCATACCCAATGATAATTATTGTTAATCATTTATTATATATCCTTAAATGTTTAATTTTATGCTCACTGGAGATTTTCTGTGTATATACATTAATGAACTAAAAATGAAATTTTACTATGCATTCTGTTCTTTGTCAGCATAACTTGATCACCAAAAGTGTCATTTACATCTTCGCATGTATACAAGAGCTCCAAATTACCAACATGCTTTTTACTGGTTACCTAAGATTCTGTTCTCCTTCTCATAATTTATATAACTCATGTCCTCCTGATGGGCATTAAAGTACAGTAAAACCTTGGATTGCAAGTAACTTGTTCTGTGAGTGTTCTACAAGATGAGCAAATATTTCTAACAATTTTTAACTTGATAAATGATGATGTCTTGCAGTACAAATAGTATGTGATGCCAAAAGTCACATGATCACAACTGAGCCAATGGTTCTCTCTCTCTCTCTCTCTCTCTCTCTCTCACTGCAGGATTGTGGGTGATTGTCTCCTATGCTCAGATGCTCGATCTAAGGCAGTGGTGTTTGGCAGAAATCAGTGATTTTTTTAGAACGTTGGAAGGTGCCCACAACTGGCATGGGTGTATTATTTGTCACTTCAAAGCACCTATGGACAGTCCTTTGCTTTTCCATACAAGAGTGAGCTTAGGAATGCTTTGCTTCATTCTAGATCAAGCTGCCTGTAGGTATAGACCATTTCCTCTGATGCCTTATTGCCAGTGACATTAAATACAGTATATGATAAGAGTTTATTAGTACTGTACTTTAGTCAACATTTGTGCAATCATATATGATGGCCCCCTAGCAGAAGATTCCAATAGATGGCAGTGATCCCACTAGTGATCGTGAAAGTCATCCTACACAATAACCCTCCTCTCTCTTGTCTACCTCGCACCTGCCACGAAGGTTTTCAAAGGTAAGTAGTAGGTTCATTTGTTTATTTTACTTTGTATTTTCTTTATTATTTTGTATTATATTACAGTACTATAATTATTTTTATGTGAATATATTTGGGTTGTAGAATGAATCATCTGCGTTTCCATTATTTCTTATGGGGAAATTCGCTTTGATATACAAGTGTTTTGGATTACAAGCAAGTTTCTGGAACGAATTATGCTCACAAACCAAGGTTTTATGAACATCACATATAGATCAAGATGGGTAAACTTCCACAGTCATCTTCATACATTTGCTCATTACTTTCTCAAGACTTTCTTAGGATTCTGTTTCCAGGAACAGAATTTCTGGTCAAAGGTATGGGCATTAGCATTTTGATGGATCTTGCCAAACTTCTGGTGATAGCTTAAGAAGCTATTGCTTTTTCTCCTGAATTGTTGCCAACGGTGGATTGAATACAATTTTTTTAGAAGTCTTTGCTAGTTTGATAAGTTATCAGACCCTTAGCCATTCATTGCCTGGCTCTCCAGGTCTTGATCCATATCCAGGGCTCTTGTGTGGCTTCTCATGAATCTGGTGTTATAATAATAAAGACTTTAAAACCCCATTGTCTTTCTCAAGGGCATTTCTTACTACTTAAAAAGATGTTTAGGTCTTACTGCTTGGGTCTCCATAGTAGTCTGCATCCTGGACAACTAGAGCGGGAGACTCTTCCAAATTGATGGTGATAAGAGTGCAAGGCAATTGAAAGGTAGACTTTTTTGGACAAGGCATAGGACCAGATTCCGTGGCTTGACTTCCAGCCTGTAAAGATGAACTAACACGTGGGACTTTGTTTTTGAATCCCGCTATCCAGCATTTTGTTGAGAGAACCCATGCAATATAGGCAAAGTTTCTGTTCCATCTTTAGCTTCTGGTATAGAGACATCTCTGCCATGAAGTTGAACTGTGTACCACTGACTGGCATTACTCCAGGGAAAATGACATCACAAGGAATGGGTGGGCTAGTTCCGAGACTCGTGCATTTTTCATGGTTTCTACCTCCTCATTCCACTGCTGCTGACACCTGGAATCCTCTCGACATCCAGCGTTTAATCAGACAGATACCTCTGCAATCATTACTCTCATTTCTTCGTTAGAATGTGAGCTATTTAAGGTCACCAAATCTTTGTAAATGATCTTCATATTTCCCACACTCCCGAAGGACTTATTTGGGATTCAAGAGATACTGAATGAATTAACTTTTAACTGTGACTCATGCTTCTAAGGAGAAATGCAGACATATCAAAGGTATAACAGATTTCTAAGCTTTTTCTCATTTTATTGCCATCAAGCATATTCAGACTACTTCCATTTTCTTATACCTCAAAGCTTTCCCAAACAGCAAAGAAGGAAAAAATGACAAGCCCTGGCAATCATTCCCCAGGGCATAAGTCCATTTTACATCCCAGAAAGTTGGTGATACTCAAAATGCATCTGGTATCCAGTGATTCAAAGATGTCATTTTTCCTTCTATCTCGGGAGTGTTCTGGTTCTTTGGTTATGGCCTCACCGTGCCATGATGCTGATGCATTCTTTTGTTTCAAAGGTTTGGTCCCTTCCCCCATTTGGAGGCAAGTACTTATTCAAGGTACTATTTGATAGAGTGCTCTTTGTAATATTACCTGGGGATGTCATAAAAGAGTGCGATAATAGTTTATATAATTTATTTTCCCTGGAAAACACATTTAGTGCCATCTTAAATAGTCTTGGGTTTAGAACCATTTTCAAAAGAAGAAGGTCAAGATGACGTCTAGTCTTAAGACTATGTTATCACCTTTGAAACAGGTCCACTTGAAAGGATTCATTCAGTTTGGGGTCCAGAACCATGATCAGAAAAAAAATGAGGGCTGGGTTTATTTTTCTCTTCATGCCTTTGATAATACAGCCTTGGTTGGAATACTTATATTTGTAATCATTTCCTTGCCTTGCACCAAATAACAATTGTGGATTGATACCTACTTTTTTCCATCTTGATTCTGGAATTCCAGGCAACGACTAGAGGTAATAACTCATGAAATTTGGTCTACAAGAAGTCTATTACTTCATAAAAATTAGAGAAAGATACATAGAACAAAGTGTTTTTCTGGACATAATGGGATATTTTGAATGTATAATCATACCTTTGGTTTATGTCAGTGGTTCTCAGACCTGTGTGAACATCAGAAACCCCTAAGGTGCTTTAATAATAATGATAATAGTAATAATAATAATAATAACAATAATAAAATGATAAATAACAAGGCTAAGATCCAAACCAAATATTCTGCTTCAATTTGGGGGATGGACACTGATATTTTTAAAACCCTTAAGTGATTCTAGTATGCAGTTTGATGAAAACCATTTATCTATGTAACAATACCCCCCTATATTCTGATACTGTCTTTTACTATTTCTGTAACAATTCTGTGCTGGTTTTCTTAGTTTCCTGAAGCATTTGTGACATTGCATCTCTCAAATCTCCTTTATGCTAAAATGAGAAAATTATAAAGTAGAAATTTTATTGTTGCTATACATTTTCTCTCAGAATAGGTTTTCAAGAGGTGAACTGACCGTCACTCAAGTATGTGGGGAATGCAATGATTTCTTTGGTTTCTCTGGTTTTCTCAAGGCTTTGTACAGAGGTCCTCAGACACTGTGAAACCTAGCAATTACCTGCTGATAAATATATACAGTCTTGTTCAGGAGATGCCAACTCAGCGATCTGCTTTTAGCCAGCGAGAAACAACTTTAATCCCTTGCTGAGATGAGTTTCTCCTAACCCGATGCTCTTCAAAATCAATCACCTCTTGTGTTACCTAGTCACTGTCTGCTTCTCAGCTGCATTTGGCCTGTGGATCTTTGGGAAGGTCACGTGACCTTTCTTCTCTGTAAAAATGAGAGAGAGATGATGGGGGCTTTCCAAGACACTTTTATTTAAAGTTTATTTATTTATTTTGAGAGAGAGAGAGAGAACACATGGGAGGGGCAGAGAGAGGGAGAGAGAGAATCTCAAACAGGCTCTGCACCGTCAGCACAGACCCCAGTGTAGGGCTGGAACCCACGAACCGTGAGATCATGACCTGAGCCAAAACCAAGAGTTGGTCACTCAACTGCCTGAGCCACCCAGGCGCCCCTCCAAGATACCCTTTTAACGTTAGGGTCAATGAACTATGATCCAAATAAACACTTCAATTGGCAGCCCAGTGAACATTATTCAAACCTAACAGCAAGAAGAATAGCCTTCATCTTTTCTGTAATTTTAATCAATCAATTAATTAATTTATTTATTTTCACTTACTTATGTTTACCAGTTTATTATATAACAAAGGTATAATAAAGGATCGGGATAGATTTTTCTGTAGCAGCTAATTATAGCCAACCCTTGTTGCTATGAAGGGCTGTGGACGCCTAGTATGTGCACATACATATAGCAATTCCTTTAAAAATACAGAACTGACAACATCTAAGGCCTGAAGCTGGCCGTCATGGGAGTTATATTGTTTTATCAGACACAGGTCCTGGTCTTTAGAAGTTCCCTATATCTTATTAGGGAGCTAATACAGGTACACAGAACAGAAAATACAGAGTCACAAGTCTGAGATTGGTACACGCTAATCCTAGCAGTTTCAGGGAAACTGAAACTAGCATGAGATGTAGAGAATCCTGAGCAAATGAAAAGTCCTCCAGCAACTCTCCCAGCACCCATTCTTGCCATTGCAATCACTCTAACCTTTGAAAAGTTATTTTTTGAGATAACTGTAGACTCACATGCCATTGTAAGAAATAATACAGAGGGACCCCACACACCATTTATCCAGTTTCCACTAATGGTAATTTACGAAACTTGCAAAACTATGGTACAATATCAGAACCAGTATATTGACATTGATACAATCCACCAGTATTATTCAGATTTTCCCAGTTTTACTTCAACTAGTGTGTGTGAGTGCGTGTGTGTGTGTGTGTGTCTAGTTCTGTGCAACCTTACATCTGTAGGTTTCTCACCCACCATCATGTTCATGATGCCGAACAGTTCCATCACCACACAGTCCTTATCTTTGCTCTTTTATACCCACCCACTTCTTTTCTTTACCCACTTCTCCCTTGTCCCTAAACCTCAGCAGCCACTAATCTGTTGTCATGTCCATAATTTTGTCATTTTAATAAAATCATGTAAATGGAATCATATAGTGTGTAACCTCTTGAGACTGGCTCTTTCATTTAGCATCATTTCCTTGAGATTCACCCGAGTTATTACTTGTATCAAGAGTTCATTTCTTGTTATTGTTGTTGAATAGTACTCTGCGGTATTCCATGATATGGATGGACCAGAGTTTGTTTAACCCTTCAAGCTTTGAGGGCCATTTGTGTTGTTTTCAGTTTCTGGCTATTTCAAATACATCCGCAGTTAATGTCCAGGTACAGGTTTTTGTGTGAACCGAAATATCCATTTCTCTGGAATCAGATGCCTAAAAGTGCAACTGTTGAACAGCATGGTAATTGCACAGATAATCTCTTATAAATGCATTTGATTGGGTCCCTCACCTGTTTAAATCCTTTCAATGACACCCTATTATTTTAAGCATCATAAGAGCCACATCAGGGCCTAACAAAGCCCTGAAATTTCTGGAGTCTGCTGTTCTTGCTCTCCTAATCTAATGCCTTTCCCTTTCCCCGACTCTCCCCTCCAGACACATGAGCTTTGTTTTAATTTCTTAAAATGACGTGTTTTTATCCCACCACAGATGCACCTGCCCTTTAATGGCAGTAAAATGCCAATGAGATGGTTGGTCTGCAACTGAGTTGGAATAAATATGAATTCTTTTTCCCCCCATTATCCAGCTCGTAATCCTCATGCTTTTCATATTAAATCCAGCTTTCTTAAAACCTATCATTTTTTTTCTATAATAAAGCTCATAACACCCATGTTCTCAAGGGTACATCCTTCAATCACCTCCACCACTACATCATCTTGTAAGATAACATGTCCTAACGGTTCCACTTTCTACCAAGTCAATATGTACAGTTGACTTAATCTGAGTTAGTGGTTATTTATTTTGATGGATCAGTTCTATTTCCTGGGTGGCAGGAGTTACTTTTTATACAATATGATAATTTAGTCCTATATTGACAGGAACTAACTTTATTAATATGGGGATATCTGACCAGTGTTGAATAATGGGTTGCTTTTCCAACAAAAATACCCAGCCAGTTGGATGGTCTTCAAAATCAGGACCAACAGAAAAAAGTTTACAATTATGAAATGAAAAGGAGATTTATTAGCTTTCAGTATGTGGTCCTTAAATATGGCCTTAATTTATGTCACAAAAACGAAGCCAGTGGCAAATTTATGTGGGGACATAGAAGTAAATAAGTAAGTAGTAAGTAAATAAATAAAATAAAAAATAAAACAACTGTGTTCTGTTTTCCTGTACCAATTATTATGCCAAATATTTTCTTCACATCCATTTGAATTATCTCCCCACACGTGTAGCTTAATATTGAATAAAACATAAACTGCTAATTTAAAAAATATATAGTTTGCAAGCATTACTCTTTCAACTTTACATCTTAACTTTTCTGTTCTTCAACTTTTAGTTTACCTCTTATCCTTCCTGATTTTTATATTAAAAAGAGATTAGAAGAAGTAATCACAATGTTCTTTTCATTCCAAGAATTAGGTAAAGGGTCTCAGAGTTATCTGTAAAAGGGACAAGTTCAACAATGATATATTTGACTTTCATTTAAGACAGCAAACTGGTATACTGGAAGAAAGAGTCACATTGAAGAAATTTACAAAAGAATTTTCAGTGAGAATTCTTTGCACTGGTAACTGTAAATTTTAAAATCTTCATTCTTTTCATGGGATTCAGACTCTCAACAGAAATAAAATTTCCTGTGGCATTTAAATTATATTAGGTAGGATATTTAGTTTTTATTTTGTAAAGTGTACGACCTCTAAAACAATCCCTGCCGGTGACACTGATGCATCTAAAATAAACATGGTTAGTTGTAGCAAAGGACAGCACGAAGAAAATAAATTTAATTGGTAAGTAATAGACAAGTTAACATGCTTCACAGAGAACCTAATTTTCTGTACATTAAGGTACAGAATCATAATTTCATTTATGTGCCTTGCTGAATTGCCACGGCACTCACACTGGATTGCCAAACGAATAAAAATGCATGTATCCATGCAACAGATCTGAAACTTAGTAGTGCTGATATGCACACACAGAAATAAAGATTTCTTGTGACCAGTAGAGGCTATCAGTTTTCAATACCTACTGCTTTTGAAATATCATTAATTTACTCCCATGGTTTTCCATTTGTCTATTTATTCATTCATTGAGTTACACATTTATTTAACAAATACTTGCTCTGTGCCTAGCAGGTACCCAACACTGTACTGAGTATAGTGATGCATTCATGAGCAAAAAACCAACAGGTTTCAAGTTAAGAGTCTGGTGGGAGAGTCTGACACTCACATACAGTAACAAATGTGACTTTCATGTTGATACAAATGCTCAGGAGGAAAGGAACATGGCTTTTGTGAGTTACACCAAAAGACCTGGTTTAGATGCAGGGTTTTGGGAAGGTTTCTGGAGGAAGTAAATCTTTAGGTTAGATCTGAAGGCTACATTGGAGGTGATGGAGGGGTAGGAGGAGCGGATCAGAAGGAGCACTCCAGGTAGAGGAACAGCATATGCAAAGCCCAGGAAGAAGAGAGTTTGTCACACCTAAGACATGAGAGAAGGCAATTGTGTAATTACAGTGTCAAGATACAATAGAAAGTTCTATGGGTTGGGGTGGAAGTGTATGCAGGGACTGGACAAATGACAAACCATTCCAACAACTTCTGCAAAAAAGAGCCATTTTTCCTACTGCAAGTTACTATCAACATTATACACTAGTACAAGTAAGTAATATTGGGACCAAGAAAACTAGCAAATACAACATAAACTTTTGAAACATAAAACATGAAATGTCATGTGAAACACCCCATGGAATAAATAGGGTATATTTCATCAGGTTTCCAACACCGTGCCCTATGATTATTTTTCATCTAATACAAAATTGGGGGATTTGGAAGATGATATAGTATCTCTGGAACAGAGGTGCTTCTGGGTGTGAGAAATAGAACTGCAGATTAACAGTGGCTTAAAACACATGGGCATATGTTGTTTGCCTAACAACAAATCTAAAAAACCTGGAAATCACCAAGGACACAGAATCTCTTTATTTTTCTTCTCTGCCGCACTTAATGTCTTGACCCATCATGGCTATGAGATGTCTGAGGTCTCTCCAGGAATTTTTTCCTTAAAAAAGTCCTTATCATGGCAGAACCAAGGAGGAGGAGGGTGTAAAAACAATTTCTCATTCATATCCATCCCTTCTATCAGGAAAGCAAAACACATTCCCAGCAAATCCAAATTCCATTGCATTGGTCAACAGAGCATCATGTTGCTATCCCTACCTAGGAGTCTGCAAAAATGAGAATTTGGCTCTTCTCAGACCCTCATGGGGAGGCCAGAAGGGGAGAATAGAGGGGGACTGCTTGCTTATTCAGTCAACAGTGCAAGGATATGAAGAGATTGGGTTATGGGAATATTTACCTTGGAAACCAAGAAAGGCGTAACTTATTTTGGACATAATCATCCAGTAGGCTTCTATCTATCCAGCTGGGGTTTTGTGAATATTCTACAGTGATTTCCAGATTTTCTGTTTTTAATTTTATGATTACAGAGAAAAAAAAAAAAAACTAATGTTGGATCACATGAGCATAGGTTGGGTCACATGGATGACTGCTTGAGAACTGCCCTTCATGTTTTGTTAAGGTTTGGATCGCACTGGCACCGATCACATCTATGATGGTCATCAGCCAGCAAAAAAAACCCCAAAAAACAAAAAACACAAACACAAACAAAAACAAACCAAAGACAATAGGCCATGAAAATACACCATGTTTTCCCAGAAGTAAAGGCCAAGTGATGTCATGAAGCGCTACGCAAATACGGCTTTCACACGAGTAGAGAAAAATGGTAGGTGAACTGAATTAGCAGATGGCCAGGGTAGCGTGAGCATGCCAGATGCTTTTAAAACCATGATGGGATAGTAGTACATTATTCAAATTTCAAACGTCAAGTTTCTACACAAGATGATTCACCACATTAAATTAACAAGATTAATTTTAATTTTATTGGCTTTCTAGTTTGGGTTGCTCTTGAAATTGTAGATTTGTTTCTATAACTACGTCCTCTGAACATAAGATGTTTATACCTAGTTTTATATTTATACACATTTACACATTATAAACATGGTATGATCAAAGTACTGCAAATCAATGGCAAGTGAGTGGATTAATATTTTTTCTCCTTTAAAATGGTTCTGTTCAGATTTTAGAAACACTGTATTCGAGGACCCTTCAAGTTAGTCATGAAAAACCCTGAAATCACCCTAGTATGCCCCCTTGTCAAGAATAACTATTTATGTTTATTTTTGCTCTATCCTACCCTTTGCTATTCCACATTGTTAAGAGGCAATCGATACATTCTTTCTGTGCGTTTTTAGATTTGTCCCAGGGATTTCATACTCCAATCCAAGTAACAGCCAGATCAAAAAGCATTAAATGCCCCTGAATAGGGTCGACTGGAGTTCTTCATTCAGTGTATAAAATGAACCGTTTACGTAGAATTTTAAAGCTGGTCGTAATTTAATCTGCTGAGGAAAAGGTGGAGTGTTTATGCAGGAAACAAATTGTAAAGAAAACTTGATAAAGAAGCCTGAATCAAAATTTAGTGGATAGGTCCAAATGGAACCTTGTTTTGTGCTCACAGTACAATGTGAGCTTACTTTCCTGGAACAGCACAACCAGGGATTGTAGAGGTCATTTGCATGGAGTGCATCGTGCTGTCTCCAAAACGTCAAGAGACTAAGAGCCCTACTAATGCCATTTCATAAGCTAATAGAAACATGAGCACCAGGACCTGGATGTCCTAAAAGAATACGGGTCTCTTTCCTTATGTCACAGAACTTTGGAAATAAAACTGGCTATTTAAGGGAGGGAGTGCAGAGCGAAAGGACATATATTACAAACCGGTTCACTGAGCAGTGGCTTATGTGTGCCCTTCTTACTGAGATTCTGATTGCTATAGGAGTGAATACCCAGGTCTATACTAAGAAATTATAGTAAATCTATACATAGATCCATCTGAAGTGTACATTTAGGGAATCCGATTCTCCAGTAAGCAAGCTTTGCAGGCTTTTCAGGAAAAATGCTTTAAAATCAAGGAATCAGGGGTCCCTGGGTGCCTCAGTGGGTGCAGCATCTGACTCGTGATCTCGGCTCCTGTCATGATCTCACGATTTGTGAGATCCAGCCTCACATCAGCCGGGTCTGCACTGGTGGTGTTGAGCCTCCTTGGGATTTCTGTCTCTCCCTTTCTCTGCCCCTCCCCCACTCGTGTTTTTTTTCCCCCCTCTCTCTCAAAATAAATGAACTTAAAAAAAAAAAAAAAACACATAAAATCAAATCAAAGAAACAGTATTACTGACCACAACCATTTTAGGGCCTCTGACAAAAATCTCTAAGGTTATTTCTGCAAAATATTCTATCAGGAAATATTCAGTGAAAAGAACAGGACACTGAGCAATGTTTAGTCTTTTATAAAAAAAATACGACAGCATAAATTGCAAATCATTATGTAAACTAAAATAATGAAAGCTCTGAGCAGTTTGAAGGTTTCACATGAAAGTCATAGTTCTGTGCAATAATAAAGAAACCGGGGCATACTCAGAGAATTTAATTAAAGACTGGATAAAAAAAACCAAATCAATGCCTATTTTGAGCAGATCTGTTTGGAAAGTGGCCTTTTGAGTTAGCTGATGTGTCTTGGCAATCATTTGTGGTGGCTGCGTTTACGTTGGGAGGCACATTCATTCTCAGTAATCACCACAAAATGCCGAATTCTGAAATACATTGATCATGACCTTGATCTAGATTACACGGAAAATGCCTGCAACTGGAAATGAAGGGATTCGATTTTAAAAGCTGAGATTTGCTAAAAGACTCCTTACTCGTGAGTGCTGCAGCAGCCGAGCCATTTTCCTCTTTCTGGAGCGATCTGGACGTGTACCTGTCGGCCATATTTTCTTTTATCAGAAACTGTTGCTGGGGCAACCATCTCCTTTGTAAGGGCCCAGGATAGCTGCTGCTTTTTGGAAACCGGCTCTGGGCTGGTTGCCAGATTTTCAATTCTCAAGTTCAGGACTCTATGGTAGCTTACTTAACTCTGCGATTAGGCTGAGAAAATACACAGCACGAAAGCTTTTTAATTTTTTATCCCCCAAAGGAAGCAGAAGCTATCACGTGACTGAAATCTAGAGAACTCTTTTGCAGGGACATAAGCTGTATCGACAAGGAAAGTAGACTGTTTTTTTTTAGGAAATAACTAAAGGGAAGACAAATATTATTAATGTTTTTCAGAACATCAGGGATCAGAAGGGTTATGATTTACATCCCAGCTTACAGTTCTCTGGTTCTAATCCCATGCAGGGGGAGAATCAGTTCACACTGATAAGAAGCAGTGGGTTTTCAGTATATTTTTTACAGTTTTCTACCAAAATGAAAGATGTGCCATTATTATAAAAGAAAAAATCAATGCTTCTGAATCCAGGCTCGTTTGAACAAATCATACTCCTTAATTGAGTTTCTCCTATCCTTACTGTCTTTATTCCTAAATCTCATTAGACTTCAGGATTGAGAAGGAGCTTAACAGATCTTCTGGTCTAACTTCTGATTCATTATCTCATGAAACTGTTCATTCCCTTTCTGAGCTCTAATTATTAAAAATTATGTTTTATATGCTATATGTAATATACATCTGAGTGTCCTATTTATCTCTTTGTTCTACTTTTGTGCTTCGATGTCATGTAGAAGAAACCTAGACCTTTGTTTGTTTTAAAGCTTTTTGGTAAAACTAAAAATAGCTATTATGCATTCCCAAGTGTAGCGGCCGTGGAAGTGTGCCTTTGAAGGACCTGCTGCAAGATCTTATCTGGTTGACACTCTCCAATGGCCGCACCTTGGGATTCACTGGGTCACTGATGAGAGGGCGTGCTTTCTCCAGACTGCTCCTACCCAATGACTGAACACACCTGCCATACTGGAATGAAGCCACTTCTGCCTATAGAGGATTTGTTAAGAGGCAAGTTTGGCTTAGGGACTTCCCATAGGTCCGGCCAAGACCTTTCTAGAACTGCATGCTGTACTGAGGCTTTTCCTATATAATTCTTTCTTTCTTCTGTCCTTCCCAGGTGTCAAGGCTGAATCATAGTCTTAAGACTCTTCCTACCTACTCCTGGTCTCTCCGTCTTTATTCTTCCTAGACATTTTCCAATAAATGTCTTGTATATCCAATTCCATCTTGACTCTAGTTCTCGGGGGACTTAAATAGACATGCCAAGTGTTTTTCCTTTTCAAGATAAATGTTCTCAGTTCATCAGTCTCTTAATACATATGTAGTGCTTTGCAGATCTTTATCTTCTAGATGCATTCCAGTTTCTCAATGTTCCTCTAAGAGAGGCACCCATGTAGAACAAGCATCTCAAACCATCTGGACAATGCAGACAAGGGCTTCACTTGTTCTGAGTTCCTGTATTCTGTGCACAATATTTTTACAAATGCATTTCAGGATGACATTAACATTTTGGTCAGCTCTATCACTCTGTTGATTCGTAATGAGCTTGTAGAAAATCAAATAAAGACTTTGGATTCAGTTAAATAAAATTCAAGGGTACTTTAGCTATTCAGTTTTCAAGCTCTTTGGGACTTGAATCCACTGAGACTTTTGCACATTCACTTTTTATAATTAAAATTCCTGTACCCCTGTCATATGCAGACAAAAACCTAGGCATGGGTATTTATATCTGTTCCAAGTTTATGTTATTCAATAAATTCAGATCATCTTGCTATCTATTATATTGGCTATTCTTTGTACCTCCCACCATCTTGGAATTCCATAAGCATAACAATATTTAAATCAAAGCTACCTTTGGGGTGCCTGGGTGGCTCAGTCGATTGAATGCCCTACCTCGGCTCAGGTCATGATCTTGCAGTTTGTGAGTTCGAGCCCCACGTCGGGCTTGCTGCTGTCAGCCTGTTAGTACAGAGCCTGCTTCAGATCCTCTGTCGCTCTCTATCTGACCCTCTCCCGCTTACGCTCCCCCACCCCTGCCAAAAAAAAAAAAAAAAAAAGCTATCTTTCAAAATACACAGCCATGACTGAGAAGAAGCCATAAGGAATTTATCTTCACATTAAATCAATCATTACCTTTGGAAAGGTAATTACAATTGCCCAACAATATTACCATTCTTAGCGCATTTCTTCATCTTTTCCGTGAGGACTGTATAAGAAATTTTCAGGGGTTCCTGGATGGCTTAGTTAAGTGCCTGACTCTTGATTTCTGCTCAGGTCTCAATCTCATGGTTGGTGAGTATGAGCCCCACCACTCCTCACCTGCTCTCTCTCTCTCTCTCAAAATACATAAATAAACTTAAATAAAAGAATTTTTCAAGTGAATTACATAAATATAAGTAAAGTGCACCTGAATACATTTTCTTGGTTTATAGATAAACCATATCAAAATATATGACATATCTTGAACCCATGTGGGTGCTCAGTATTTATTAATCCCTTCTCAACTTAGAGCATAAAATCCATAGTTGGTGCAACTCAGGAAATGTAAAAGGGGTGGGAATATTTTGTGAATATGTCTAACTAGGGTTAAGAGAGTTTAGCTTGGTATCATTAGCCTTGGGAAATGATTTATGATACTGTAACTCATTATGTATAAGAAATTGAATTGTAAGTTATTCTTCTCCTGTTACACTGTTCTCCACCTTAAAAGGTGGTTCATTAGAGAATCATGACAAAAAATTAACTGAGAAGTGAGTGAAAATTCTAAGTGCAAAGAAAATATCAGTAAGCATAATTAAGGAATATAAGGTTTCAAAGGCTCACTTTGGAAGAATTTCTAAAACCTATTGATATCTCTCATTATCATTGTTAAAGTAATTTGGAGGTATGTAATACAAATTATTTAATTGTTATCATCAGTATCATGTCCTCCATTGATAATCATGCAATATATTGACTTTGGATTTCTTGGTCCTTTCCCCTTATTTCCTAGTAATACAAAGCATTTGTAGATTTTATTTCTATTCACATCAATGCAGTTTTCCCAGCAAACTATTTAATTTTTTTAATGTTTATTTATTTTTGAGACAGAGAGAGAGAGAGAGAGAACATGAATGGGGGAGAGGCAGAGAGAAAGGGAGACACAGAATCCGAAGCAGGTTCCAGGCTCTGAGCTGTCAGCACAGAGCCCGACGCGGGGCTCGAACTCACAGACCGTGATACTATGACCTGAGCCGAGGTCGGATGCTTAACCAACTAAGCCACCCAGGTGCCCCGATTTTTAAAAATTTTTTTAATATTTATTTATTTTTGAGACAGAGAGAGACAGAGCATGAACGGGGGAGGGGCAGAGAGAGAGGGAGACACGGAATCTGAAGCACCAAGAAAAATGTTCAAAAAGAGAATTAGGAGCGCCTGGGTGACTCAGTCAGTGGAATGTCTGACTTCCGCTCAGGTCATGAGCTCATGGATCCATGAGTTCGAGCCCCACATCAGGCCTTCTGCTGTCAGTGTAAAGTCAGCTTCGAATCCCCTTTCTCTCTGCCCCTCCCCTGCTCATGCACTCCCGCTCACTCTCTTTCTCTCTCTCAAAAATAAAATAAACACTTAAAAAAATAAATAAAAAAAGAATTAATTTGACAGCAATGCATTTATTGTATTTATTTCAAAACTACCATGAAAGGGCACATGCTTGGAGAAATGGAGTATTTCCATTATTTTAAGAAGTTTTCATATATATATACAAAAGGCAAATATAGCCATCTAAACTCAACTTTTTCATATGTCGACTCCTTTTTTCTATGACAAGAGTGCATGGTTGTTTTGTTTTGTTTTTATGGTGAGAGGGCAAGTTCCTTCTTTATGTCTTATCTAGAAGGCAGCATTACTTCCTGAAGAAGAGAGTGTTTTTAACCTCTGCTTGAGGTTGTATGTCAGAAGGTAATTTACTCCCCCTGAAAATCTTAAGGTTTGTCACGTTCTGTTTTTGTAGACTAAACTGGAATTTTGCTTCCTATAAGTTGCTCACACATAACAAATATATCTTAAATCTACAGGCTTTAAAGTTACATCCCTTACGTCGTTTTTTCTTTCATAGGACAGCTGTTTCAAATTTGAAGACAGAAAGTACTTTCTTCCTCAGATATGGTTTACTAAATCATTCCTATAACACTGGACACTTTGTAAATATTGTCAGATTAACAACATTTTTTCCTGGAATGTATTACACAAAGTGAAAACAGCACTCCAGAGTGGTCTGATGAAATCATGTGTATGGAATTAATCTTACATTATCAAATGATTAACATTTTTTATTTAATACACTGTTATTAACACTATTGTAGAATCTAGTTAACTTAAACCAAATGCCAAATTTAACCTCTCCATTACTAAGAAATTTAGAACTATAGGGTTAGAGAGTCATAGAATTTGAGTTAGAAAGAATGTTCAAAATTATGATTAATCATTAATTATGATTAATTAAAATTATGATTAATGCAACCATGTCATTTGTCTACTTGGAATTCTTTATTGCCTCTCTGTCACTTTCAAGAGGCAGAGTCCAATCTTGGACAAGCCAGCCTTGTTCACTATTGTCTCTTTATTACTCATGTCTGGCTCTGTGAGTTTTTGCTTCTGCAATCTGTTGTGTATTTCACAAGCATTTATTTGGGAGCTGTTTTCCCCCTTAATATCTTTGCCTAGAATACTCGTCCTAATGGTTTCTAAACTAAATATTACACATTCTTTCAGAATTTTCATAAACTAATCCTATAAGCTATAACCAGTAGAGATCTATCTATGTAGGTTAACAAACCTGAAGGAACTCCTCTAACATCATAAAGATACCATCTTGACTATAAAACCCTAGGCTTGCCGAATATCCTTCTGTTATTGTTTTCGCTGTTTATAATGATTATTATCTCTATCAAGAGCACAACGATACAGCTCATTTGATATCTTCATCACTCCTTTCTTCAACCGGATCCTGGTAAACTCTTCAGATTCCAGTCATAGTTACTTTTGCACATCTCGTCTGGACGTGTGGGCACATTACAAGATTAGATACCTGATAAAATACTTGTTGACTGAAACTTTTTCACTCATAACTAGAAAAGTGATGCTATATATATGCCGAAGAAGCACAACTACGTGCAAAACATATAGTTTGGATTCTGGTATTTTTCACTACGTATCTTGGGAATCGCCTACATTGGATGAGCCCCAGTTGCCACATCTGCAAAATACAGACAAACAGTACTTTTCCTCCCTGAACATCAAAACCTAGGCCAAAATGTTATCCGGTAGCCACAAAAATGAAACAGACATCGCGAACACTAGAAGAGATCTACATTAGTTGTTGGAGGAATCGGATTCGAGGTCCTGAACCTTCCACAATAGAGCTGTGTCTCTGTAGAAAATACAGCATGCATTTAAAGGCAATTCCACTGCCAGAGACTGGGGGTGGGGGGTGGGGACAGCATCAGAACGGACAGTACCACGAATCCCACCCATTTCAGTGTGATGCCTAACAAATTGCTCTCCATTACTGTGGGGCCCTAGACCTTGGGCCTACTTTACCTTAATTCTACAACTTACATGAAAATGGGCAAACTGCACTGGTGACATATGAGAGTTTACAATGGCTCAGAAAGAAATTGTTGGGAGAAGGAGCACATACAGAAAGATCAGATTCATTGGTAAAGGAACCCGATTTCACATTCCACTTTCATGACGACGTGTTGGTCTAAACACATTTCTTCTTCCTAAAGAAATTTCCTTTTGAATCACCAACAAAAGATGACACGTCAACATGCAAATGGAATGAAATAAAGACATTGCATAGGGACATGTACTATCCATGGCCAGGAAGGTGAAGAATTTCTGGATGGTACCAAGTGGATATCACTCATCAGTAAACTTGAGGCAAGCAAAGTTACCCTAAAGATTAAGTGTAAGATATTTTTTCAATAAAATAGCCCAAAGCTCAGGGTCGATAGAAGAGATGACAAGGACGTCATGTGGAAGATTGCAGAGTAACTTCAAGAATGGTCCCATTCCGCAAACTGGTGCCGCCGCTCTGGAAAACAGCACGGACGTTCCTCAAAAATTCAAAGCAGAACTACCCTATGACCCGGCCATAGCACTACTAGGAGTTTACCCAAGGGATACAGGAGTGCTGATTCATACGGGCACAGGTACCGCAATGTTTTAGCCCTTTCAACAGTAGCCAAATTATGGAAAGAGCCTACATATCCATCAACTGAGAATGGATAAAGAAGATGTGGTTTATATATGCAATGGAATACTACTCGGCAATGAGAAAGAATGAAATCATGCCATTTGCAGCAACGTGGGTGGAACTGCAGGGTGTTATGCTAAGTGAAATAAGTCAATCAGAAAAGGACAGATATCAGATATTTTCACTCATACGTGGATCTTGAGAAACTTCACAGAAGTCCATGGGGGAAGGCAAGGGGGCAATAGTTACACACAGAGAGGGAGGGAGGCAAACCACAAGAGACTCTTAAACACAGAGAACTGAGGGTGGGGGAGGGAGGGGAGAGGGGAAAATGGGTGATGGGCATTGAAGGCAGCACTTGTTGGGATGAGCACTGGGTGTTTGTATGTAAGCCAACTGACGATAAATTATATTAAACAAAAATTATCCCATTCCCAAATGCACCTGACCAGAGCATTTCCACCAGGCGTGGATGTGGCTTGGGCTGGCTGCTAAGAAAAGTGGGAATTCTGCCAAAGCAGACCTCGGTTATTGGTGTTAGGAGAGAAAGAAAAGATAAACGGTTCTCCAGCTAACTTCCAGCCACAACACACACGCAGGGTAAAATGACTCAGCACAGCAATACCATCCCCAGAAACTTTCATTTGCAAAGTCAATCCTTCCTTATACTCTTTCCACGGGAAACTAAAATTCCAGCCGGAAGCAAACACCCCTAATATCCTATCATCAGAAGACAAACGTTTGTTTGGTTTAGAACGTAGACACCAGGAGAAAACTGGTGAAGAACTCTGACAACTGTCCCATAGCCAGGAAAGCAAAATGGCTTCTCCAAGCATTACTGTCTGGTTTTCCCACAGTAAAAAATAAATAAGTAAATAAGTGAGTAAGTAAGTAAGTAAGTAAATAAATAAATGTTTTAAATAAAAACAAATAACGCAGACCAAAAAATCAACGTGTTAGTATGGTTAAAAATATTCCTTGTTTTTGAAAGGCATGAGAAGTACTGTGAAGTATTTTGTAGGAAATGACCCTCTTTGCATGGTGGTGAGGGCTTGGGCTTTCCCACATTTAACTGGGTATAAACTATTTTGATATTTGTCAGTCTGGTGCATGACAACTACCTCCTTGTTCTTAGCTGCATTTCTTTGATTATTGTTTAAGGGTTAGCATCTTATTATTTCTCTGTTGGTCAATTCTGTGAATTGTTTTTCCTTGTCTTCTCAGGTTTACTAGAAAGTCTATAAATTGTTTGCTCCTGTTCTTTTCCATTTTTGAACCTAAGACTATTAGTACATGTTTTTACTAATTTGTAGGCCTTTTCAATATTTTTTTATTGTAATGTCTGTAAAATGCATCGCAAAAATTTTTTCCACTGCTTTTAAATTTTCTTTCTGGTATTTGCCCGTTTGGCTTAGGGGCCTATTTGCTGTTTGAGCATTTAAGTTATTAGATTCTCAAATATCTTAACCTTTTCTCTTAATTGTTTCTGAGTTTCATGTGATTATTTTTTAAGGGCACCTGGGTAGCTCGGTCGGTTAGGTGTCCAACTTCGGCTCAGGTCATGATGTCATGGCCTGTGAGTTTGAGCCCCGTGTGGGGCTCTGTGCTGACAGCTCAGAGCCTGGATCCTGCTTCAGATTCTGTGTCTCCCTCTGTCTCTGCCCCTCCCTGGCTCGCAGTCTGTCTCTCTCTCTCTCTCTCTCTCTGTCTCTCTGTCTCAAAAATAAATAAATGTTAAAAAAATAATGAAAAAGGCCTTTTTTATTCTAAAGCTATAAAAGTATTCTTTTGTTTTTACATTTAAGTCTTAAATCCATCTAGAGCATAGCAAGAGCGTATAATACTTTTAAAGGATAGTTATTCTGTACCCAATATATTAGCGAGTCTATTTTTTACTCACAGTTTTAAAGTAAAATTTTTATTGTATCCTGGAGATTCATAAATCTGTCCTTCTGTCTCTGGGCTCTTATCTTGTCTGTTGATTTCTATAGATTTTTGTGTGCCATTATCATATGATTTTACTACTGTGTGTTCCTCGTATATTCATTTATTTACTCAGTTTTACATATGTTTTAAGCCCAGCATGAAGAATCGGGGATAGAGCATGGAGCAAGACAGTTAAGGCCCTTACTTGGAACTTAGTGAAGAAGGATGATGATAACAAACAAAGATGAAATACAATCACAATTTGTACCAACTTCCAGAAACGAAATAAGGTGGAGTGTCAAAAGGCTGTCGATTTAGACAGGACGCTTTGGAAGAGGTCAGCTGATTAACAACCTCAATTCCAACTGCAGTCTTAATCCCCTTTGTCACATAATCAAACACATTGATAGGTTCCAGGGATGAGGGTAGGAACATATTTGGGGACTCATTATTCTGCGTCCTACAGGAGCTCACATGGCAGTGTTGTGTGATTGCACAGCAGCACTGGGATGAAAAGGCAGAAGATGGATGGGAAGATAGGGTCTTCTTTACCATGGATTTAAACAAAAACCAGCCATTGGAGTATTTCAAGAGGGACGTGCCATGATGCGATATGAGCTTTTACATTCTTTTTTTTAAGTTTAGTTATTTATTTTGAGAGAGAGAAACCACAGGAGGGGAAGAGAGAGGGATAAAGGGAGAATCCCAAGCAGGCTCTGTGCTGTCAGCAGGGAGCCCGATGTTGGCCTCCAATCCACCAGCCGTGAGATCATGACCTGAGCCAAAACCAAGAGTCAGATGCTTAACTGACTGAGCCACACGGGTGCCCCCGGCTACGAGCTTTTAAATGACTTTTTAAAATCAGTGTTTTATTGTTTATGCCAATCATTTCTTACTGGAGGTGAACTCTAGAACAAAAAAAGATAAAAATACTTCCAGAAAATACAGCAGCAATTTTGACTGAACCCACACTGAATATATACAAATACTTGGCAAATTCAATTGTTATAACATTGAGTCTTTCCATTGTACAAAATCTATCCTTTTGCTTATTCAACCTCCTTTTGTATTTTATTTTATCTTTTTTTTTTTTTTTTTTTTACCTTTTGGCTGTATTTCATGTTAGCACTAACCTTATATAATATTTACAAACAATTTTCATATGCTATAATTGATCATCATTACTTAAGTGCTATTGATTTTTATATATTTTCTTTAAAAAATCTGACAACATTGTACAACCTTGCTGTTCTCATATTTTCCACCTCATGCTTTTTGGCTTTCCAGGTAGATAGTTTTTGTGTATCACTTCAATATTTATACATCTAACCTATTTTTGTTAACAAATTGCATTGACAAGGACTTACAGCACATTAGTTAACAATAGAAATGATAAGTGTGAGGTATTGGTTAGTAATGAATGCTTAATTTTATTAAATGCCTTATTTTAGCATTCTCCATTAATGTGCAATAAGTTGCATCATTCTATTTCTCAATATTGAACCATCCTTATATTCTTTGAACAAATGAACAACTTTTTCTTGATAAAGTATTTTTCTACTTCTGTTGGAACTTATGAGCTAATAATTTTAGGATATTAATGACTCATCCATATGCATGTGATATTGATCTATTATATTTTTTTAGAGAGACAGAGAGAGAGCACACAAGTGCTTGCAAATGGAGGGAGAAGGGCAGAGGGAGAGAGCATCCCAGGCAGGCTCCACACTCAGCATGGAGCCCGACGTGGGGCTTGATCCTACAACCCTGGGATCGTGACCTGAGCCGAAATCAAGAGTTAGACACTCAACCGAGTCACGCAGACGACCCTATCTGTCATAGTTTTTTTGCCATCTTTGTTCCTTGGATATTAGAGTCATAGCAACTTTATAAAAAATATTTGATGGGTCATGTGTTTATCTGCTCTGGAATAACCACACGCACACAAAATCGACGCTTTGCTAAAACCTACTGGTGAAGTCTTACGGCATCTGGTGCCCTTGCTTTTGACTCAGGCTTTCTAAATCTTTTGTTAGGTGAGGTTGGTCATTTATATTTTCCAAAAAAATGTGTATTTACAAACTTATCAATATAATGTTATACTTTACTCCCATACAACATTTTATCCTTTTTGTCTCTATGGTTACTTTTCCTCCATTCATTTCTTTATTCTTGGGAACGTTTGCAAGAAAGTTCTAATTGTATTAGTATTTAAAGAAAAAGTTTGCTTTTATGTATTATATTTGTTCAAAATACTAATTTATTTTTTGTTCGTTGTTACTGTCAACCAACTTTCCTTGGAAGGAGAGCACGTGCAGGTGGGTAGATTTTTTAATACAGTGCAACTCATTTTCTACTGGAAAAGAAAGAAAAAAAAAAATGTCCGCATCCACCATGTATTCCATGGCTAAGACTGAATGCTTTAAAATGTCAGCAGTCACATTTTAAAAATTCCTTTGATTTTTTTTGATTCATTTGTCATAGTATTCTGCTCTTGATTTATGGATGCGATATCATTTCAATTTCCACTGAGAATACTAACTAACATTCTTTCTATTTTCCTATGTTAACCTTGTTTCATTACAGAAAGGCGATTATTGTCTTTGAGCTTCTTTTCAGGATAGCGAATGTCCTCCAATGTCACATTATCTAACACCAGTGCCAATTCTTAGAATTGATGGTGTGGATCCATATTTTGCAGCTCACACGGATTCTTTCAAAAAGCTCTGAGCTGAGTCATGTACCTGTGTCAACAGGTGAATATGCTTACCTTAGCTCTGTAGGAAATCAATTTGCTTTGCTAGAGGCATGTTTTAGCAATACCAACACGTGGATTTTTTGGTCTGTGTTGTTTTCTTTGTTTTTATTTAAAACATTATTATTATACAATTATTATTACCATTATTAGTATCATTATATTTATTTTTTACTGTGGGAAAACCAGACAGTAATGCTTGGAGAAGCCATTTTGCTTTCCTGGCTATGGGACAGTTGTCAGAGTTCTTCACCAGTTTTCTCCTGGTGTCTACGTTCTAAACCAAACAAACGTTTGTCTTCTGATGATAGGATATTAGGGGTGTTTGCTTCCGGCTGGAATTTTAGTTTCCCGTGGAAAGAGTATAAGGAAGGATTGACTTTGCAAATGAAAGTTTCTGGGGATGGTATTGCTGTGCTGAGTCATTTTACCCTGCGTGTGTGTTGTGGCTGGAAGTTAGCTGGAGAACCGTTTATCTTTTCTTTCTCTCGTAGCACCAATAACCGAGGTCTGCTTTGGCAGAATTCCCACTTTTCTTAGCAGCCAGCCCAAGCCACATCCACGCCTGGTGGAAATGCTCTGGTCAGGTGCATTTGGGAATGGGATAATTTTTTTTTTTAATATAATTTGTCGTCAGTTGGCTTACATACAAACACCCAGTGCTCATCCCAACAAGTGCTGCCCTCAATGCCCATCACCCATTTTCCCCTCTCCCCCCCTCCCCCACCCTCAGTTCTCTGTGTTTAAGAGTCTCTTGTGGTTTGCCTCCCTCCCTCTCTGTGTGTAACTATTGCCCCCTTGCCTTCCCCCATGGACTTCTGTGAAGTTTCTCAAGATCCACGTATGAGTGAAAACATCTGATATCTGTCCTTTTCTGACTGACTTATTTCACTTAGCATAATACTTTCCAGTTCCACCCACGTTGCTACAAATGGCATGATTTCATTCTTTCTCATTGCCGAGTAGTATTCCATTGCATATATAAACCACATCTTCTTTATCCATTCTCAGTTGATGGATATGTAGGCTCTTTCCATAATTTGGCTACTGTTGAAAGGGCTAAAACATTGCGGTACCTGTGCCCGTATGAATCAGCACTCCTGTATCCCTTGGGTAAACTCCTAGTAGTGCTATGGCCGGGTCATAGGGTAGTTCTGCTTTGAATTTTTGAGGAACGTCCGCACTATTTTCCAGAGCGGCGGCACCAGTTTGCGGAATGGGACCATTCTTGAAGTTACTCTGCAATCTTCCACATGACGTCCTTGTCATCTCTTCTATCGACCCTGAGCTTTGGGCTATTTTATTGAAAAAATATATTACACTTAATCTTTAGGGTAAGTCTGCTTGCCTCAAGTTTAGTGCTGAGTGATATCCACTTGGTACCATCCAGAAATTCTTCACCTTCCTGGTCATGGATAGTACATGTCCCTATGCAATGTCTTTATTTCATTCCATTTGCATGTTGACGTGCCATCTTTTGTTGGTGATTCAAAAGGAAATTTCTTTAGGAAGAAGAAATGTGTTTAGACCAACACGTCGTCATGAAAGTGGAATGTGAAATCGGGTTCCTTTACCAATGAATCTGATCTTTCTGTATGTGCTCCTTCTCCCAACAATTTCTTTCTGAGCCATTGTAAACTCTCATATGTCACCAGTGCAGTTTGCCCATTTTCATGTAAGTTGTAGAATTAAGATAAAGTAGGCCCAAGGTCTAGGGCCCCACAGTAATGGAGAGCAATTTGTTAGGCATTGCACTGAAATGGGTGGGATTCATGGTGCTGTCCGTTCTGATGCTGTCCGCACCCCCCACCCCCCCCCCCCTCAGTCTCTGGCAGTGGAATTGCCTTTAAATGCATGCTGTATTTTCTACAGAGACACAGCTCTATTGTGGAAGGTTCAGGACCTCGAATCCGATTCCTCCAACAACTAATGTAGATCTCTTCTAGTGTTCGCGAAGTCTGTTTCATTTTTGTGGCTACCGGATAACATTTTGGCCTAGGTTTTGATGTTCAGGGAGGAAAAGTACTGTTTGTCTGTATTTTGCAGATGTGGCAACTGGGGCTCATCCAATGTAGGCGATTCCCAAGATACGTAGTGAAAAATACCAGAATCCAAACTATATGTTTTGCACATAGTTGTGCTTCTTCGGCATATATATAGCATCACTTTTCTAGTTATGAGTGAAAAAGTTTCAGTCAACAAGTATTTTATCAGGTATCTAATCTTGTAATGTGCCCACACGTCCAGACGAGATGTGCAAAAGTAACTATGACTGGAATCTGAAGAGTTTACCAGGATCCGGTTGAAGAAAGGAGTGATGAAGATATCAAATGAGCTGTATCGTTGTGCTCTTGATAGAGATAATAATCATTATAAACAGCGAAAACAATAACAGAAGGATATTCGGCAAGCCTAGGGTTTTATAGTCAAGATGGTATCTTTATGATGTTAGAGGAGTTCGTTCAGTCACGTTAACCTATAAAAGTTTCCTAGAGCGCGCTGCAACATGTGATCTTTCTAGATACTGTTGCCTGTCTTGTGTCCTTGCGGATGCATCCGGAGCTCCTGATGACATCTTGGCTCTCGTGCTTGACCGTGGCGTCTGCCCCACTTGGCTCTGAATTTCCTTGACCCCTGGCTGCCCCCACCCACCCTTGTGATCTGGGTCTTTACCAGAAACTGAACCTGCTGTTCAGTTTCAGCGCTTTAGTACTGACTCTGCAAATTCCAGATCTAAATTCTGCTTAGCCCGGCAGTAGGTATCAGTGGGGACATATGTAGGTAAAGCAAATGGAAGGTTACATAAATGCCCAAACAACTCTTGCCAAATTTTCCATTCAGGCAGAAATGTCTATTTTGATGTGGGTTAGGTGTATAGAATTTTTTTTTTTTTTAAATCAGAGCTCTTTGGTACTTTTAGGGTCTGATATACCACATATTGAAGGGACCCTAGTTTTGCCTTTTTGTGCATGCACTTATTTATTGGCCAGTGCACTGAGGAGGTACAATGAAAATGTAACCTGTAGCCCAAAGATTTGTTGTATAAAAGTTAAATGGAAAAAAAAGGAAGTGTCAAAGGGTGGTATTCTGAACATAAGCCCGTCTATAGCCGTAAAGTAGTTTAACATTTTAAAAATTTCCCTGTAGTATTGGGATGGTTCACAACCACAGATTCAAAATCCCAAAGGGCACATGTAGCTCTATGCTATTAAAGCCTCTGGATTAGAATACGGTCTGTTTCTTCTCCTTCCCTCCTTCTCTGCCTTATTCCTTCCCTCTCTCTTCCTTCTTCTTTCCCTCTTTCTGTCTCTGTCTCTCAAACTGAACATATCTATTATAGCAGTACTTAGGAGAACCTTGATTTCCAACATACTTATTATAATTAATGGGTCTTCAGAGAAGTGTCTTATGCAAAACAAGCCTGCTAAAAATGGGAGAATTTTGTCTGCTTGATTCCAAAAGACTCCTAAGCAATATTATAGAGGAAAATATCCTGTCTCTCAAAAGAAGACTATTCTTCTCTCGCAAGAATCAATCTGCCATTAGAGACAAAATATAAAGAGGCCGAGAAGCTTTATGAGCGTTCCATTTGCTTTTTATCTACACCTGCACTTTGTTTTTTTTTTAATTTAGGCATTCTAAAAGGTGTATATCAGTACTTAATCACGGTTTTAACTTGCATTTCCCTAGTGATCAATGATGTGGAACATCTTTTCATGTCCTTATTTACCATCTGTATCTTTTCTCCGATGAGTGTTTATTAAAATCTTCTGCCTAAGTTTTATTTGGCCTGCTTCTCATTATTGAGCGATAAGGATTTTTTATATAATTTGGCTCCACAACCCTTATCAGATAGATGTTTTGCGAGTATTTTCTCCCAGTCTGTGGCTGGTCTTTTCATTTTCTTAGCAATGTATTTCAAAGAATGAAAGTTCTATTTTGACTGACTCTAATTGATATGTTTTTCAAAAGGGTAGTGTTTCTCCTCTTCTATCTAAAAGAAGTCTTTCCTTAACCTGAAGTCCTATAGACTTTCTCCTACGTTCACTTTCAGAGGCTTTATAATTTAAGAATTAGGTTATGAAACATTTCAATATGTAGAAAAAATATCTTGTAGTTTCTGGTAAGGTGAGCATATCTTTACCATATGATCCATCCAGCAATTTCAGTCCTAGGTGTTTATTCAAAAGAAATGAAAAGCTATGTCTGTAAAAAGTCCTGTATATGAATGTTTGCAGCAGTTTTTTTCATAATTGCCAAAAATTGGAAATAGCTCAAATATCTATCAGCTGCTGAACGGATTAGTTACCATTCCTGCGGCCACAGGATGCTGGCCGAGATCACCAAGGCTAAGGAAAAATGGCACAAAAGCTACATGGCTTGTCATTTCATTTAGATGACAGTTTAGAAAAGGCCAAAACTGTAGGGACAGAATCACATTGTCAGTCACCAAGGGCCAAAATGGGGGAAGGGACTGATTGAAAAGTGACGCAAAAGGTCTTTTTGGAGAAATGGAAATGATCTGTATTTCAGTTTTATCAGAAACTACGTGACTCGTCATGTTCTTCGAAACTCTTTGCAGGGCACATTTGGAAAAACAGTGAGCTTCACTAAATGTAAATTAGACCTGGAAAACGTGCGTAAAATTTCTTTCAGAGTTCAGCTTTTACATGGCTATTTTTCAAATGTCTATTTATTTATTTTGAGAACGGGAGGGAAAGACACAGAGAGAGATTCCCAAGCAGGCTCCATGCTGTTAGCACAGAGTCCCCTGCTGGGCTCAGTCTCCCCAACCACACCATGAGACCATGACCTGAGCCAAAATCAAGAGTCAGTCACTTAATCCTCTGAGCCACCCAGGCGCCCCCACAACTGCTTTTAAAGGAGAAGTTTTGAGTCTGTCCAGAAATCCCCTTTACCCACTTTTCACTATAAAAAAACTAATTTTTCCCAGGATGTGACAGATCCCAACAATCAATTCCTGGCTCTCATAGAGGTGGCAATAAGTTATTACAGAAGTTTCTCTATTCTTATTAAAAACAGAATCTGTCAATGTCCTGGGCTAGAAAAATCTGATGCATACTAGACCTTGCTCTTCACATATTTCGCATAAGTTATCTGCCTAATTATGGCTGCCTTTGAAGTCTTTGAATTAAACTTAATCACTTAGTTTTTTTCTTTCTTCTCACTCTCCTAGTTTAGGCTTTTGTACGATTCATCTTGGACTGGTGCATTTGGTTTGCAATTGATTTTCCTACCCTCAGGCTCTAATTCTTCCAATTTGTGTTGACTGTGACCCAATAAACCTTCAAATGCAGACTTTATCAAGTTGCCTAACACATCATAATTACTTCTTCCGTTTGCTTTTCAATGCTTTGGGAAATATGGCTCACTTGTATCATGGTTCCTAACAAAATATTCTCCAAAACATAGGGAGCTAAGCCATTTTGTTTAGTTTCGTATTTGTAATGTATACCTGAATACAAGATAAGAACTTTTCCCCCAAATCGTTTCCCCAAACAAAAGATACACTTGTGTTCTTATAAAATCTTCCATATATTGGCGTAGTCTCTCAATGACTTCATTTTATTTTTTTTAATTTTTATTTTTTTTTAATTTTTTTTAACGTTTATTTATTTTTGAGACAGAGAGAGATAGAGCATGAATGGGGGAGGGTCAGAGAGAGGGAGACACAGAATCCGAAACAGGCTCCAGCCTCCGAGCTGTCAGCACAGAGCCCGACGCAGGGCTTGAACTCACGGACCGTGAGATCATGACCTGAGCCGAAGTCGGCCGCTCAACTGACTGAGCCACCCAGGCGCCTCTCAATGACTTCATTTTAGCAAGAAAATATATTTGGGAGAAAGCACCCAACCTTTAATGATACCAGTACGTGTGATACATCAGTATCAAAACTGCAAGATTGTTCATTATAAGTAAGACTTTACAATGTTTAACCAATTTTATGAATTACATTTATTTAAAAAAATTTTAATGTTTGTTTTTATTTTTGAGACAGAGAGACAGACAGACAGAGTGTGAGCAGGGGAGAGGGAGACACAGAATCCAAAGAAGGCTCCAGGCTCTGAACTGTCAGCACAGAGCCCGATGTGGGACTCGAACTCACGAACTATGAGATCATGACCTGAGCCGAAGTTGGGCACTTAACTGACTGAGCCACCCAGGTGTCCCATACATTTCTAAGAATCTACTTTATGGTTTTATCTTATTCTTTAAGTTGGTCAACATCCACCTTCCACTTTTTTTTTTTTTTTGAATTTTCTCATTGAGATCTATCTACCTACCTACCTACCTACCTATGTGTCCATCTATCAATCAAAATGAATCAATAAATGAAATCTATTGAACATTTATGTATTGTCCATCTGGATTATCATGACAATCGAGAAAAATGTGATCAATTCACCTTCTCTATCTACATTTAGTTTCTTCGACTTCTAAAAGAAATTGGTAACTTCATTTCCTACAGGGTTCAGCAGTAATTGGCATTAAAGTTGGTTTATGGGGCTCTCAACCCCCAGAAAACTCAAACAATATCCATGCTTGCATGACCTCCAGTCCTCATCAATTTTTTTGAATACCTTCATAGAAAAACTGAAGCTTTTTGGAAAATTATTGTCTTAGTAATCTTTTCGTACTTTGCATTTTCTCATTGTTGTCTAAGCATCTGTTACAATTTGCCTTTCTTCTACAGCTGTTTTTGCACTGTGCTCTAAAATGTGTGGTAGACACTGGATGAAGTCAGCTGAGATTTAGCCCTGGGTCTAGTATCATTCTCCCTTGGCGTCTACTGGTCCTCCATCAAATGGAAGAAGAAGGACTTGGAGTTGTGTGCATTCCTTTCACGCATTAACATATTTGATCACATGTAGTACTTAGCCACAACAGACACTTAAGCAGACACAACGTCCTCACGACGTGCCATAGTCTCTTTTCTTTCGCGAAACAAATATTTTATTATATACAATTGGCCTAAACGATGAGTGTCGTGAGTGTTTATGGTGATTTGGATTAGGAAAGATAATGCCGAAACTTCGAATATTTTTCCCCCCTCTCTGAGGGGGAGCTCATAAGGGGCTGCGACCGATCTACCTTGTTGGCAAACGTCAATGCATACAGGAGGAAGCCCTCATCTTAGCTGCGTGTAATAACATTAATTAATTGGTTGCATATCTATACATTTCTCTTGTGAGGAGAAAAACAAGCAGATCTGGATATAACTTCATGGTTCTGTGGTAAATACATCAGTAAGCAGGCCGGCGATCATGGGCAGAACGCTACCAATTAACTTCGTTACCAGAAGAAATCTCCCTTTGGGCTTGAGGATCCTGCGTTTATACTAACAGTCTTAACCCCTCGATCCCAAGAGGACCTGAGAGGCAAAGTGTGTAGTCAGATGGCTTGTTTTGTTCTCCATGTCTCAGTTTGTGGAAGTTATTGCTTTCTCTTCCATACTCAAATATCCTTCATTCTTTCCTTTCCGTAACTAAACATCCTCTATTTCAACCTAGATTTGCATTAAGTGGAGGGTCACATAATGCCAGTTGGAAGCATGATGCTTTTGCAATATATATATATATATATTTTTTTTTAATTTTTTTCTTTAGAGGCCATCTCCTTTTCAAACTGGAGAGGGATGGCCCAGTTATCTTACCAGACGATAATCATAATTCTCCTGCATAAAATCCATAATTCTTAAAGGGAACCAATAAATCTAAAACAGAAGTGTGTTACAGGAAACTCAGATTCTTTCTTCTGTCATTCATTTATTCATTCATTATATATATTTTAGATTTATCCAATATTTATTGAGGACCCACCGTGTATCAGGCATTGTCCTTGAAGTTCTGAAGATCTAAACACAGTGACCACCTGGAAGAAACTTCTAGGTAAAGAAACTTAAAAAAAGAGTATCCCAATTGCGTGCTGAGTGGTATTGTTCCTACAAGATCTCCCTACCGAACAGAGCTCACAATGGCACAGCAAAGGCTGGCAGACATCTTCCAGGGGAGGGATCTTTGTATCTTTAAGCAATTTTCAACCTTATCTGAGCCAAAATCCCCCTCTCCCCACACATACGATCATTAATTTTTAGTGTAAATAGGTCGAAAATTCTCATTATTAATTTTAGCAAAAATTTTGATAACTACATGTTGCCTTGCCTAACACGCAGGGACAACATTTGACTTTACTTTGGCAGTTATTGAGAAAGGGGATGAGTGAGTGGTCTAGAGGTGTACCGGTTCTGGAAGTGAAAAATCCCCCGAAGTGGGAATGGTTGAGAGGCTGTTAAAGAGATAAGTAATACTCAATTTTAAGTTTTAGGTTCTCTTAGGTTTCTACATAACACTCTGGTGTTACTTCTTGAATCTTCAGTGAAAGCCTGTTCCTTAGAATTGCCTTCTGAGGGTGGCGTTTGCTGGAAATCAAGATGAAAAGAGACTGTATGACTTTAGGTCATCATGGGGTAGAGGGAAGGTACGGCTACTGGAGGAAAGATCAAAGGGAACTGGCAAAATCAAGAGAGGCAGTTCTCAGAGCTCGGAGCTAGAGATAATTAGGAGAAACTTAAGCTCTCACCAACACTTATTATGGGGCCTGAGTCATTTTATTTATTTACGTGAAAGCAGAGAGGACCTGGCAATGCTGAGGTCACCACCTAGACGGAGAGAGAGAAAAATTCTGAAAGAATGAATCATAGATTCAGAGTGCCTCCTCTCCTAAATCCCTAAAGACATGTAATGACCAGAGTTCTCCTCCTGTAGGAATTACATTGTCTGAGCAGCAGTGGAAAGCCATCTATCAGAAGAAAGATTGCAAGATGTTTCAAACAAACACATTAAAAAAATCCTTTAAAAATGTTAGACAGCCGCTGCAGGATTACCAGGACGTAAGTGAAGAAAAGATATCCTTTGGAGATTTCTAGGAACAACAATAACAAAAAAGAATACATCCTTTGCCCTAATTGCTTTAAAAGAGGGGCTTAAAGGGGATGTGGGGGAGGGGGAGGGAGGGTATAGGATATGTTGCTGGTTATTAGGACTATGTTTTTAAAGGAATTATGAGAATCAAACTGTGGAGTAGTCTGGTGTGTTTAACTTCGCTATTTCTTGGTATGCTAACCTAGAAAATGAGGCTAATAATTGTGTCTATTTCCATGGTGATTGTTGAGTGGATTGATAGAATTAATATAGGCATAGTGCTTGGAATAGAGCCTGGCAGATGGTGGGTACTCAGTAAATGTTATTGATTGGTAATCATGAAAATCATTAAAAACCCCCTTCCAAAAGCTGCGAGTAAGGAGGTCAAAATGACAATTGAGAGATTTCATTGGCTGAACCATCATACAACTGGACAGATATAGGAAGAGACATCAAGGAAATTACTAGAGGATATTTCAGCCATTGAGTTGGTAATTTCCAAGATGACATAAATTCTACTGTGAAAAAAGAATGGTCCGTGCTCTTGGGGGCAAGCCTGGGAAATTTTGAGGGGTACTGGCTCTGAGGAAAGGTAAGAGGCAGTAAGTGGGACAAATAAGGTTCTGTTGGATGTGAGATCGTTCAGAGAAAGATGCCTTAGGGAGGAATAAAACTTTCATAGAAGGTAAAAATAAATATGGTGACTGAAAAATAGATGCTTTTGACAGATCCGAAATTAATTCGTTTCCAAATTTTTACTACTAAGAAACTTACAGAATAAAATCGGAAACGTCTTCCAGAAAAGCACAGAGGAACTAAGAGTGAGTCCTACCCAGAGTTTTAATTCACGACCAGATCTGTCATCATAGAAGCTTCAGACAGAGGCTATGGAAAACAGGCAGCGTGGAGAGACAAAAATGATCAAGGCTCATTAGGAAATTATTTTGATGTGCGTTGTGCAGCTGGATAGTGTGGGAACCCAGATACTAGCAAATATAATATACACCTCCCTCTTGCTGCCTTTGGTGTCAACATTTCCTACAGCCGAGGACCAACAAATCTCGGGATTTGTTGGGAATAGAGAAAATGTTTGTTTTACATTTATTCCCAGCCTTGCTCCTGGGGCTGTGGGTGGCCATGACTTTGCTTCTGGAATCCCATGCAGTTGTGAGAGAATACACCACAGAATTCCCTACGGCACTCTGATGCAATTACCTTCTGCACACTAGCTCACTTCCCTCATGCAGTGACTCTTTCTGAGGGTCACCTTCTACTTTCTCCCATTCTTAACGATCTCAGCGACATAGGTAACAACTTGACAATGGCCCTAACTGTATTTTTCTTCCTTATTTTTGAACAGCCTTTTTTTTTTTTTAAATTCTGACTTTGTTTTAAGTAGGTAATCCAAGCACATGACACGACATTTCAAAGAGTGTCTAAGTATGTACATCATACAGTGAAACATCAGTCTCTTTCCCACACCTGTCCCCAAGTCCCTGAAGTTTCCAGCCGGAAACAACCACCGCTGCTGTTTACTGTGCGCCCTTCCAGAGGCTACTGCTGAAAATCGTCGGCGGGTGTATGTGTGCGTCTGTGCTTTTTAAAAATGCAAGCGGACATGTTATATACACTGTTCTTAACTTTGTTCTTTTCATTTAAGAGGATATTTTGGGGGCTTTTTTCTTTTTCTAGTTATTTATTAATTTATTTATTTAAGGCAAAGTGCTATCTTTTATTTTTTTTTAAATTTTTTATATAATTTATTGTCAAATTCGCTGACATACAGTGTATACAGGATGCTCTTGGTTTTGGGGGTAGATTCCTGTGATTCATCGCTTACATACACCACCCAGTGCTCATCCCAACAAGTGCCCTCCTCAATGCCCATCACCCATTTCCCCCCTTCTTCGCCGCCCCCATCAACCCTCAGTTTGTTCTTTGTATTTAAGAGTCTCTTATGGTTTGCCTCCCTCTCTGAAACTATTTTTTCCCCTTCCCTTCCCCCATGGTCTTCTGTTAAGTTTCTCAGTTTCCACATATGAGTGAAAACAGGATATCTGTCTTTCTCTGATTGACTTATTTCATTCAGCGTAATACCTTCCAGTTCCATCCACGTTGTTGCAAATGGGACGATTTCATTCTTTCTCATTGCCAAGTAGTAATCCGTTGTGTATATAAACCATATCTTCTTTATCCATTCATCAGTTGATGGACATTTGAGCTCTTTCCATCATTTGGCTATTGTTGAAGGTGCTGCTATAAACATTGGGGTACATGTGTCCCTATGACTCAGCACTCCTGTATCTTTTGGATAAATTCCTGGTAGTGCTATTGCTGGGTCACAGGGTAGTTTTATTTTTAATTTTTTTTTTGAGGAGTCTCCACACTGTTTTCCAGAGTGGCTGCACCAGTTTGCATTCCATCAATAGTGCAAGACGGTTCCCTTTTCTCCACATCCTCGCCGGCATCTGTAGTTTCCTGAGTTGTTCATTGTAGCCACTCTGACCAGTGTGAGGTGGTATCTCAGTGTGGTTTTGATTTGTATTTCCCTGGTGATGAGTGATGTTGAGCATCTTTTCATGGGTCTGTTGGCCATCTGGATGTCTTCTTTGGAAAAGTGTCTATTCATGTCTTATGCCCATTTCTTCACTGGATTATTTGTTTTTTGGGTGTTGAGTTTGGTATGTTCTTTATAGATTTTGGATACTAACCCTTTATCCGATATGTCATTTGCAACTATCTCCTCCTATTCTTTTGGTTGCTATTTAGTTTTGTTGATTGTTTCCTTTGCAGTGCAGAAGCTTTTTATCTTGATGAGGTCCCAATAATTCATTTTTGTTTTTAATTCTTTTGCCTTTGGAGATGTGTTGAGCAAGAAATTGGTGCAGCTGAGGTCAAAGAGGTTGTTACCTATTTTCTCCTCTAGGGTTTTGATGGCTTCCTCTCTCACATTTAGGTCTTTCATCCATTTTGATTTTATTTTTGTGCTTTTTATAAGAAAGTGGTCCAGTTTCATTCTTCTGCATGTTGCTGTCCAGTTCTCCCAGCACCATTTGCTAAAAAGACTGTCTTTTTTCCATTGGAAAAAGATTTTTCAAAGATTAGTTGGCCATACATTTGTGGGTCCAATTACGGGTTCTCTATTCTATTCCATTGGTCTATTATGCTAGTACCATACTGCCTTGATGATTACAGCTTTGTAGTAGAGGCTAAAATCCGGGATTGTGATGCCTACATCTTTGGTTTTCTTTTTCAACATAACTCTGGTTATTCAGGGTCTTTTGTGGTTCCATACCAATTTTAGGGTTGTTTGTTCCAGCTTTGAGAAGACTGTTAGTGCAACTTTGATTAGGATTGCATTGAATGTGTAGATTGCTTTGGGTAGTATTGACATTTTAACAATATTTGTTCTTCCAGTCCATGAGCATGGAATGTTTTTCCATTTCTTTGTGTCTTCTTCAATTTCCTTCATAAGTTTTCTACAGTTTTCAGCATACAGATCTTTCACATCTTTGGTTAGGTTTATTCCTAGGTATTTTATGATTCTTGGCGCAGTTGTGAATGGGATCAGTTTCTTTATTTCTCTTCCTGTTGCTTCATTATTGGTGTATAAAAATGCAACCGATTTCTGTACATTGATTTTGTATCCTGCAACTTTGCTGAATTCATGTATCAGTTCTAGGAGCTTTTTGGTGGAGTCTTTCAGGTTTCCCATGTAGATTATCATGTCATCTGTGAAAAGTGAAAGTTTGACTTCTTTGCCAATGCGGATGCCTTTATTTCATTTTGTTTTCTGATTGCTGAGGCTAGGACTTCCAACACTATGTTAAACAACAGTGGTGACAGTAGAAATCCCCTGTCATGTTCCTGATCTCAGGAGGAAAGCTCTCAGTTTTTCCCCATTGAGGATGATATTAGCTGTGGGCTTTTCATATATGGCTTTTATGATGTTAAGGTATGTTCCTTCTACCTACTTTCTTGAGGGTTTTTTAAGAAAGGATTGTGTATTTTGTCAAATGCTTTTTTCTGCATCTATTGACAGGTTCGTATGGTTCTTATCCTTTCTTCTATTAATGTGATGTATTACATTTGCAAATATTGAACAGCCCTGCAGCCCAGGAATGAATCCCACTTGATTGTGGTGAATTATTCTTTGGACGTACTGTTGAATCCAATTTGCTAGTATCTTGTTGAGAAATTTTGCGTCCATGTTCATCAGGGATATTGGCCTGTACTTCTCCTTTTTCGTGGGGTCTCTGGTTTGGGAATCGAGGTGATGCTGGCTTCATAGAATGAGTCCAGAAGCTTTCCTTCCATTTTTAATTTTTGGAACAGCTTGAGAAGGGTAGGGACTCCCCTCTCCTCCATGCCTACAATGCCCATTTTATCTCTCCCAGTTCATAATCACACACCTATGGCACTACAAAGTTGTCCCCGTGGGCCCCAGGAGATGTTTCTGTCACTTTACAGCCCGGACTCCTGGAATTCCAAGTCTTCTGGCCTCAATATTGCTGTGTTTGAGGGATGAGGGAACTTTGGGTCTCCCTACTTCTCTGCCATGTTGACTCCTCTCCCTGAACAGCTTTTAAAAAGTTGTGGTAAAATATACATACCATAAAATTCACCACTGCAACCATTTTTAAGTGTATAGTTGAGGACATTAAGGACACACACGTTGTTGGACAACCATCACCAATTCCACTTCCAGAACTTTCTTCATCTTGCAAAACTGCAATTCTGTACTTATTCAACAATAATTCTCCATTCCCCTGCTTCCTCCAGCCTCTGGTGTCTACTTTCTGTCTGTGAATTTGACGACTCACAGAGGTCAAACTCACTGGACTCAAACACTGGTATTTTTTCTTCATTAACTGGCTTATTTCATTTAGCAGAATGTTTTCAAGGCTCATCCATGTCATAGCATGTCAGCATCTCATTCTCTTTGAAGGCTGAATAAGATTCCATCATATGTATGTCCCACGTTTATTCATTCAGTCATCAGTGGACACTTGGGTTGCTTCCACAGTTTAGCAATTGTGGATTGCTCTTTATACCCCTGATTTCAATTCTTTTGAGTATGTACCCAGAAGGGTAATTGCTAGACCTTATGGTAATTCTGTTTCATGTTTTGAGGAACCACCGTTCTGCAATAGTTTACATACCCCCCTTCAATGCATGGTTCCAATTTCTCCATATCCTTGTAACGTTTTTTTTTTCTTTTTTCTTTTTTTAATAATAGTGGACGTGAAGCGGTATCTTATGGCTTGATTTGCATTTCCCTAATGATTATCGATGTTCAACATCTTTTTTTATGTCTTTATTGCCATTTGCATGCCTTCTTTGGAGAAATGTCTATTCAGGTCCTTTACCCATTTTGAAATCAGGTTGTTTGCTTTGTTGTTGAATTGTAGAAGTTCTTTCCATATTCTGGATATTAATTCCTTACTTTATTCCTTATTATTATTCCCATTTAACTGTAAACAGCCTTTTAAAACATAATAGACATATAATAAACTACTCATAGTTTATTACAGTGGACAATTTGATAAGGTTTTGTCGTGTGTATATCCGTGTTAAATCATTACCACAATTAAGATAGTGAATGCATCTATCACCCAAAAATATCCTCATGCCCCATGATACTTTTTCCCACCTCTACCTGTTCCCCTACCCCTTCATCTATAGGCAAACACTGATATTTTTATGTCTCTATATATTAGTTTCAATTTCTAACTTTATATGTACGGAATCATATTATGTACCTTTTTTATGTGTGATGGTGGTTGGGGGAATTCTTTCACTCAACATATTTGTTTTGAGATGGATCCATGTTGTATGTATCAATAATCCATTCCTTGCTATTACCGAATAGGATTCCATCATATGGATTATACCACACTCTGTTAATACACTCACCTGAGGATGACCATTCATATGGGTTGTTTCAGTGTCGGGTGATGATGAAGAACAGTGCTATAAACACTTATATATGACTTTTTACAGGCATCTATGCTTTCATGCCTCCTGGGTAAATATCTAAAAGTGGTATGACCAGGTCATGTAGCTATGTTTAACTTCATAAGAAGTAACCACTGTTTTCCAAAGTGGTTGTGCCGTTTTATATTCCCAACAGCAGCATCTGAGAATTCCACTTGCTCCGTAACCATGCTGGGACGTGGTAAAGAGCCAGTCATTGTAATTTTAGCCATTCCCCTAGGTGTGTAGCCCTACCTTAGTGGGGTTTTACTTTGCATTTCCCTAATGTTCACTGATATTGGCATCCTTCTTTGTGCTAATTTATATCTGTATGCCTTTCTCTTTGCCCCTCTCTTCTGAGAAGTTAAGGTACACATCTCTCAGGCCCCAGCTTTCTAGTGTCTGTTTATCTCTGCTTTGAGTGTTTCTGTTTCATTTTGGACAGTGTCAACTGCTATATCTTGAAGCACACTAATCTTTTCTTGGGCAATGTCTAATTCATTTAAACTCCATTGAGTATGCGCCTGTGTGTGTGTGTGTGTGTGTGTGTACATACATTTCAGATGCTCTGCCTTTCACTTTAGAAATTCTATCTGGTTCTTTTTTTCATATTTTCCATGTCTCTATTTAATATGCCCCATCTTTCCTGCCTTTTTCGAAACTTACTGAACACAATTATAAGAGCTCTTTTAATGTTTTTTATCTACTAACTCTATCAACAGTGTCATTTTTGTGCCTATTTCTATTAGTTTATTTTCTTCCTCATGTTGGCTCTTATCTTCCTGCCCTTGTGTACATGGCCATCTGTGGTTGGATGTCACTTCACTTTTCTTTGTTAAGCACCAGATATATTTTGTAGTCCTATCAATATTCCCAAGCTTTGCTTCCAGAATTCTTTAAGTTACTTGGAAATAGTTGATCATTTCAGTTTTTTTTTTAATTTATTTTTCTTTTTTAGAGAGAGAGAGAGAGAGAGAGAGAGAGACCACACAAGCTGGGGAGGGACAGAAGGAAAGAGAGAGAGAGAAAGAGAGAGAGAATCTTAAGCAGGCTCCACGCTCAGCACAGGGCCTGACATGGCGCTTGATCCCATGATCCTGGGATCATGACTTGAGCCGAAATCAAGAGTCAGATACTCAACCAACTGAGCCCCTCAGATTTCGTTTTTCTGCTTTGTTAGGCTGGCTAGATTAGAGCAGCATTTAGGCTGCTACTAATTGTCCTCACTAATGTGTGCTCTATCCAACGTCTTGTGCAGTATGAAATCTTCCACATTGGTTATGGAGAATAGTAGGTACTCCCAGCTTTTCATGAGCTCTGAGAATCGCTTATTTCTATTTTTTAAGTAATTCTTTTCTGCTTCTTGGCTAGTTTTCCAAGAGTGCTGCTCAGTACTCAGCCGAATTCTCAAGAGGGATGCTCTGCAGGCTTCTCTGATTCTTTTTGCAGCTCCCTTTATGATATTCATCCCCGCAAACTCTACCTGCCATGCTTCCCTCAACACGTGCACACACACACACACACACGCACACACACACACAATCCAGCTTTACCTTCTCAATTCAGGGACATCACCAGGCTCCACCTGGGTTGCCTTCCCTTGTTGTGGACAATGTCTTCAGGCAGTCTACTAGGGTGATTGAATAATTCACTTTGTTTATTTCTAATCTGTTTGTGGTCACTGTCTCTTGTTGTCTGATGTTCAAGATCCTGAAAGTCCTTGCTTCTTGTCCAGTTTTTGGTTATGTTTAGTAGGTGTGTAAATCCAGTCACTCTTACCTCAGCTTGGGTGGAAGTTAGAAGTCTTTTTGAGAGTCTGTTGGTATATTGTCCTCGCTTTGCCTTTCCTTAGAAGTCCAGCTGGAGACAGGACTTAGGTGCAAGTTATTTACTTGGGAAGTGATCCAAGAAGGCAGGAGAAAGTAAGTAAGATATGATAGAAGGAAATGCTGGTATAGAATGCTGTGTTAAGCTGGTTAGCACCCTGTATGCTGGAGTCTCTTTGGACTTATTCTAGGGATAAGCAGGAGGTTGGGGGGACATTTATTTATTGATTTACATCCTCTAACTAGTTGATGTTAGCCCCTGGCGGTATTATAGTCTATAAATTTTGAGTTTCGTGGTGAGGTCTTATTTTTAATTTTTATTTTGTAATGTTTCTTTATTTTTGAGAGAGAGAGAGAGAGAGAGAGAGAGAGACAGAGTGTGAGTGTGGTAGGGGTACACACACACACACACACACACAGAATCCTAAAAGTAGGCTCCAGGCTTTGAGCTGTCAGAACAGAGCCTGACACAGGGCTTGAACCCACAAACCGTGAGATTGTGACCTAAGCCAAAGTCAGAAGCTCAACAGACGGAGTCACCCAGGCACCCCGAGTTTCATGGTGAGCTCTTAAGACTTTGCAAACAATTCCTGGCCAGCAAAATGGAGCGATGTGGCAGGTACGTGAGGCAGACAGCTGACAGCATGCAGGATACCTATCCATTGCAGCTCATTTTGTTGGGCTGAGTACATGTGGGACAAGTAATGTTGGTTCCAGTTCTTCACCTGTAGGACTCACTTTCTTCCCCCAATATCAGCCCCTCATTTTCACTCTTTCCCTTCCTTGTTTCTTCAAAATAACATCACTCTAGGTGCCTGGGTGCCTTAGTTGGTTAAGCCTCTGACTCTTAAAAAAAATAATATTTATTTATTTTTGAGACATAGAGAGACAGAGCATGAACAGGGGGAGGATCAGAGAGAGAGGGAGGCACAGAATCTGAAGCAGGCTCCAGGTTCTGAGCTGTCAGCACAGAGCCCCACTCCGGGCTGGAACTCACGGACCTCGAGATCATGACCTGAGCCGAAGTCAATTGCTTAACCGACTGAGCCACCCAGGCACCCCTCTGACTCTTGATTTTGGTTCGGTTCATGATCTCAAGGTTCCTGAGATCAAGCCCTGCATCAGGCTCTGCCCTGACAGTGTGAAGTCTGCTTGGGATTCTCTCTCTCCCTCCCTGTCTATCTCTCATCTGCTTGTCTACACACACCCACACTCTCTCAAAATAAATAAATAAACAAACTTAAAAAAAATCTTCAAAATAACAACTTTTTTATTAACTCATTTGTGTCATGGTGACATTTTTCATAAACTGTGGATGTTTTTGTGCACAGAAAAGATTGGTTCAGAGACACTTTATCTTAAAAATTAATAATCATTTCTTAAATGTCAAATGAGAAGCTCTAAAGCTTCAATTCATCATTGAGTTTTTTAAGTTGAACTACATATCTCGTTTTTCTCCTGATAAACCCAATTCATTTTAATGACCACATTAAAGGCAAATTTACAAAATAATTCAATATATTTTAATTTGTAAAAACAATCTATAATTTTAATGGATTTGCTTCTCATTTTAAGAGCATCAATTTCCTTACCCAAAATAAAAATAAAATCCCCATGTACAAAAGTAACTCTGGGAAATCTTATGCCTTGGATGATTCTATGTTTTCTTAAGATCTATTTTTTTTTAAACCTAGTGGGATTTAGAGTTAAAATTATCAGTCTAAAACAATTATTCATTTAGCTGCTTTAAATTGAAATTAAAAATTAATTTGTTACTGCAACAGGCAAAATTCTTTTAAAAGTTACATAAACCTAAAACATTAAATTTGTGGTGATTGTTTTTTAACACAAAATTGTAGCTATGAAGCGTTCAACTAAACCTGTCACTTAATGCTTAATTTAAAAAAAACTAGAAGTTAAAAATGATTAACCACCAGGGAATCAATGGAGCCATTTCCAGAGAATTTTAGAGTCTTAGCTTAATTATTTTGCCTTGGTGGCTCAGTTGGTGGGGGCTACGTGGCAACCAGATATTTGAACATTATGTGAGTCTTTGGAGTTGTGGATTTTATCCATGTTCCCACCTGCCTTGCTGAGCCCATTTTATTTCCTATTTGCTCTGTAAATGGGGCACACTTCTATCCCGTGCCTCCTATATTCAACTCACATATTCCCAAACCTCTAATTCGTTGAAATCCCCAGTTCAGTTTATTCAATTATCCATGTGAGCGTTTTAAAATTTTATGAGCTTACCACATCGCGATATTAATTTATGCTTTCAGAAATTATGTTTTGAGGTTCACTATGTGCCAGCTCCTGCTCTAGGCATTTGAAGATATTGTTGAACAAGAGCAGAATGTCTGCTTTGTAGAACATACACACCAGGAGAGGGAGGAGACAGTAAATGGCAAGGTTATCAAATAAGTAAAGGATGGGGGCACATAAGTTCATTATGTGGTATCTTAAGAAGAGATGAATGTCAACGGATAAAGAAGAAATAGAGCAGGATAAAGGATTGTGGGTGCTATGGAGAGGGGGTTTCAGGATGGGAGATTAGGTAACGTGGACAGGCAGGGGCTTCTTTGCAGGTGATATCGAGGAAGGGTGTAAAGTAGCTGATGAGGTCAGGCAAGCAAATATTAGGGAAGATTTGTCCAGGCAGTGGTACAGGTAAAGCATGCCGGTTGTCTTTGATGGAGCGGCCAGTAAGGGATCAGTGGAGAGATGAGGTCAGAAAGCTAACAGGCACACAATCTCTTGTATGTGATTGTCAGTACGGTGTTTTTGTGTTCCAGGACATTGGGAACCATCGCTGGGTTTTGACTAGAGCAAGGACATAACCTGACTTAAGTTGTATCGGAATCCCTGTGACTTCTGAATAGATTGAAACGAGAATGTGAATGGTTGGCCAGGTAACCGCAGGGAGACTTGTTAGAAATCTCTGGCAGCGATCCAGATAAGAAAGAATAATGGCAAAGTGCGGACTGGGAGCAGTGGATGCGCTGGGAATTCTGGATATGTTTGCAAGGTTGAGTGAACAGAATCTCCTTTTGGATTGAATGTCAGATGTAGGAGAAGGGGAGTCAAGATGGCCCCAGATGGTTTTGGCTTGAGAGAATGGGAGAATTGCCATTAAGTAGGATTGGGAGCAGTTAGTGTACAATTTAGTACATGTTCAGTATGAGCTACCTATAGGAACACAAGCGATGCCGAGTCAACAGCTAAATATATGTTTCAGGAGTTCAGGAAAGAGATCCGAAGATCCAGGTATAGACATGTGGAGGATCTTGGGAACTTCTATGAGAGCAATTTCAGTGACATGAGGTAGATGAAAACCTGGTTGGAGTTAACAAGAGAAAAGGAAGGGAGGGATTGGAGACAGTAAATGTAGGTCATTATGGATACGTTTGCTGCAGAAGACAAAAGAATTGTAAGGGGTGCTTGGTCAGGATAAGTTTTTCTTCAAACGAGAAAACATGCAGGTTGTTTGCATGCTGATGGGAATGAACCCGTAGAGTGGGAAAACATTGGATTAGATAGGATTGAGAACAGAGACTTGCTGATCCGATACCATACCTGTGAATATACAAGAAAATATGGGTGCAGTGCATGAGGGTAGAAATTGGCATTAGATAGGAATGTGGATAGTTCTTCTGCGGTAACAGATTAGAAGGCGGGTTGAGAGGGACAGATGCTGGTCAGTGGGCAGAAGAGGTGGTGGAAATATGTGAATGTTTCTGTTTCCTTACTGAAGTTGGAATCAGAGTTCTATTTATTGATTGAACGTTTGTGTCCCTTAAATTCATGTGTTGAAGCCCTACCTAACCCCCAATGGGATGGTATTTGGAGATAGGGCATTTAGGAGGTAATTAAAGTTAATAAGGTCATAAGGGCTGGTCCTAGTATGGTAGGATCAGTGGCTTCTCTCCACACACAGTCAAGAAGAGGTCATGTGAAAACACAGTGACATGGTAGCTTCCTAACAAGCCAAGAGAAGAGAACTCACAATAAAATCTACTTTGCTGTCATCTCAATCTTACACTTCCCAGCCGCCACAACCGTGGGAAATAAATGTCTGCTGTTTAAGCCATCCAGGCTATGGAATGTTGTTATGGCAGTCGGAGCTGACTAATACAACTATCAACTGAAAGTGAGAGGGAGGGGGAGGACACGGGCTTAAAGAGAAAGGAGAAAAATATCCGCTCTTCGAGGAGAGGGGGAGAGTGCAGCGATGAGAGGTGTAAGGTGTGATTATAGCATTAAGCACTCACAGAGTTTTGCGCTCATGGGTTTAAAAGGAAACCACTTAATGCAGTTATGTTTTTCTTTATTTTCTTTATTTGTTTTTGTTTTCGGGCACACAGCTGCACGGGTTCTGGCAGGAAATAGGTGTCAAGTTGTGTCTATCCAGGTGTCTGTTTTTACCAAGTGAGATCATGGTGAGAAAGGGAAAAGGGAATAGAGGGTAGTGAGCCTACAGAGGGATTGCAACTTTTCATAGCGAAGAAATCTAGACTAAAATCTTAGAAGTGAGTTGCTGAGGTAGGGTGCCAGATAAAAGCATTGCATCATCAGGCAAGAAAAACTCAAGAAATGAAGAGAAACTGTTGGAAGGACAATGTACATTCACATATACAAATTTCCTATTGGAAGGAATGACAAGGCTCCAGGAGCCAATAACATTGGGAAATGAGAAGGGGTAATGGGAGTCAATAGAAAGCAATAATAATGAGAACCGTGGATGGTAAGATCAGATGTCAGCATCCAAGCTGAGAGATTCCAGGGAGGAGGGAGAGAGAATGATCTGAGACTGCTGATGAGCCTTGGGAGAAAGAAAATGGTCGCTACTTGAGAGGGCAACAGCGGAACCAGTGTCTTTAGAACAAAGATCCAGGATTTGTTTAAAATGAAGAGAACATTTAGAGAATAGATTAAAGATACACTATTCTGTTGACAGTGGATCACTAATTCCAGAGGTCATAGTTGAAAGGCTTTAGGAGTTGGGGAGAGACAAGAGAAGTCCTATGTACAGGCGATGTCTAGAACTTTGTGGAATCTCAGAATCCAGGAGAGGAAAAGTGGTTTGGAAGTTTGGGAGCTTGGAGCAACTGTCACAAAGAGAAATGTCCAGTTACGAAGATGCATCCAAGCAGATTCAAGGCAGGTTATAGTGGTGAAGCTGAGGGTTGTCAGGAATAAATAGAGAAGGGTTCCTGGGACCGCCACTTGACCTGTGATGGTGAAAACTGAAGGCAAGACACTCACTATTACTCTTGAGCCCAGTTAGGGAAGACACAATCTCACCTGTGTACCTAGTCTCTTGATTGACCAAAGCACCTCTATGGAATCTGGTGTCACCTCAACCATGATTCCCTTTCTACCTCTGAGGAAGGCAAAATGCACCCAACACCTACCAGCAGTGAGGTCTTAGTACCTATTCTTGACCCTAGATGAGGGCCTCAGTATAGCTATTCTTATCTTTTACATTTAAAACTTTTGTTTTTACCAGTTTTATAGATAGCATTTAGATTTACAAGGTTTACTAAGTTCATCCACGTTTTTCACTCTTCAGAAGGAATTATTTAAAAAAACTTTTTTAAATGTTTATTTATTTTTGAGAGACAGAGAGAGACAGAGCATGAGTGGGGGAGGGGCAGAGAGAGAGAGAGAGATACAGAATCCAAAGCAGGCTCCAAGGCTCTGAGCATTCAGTACAGAGCCTGACACGGGGCTTGAACTCACGGACAACGAGATCATGACCTGAGCCAAAGTCGGACGCTCAACCGACAGCCACCCAGGTGCCCCAGAAGGAATTATTTTTATTTAAGTTTTCTGTTTTGCTATTGATCGACCTTTTGCCTCTATATAAAAAGCAACACTTAAGAACCTAGCTGTTCCTTAAAAAATATTTTTAAGCCACCCATAGAGTGTTAGTCTCTGCTTTTTCCTTTTATGTAAACTCCTCATGCCTCGAATTTCTTAGTCATTTTGGAACTTCGCACTATAAATCAGGGTTTTTCTCATTGACTTCTTATACTGCCAGCTCAGATTTAATTTCTTTTAGTTGTTAAGTCATGTGACCCTAGTCCTTGTACTTTTCAACCTCCAACATTTTTGTTGCTGTAGTTTTCTCTCCAATTATCTTTGTGGCTTTTAAAATTATATATAATACGAATAATACAATTAATTACTTACATAATTAATATATTACACAAGTATATATTATATGTTATTAATATACAATATAAATACATATCTGATTCTTTTTTTACAATGTGAATATTTAATATGTAAATATTAAACAATGCACTGCTGCACAAGCAATGGGCCAAATAAGAAATCAAACAGCAAATCAAAATATGTGTCAAAACCAAAGAAAAAGAAAAGACAATATTCTAAAACCTATGGGGTACAGCAAAAGTAAATTTAGAGTGAAGTCTATGCTGTAAATGCTGGTATTAAGAAAAAAAAGTTCAAATAAACAACTTAGCATTACATCACAAGGAACTAGAAAAAGCAACTTAGTTGAGATTTAGTAGATGAAGGAGACATCAAAGAAAAATCAGAAATAAATAAAATAGAGGTTGGAATAAATAATAACATTGAAAATAATGACCAGTTTTCTCCCCAAAATAAACAAAAGTGGCGATGCTTTCACTACAATAACTAAGAAAAAAAAGAGGGAAGTCTCACAAAGCAAAAGGAGAAATGAAAGAGAGAACAATACAACAGATAACCACAGAAATACATAGTGTGCTAACAGATTACGATAAACAATGATATACTAGCAATCAGATAGCTTGGAAAAAATATAAATATTATTACATAATATATATTTGATTCTTTAATTCAGGTATAGTTGACATACAATGTTATATTAGTTTCAAGTGCACAGCATAGTGATTCGATAATCGTTTACATTACACAATGCTCAACACAATAAATGTAGTTACCATCTATCACCATGTGATGTTACACAATATTATTGACTATATTTCTTCTGCTGTACTTTTTATCCCAGTGATTTGTTTATTTTATTTTATTGTGTATTGCTTTATTTTATAACTTGAATTTGTACCTTTTATCATCTCCTTTTGTAAAATATATAAAAATCTATTTCAAGGCTTTTAAAATTACTATATTTTTACTGTTACTTGCTGGGGTTTGGGAGGAAGGCTAAAGTAATGTGTATGTCAAATATGGTTACTTCATCTGGAAGGTTTTTATATGATTAAGCTTATTTTATAGGATTAAGCTTTTTAATATTTATGGTGCATAATGATATAACATACTTGAAAGCACATATATTTAAAAAGGTAGGTTGCACAAGACTTCTTTTCGAGATCAATACTCACGCTGGCCAGAGTGCTCTTTCTAATTTAATAAATATATGTTGATTGAGAATAGTCTCAGAGATTCTGCAGGCCTTGCACTTTTCCTACTGAACACGAGATCTTCATTTGAAACATTAATTCCTATACATTTAAGAGCAGACACAAAATCTTTTTTATGTGGAGAATGTATCTAAATTCAGTGATGGTCACCAGAACAGTGGGCCATCTGTCTCTGTAAATCACTAGAAAATTGAGCAATTCAAGGTGTCAAATAGATACACGCTCTTTGCAGTGAGGAAATACACACTCCTCATCAGGAGTGGCTTTGGTGATGAGAAACCATGAAGCGGGATTCTGCTGATACACCCATTCCCACGCGAAGCCTTGCGAAGCAGCAGGGATCTCACGGATTTGCAACAAGAGTCGCCAACACCGTCTCATGGAAACCGTACTCAGAACAATTCACATGAACAGTTAGGCCTATGCATAGGAAGCAGATCAATTTTTATTCTTTAGAATAAAACCTTAAATTTGGTTTTATTTAATCCTTTGCTTAAGCCTGAAATTGGGTCCTCGAAACCACTCTGTGCTGCAATTTCATAGAGGGCTTTAAAATTTGATTTCCCACATATCATTGATAACAGGCTTTATTCTTGATTATCTGAGGAGGTTGGATTTCTTGTCCTTTTGGGAAAAGATGGATTATTCTTTTGGGGACTGAACTTCATGCTGTTGCAAAATGAGAACTTTTTCATTTAGAGCATTGTTTTACATTTTAAAAGCCATAAGGCAAGATCAAATAAACCTTGGTCTTGGTCGTTTCCTGTGCCTCTTCGTCCTGTAATCACATTAAGATGTGATGACATTTGAAACGCCATCTTTCTCAAGCCATCGGTCATTATTTACATATATTTCAACAGGGTAGAAGCCTTCAGCTAGCAGAGGCACAAGATGAATGAGCCCAGAGTGGAGAGAGGGACACTGTATTACATACCTCATTGCGGGCCCCAACAGTGCCTTAAAAAAGTAAAATATTGTAATGGCAATTTCCTTAAGTCTGCCGATTCTTCTATTTTGCTTTCCTCGTGGTCACATTTCTCCTCAGGTTGGGTAGTTCAGGTACTGTTGGGATTCAGCCAAGGGCAGACAAAGATGGGAATGCCTTTGGTTTGCGTTCAGTGGGTTACATCTGAGTAGTTTATAGTCACATTCATAAATAGTTCAAGTATTGTCACACACACACACATATAAATATATATAATTATTGTCACCTATATATATTCATATATATATATATGTATCTTCATATGCAGTTCAGTTATTGTCACCTATTTCAGCATATCATTTCCTTTAGAACACAGCACCAAAACATCCGAGTTGCATAGGAGAAACACATTTTGAAATGTGTTATGGGCTGAAAGTGTGTGCCTATCCAAATCCACATAATGAAGTCCTAATCCCCAGTGTAATGTAATGTGCGTGGGGATGGAGCCTCTGGGAGGTAATGAAATTTAGAAGACTCACAGGGTGGGGCCCTGGTGATATTAATATTTGCCCTTATAAAAAAAGGAAGAGAGACCAGCGCTTTCTCTCTCTCCCACCACTGTGCGAAGACACGGCCAGAAGGCAGCCGTCTGCAAGCCGGGAAGAGGGCCCTCTCTAAGAACTGAACCAGGTTGGCACCTTGATCTTGGACTCCTCAGCCTCCAGAACTGTGAGGGCTAAATGTCTTGCTTAAACCACCCAGTCTATGGTAGTTTGTTGTGGCAACTCACACAGACTGAGACAAAATATGCAGACAGAACAAATCGCTACAAAATGATTTTAATGATCAGGTGTATAGAACTTGGGTGTAAGACTTAGCGCTCACGGAAAGAGAGTCCTTCAAAACTAGACTGAAGAATGCAGTACATACAATTCTAAACACACCAAATTTTCTTTTCGATGGAAACCACGTGAAATACATTGAACAGTTTTCCCATGTTTTTCGGAGACAAGCATATGGCTGTACTGCAAACAGCAAAACTATCCACGTGTGGAGCCATATAGTTCATGTATCTCAATCTATCAGATCTGAGAGGATCTGATTTTGTTTTTTATTTTCCTGCCGAAGCCTGACATCCAATTGGAAACTGCATGTAACATGCCACAAACAAAGAAAAGTGGCCTAAAGAAACCAAATATCCTCCCTATTTCATTAATAAGTTAATGTGTGCTGGGGCGCCCGGGTGGCTCAGTCGGTTAAGCGTTGGACTTGGGCTCAGGTCACTCTCTCAAAGTTCGTGATTTCGAGCCCCGTGTCGGGGTCTGTGCTGACAGCTCAGAGCCCGGAGCTTGCTTCGGATTCTGTCTCCCTCTCTCTCTGCTCCTCCCCAACTCATGCTCTGTCTCTCTCTCTCTCTCCAAAATAAATAAACATTAAAAAAAAAAAAACCCAACAAGTTAACGTGTGCTCTGTAAGACAGACTTGATTACACAACTAGGTAGCCCAACCTCAAATATTGACAATTCAATCGGAAAGCACTGTTAAAGAATAATTTTCAACCATGACTTTCATGCACATATAATAATGAACATGTGTTAAGCATTTTGGTTAACTCATTAATTAGGAGGGTGGAAATATGTTAAATTTGCTCAAAGAGAAATCCAAAGAACACGTTTATAGATCAGGAATACTGCAACTGGAGATAAAACTAGCTTCTGCTACAGTTGGGGAGGGAGAAATCACTTGAGTCTGTCCTTTGCACATCTCCAGGCAAGAATTATTGTGTATTTATTCCAATTATTTGCAACTCACATAATGGTAAAATAACTCCCAAAGACTCAGAATAAGGTAGCCTAGAAGGATGTTCTCTAGACCAGACATGGGCAAACTTTCTATAAAGAGCTAGATAGTAAATATTTTAGGCTTTGTGGGCAATACTGTCCATGATGGGAGTAGTTAGGTCAATCATTCTAGAGCTAAAGTAGCCACAGACAAGTGTATGCAGATGGGTGTAGCTGTGTTCAATAAAACTCTACTTAGAGAAGCAGGTGGTGGGCTGGATTTGACCAGAGAGCTGTGGTTTGCGAACTCTTGTTCTAGGCGATGGATAGTTGTCTACGGAAATGCATTTCCCACCCTATCCCCACCCCAACACTTCACTCCAAGTTCAGCGCTTGGAAATTCCTGACCACGCAGATGAATCAAAGCTGTATTTCCAATTTGAGAGAGGGCTAGTTCAATGACAGTTCACACTTACCCTAAAACCTAAACTTTGGAATCCGTGCACCAAGGAAAGAGATTAATTACAAATCCAACCCAAACATTTCAAATCCCAGGTGAATTCTGAATGCTGAGATTTTTCACCTTGGTCTTACATGTCATTAGAGTTCATTTATGTCTCAGGTTTTTTCTCTCATAATTAAAAAACATCGTCAGGGCAAAAAAGAAAAATCTTTTGAGTTTTGGCTTTTGTCTTTCCTTGCTCTTTTCTTCTTCTAGGCTTTGGCTTGCTAACTATTTACTTAATGGTTGCTAGTTTTAGGAAGGTTTCAAAAAATAATACTTTTTAAAAAGTTGATCTGAATTATTCGGTTGGCCTTACTGGTCACAGAAGTTCCAATTTTATTGATTCTTTAAATACCTTAAGTATTGATTTTAGCATTGCATGTGCTTCTAGCCGGATAGCACCACTAAAAGCAATAAAATATTATTTTGCTCACTCTATTCTGCTCTGAACTATTTATTTTAATTTTAGGAAACCTGAAATTAAGACAATTTCTTTTCTAAGCAATTGAAAGGTGGTTTCACACTATTCAAAATATTTTAGCACTGGTTTCATAAAGGACAGAGTATCTTCAGATATTTAAAATATATTGTGATTTATCAGTGTTGGATAGTTTTTAAGAAATGAATCTACCCAGGGTGCCTAACTGGCTCAGTCAAAACAACATGCAACTCTTGATCTCAGAGTTGTGAGTTCAAGCCCTATCCTGGGTGTAGAGATTACTAAAAGAATAAACTTAAAAAAAATAAATTTACTGTATAAAGTGAATTTTCTATGTGTCTCTGACTGTGGGTCTAATTAATTTTGAAAAAAGTTTAGTATTCCATATCCCAAATTAAAAATTTTCCCTCTCCTGAAACACTCAGAACAAGAATAAAAACAAAATTCTGAGACTACATTTAGGAGGTAAGAAAATGCACTTTAAACATACCAAGAGTTATAAATCATAAAACGAGAAGTTGATAAGTTTAAATACATTAAGTTTAAAAATATTCCCGAGGTGCCTGGGTGGCTCAGTTGGTTAAGTGCCATACTATTGATTTCAGCTCAGGTCATGATCTCACAGTTTGTGAGTTCGAGCCACATTTCGGGCTCTGCATTGACAGTGCAGAGTTGGCTTCAGATTCTCTCCCCCCCACCCCTGCCCTTCTGAAACTCTTCCTCAAAATAAATTAAAAAAAATATTCTTTACGATGGAAGACATAGGGGAAGATAAGATGCAGACTAAGAGAAAACACTGGTCATTTGTGGCATGTTAGTTGATATGTGCCCAGAATGTAAAATGTGACTAACCAATGCAGTAGAAAAACTGGCCACGGTATGAATGTGTTGAAGATGAAAGTTTCATGTAAAGAAGCCCTAATGGTCAATAAACAAATGAAGAAATGCATAACTTCTTTATCTGCAATCACAGAAAATAAAAGTGAAATACAATGCAAAATAACTTCATACCCTTAAAAACATCAAAAAGCAACCACTCTTCTGTTCACTACTCATTGTCCAGAACCAGGCGTATCGGTCCCACCTAGAGACAGACGTATTTGGTGAATGGCACCAGGGGTTGTCACCGCTGCTGTCACCGGCATGCATTACAATTTGGTAACGTCCATTGAAGCTGTGTGTGACCCACTACTTGACATTTCTACTTCCAGGAATAAAGTGGAGATATTTTTGCACGTGTGCAACCAAGGAGACATGTCAGTAAAAGTTCTTAGAAGCCTTCCTTGCAATAGAGAAAAATGTCTATCAAAGGCAACGAAGAGAAAATTGTTTTGGCATATTCATAGAATAGAATGTTTCATAGCTATTGAAATGAGTGATCTAAAGATAGATCTGAATACTTAAAAATATACAGTGAATGGAAATAAAACTAGCTGCATGATATTATATAAAATGATCTCTTGTATGAGAACTGGTGGAATACTGAAAGCAATATTACACATTGTTTAAGGCTATCTGTTCATGGCTGAAAAGCATGAACACATGGGCAGAAAGTATGTATACTATCTTTAGAAAGATGAGTCCACTCTGAAGAGAGAGGCATGGGTTTGATATCATAGTGGGATTACAAACGAGGCATTACCTCCTTAATGGTCATCTAAAGTGATTCAAAGCAGATAAGACAAAATATTCAATATGGATGGTGCATGAATGGATATTTATAATAGGTTGATGGGGGGTGGGGGGAGGGGAAAGTGGGTGATGGGCATGGAGGAGGGCACCTGTTGGGATGAGCACTGGGTGTTGTATGGAAACCAATGTGACAATAAATTCTGTTTAATATAAAAAAAATAGAATAATACTTTCTTAATTTTCTGTTTGACACTTCACTAATTAAAAACTGAAATAAGGAGATGGAAAGAGTGATGGAGTGAGCCTGAATTGTCCCGCCACAGACAATTCTCCTAAATCATCCATGCATGTTGAAAAAATTGACTTGCACACATCACTACATTTCACAATGATAACATTAAAGTTTTAAATTACCGTTAAGTAAAGTTGGTGCTCAGGAATATGGGTATGTTTCTGTTTTCTCCAGTTTCTTCAGCCACTCTAGATTGTACTTAATACGGTTTGACCTCGTACTTGGATCCACAGTGATCTTCCTTATCCAAACTCTTGTGATATTTCCTGTCCTGTCTTGACAACAATTCCCACTGCTTTATACAATTACACTGAACAATTTTGTGCATATTATTTGTGTCTGTTCTGAGAATGAAAATACCCAGTGAATATGCCCTCCCATAGTTATACAAGGACCTACCATGCTGCTGAATTTATCACTAAATTATTTTAATGTACTTTATGGCATTCAGGAATTTTATATCATCATCATGCTCATTGGTAGAGTGAATATAACTAGTGGTGTGTGTGTGTGTGTATCTGTGTGTGTGTGTGTGTGTGTGTGTGCTTGTGCAAATAGTTTGTGAGGCTACAGCAAGGACAGAAATATTTAAATATAGATTCCTTTTCTCTCCTACATTAGGGATGGTAGAAACACCTAACAAATGATTAGCTATGGGTGACTGGAGACATAGCTGCTACCACACAATATGTATGTTCCTAAAAAGAACTCCCCAAACCGTCTTGTTCTGCAGAATCATTGGATTAAACTTAAAGATGCTTATGCCAAAAACAGTCAAAAGTTGACCACAAGAACCCTATGCAGCTTTGTAACTAATCTACTAAAAGACCTGTTCCTGATAAAAACACTCGTAAAGCTAACTAGAGATTAATTGTCTAATAAATAAATAAATAAATGCTCCAATACATCTTAGACTCAAACAAAGCCAAGGTGGTATGGCCTCAGTTTGATGGAAAGGTTGAGATTGCTGAGTTATGCGGGAAAAGATACAATACACAAAGGTCAAGGACACTCACACCAAAAGTCTTCTACAACAAAGCTCATGGTTCAGTTGAGGCCAAAGCAAGGACATGGGGTGAGTGGGAATCACAAAAGGTGCTAGATTTTTCCATGGATGGTGGCATTCAACAGCGGTAGCATATTTTGACTTTAGTTGACCATCCATAGAAGTACAAAGCATAGTTACCTTGCTTTATTAATTTTATGTCTTTTATTACCAAAGTACTTTAATAAGGATTTTACGTATATTTATGTATTTACGTTTTTTCCTAGGGTCTGTGAGATTTGTAAGGAATATTTTAGACAGTAAAACAAAGTTAGTGTTGTGTTAATACTAACATGATCAATTTGAAAAGCAATTGTACTGTAAAGTAGCTTTGATAAGTAAATGTTAAATTTATTTTTTTCTTTGACATAGAATTGTGCTTATAATTACTTTCTTAGCAAAGAGTTTATCTTTCATTACGATTCATCAAATGCATTTTATCCGCAGCTCCTTGGCTGACAGGGTAATGAAATTCTGCTAATATGATGATTGATGATTGATTCTAGTCGTTGAATGTCTTTTCTCAAAGTTACACTATACAGACTCATCTTTGGATAATAATCAGCCACAGCTGTAATAGATTTTCAGTTTGTCATTTGGGTTGCTCCACTGAGCAGACTGAGATATTGAACCGATTACAGGTAAATTACCTTTTCGTCATTTGCTTCCTTGACTATGTGGGTGGGTAACACAAACATCAAAGTCTATCTTGAGTTTAGCGTATTCTTCCTTACTTTAACACTGTATTAAGGTTTTTTTATTTTATTATTTTTTTTTTAAATTTTTTTTTCAACGTTTATTTATTTTTGGGACAGAGAGAGACAGAGCAAGAACGGGGGAGGGGCAGAGAGAGAGGGAGACACAGAATCGGAAACAGGCTCCAGGCTCCGAGCCATCAGCCCAGAGCCTGACGCTGGTCTCGAACTCACGGACCGCGAGACTGTGACCTGGCTGAAGTCGGACGCTTAACCGACTGCGCCACCCAGGCGCCCCAACACTGTATTAAGGTTTTAAAAATATTCTTGATTAATAGAATTCCTTAAAACAATAGCCAGATGTTTAAAAATAAAAACAAATGCACTCACGCTGAGACCGCTCTTCTTCCTCAGCTACCTTTAACTATCGATATTCTTTTCTGTTTTTTGTCTTTTTTTTTTTTTTTTTTTTTGGAGAGAGAAAGGAAGAAAGAGAGAATGCATGCAAGCTGGGGAGGGACAGAGGGAGAGGCAGAGTGAGAATCCCAAGCAGACTCCAACCCAGCGTGGATCCCCATTCCAGGCTCAGTCCCATGACTGTGAAATCACGACCTGAGCTGAAATCAAGAGTTGGATGCTTAACCAACGGAGCCACCCAGGCGCTCCTCACCATTCATTTTTAAGTAAGATTTTCTGTGATCTTTTGGGATCGCATAATCATGCGATCAAAGTAACGTCATGAATTTTGGCCTCAAATTTTCACATTCCCTATTTTCTCAGGACACAATTTGATGAGTCGTGTTACTCTGAAAGGCACTAACTGAACTAAGAAGAATGTAATTTTCTTGACCTGGTTAGAAAATGTGGCAAACTTTAGAATTTTAAGATTATTACCATATTTTATAGTTTGTCCATAAAAAAGAATCCCTACACCTCTTTTGAAATGATCACCGAAGCACTAAGAAGCATAAATTAAAATCATTTCTAAAGTCAGAATACGACAATCAGATTTTTAGAAAACTGCAGTCAAAATGTGTGTGTGTTTTGCCAATCTCTTTTTTTTTCAAAAATGTTGGTACATAATCCTTTTCATTATTATTTTTTTAAGATTATTTATTTGAGTGAGGGAGAGACACAGTGTGAGTGGGAGAGGGGCAGAAAGAGAGAGAGAGAGAGAGAGAGAGAGAGAGAGAGATTCCCAAGCAGGTTCCACACTGAGCGCAAAGTCCGATGTGGGGCTCGAACTCACAAACCATGAGATCATGACCTGAGCCGAAATCAGGAGTCAGGCACTCAACTGGCTGAGCCAGGTACCCCTATAATCCTTTTCAAAATATATTCAAAGGCATTTAAATATAGATAAATTAGAAGACCTAAAATCAATAATCCTTATTTTGTGCTAAGTTGGCTTAATTAAAATATCTCTATTTTCAGTGTGCATGGTAGATTGTATTTGCGAAAAGTATTTTTGAAACATATTTTTGGATATGACTAATATTGAAATATTATCGTCGCTACTTTCACTTGCTGTCATGGCTAAAATTAAGTAGACTGTATATGCCAAGTGTTGATGAGGACGCAGAACAATTGGGCCTCCGATACGTTGATGTTGGAAGTAAAGAAAGGCACAACCAGTTGAAAGAGCTTGACAGTGTGTGAATAAATTTAAATTTATTAGTATGTCTATTCTATGACATATCAATTTCACTACTAGATACTTATCTAAGTAAAATAAAAAATTTTGGCCACAAAAGGACATGTACTTTGATATTCATATCAGCTTTATCCTATGATAGTCCAAACTGGATACAACTTAAGCACTCATCTTTAGGTAAATGGGTTAACAAATGATGTCTTATATATGCCTAGAGTAATAGCTACTCAGTAATAAAAATAAATGAACTATGAATACACACTACAGCATGCATGAACGTCAAAACGTTACCATACGTAAGAGAAGCAAACAAATGAAAAAAAACATGCCATATATTTCCATTTATATAAACTTGTAGCACAGCAAACTAAATAATGATGGTGGAAATCAAAACTGCTCTTTCCTGGAGGAATCAGGGAATTACACCAAAAAGGTGCAGGACCAAGCTGGAGCTTACCAGGAAGCATCAGGCTGCTTCTTACCTTACCATATGCACTGTGTCTACTTCCCAATAAACAAAGAAGTGGGGAAAAAAAAAAGAATATTTCTTGTTCTGTATCGTAATTATAATGGTGTAGACATGTGTGAATGCATTTGCCAAAATTCCGCATACTGTTACCTTAAAATTGGTTTCTATTATTACATAAAAATTGAATTCAATAAGAGTAACAAAAAAGTGAAAGCATAAAAAACATTGTCGTCCTTGATTATGTGAAGTGTCGACTCATGTTGAATTTAAAATAACTGCTACTCTTGTATTCTTGTTCATTCTGGGGCTCAGGCTAACAGGCCTCCGGTACCAGGAAACAACAGCTTTAGGGCTGACCACTACAGTTTAAGACCCACGCTTTCGCACTGAAGTCTCTGTTTAAGTCACATCCACTAATGTTTCATTGGCTGTTAGTCACATGGACAGACACAGTATCAATGGAGCAAGGAAGTACGCTCCATTCACCATGACAGAATGCTTATTTTATGAACAGTAACCCAAAAGGTCGAAGAGTATATTTGGGGAAGTAGGGAGAAATGAAGACATAGGTAGAAACCAAATGAAAACATCATTTAGGCTGAATAATTACGTTGAAATCAGAATAGGTGCAGCCTATGGCATTTTCCAAGATGGCCACTGATATCTCCAGTTCCACACACTCTTGTGGAGACCCAATGTGACGCTGAGACTCCCCACGTAAATGGTGAGGTCTGCATCACCTCCTTTCATCCGGGGCCAGCGTCGGTGACTGGTTGCCCGCATGCATACAGTGGAGGTGATGCAGTGTTATTTTCCAGCCCATGTTACACACAGCTTCTGCCTACTTCTCTGGGGCAATCACATCAGAGCCCTAAACTGCCATGCCTGCATTCTGAGCGCCTCCAGGCTACCGGGATGTAAGGAAGCCCAGAGGAGCACCTGTGGAGGGACCACATGGAGAAAATTTGGTGGCAACACGAAGTCGGAGCGACGCCTCCTTTTTTCCTTCTTGCTTCCTTCCCAGGGTTCCAGCTCCAGCCTCCTTCTGACTGCAGCTTCATGGGAGACTCTATGCCAGGACCCCTCCTGAGTTCCTGAGTTCCAGAAACCAGGAGAGATGTTAAAATGAGCATTGTTTGGAGTCACATAGGTTTGGGATTATTTGTCGTGCAACAATCGAAAACTAGAAAACTACGCTGGTGTGTAAGCACCAGAAACAGTAACTGGACCTAAGTTTAACGAGCGCTGAAAAACCACAAGACTGTGTTGGCCAGAAGACTAGCAGGACAGATGCGGTGTTTTAAGAAGGTCAGACAAATGGCTGTATGCAGAATCACCTGATGGCAGGAGTGCCTGGAAGTACGGGAATGATCTCAGAATGTTCTGGGCACCAAATGAACAGTCTTTGGCAAGGCTGGGATTTCGCTATTTACAGAAACATATCTCTCTTGAAAAAGAGAAATGTTTTCAAAAAGTTGGATGTGTTGACTTGGGGGAATGTGCTCATATTTTAAAAGATCTTGGCCTTTTAATGAATACCCTACTGAGTCATTTTATGAAAAATATATTTACCTCCCTGTAAATCTGTTTCATCGATGTGGGTGTTCATTAATTGGTTCAATGACCTTATCTGTTAGTCCCTTTATTATTTTTAAATCTCCCCTTATTATTTTTAAACCTCCACTACTGTGCGAAAACCGAGAGATTTCATTAGCATCCCCCCGAAATGAAATGAATGAGCTGACGTCAAACGTTTTTCTAAGAATGGTTTAAAGCAGTAAGTTTCAGCGAACATTTGAGCAAATGGCACACTGACAACATAGTAGCCTGTAGTGTGACACCATTGGCGTGCCTGTCGCACCAAAGTGATGAGACTTTGGTAGCACATTTGTATGATGGCCGATACCCAATGGAAATCTCAAACTGTGAAGCGTGTGATGTGGCAGCACTTGGGGCCCACGTGTGTTTTCTTCTCTTAAATCAGGGAAGACCTCCCTCTATGACATTAGGAAAGGAAGAGACGGTTGTTTCTTGGCCGCCATCATGTGTGGCATGGCTCTTCCCAAGCACCATCTGTTCCTTTCCTGTTCTCTGCCCTCCATAAGGGATCACTCACTTGACTGCTGTTTGCCCACAAACAAAGAACAAAGAATTCTTTAATCTGGCCATTTCCTACCTTCGGGGTCAGCTGAGAGACAGAGAGTATGAGTGAGAGAAAGGGGCAGAAGGAGAGAGAATCTTACACACACTCCGCACACACAAAGCGGAGCTCCAGGCAGGGCTCGATTCCACGACCCTCGGATCATGACTTGGGCCAAGACTAAGAGTCGACGCTCAACCAACTGAATCATCCAAGGGCCCCAAGGGGGAGACATTTTAAGCTGCACACCAAATATTCCATTACTAGCACCCAGAAAGCCATTTTTTTGTTCAGATGTTCTGGAATGCTCATGCTGGCCTGATTTCTACATCTCTCTTTGAGAAAGATTTTCTCCTTTTTCCCATCTTTATCACCAAAGCTTTACTTTTCTTTTGGGGAATTCTACCCATTGCCCATAGGTAAAGCCCCCGGATCCAACTTCCTGCTTTACATTTCTCAGTCAAGAGTATTTTATTCAGGAGTAAGGACTAGGGGACACGGCAGGGTGATCCGTGGGGGCACTTCTCTTGACCAAGTGTTGTAGGTGGTACAGAGGAGAGCAGTTCTCTAATTCCCTTTTCCATTTATTCACCAGTATAAATTGCAGAGGCTTTGTTCTTCAGATTGTGGAATCTCCTTTCCTCCATTGCCATTTCTCAAGGTCAAATGTCAACTGCCAGAGATGATATATACTAGCTCTTGGCATTGAGCAAGAGAGACGTCCCTGACTACTCTCAGGTTGGAGATGTTCCTTCACTTTATTTTGCAAGCAGTGTGAGCTTACTGAGTGCAGTCTTTTCCTCCGTCCATGGAATATTTTGCTCCATAATGTCTATTTAGAATTAGAACAGATCTGGTGGCAAGCCACTTAACTTCTAAATGACCATTCTCTTTAGCCACAGACAACATTGAGGGAAATCTAGACATTAATTCCACAAAATATTGAAGACGCATAACCATCCCTTGTCGGGGAGAAAGGGGAAGATCGTTTTAATTTTCCCGAAACAGAAGAAATACCTGAGAAACCTCTAATTCTCTTTGCTAAGGCATGTTTTTTCCCTATTTTATTCATTTACTCATGACGTGAGAACATAGTAAATGACTGTGTTTGCCATGTGAAGATTTGAGATAAGAGCATTCCTGACAAAAAAAAACGCAACTGTTGCACACAAAAGAGTAACTTTAGTAGAATGTTCGAGGAAGGAAAGAAGGCCAGCATGGTTGGAATCCGGTGTTGATCCTATTTTCCAAATACTTATATTTTAGAAAACAAAGGATGGAGGAGGTGAATATGTTTCACATGAAAATGTGTACTTTTATTTGGAAAGAGAATTGGGATTAGAAGAATGTTTTAGATCTTTCTTCTCTTGACCACCAACCATACCCAAGATGCATTGTATAATGGGGAATCCCAATTATAGGGGAGATATAGAATATTTTGTACCTTTTCAAAAATAAAGAATAAAAGAAAGTCTTTTCAACTTTTTTTTTTTTTTAACCTGGGGAATTTGACCTGGCCTTCTGACATGTCACTGTGGTCCAGTTTTTCAGGTCCTCCTGTTTTACGTAAAATATGATTTTGTCCTTTCTGGAAAAGGAAGGAGTGTTTAATGTGTTTAATGGCTCAGGTAGAACAGCAGGAGAAGCTTACTAATAAAAGATTTTGGAAAAGGAGTAGGAGAGAGAGGTTGGCATCATTTTTAGTGTCGGCATGTAAACAATCCCCCTGGAGGGCATCACTGCCTCCTGCCAATCATGAAGATTCTCCCAGCTGTCAATCACTAGGTTGCCTAGACCTTGCCAACTCTAGGAACTTTGCATATTCTGAGCTGGAGGCAATTTTTTTTTTCCTTCAGCAGCATGAAGCTTCACAAAAGCATCATTGAAACGATTGAAATATAACATGTTTGCTAGAAGATTTTACAACCAAATAAGGCATTTTCTCCTTCTTTTCTAGTGGTCAAATTCTTTCCAGTATATTAGCTGCCTTTCATTTACTTTTTACTAAGGAATGGATATATATGTGTATGAGACTCTGAGGTAAGGTGATCTTTTACTTTTTAGGAACCCAGTAGAAATAAAAATAATTGTTAGATTTTAACTTAGGTCATGACTTTGCTTTCAGTGACTTTAGGCCATTACTTTTATACTCACACACACAACGTGAGTTTTGTTCATTGGAAATCTTATACATGTATACGTATAAGTCTTATAAATAGGGGCACCTGTGTGGCTCAGTCGGATAAGTGTCTGACTTCGGCTTAGGTCATGATCTCGTGGCTCACGAGTTCGAGCCTCGCCTCGGGCTCTGTGCTGACAGCTCAGAGCCTGGAACCTGCTTTTGGATTCTGTGTCTCCCTCTCTCTTTGACCCTCCCCCCACTAGTGCTCGGTCTTTCTCTCTCTCTCTCTCTCTCTCTCTCTCTCAAAAATAAATAAAAATAAATAAATCTTATAAATAAAGAATATTTCAACTCTAAAAATGTACGTCACTTTAAAATGTAAGCTTTTACTCAGCTTGAATCAGTTACAAGACAAAATTTCATAGTCTTCCTTTCTTTGCAGCTTAGGAGATACAAGGTATAGTTGCTTTCTTTATTCACACATAGACTTTTGGAGAGTCAACAGTGAAATGATCAAATACAGAGGGAACTGTATATGACAGCCAAATTCTGAGTAATTGTCCTATTTACAGAGAGATTTTAGATGTTAACTTGAGGGGCTAAAAACCTAGCAGAATTGCCAAATAAGGACATGCCGTCAGAAGTAAAATCGAATGAGATGCCTCTGAATCCATTTGTTGATGGGCTCTTCACTTTGCTTAGCGGGGAGATCCAGGACAAATGACTTGGCATTGCGTGGAGAGAAAAATTCCACCCTCTTTCTTGTTCAGCTCTTAATATACAGGGATTGTGACTCTTTCTTCTTACCGTATTCTCATTCATTTTGACCTAAATGTGCCACCCTTAGGTGGAAGGCTTCCCCCTCTGCAACCTTGAATTCTGGCAGCCTCAGAGGCTCTCTGGCTCTCAGCTCGGCTGCTGCTACTTAAGCCCAAGCAGTGTGGATATTGGATTCCATATTGTCATCTATATTTATGAGATTTTAAAATGTATTACCTCTATAATCTATAAAATGCCCACAATTATTGGACTTTTAACCACTATTTTATCTACAGATAAATTAGATGACATAAAGAGGCCAAAAACCTACTATTTAAAAAAAAATAACAACCAATATGAAAACCACAGTCAGGGATGGACTCCTATAATCCACAGATATCTCCCTGGAAAGTCAAGTTGTTCCAACAAAAACAAAACCAAAATTTTTACCTATATATCTATCCATCCATCTATCTACCTATCATCTACGTATCTTACTTCTCTGTTCCAACTTTAAATCTGCCTAGTGGCCTTTGTTTTTAAGGCAGAATTTTGGTCTCATAGCAATGTGAATCAACACATTCTTAGAACTTTACTCTTGACAGATGTAAGGCAGTTAAGAAACAAAACATTTTTTTTTTTAAACAGGTAATTTGCTTGACATAGTCCTGATACAATGTCATGTGTAATTGGAAACTCAATAAATTAGCTTTGATTTCATTCAATCCTGCTAGACAGAATACTTCTTATCTTTATCATTTCAGGTTCTGAGGTTAAGCTTAGGCAGATGCCTATTCCTCATTATTATGAAGATGTTGAACTAAGTATAGTATAATCATTTTGGGGAAGATAATTCCCCATGGGTTTTTCATCATTCTGTACAGCATGTGAACTGAAGCACTGACAATCTTTCTTCCGAACTGTATTTCCAAATATATTTGCAGAGCAAACAGTCTTGGATGATAGCGATAATTTCACCTCTGGTGAAACAGGTAAGTTTTGCTCGTAGCCTGTTTTATCAAAGATTGGAGTTTCCTTAGCACAAGGCCCCTCCGCTGTGATGCAAACACACTGCATGCACAGCATCTACTTAGGCTTTTCTGTGTCACCCCCTGGGATTTGGAGAACAAGAAGCACTAGCAAGACCACTAGCAGCTCATGCTTTCGGCCGCACTGTGAGCAATCAACTCCCTTGTTTCGGTACCAGGCGTCTCATGTCTCCCATCACGTCTATGAATCTGTGGCAGACTAACTTGTAATCGTGCAAGAAGAGAAAGGTCTCAGGCCCTTCACAATGCCCGACACACTTGTGATGGCATAAGCAAAGCATCTAGCATTTCATTTTGCCAGGGAGAAGGAAATTTGGGGGGCTTATGCCGCAATCTCTTTAGTCTTCCTCTTTGTAGTTAAACACTCCATTCATTTTTCTATTTCTTGGTTTTTAAATGGTCAAGAAAATTTAGTTTAAAGAGCAAGACGACTAAAAAAAAAAAAAAAGGTGAGTGTGTAAAGTTCAGAAGGCTTTCTTAAGGTGGAGTCAACTCCCAAATGCACAGCTCTAGCCACTAAGCAGATAGAATGCCAAACACGGATAATTCCTAACAGAAAGGGACGTGGGTTTTTGTTCAGTAAACACCTTGCCCATATTTATTATTATCAATCCTCTTTTTATTTTATTTTTTTTTTTTAATTTTTTTTTTTTTTCAACGTTTATTTATTTTTGGGACAGAGAGAGACAGAGCATGAACGGGGAAGGGGCAGAGAGAGAGGGAGACACAGAATCGGAAACAGGCTCCAGGCTCCGAGCCATCAGCCCAGAGCCCGACGCGGGGCTCGAACTCACGGACCACGAGATCGTGACCTGGCTGAAGTCGGACGCTTAACCGACTGCGCCACCCAGGCGCCCCATCAATCCTCTTTTTAAATGCAGAGACAAATATAAGCTATATCAATAACTTATCTTTGTATAGTCACCAGCAGTACATTTGATATATTTTCCTACAAAGTCAAGTGATATATTTATTTTGTTTCTCCTTTTAAGTTTGGCCTAATTGGCCCTCAATAATTGATTCCCTTCATACTGACCTCTATTCCATCCACCCTGTTTGATATGCTTAGAAGTAAACAGTTACAGTCTTAAAGATAACTTATCATTTTGACACATCAAAGAAAGCAGCTACTTAGCTTGTACATTTTATGTGTCAACATGTGACTAAAAAGTCACATCATTCTCTATTTCACATATCAAAGAAAGCCTCCAAATAGCGTCACTCCATCAGTTGAATTAATATGCTTGAAAGCCGTCTGCTTTATAGCCAGTGGACTTGTTATGTGTTCCAAGTTTAGAAACCGGCATCACTGGGCAATTGGTTTTCAATGGCAATTTTTGTTCACAGTAGAAACATTTATAGAACGTATTGACAGACTCAGCTCCCCTGTAAGCAGGTCACCCAACCCGAAGAGATCTTCTCTGGTCTGTCATTCTGAGAAATAGGTAGAAATCTGAGAAATGGGCACACGGCTTGGCTAGTTCTCCTGCTCTCTACACAGACAAGGAATAGCTTGATATAGTTTCTTCTTCACCTGCATTTAAAAGAATCTTAATGGTGCTCTCTGAAATTGAGATTGTGTTATAATTAAGGAAGCGTCATTTAAAAGTTATATTTATATTCATATCTTGAATTAGATAAAAGGAAAATCCAGTGTAAAACCCTTAAAAATTAAATTGACCACTGAATTCTAGCATTGGCATTCTTTATTTTTGTAGGTGTTTACATACGCTTTGCTCTTTGGTTGGTTGAAGATTGTTTTTAGTTGTTTTAGTATCTTTGAAACCAATATATCATCCCTGGCTCTTTTGCTGTTACTGTGGACAAATTTTGGTGAAGTTTTCCCTCCAATTAGGAATATCCGTTTGTTTTGTTTGCTTGGCTGATCTAACAGACTTTTCATTCAGCAATCCAAGAACCAGGCAGCCTCCAAACTGGCAGATAGAAGGTTTTTATAAATCTACGTTTCTCCTTTCTATTTGTAAACTCCTCGAGTTCGTATGGATCATTAGGATTTGATCAAAAAGAGAGGACCCACAGGATATGTCACAATAAGGAACTTATTAGGCGTATTTGCCCTTGCACAAGTGTGGGGGCTAAGCAGTCTTTGTGACCTTGATGTTCATCTGACACTGGTGGCCCAAGTTCACAGGCAGTATAGTCTGGAAGGAAAAATGGGTGTAATTAGGAAACTCGTGAACAAAGTGCAACCGGAACCAGCCGAGTTGGGCCGCTGAGAACAGGCTGGAACCTGCATTGATCTTTCCCTGGTTCCAAGCGTCCCTGCAGAGGAAGGGCGTGCTGGCCGCAGGGCAACCGGGCTGAGGAGGAGCTGACCCAGTAGGTCTGGCAGGAGCGGAAGGGGCTGTGGGGCCGCTGGTGTCAGGGGTGAACCAGGAGGGGCTCAGCCTCCCGCAGGAACACGGCCGGGGCTTCACTTCTGCCTTTCAAATCTCACACAAAATACAGCTTTGGGTTCACCCCTCCCCCACCCCACCCCAGGAATTGTGCAGGGAAGGGAATCCTGGAAAACAGTTCCAGCTTAGTTCAGCGGACACACTTCAAGTCCATCACCCAGAAGCATGTAACCAAGTAGATGTCACCACAATTTAGAAACAGGCAGACTTCTGTCTTTACTATTCTACAACTTCTAAAATAAAATGAAATAAAACAAAATCTTGAACATTTAGCTGTTCCCACTTGTGCTAAGCACAAACAAAACCCTTACCTATGTGAAATAAGCCTTTTGATTTAGAAGCTTCCCCTATAATAATATGATTTTGCGGGTAGTGATGGTAAACTGAGTCTGGGTTTTCTCCTTAGTCAGAAGTGGGGAATAACATTAGTCAGTTTCAGTTAAGTGCTGTTCCACCACTGACTGGCTGTATCTATGACCCCAATCAAGTTTCTTCCTCTGTGAGCCTTCCTTTGGTCAGTTATAGACGAGCGCAGAAAAGTCCACTGGTCAGATGTGTACTGTTCTGGAAAGATTTTTCCAAAATCCCTAATCAATAAAATGGTTCCTAGAGAACCGTCTTTTTGAAAGAATATTTTAGAATTCTCAACTAAGACCTCTCAATGATTGGCATTAATGTTTGTCATTCACTGAAAAGTGATAAGCGTTGTTTGCTCTGCTGGGTCATCTCTAGCTAGCATATCCAATAACCAGGTTTCACTGATACCTTCTATGACATTGATTGGAATGTGGTCATGAGATCGTTTAATGACCTAATTAATCTTAAAGGGAAATTTTGTTAGTTGGGTCTGAGCCTCTGCTGGTGAGGTTTGTACCTTTCCTCTCAGCATTCAGTGATTTCATTACCATGTATAAAGATGTATGCATTAATATTTTATATAGTTTTATCCCTTGGTTCTGTTACCGCAATGTTCAATATTTATTATCTATTTAGTTTATTGTGTTTTTATATTAATGTGCTTGCAAATGGCTCCAGGGGTATCATGATATGAAGAAACAAAATAGGCTAATAATTCTAAGAACTCACTTATTTCAGAGTTACCTCATTAGAACCAGTTTTGGAGACAGAAAAGAAAATTAATGAGTATGACAGGATTTAATGTGTATGATATTGGAGGGATGTTCAAGATTCCTTGGGGACTGAAGCAGGCCATTCAACTCAGACAGGGGAGAATTTTGGATGGGGTAGCCCTCAAATCTTTATGAATACCCTGGATGTTGCATATGCGCTTTGAAAAAAATACAAACCTTACAGAATCCTATAAAGTCAAAAATGAAAGAAGTAAATGTAATGTGGTTTATCGGATTGGATCTTGGAACAGAAAAAGAATATTAATGGAAAAGCAAATTAAATCTCTCTGAAGTTTGAACTTTAGTTAATAGCAATATATCAATGTTGGTATTTTGGTTCTGAGAAATATATTGTAAAAATGTAAGACATTAATCATGGGGAAAATTGCGTGGAGGGGTAACCAGCAACACTTTGTATTACCTTTGTAACTTCTGTAAATATAATAAATATAAAATTATTCCAAAATAAAAAGGTTATTTTTTAAAAAGTGAAAGAGACTTTTTTCTTTTATTGGTATTAAGATCATACAAACATACTGGTCCTCTTACCTCCAATAGTATAGGGCGTACTTTCAAATCAACACACACAAATCTAACCTTAGTTTGAAAATTACTTGTTATCCCAAAATGTTAACTTACATAGTTTAAAGTCATTCTGTCGAGTCATCCCCATTATGTTGCTTTAACAAATAAGGCCGCAAAGGATATCTTTTTCAAATATATCCTTGCACATTTATACAAACCTTACGTATACAATGAATGTTTTAAATGTCTACAAGTAAGGATATTAACACTTTATTTATTTATTTATAAATGTTTATTTATTTTTGACAGCGAGAGAGAGCAAGCATGAACAGGTGAGAGGCATAAAGAGAGGGAGGGAGACAGAATCTGAAGTAGGCTCTATGTTGTCCTGTCAGCACAGAGGTGGGGCTCAAACTCACGAACCCGCGAGATCATGACCTCAGCCGAAGTCGGATTCTTTTTTTTTTTTTTAATTTTTTTTAACGTTTATTTATTTTTTGAGACAGAGAGAGACAGAGCATGAACGGGGGAGGGTCAGAGAGAGAGGGAGACACAGAATCTGAAACAGGCTCCAGGCTCTGAGCTGTCAGAACAGAGCCTGATGCGGGGCTCGAACTCATGGACCGTGAGATCATGACCTGAGCCGAAGTCGGACGCTCAACCGACTGAGCCACCCAGGCGCCCCTAAAGTCGTATTCTTAACCAACTGAGCCACTCAGGCGCCCCAAGGATATTAACAATTAAATGCCAAATTGTTCTTTAAATGCTTGTTAGAATTTATACATCTACCGATTATAGATAAGAATGCTTTTTTTGCTCCTACTTTTACCATACTGGATATTATTATTTAAAAAATATTGTCATTCTATTAGAAACCAGGTGGTATTTCAGTAGTGTCGTGGTGGATGAAAGAATGCAGCCATGCAGTGGGGATGTAGCGGAGGAGGAATGGGTAAAATGAAATCTTGGGCAAATACATGAAAACACAGAGGGAATGTTGTTCTCAAAATGCTGTGCTTTTCAGGAACGTGGGAATTTAGTGTGAAGTTAAAGTTCAAAATGAGGTTGGTGGTCATGGGGTGTTTGAATCCATTTTAAGGTTGGAAGGTTGGAAAAACCATTACAGTAGCTCAGAAGAGAAGAACATACTCAGATTTTCATTTTAGAAAGATGCCTATGAATGCAGTGTCGGAGTCTGGCTTAAATGGAGCTAAGGCTGGAAAAAGGAGAATCAGTTAAGAGGATCTTATGATATAATAGATTTTAGCGCCTGGGTAATGGGAGTGCCTTCGAGAGGGGCCCAGGAAAGAGAAGCTACAAGACTTAGAGGCTGATTAGATACGCGTCAAAGATATAGAGTTTATTAGGATAAATTTGTTTTTGTTTTTGCTGTCCCTGGCAAAATTAGAGACTGCATGGGAAAAAGCAGATTTGGGAACGAGATGATGAGTTTCATTTTAGATGAATTTTCCTTTTAGCTTTTCACGTGAGATGCCTGTAGGACTCGAAATGGAACCCATGCATGAGTAAAGACAGAGGCCGATTTCAGGCTTCATCCTGGCCCAGGGACACAGATTTGAAACTTAGCAGTGTAGAGGCAGAAGGGGACACGTTAGGGCGGATACTTCTCAGTTGTGGACGGTTGTCCGATGCATTGTAGGATGGTTAACAACATCCCTGGTATCTCCCGACTAGAAATCAGTAGCACACCCTGGTTGTGACCACAAAAGTATCTCTAGATATTGCCTTGGGAGTAAAATAAATTTCCCCAGTTGAAAAACCACTGGACCACGTGAAATGAGAAGGGAAAAAAGCTAATGGTGGATCCTCAGGGAACATTGGCATTAAAATACGTCAGTGAAGGAGCATAAGGAGAGTGCTGGGAATGTAGAAGTTGAGCAAACACAAACGAACAAACAAAAAATGATACCATTGAAAACAGAGAGTGAAATGCGGCAAGAAGAGGATAGACATCGATGTCAAATACTGAGGAAAGGTCAAGTCAATTAAAGATTAAAATTGTCACACATATTTGGCAATTTCAAGGTCACTGGTAAGATTAACAAGAGTAGTGTATTTATTTATTTATTTATTTATTTAGGGTGGCAGGTTCAGGTGCCACCTGGGATCAGGTTTTCTTAAAAAATCTGATGAACTATTAGTTTTTGAGTGATGGCCATCTCATTGCGTTTCTTAGGGTTTTCTTTTTAATTTTTTTAAAATGTTCATTTTATTTTTGAGAGAGAGAGAGAGAGAGAGAGAGAGAGAGAAAGAGAGAGACACAGAGCACAAGCCGGGGAGGGGCAGAGAAAGGGGGAGACACAGAATGTGAAGCAGGCTCCGGGCTCCGAGCTGTCAGCACAGAGCCTGACACGGGGCTCTAACCCCCCAACCGTGAGATCATGACCTGAGCTAAAGTCAGATGCCCCACCGACTGAGCCACCCAGGTGCCCCAGCTTTTCTTAGGGTTTTACAGATAGTTCTGTTACCTCTTTCCACTCATACTATCTGGGCATTTTTCTAGGAGAAATACTGAAAACTTTCCACATTTCTCTCTCCTGGCCCCGTTTTCAGATCAAACTCCCAACAATCAAATGCCGTCCTTATTTTAAAGCAACAATTCTCAGTTTTTATTCTTATATTGTAGCTCCTTCAGGCTCAACTGTCCAGATTTTGGGTCCTGGTGCTAATTGAAACGGTAGACATTATCTTTTGCCAGAATCTTCTTTTTCATTCTTATTCTTGAACCAAATTTAGATGACTTAATGCTCTTCTAGCAGGGTGAGCTCTTTCCAATGGTATGCTGGGGCTGGCTCTCTTGTTACGTTTTCAGGAATTTTTGAGCCGGTTGCTAAACATGGCGATTACTGAAAATTAAATGGTAAACCATTAGGCTTATATAATTTAAAACGAAACCTGGTAAATATTCATCATTTGTGACTAATTATTTTGCTATTACCTATGTTCTTGAGGTAGTTGTATTTATGTGGTGGAACTACTACATATCTACTACTAATCTGTCAATGCTGTTGATCTTTTCTCAACTTTGCATTGGGTGATATAAGATGGCAGCTTGAAATCCAATACAATGGAAGTATTTACATTATGAAGCATCTGACTTCAGCTCCGGTCCTGATCTCACAGTTCCTGAGTTCGAGCCCCGTGTGGGGGCTCTGGGCTGACAGTTCAGAGCCTGGAGCCTGCTTCGGATTCTGCGTCTCCCTCTCTCTCTGCCCCCTGCTCCCACACTCATGCCCTGTTTCTCTGTGTCTTGAAAATAAACACTAAAAAAAAATCTTAAAAAAATACGGAGAAAATATTCTTCAAAGTCTATTCTCCAGTCATCAGGGAAGTCACTCAGGTCTCTGATAAATGAGTGAAATTCCAATACATGTTTCCTACATGTGAGTTTCATTCGTTCTCCTATTTGTAAGTGTTGTCCACACCATAAACATTCGTAGGTATGCATTCCAATTCCAGTCGAAAAGGTCACCACTCACCTTTTGGTTGCTGAGTAGGATAGCCCATTCAATGTTTCAAGGAGTTATCTACTTTGGTGTTGGGCGCGATCGAACAAAATCACCTGGAAACTAGGGAGTGTCTCTGATGACCTTTTTTCCCCCATTTCTGAATCCATCTTCGATTCTTTTTTTCTATTTCCTTCCTTTTGCACTTTTCTAGACAAACTATCTCTACGCCCATCTCCAGCCCTCACACCCTAGACCAACTTGCTAGACTCTTATAAAATAGTGGTCCTCCCTTTAAAAAACACTTATCACTTATTTCAGGTTGAATTCTTATGTTCAAGTCCTAACCCTCAGTATCTCAGAATGTGACCCTAGGTACCCGGGACATACATCATTGCAGATATAGTTAAGATGAGATCACATGGGAGTAGAATGAGTCCCTAAACCGAAATGACTGGTGCCCTTATATAAAAGGAGAATTTTTACACACTTGAATCCACACACACACACACACACATCACCATGTGAACGTGAAGGTAAAGATCAAGGTCATGTGTCCACAAGCCAAGCAATAAGCTTTTCAGAAAATCTCAAGAGCTCAGAGAGGAACATGAAACCTGCCTCACAGCCAAAGGCGGGAACCGATCCTGCTGATACCTGGATCTCAGACTTCTAGCCTCTAAAACTGTGAGACAATAAATTTCTGTGCTTTAAGCCACCCAATTCTGGGGTCTGCTTTCTACGGTAGCAAGCAAACTAATGTAATTATTTACTTTTTGACTTAATTAATACCTTATTCTGCACATATGAACAAAGGTTTTCTGAGCGCAGGGGCTGTGTCTATTTCATTTACAGTTGTAAATATTTATTTATAGCAGTGCCAACCATAGTACATGGCATTTCAGAGATGCTCAGTAAAAGAGGATTAATTGTATAAAATTCCTGTTCCTTAATGAAAAGTTTACTCCCATACGATTAGGAGAATGTTACATGTAATTTATCTATCAAGATTGTCTGGTTGCAAATCAAGGCGATATAGGATTTCTTTTGCAAATTTGGCCTTGAGATGAGTAAAGGAAGGAAGCCTCTTAATTGCGTGGGATGCACGTATCTGTGATGATAGGGGTCCTTTGCTTTCACATAGGCTAAATTTACTCTTTTTTTTTAGCCATAGCAACAGAATATGTGCAAAAGTCTGCGAGAGTAGTGTGTGGAATGTGAAGACAGCGCCATATGGGGAATTGTGTGGTATCTGGGTGACACTTTGTATTTTAATGTTTAATTTAAAAAGATCTGATTTTGACAGTAAGAGCTGGGAGTTAAAAAAAAATAGAGCTAAGGGATATATATAGAATAAAACTATGTGCTAATAAAGAAACCTAGTTATATGATAACCCATTATTTTCTATTTTTACATATAATGCCTTCACATAAAACAACCTTCAGCTCTCGTTCACCTAATCTGCATTATTAATTCATATTGTATTTTACAAGTGAGAAATATGTCCCATTTTTCTCTAGTTTTTGTTTAGGGTAATTGTCTTATCGTTGTGTTCTTCTTAAAGATACTCTTTGTTAGCTATTTCTAATCTTATATAAATATGATATTTAAATCATAGCACAATAGAGTTTTGGCCATGGAATAATTTCTATAAATTAGCGCATATGGATTAGCATAAGGAATAAGACAAATCAGAGTTCTTTCCAGAGAAGCATATGTCCTTTTAGTGTTTGGTGTCACTAACATTAGATAGATAAAATAAATTTGATTACAAAATATTTTTTAAATACATATATGTTATTATATCTTTAAACAGAATATTTGACTTATGAATGTGGTTCACACAGGTATGCATCATATTTTTGTGCTAATCAAGGGCAATTTTTCACCGATCAGCCAGGACATCTATATAATCATGACCTCATTTGGTAAAAAATAAAGTTAGGCAATTTCTATAATATCATATTTTAATCTTTCATTAATATAAGATTTCAAGTATAGGGGAATGCATATAAGTTCAATTTTATACATTTAGAAAAAAGGGTGAAAAAGTAGGGCTAGTAAGTACACACTCAAACAGCCCCCAACACACACACCCAACTCTCATAAAATCATTGAATGAAACCATAATGCTTTCGTAAGCTAATTTTACCAAGTTGATTTAAAATGTTTGAGTTCACAAACAATCTTTTAGGGATTTCAGGTTATGGAAATTAAGATAATTTTCAATTCTCTAAGAATAAAGTAAAACAAATTTAAACACTCCAAGTTTTTCTTGAACCTCATAAAAACTTACAGAAGAATGCACTTTCTCAGCATACATGAAACAAACCATGAAGTTTATTTTTTTTCTATTTCTAAGTGATAGATTAAGCATTTAGCAGGAGATGGTTCTAAATGGGAAATCTCTACAAAGTAAAACTTCCACACTCTTTAGTATTACTGGATAATTTTTCTTCTTACATCCATTAAGAGCCAGCATGAAAAAATAAAACATTGTGGCAGAAATGTTAAAAAAAAAAAAAGGAAAGAAATGTTATCCTGAAATTTTAAAAGGCAGAGACTAGAAAGATGCATAATTATTGAGAAAACGTTTAATAAATTTTAAGCATGAGTTTAAGATGCAAAACTCCTAAAGAAAAGTAGCAAATGAAGTAAAATATCTCGTCCACAAGGTGAAAGCGTTCACTGTTATCTAGGGCTAGGGAATAATGGAGTCAATGAGATGGGAATGAGCAGAATTGGCCATCAAAAGAAAGACAACTTGCCAACAGTATGAAATCAGATTGTTCTCTGAATTACCTTCCAATTAACCTTGTCCTATTTAAGTTGAAAACTCAGACCCAGCCGTAGGCTTCTTGGAAAGGCCTAAGTGGTGCTAAATGAAATTGAACCTTTCCAGAGTTTTTACACTGAAACTGTAAATCATATGATATCATTAGAGGAGAACCAACAGAGGGTTCCTGGAGGGGTTGTGGGAGGAGGGATGGGCTAAATGGGTCAGGGGCATTAAGGAATCTACTCCTGAAATCATTGTTGCACTATATGCTGATTTGGATGTTAATGGAAAAAGAAAAAAAAAAAAAAAAAAAAAAGGAAGGGAGAAGAGGCCGTGAAAGCCACTGTGCCCAATTATAACAAATTAATGATTTTCAAAGTGTGACAAAGGATCTTTGGTGTTCCTTGGGGACTCTTGTAAGGTGTCAGTGATGGACTTGTAAGATAGAATGGAGAACCACAAAAGCATTTTTTCTCTTTGCCTGCTAATTTCTTTTTCCCCCCTCCACTTGAGAACAAAGTTAGAAAGTAATTTTGAGTACGCTTTCTGGGATTTTGTTACTCAGAGACTTTGTTCGGCAGGTCATAGGTAGGAAAAAAGATATTGTGACCATTTACAGCCTTCTGACCGGCTTCTGTTTGGGCTGCCCCTAAGCCCACGGCAAGTCAAGTCAATTTGTCTACGTGTTTATCATTGATTGGGAGGAAAGGACCAATAGTCTCCAAACATCTCTCCCCAGGGCTTAGAGTTTGAAATCACTTTTGGAATGGATTTGGGTGGATCCAACCAAAGTTTAGCGTCAAGGACGTGAATGGAGACCTTGGAAAAAAATCGTCATATTGGAAAGAGAAAGGCATCTGGTGGGTTGGTTAGGCTGGGAGACTGGGAGCAGTGAAGAAAAGCGGCAATGTTCCAGAAGAAGCCCTGCTGAGAATGATTTACACCTAGGAAAGCAGCATTAAGTGAGAATTAAAACAGCAGGTAGCCACAGTTGCGATAATACTTGGGGCTGTTCAGATTGCCCTGTGCCCTCCTGACCTAAAGAAATATTTTGGTGTCTGTTCTTTACTATAGATCAGTTCTTCTCTTGGAGACGGCTCCCAGAAATTGTCCTGAAGCTTCATTAATTTAAACCTTCATGTATGCAGGATGCATGAAAGAACTTACTTTCTGGACCCTGGGTAGATTACTGGGAGTCCTTCTCGCTCTTTTTAAATGAGAAACCAGTCAGCCAACGGTGGCCAGGTGAACAATTGATACTTTAAGGACAAGTTGGCACCTAGCACACCTTTTAGCTACTCAGGCAGGGGACTTTTCTTTAGTGACAGACACTATTTTCTTTATTACAGGCACTACTGGTCGACGATTAAAAAAAAGTTCATCAGAATTTGGATAAATCAGCAGCAAGTTATTTATATAAAACAGGAAAAAATACACTAAAATTGAGAACATCAGGAATAGAACAATCAAGCTATTAGATGAACATTAATTAGGAGAATATAAGGTTTTAATCATTGGAAGTTATTCAACTTCGCAAAATATAAATAAAACATAACTCTCTCTAATCATAGATGAACATTGGGAATTTTGATGCCTTCATACTAGAATTTGATTTGTAATAGGGTACATTTCTTTCATTTACATCCTTCAAATATTTATCACTCAATTTTATACCAGCAATTTGTCAATGTTCCAGAACTACTAATATCCTGAAATGGTTCTTTGGTTTTTTTCCTTTGAGAAGAATGCAAAACTGAGTTTATTTATTTGTTTTTAAATTTTTTTTGATGTTTATTTATTTTTGAAAGAGAGACAGAGTGAGAGGAGGAGGGGCAGAGAGAGAAGGAGTCACAGAATCCGAAGCAGGTCCAGGGTCCAAGCTGTCAGCACAGAGTCCAACGCGGGGCTCGAACTCACGGACCGCGAGATCAGGAGTTGAGCTGAAGTCGGGCACTTAACCGACTGAGCCACCCCGGAGCCCCAGTTTTTTTATTTAAAAACTGTTCCTTATAGATACTAAACAAGAAATATTGTTAGCAATCACATTTTTATCTCATGTATGCACTAATCAAAATGTGTTGTTAAGTTTACGCTGGAAGAAAATATAGACTGGAACTCGTAATAAGCTTTCCTTTTTATATGAAATTTTAAAATGTTAGATCACACTGAAAACATGTCTATTAGGCCAGTCAGCACATCATTAGCATTAAGATGTATAAAAAATGTCATCTCATGATGGCTAGATTGATACTGGACGATCATTTGAAAAACATTAGCAAGACTGACTCCTTTAGAGTCACTAGTAAATACAAATAGTGGCAAAGAGATTTTTTAACAGCACATAAGCACATACCTACATACATATATCCATTGTATATGTGTGATTCTAATTTATATCATTCACTTTCTTTGTAAAATACTTGCTCGGTCCATTCTGTTTCCTTTTTGAGTGCTTTACTCAGTGTGAGTAATCGATCTGGGGAATCTGATTTGCCATTACTCTAAGAAGTAGATTCAATTGGATAAACATGAGAAAAAAAAGAAATGGAAAGTGAATATTGAGATGGACAAATGAGATGTATAAAGAAAAAAAGGAGGGTCATTATTCAGAAAGCAAACATCACAGTATTTCATTAGTTTGAAAGCTTTGGCTCTTAAAAGTCTTCGGTCAAATCTGTTTAGTTTGAAAATAACCTCTTTGGCACAGCTTCTATCAGATATGCCTCTACCTAGAGCAATATTTCTAAATAATGACCTTTCCTTTCAATTCATCCATTTGGAATTTTAGTTGGTTGTGAAGAACTTCAGTGACTGTTGTAATATTTCCCCCCTGAGGCAGCTGCTCTTTTTCTTTTCTCTTTTCTTTTCTTTTCTTTTCTTTTCTTTTCTTTTCTTTCCTTTCCTTTCCTTTCCTTTCCTTTCCTTTCCTTTCCTTTCCTTTCCCTTTCTTTTCTTTCTCCTTCCTTCCTTCCTTCCTTCCTTCCTTCCTCTTTCTTTCTTTCTTTCTTTCTTTCTTTCTTTCTTTCTTTCTTTCTCTTTTCACCAAGGAACTCTTACCAAATAATCTGAGATTGACTTATCATTATCAGTTTTGATAATTATTACCAGGTTTGTTCCTTTTAGGAATATTTGGATTTTGCAGAAATCAAACTTACATACCAGTAATAAATTGTTGATGCTAATCTAGTGCATTTTTTCTCTCCCCACCCCCCCTTTTTTTGAGCAGTGCTCTCAGCATTACAGGTGGAATGATTGTATGCATTTTGAATTGTTTATGAAGAAGTGGTGGCGAAAACTCTAGATATGTTTTATTTCCACTCTTTGGCTCCTCTTGTATGTGACCATGCAGATGGCCGAGAAAGGTTGGAAAAGAGTTAACTGCCCTCTACTCCAGGTAAAGACCTTAGCCTGAGAAGGTAGCTTCTACAGCAACAAACTGGATGGACTCAGACACAAATTGGGACATAGTATATGTTCAGTACATATTTCTCAAACATTGTATACATGAATGAATGAAACAAACCAAATGACATAGACCAGTGACTCTCTGGTTTCAAAATATTTCTCAACTGTTCTCACAGCTAGTAATTGGAACCACGGCACAGATTTTCTTTCACACTGTAACTTTGGATTCCGAAGCAAAGAGAAGTAAGACGGATGCGCCAGGTGGTTGATGGAAGAAGGCTGGAGGCTAGGCTAGAGGCAAGTGTACTGGCTATCTGCAGCGTGGCAGAGGGGTTGAGCGTACGTGCTTACCCTCACCTCGGCAACCTGGGTTGCCTTGCTGGCGAGTCCTTTCCTACTGGTCTCTACCTTACTCTCCCTTAGAACTCACCTAAAGATCGTTGATTGTTGGGCACTTGTTTCCAACTCACGGGAACGCATGACTCACTTAGAGAGGTGTTCTTTGGAGAAATAGAGTTCCTCAAAACTTAGAAGACAAAACGACTGATTGACATTACCATTCCTGCAATAACATCTGTATAAGATTTGTACACTGGTCTAGAAAACAAAGTATACGTTATGATACATGTTTCCATGGGAAAATGTACTCCGAGGTTCAGTTAGCTTCAAGGCATTTCTGAAGCATGAGCCACTGGTGAGCTGGGATAATGATTTAGAACCCAGATTCAAATAGAAATTAATTAGAAGAAATGGCAGCAACTCTTTCCTATAGCACAGATATAACAGTTTTACTTGTCTTTTTTTTCATTAGTATAAATTTAAATTGAAATAAACTCTATTAATTTCATTAAATCAAATTTTGTCCTCAGTTAATTGAGTAAATTAATTTAATTAATTTTTTTTTCTTGAAAAAATGTAACTAGAACAAAGGCCTATGATTTCTGTTAGCCTTTTTTTATAGCATATTTCTGTTTTTGCCTCTAATGATAGCTAAATAACAACTGATGTTTGAAAGCTAATCAATATAAGACATATTTTACCTTCTCACTGAACTCCAAAACAGGTAGGGACTGTTGGAATTGAAAAATCAGAATATTCAGCCTCAGAAAAATGTCATCTGTATGTCATTTGTAATGCTCCAGTGTTTTAATTCACTAAACGATAATTGAGGATAGTATACTGAACACTTTAGATTATGCAGATTTAAACACACACACACACACACACACACACACGAAACTCCAGTGAAATCAAATTTCAATGGTGAATTCTACTTGACAACTTTTCCTATAGTGTGAAACACAATAATTCCTTCCTAGCCCTGAAGACATGGGATTTCCTATTGGAGAAGTCCAGTTAAGGATCTTAAGCTGTGTTAGAAAAATAGGTTGGAAGATTATTTGAAGAACTAATTATGTAAAGGCACATAGAAATATTTTGATTTTCACTGAAATAAAATAATATATAGGTAACAAAATTAAGTGAATTTCAATAGTATTTTATATACTGTAAGATAATGTTAATAAGAGGCACTCTATAAATTTTAATTATCTCTTTTGGTCAAAGGAGCTTTCAGAATCTTTCTTTCCTCGAGTTTACTAATGTGTGTGTCTCTGTTTGTTTATGATAATGTTCACAGTAAAAGTTTATTTTCCCTTACATATACACATGGAACATCTCATATTTCTTGGCTCCCAATTCCCATTTCATCCAGTCGACAACCCAGACCCCCAGACACAGAATAACTTGGATGCTTGAGATGAAAACACACACACACACACACACACACACACACACACTTTGGGTGGCTTTTATTTAATCTTAGCAAAGATGGGGTGTTTTTCAACCTGTACTAATAGATTCTTTCCTATGGAAATTTCTATCCAGAGCTTATGCCATCAGGCCTTCTTACATATTATCGGACTTCCTCTTTTTTAACAAAGAATGTAATTCTAAGACCAAAGTTCCCTTTTCTATCCTTACCTGTTCAGCAGTCACACAGTGGGTAAGTAACAGTCACTGCTGAAGCAGGTAGGCGGGCCTGCCACGCTACTGGTAAGGAGACGGTAAACCCAAATGGATTTGGACAGTTTGTCATTCACGGCACAGAGAAGAGCATGGACTTATGGGAATACTGCGCATGCATACAGGGCCTTCTTGTTATCCCTGAAGAACGCTCTGCTTAAGAAAGCCCCAGTTTCAGAAGAAAGATCACTAGCAAATCTGCCTATCTTTCCCTCCAGAGACATTACCGCTATCACCCAAGAAAGTCTGTAGCTTTATCATCCTGAAACGTAAGCAAATCTACCCCCAGCCCGGCAACAGCTTTGCAAGCATCCTTGAATAAGGTTGTCGGGGCCTTTTGCTCAGAAGATGTGCAGAAATGACGGATCGTTGGAGAGTCATCGCCCAACACTCTTTTTCTCACCTATGGCTCCCTTGCAGAAACCTTACTCCAGCTTTGGCTTTTACCTTCCTCTTTGTATTTGTGTCTTACAAAACAGAATTTTGTCACTTCCCCAATGATCTCCCGAGGCAGAGATTCCCATCTGCCTTGCTAGGTAGGAACCACCATACATGCTGGCATTTGAGGTGAAGGAATTTTGCAAAGAAGCAGGAAATAGAGTCTTTTTTTTTTCTTCTTGATCGAAACACTTAACTCTGATTACTTTTTCATGTTGGGGAAGTGTTAGTGAGGCATTTGACTTTACAGAAATAGAGATAGATTTGGAAGTATGCTCACAGCTTTGGAAAATACTGCTATGATGACTTTAAAGAATCCATGCACCCTTAAAGGAGGAATGAGGGGAAATACATATTGTTCGGGTCCGACGAACAAATACTGAATTACACAAGTGTGGCCTATCAAAAGTATAGGATCAAAAGTATAGGAACAAATACTGAATTACACAAGTGTGGCCTATCAAAAGCAAGGGAAAGTACTTGCTTAGGTGCAAGGTCATACCGTCCTATCTCTTGCAGCACCGGAAATTGAGCTCAGGTTCAGGTTCATCCACTGTTGAGGATGCTTCCATGATTACTTCTCTCCCCCTATGGGTGGAAGTCTGCGCATGATTAACAGCCATGCCCCATGTCTTGTACCGAAGCAACATCGTAGGGATGCAAGCTGGGACCTCACATATCTAACTGACAGCACCCACATATCAGCTGGTGGAGTTGAGGGAAGTGGTTTTGATCGGTGAGTTCCCAAAAACAGCTGGCAGGAGACCTGCTCACATGGGTGCTTTTGCCTTAGAGAGCCTTGAGGATTTTTACGGGGGCCTAACTTTGTTTCCCGATGAGGGTCGATACGGAAACTCAGAGGTAATCCTTTATAGAGGAGCAAAAAGTTAGGATATGTCCCTTGATGCAAATTCGGCTGGGCCGCGGAGCAGAGGGTCTTAATATTTCTCAATGTTAGAAACACATTCTTGGGGCCCACAAGTAGATTTTCGGCTCCATTGAGGATAACGTTTGCTGTTCTGCTGAGCAGTCGGTAGCCGATAGTGTTCGGATTCCACCAGGAGGAGGGATCATGTGTGATAACTCACCTGGTGCTTCTTTTTCTGGTAGCGATGGGTTTGGGAAGTGCTTCTGCTACAGGACTAATTCTAGGAAGACTTCCGGGGTGGGTGGGCCAGGGACTGATTGTTGTGTTGATGGTCTGGTCTCTGCAATTTTGGAGTTCTATGGCTGGCTGAATGCCAAGCCAGAATAATTGTGAAGGTTCCCCCTTCCAGCTCAGCAGTAGCCTCCCCAAGCAAAAAGATACGGGTTCAGATCGATGACTTTGGAAAAACTCTTTTGTGTTTTGTCGTTTACAAACATCTTTGTGTCTTAAGCTTATTTATTTATTTTGAGAGGGAAAGAGAGATGCAATGTGTGCATGCACCTGCAAGCAGAGGGTGGACAGAGCTCAATGGGGGGGGGAGAGGGAACCACCAGCAGGCTCCA